>NC_045957.1:14538499-15165500 GCF_010909765.2 Amblyraja radiata
TTATCTATCTATCTCCCTCCCCCCCTGACGTCAGTCTGAAGAAGGGTCTCATCCCAAAACGTCACCCATTCCTTCTCTCCAGTGGTGCTGCCTGTCCCGCTGAGTTACTCCAGCTGTTTTTGTCTAGCAATGAGAGTGAGTTGGGTGAAGGAGATAAACTGAAATAATGCAGTAAAGAGGAACAGATGTTATCCATGGTGGACATCCCTAAAAGACTAATGGTAGTAAATTGGCCTGAAATATTAACTAACTACAGATGACACAGCTACCAGCCTTGGAGGGCATGTACCACACACGGTGCCTCAGGAAGGCCGTCAGCATCCATAAGGACTCATCACACCCTTGTAACGGACTGTTCGAACTACTTCCCTCCGGCAGACGTTACAAGGCCTTCAACGCCCGAACCTCCAGACTCAGAAACAGCTTTATTCCCAGAGCTATAGCGGCTCTGAACCGACCCTGCTGAGTGCCCCCCACCCCCCCTGGACTGTCTCCCTCAGATGGTCACGTCACACAGCTTATTTATTTATTTTACATCGGTTGGAAGCTGCATACTAAATCTCGTTGCACTGACGTGCAATGACAATAAAAGATATTATTATTATTATTATTATTATTATTATTATTATTATTATTATTATTATTATTATTATTATTATTATTATTATTATTATAATTATTATGTGCCTGACCTGGTGAATATTTCCAATATTTTCCTTTTATTCCAATGTCAATGGCAATTTAGATTAAAGGCTACCAGTTAAAAGGGGTAAAAGTTGGACACTTATAGAAACTTACAAAATTCTTAAGGGGTTGGACAGGCTAGATGCAGGAAGATTGTTCCCGATGTTGGGGAAGTCCAGAACAAGGGGTCACAGTTTAAGGATAAGGGGGAAATCTTTTAGGACCGAGATGAGAAATACATTTTTCACACAGAGAGTGGTGAATCTGTGGAATTCTCTTCCACAGAAGGTAGTTGAGGCCAGTTCATTGGCTATATTTAAGAGGGAGTTAGATGTGGCCCTTGTGGCTAAAGTGATCAGGGGGTATGGAGAGAAGGCAGGTACAGGATACTGAGTTGGATGATCAGCCATGATCATATTGAATGGCGGTGCAGGCTCGAAGGGCCGAATGGCCTACTCCTGCACCTATTTTCTATGTTTCTATGTTTCTATGTAAGTGAGAGAGACCCGAGTTCAATCCTGACCTCAGGTATGTAGACTTTAGAAGAGTCTCGACAAAAAAAAATCACATATTCCTTTTCTCCAGAGATGCTGTCTGAACCGCTGAATTACTAGAGTATTTTGTGTCTATCTTCTGACCTCAGCGACAGTCAGGGTGGAGTTTGCAAGTTCCCCTATGACGGTGGGTGCTTCATCTTCTTCCCGCATCCCAGAGACCTGAGGATTGGTAGGATATTGTACATTGTTCATTGCCCCTCGTGGGTGAGTGGTAGAATCTGGGTGCGTTGACTCAAATACATAGAGAATAAGGTCATAAGGTCACAAGTAGGTTAGGAGCTAGGAGCAGAATTACGTGTAGGAAGGAACTGCAGATGCTGGTTTAAACCGAAAATAGACACAAAATGCTGGATAGGAAGTGTCTCTGGAGAGAAGGAATGGGTGACATTTCTGGTCGAGACCCTTCTTCTTCTTCTTCAGGTCTGAAGATGGGTCTCGACCCGAAAAGTCACCCATTCCTTCTCTCCAGAGGTGCTGCCTGTTCCGCTGTGTTACTCCAGCATTTTGTGCCTATCTTCGGTTTAAACCAGCATCTGCAATTCCTTCCTACACAAATGACCTCCAACTGCACTATGATGTCCCTCGTTGCCATTAGGTGGAAAAGGAGGCTTCCCTTAGATAGTATGCCAAAGCCCATCACAAAACAATTACTGGAAATATGCCCCTTCATCCTGCACGTGTTTGGCACTTTCTGTTATTCAGAAGGCTTGCAAGGAGCTGGGACTAGAATTTCTGCTTTGATTCGAGGATGACTGGAATTATTAACGAATTCCACCTTCCATGACTAACGGCTCAAATAGATGGTGCCTGTGACTAGTTTAGTGTAGTTTACAGAAACAGCAGGGAAACAGGCCCTTTGGCCCACCGAGTCCGTGCTGACCAATGATCACCCATACACTAGTTCTATCCTACACACCAAGGACAATTTACATCGGACAATTAACCTACAAACCTTGTAGGAATGTCTTTGGAATGTGGGAAGAAACTGGAGCACCCAGAGAAAATGCATGTGGTCGGTCATGGCGAGAACATACAAACTCTGTACAGACAGTGATGGTGGTCAGGATCGAACCTGGGTCTCTCGAGCTGTAACGCCCCTGTCCCACTTAGGAAACCTGAACGGAAACCTCTGGAGACTTTGCGCTCTGGAGGTTTCCGTGCGGTTTCCGGAGGTTCCCGGAGGTTTTTGTCAGTCTCCCTACCTGCTTCCACTGCCTGCAACCTCCGGCAACCTCCGGTAACCGCACGGAAACCTTGGGTGGGGCGCAAAGTCTCCAGAGGTTTCCGTTCAGGTTTCCTAAGTGGGACAGGGGCATAAGGCAGCAACTCTACCGCTGCGCCACCGTGCCACCCAATGTGTTAGTAGTTTATTGACTGCGACCAAAATAAAAATATTATTTTAAATATTAATTTGGTTATTTTTATGTTTTTAAAATGCATTTCTTTCTTCAGTACCACTGTTGACCATGGCATTCATTTTGATGTTCATAGTTGTCGTAAATTCAGATCCGGAAATGCTTGTATACAACATGGATCGGTCGTGAAACTTGCTGTTGGACACGACCCAAATTTAACTCATCGTCCCGTGAGAGCAAAGACTCTGTTAGGTTTTCAACCATTAAAAAGCAACACATAATTAACACTCTTCTTGATATCCCCACATGAAAATGACTGCAACATTGAGGCAACAATAATTACAGGAAAGTAAGAGAGAAGAGACAGAATATTTAATATACCCAGCAGACCAGATAGCATCTGAACAGTGAGAAACAGTTAACATTTCATAGCAACACAAGAAACTGTAGCTATAGAGTTAACATTTCACAGGTTTCATCAGAATCGCTTGTGTTTATTTTCAGATTTCTGGTGCCCATAGTATTTTGGTTGCATAGATTATTGTAGAACCACATTAACTTACAGTGCAGAAGGAGGTCAGCCAGCCTATTGTGTCCTTTCCCGCTAATGATGGAGTTTAGGTGAACCCACTTCTGAGGGCTTGGTCCCAATCTCCGCACCTTCTGCAACTTCAAGTGCTCATCTCGATGGTAAAGGTTTCACACTTTTGTCATTCTGTTAGTTCCAAATTACTGCTGCTTCCTAAGCAAAGTTTTTTTTTCTCCACTCCTAAACTTTCTTCCAATTAGCATAAACCTAAGCTCCATACTTCCTGGACCCTCTTTTAAATGACAAAAAAAGGTTGGCACTGTTTTAACTTTCTCGATCTTGTGTTTACAGCCGTGGTTATTGAAGTATCCAGTGTGCTTTATTAACCACCTCATATATCCATCCAATTATCTTCGGGGATTTGTGGACATGCACTATGTGATCCCTCTGTTCCTCTGCAAATCTTGATATCCATCCAATTATCACATATTATTTTCTGTTGATTCTCCTCCTCAAATGTATTTTGCTATATTTATCCCCAGACTGAATTCCATTTGCCATGCTTGTGCCCACATAACCCATCTGGTGCTAGCTTCCTACAGCTTTGAACATCACCACCGATCAACCACATTTTTGATTTGATTTGATTTGATTTAATTTATTGTCATTGTCTTCAATTAAGAGACATTTATTGTCAATTTATTGTCATTGTCTTCAATTAACAAAATTCTCTTTTCCTTAGTCATACAAAAATAAAATTTAAAAAAAACACACAAAAACACAGAACACAATATTCCACAACACAACATCCCCACAGCGGCACCAAAGTTCCCCACTGTGAGGGAAGGAACCAAAGTCCAGTCAACCTCCTCACTGATGTTCCCCGCTGTTCACGGGGTTGACGGGAATGTCGGGGCCTCCCGAGCACCCCGTAGTCGCCGCTACGGGCGGCCCGATGTTCAGATCCTCTCACCGGGAATGAGGGAACCCCGACGTCAAATGGGAGAACATCCTCAGCGGCCTGGACCTCTGACTTGGCCCCCTCCCACCGGAGTCCACGGCTCCCGATGTCCAGAGGACGAGCTGGTCGGAGATTCATGCTGGCGACCCCCAGCAAAGGGTCCCAGGGCTCCGCAAAGTTAAAGTCAGCACGGGGAGCTCCGCGATGTTAAAGCAGCGGCCCAACACTCCGGAGCTCCAAGCGGCGATCCCAGGTAAGGCCTCGCCTGCTCCGCGATGTATCGTGTACAGAGCCGCAGCTGCTGAAGCTCTGGTCTGGTCCCGGCAGGAAAGTCCGTGCCAATCCAGGGGGGGGGGGGGGGGGGGGGGTGGGGGGTAAACAAGCAAATTACATAATCTGGAGTTCAAAGTCATCTTTAATCTGTACACATAGTATAGCGGTACAGCAGGTTGTTAGTTGTTAGTTCATCGTTACCATTTCCAAGACTGACTAGTGTAGGAAGTGGGTGTTAGTATAAAGCATACAGTAAGGTGGGGTTAGTGATGCTATTTCTACTATGATTGGTTCACATGCAATAACCAATCTACATCCTTCCCCGTAAAGAGCGAATATAGTTAAACACACATGCAGCTTAGACTTCAATCATACATGCCATATCTGTCAGGCGGTCTACTAATGCGGCACAAACACATACGGACCAACCCCTCTCCCTCCATGCCAGAAAAGTTAGTGGGAGAGGGAGGCAGTGAACCCGGAAGTGAGAAAGCAGCAGGGGACACATGAGGTGACCGATATGGAGAGCATGCGGGAGAGGTAGTGTTGTTGTTAGTCAGGCCAGTGCTGGTGGGGGTTGTTGTAGCAGGGGCTGTCACTGTTGGTGCGGCGCCAGGCTGTTGCAGATGGGACAGGAGGTGGTCCTGTCCCGTATGTACTTGACCATGCCAGGCCAGTAGAACATGTTCAGAGCGTGATCCCACTTCTGACACTATGTAAATAAGAAAATTATACAATCTGGAGTTCAAAGTCATCTTTAATCTGTACACATAGTATAGCGGTACAGCAGGTTGTTAGTAGTTAGTTCATCGTTACAGCTTCCAAAACTGCCTAGTGTAGGAAGTGGGTGTTAGCATAAAGCCTACAGTAAGGTGGGGTTACTGATGCTATTTCTACTATGTTTGGTTCACATGCAATAACCAATCTAAATTAAATTTCTTTATTTATATAGCACATTTTTAGTCAACTTGCATTGACCCCAAAGTGCTTCACATAATTACATTCACACACACAGGCAAAGGTGGGTGAAGTGTCTTGCCCAAGGCCACACACAGGCAAAGGTGGGTGAAGTGTCTTGCCCAAGGACACAACGACAGTATGCACTCCAAGCGGGATTCGAACCAGCTACCTTCCGGTTGCCAGCCGAACACTTAGCCCATTATGCCATCTGTCAATCTACAGGGGGTGAGGGTGCAACTCGGATAATAGCCACATCCTCACCAGGAAGTGAATGAAGGACGGTTTCCCCCTTCCCCAACCCCTTCCCCCCACATAAAATACTGAAAAAAACACACTCTAAACATAACAAAAAATAAAAAAGACAAGCAGACCGTGGGCGGAGGCAGCCAGGAACAGAGCCACCAGATGTCCACATTGCATATTTGTTCATCATTCCCAGAGTCCAAGCCATAGAACACAAACCAAAGGACATGGTTCTGTGCTCTGTGGAGCAGCACTTCATCCGATACTCTAGCCACTAAACCTCTGGCCACATATTAGAGCAGCATGGTGGCGCAGCTGTAGAGTTACTGTCTTACAGCGCCAGAGACCTGCGTTTGATCCTGACTACGTGTGCTGTCGGTAAGGAGTTTATACGTTCTCTCTGTGACCTGCGTGGGTTTTCTCCGGGTGCTCCGGTTTCCTCCCTCACTCCAACGACGTACAAGTTTGTAGTTTAATTGGCTTTGATAAAATTGTAAATTGTTCCTCGTGTGTAGGATAGTGTTGGTGTGTGGGGGATCACTGGTCGGCACGGACTCAGTGGGCCGAAGGGCCTGTTTCTACGCTGTATCTCTAAACTAAACTAAACTAAAATTATTACCCATTGTTTCTGCCATTAATCCAACAGTGAATTAAAACTACCAATTTTCCATACATTACAGGGGCTTTTATATTTTTGATCAACCTCCCACTTACCAAGTGCAGATAGACACGAAATGCTGGAGTAACAGCTGGACAGGTAGCATCTCTGGAGAGAAGGAATAGGTGACGTTTCGGGGTCGAGACCCTTCTTCAGACTGATGTTAGGGGAGTGGGTGGGACAGAGATAGAATGTAGTTGGAGACAGTAAGAGTGGTATGAAAACTGGGAAGGGAGAGGGGATGGAGAGAGAGGGAAAGCAAGGGCTACTTGAAGTTCTAGAAGTCAACGTTCATCCGGCTGGTGTGTAAGCCACCCAAGCAAAATATGAGGTGCTGTTCCTCCAATTTGCACCGGGCCTCACTCTGACAATGGTGGAGGCCCAGGACAGAAAGGTCAGTGTGGGAATGGGAGGAGGGAGTTAAAATGTTGAGCAACCGGGAGATCAGGTAGGTCTAGGCAAACGGAGCGGAGGTGTTCAGCGAAATGATCGCCGAGCCTGCCCTTTTCCACTGAAATGGGAAACAGTGCCGAAATACTATTGAATTGCGTGACTAGGCCGGCAGATTTAGGAAGGCATTTATAGGTGATGCTCCCTGGAAGCATTTTAGTTTATACATTGACAGACTTGGCAGCCATTCATTACAAATTCATCAAAGTCGTCTTTTCATTTGTGCAAGTGTGCATCAAGGCATCTTTTAAACAAGGTTCCTTGCTTTTGGCAAAGAACAGCTAGCTGACCTTTCACAAGCCTGCAATCCATTCACACCTAGAGAAGTATTATATCCTCTTGTGTTCCAATAACATTTTTGGATAGTTTTCCAAGTAGTGCTGATTACTGTCAGGAGATTTTCTTTACTCTGACTCAAAGTTTGGTATGAGCTTGATAAACATTTGATATCAGTGCTCGCTTCGGCAGCACATATACTAAAATTGGAACGATACAGAGAAGATTAGCATGGCCCCTGCGCAAGGATGACACGCAAATTCGTGAAGCGTTCCATATTTAAAACAAAAAAACAAAAAAAAAACATTTGATATCAACCAATATTTAATATTCCACTGTTTTTGCAAGAAAAAGGATTAGCTGCATTTTAATCAGCCAAAATTGTTTTGTTTTCTGGAACTTTGTCTTTGGGTTAAGTTGCTGTTCCTATGACAAAGTGCATGGTTGTAACCGTGTCGGTGTGTATGCATAATTAGATTTAGGAATTCCCCATGCCAGCTATTTATGAAAACCAACAATTAACTTGTGAAGGAAGGAACTGCAGATGCTGGTTTTACACCGAAGATAGACACAAAAAGCTGGAGTAACTCAGCGGGCCAGGCAGATTCTTTGGAGAGAATGAATAGGTAATGTTTTAGATCGTGACCCTTCTTCAGACTCAGAGGCACTCAGCTTCGAGACTTCTTCAGACTGAGAATCAATGGTACTGGGGTTGAGACCCGGAAGTGGCGGCGCTGCCTAAGCAACTGCGGCTCGCCTGAGTCCGTTTGTCTTTTTTCTTTTTGTCTTTTTTTTTGTCTTGTGAGGGGTATGTTTTTGGTTTATTTTTAGTTGTGTATATGTGGGGGGTGGGGGAAACTTTTAAAATCTCTTCCTTGAACGGGGATGCGACCTTTTCCTTGTCGTGTCTCCGTTTTGCTGGGGCCAACATCGTGGAGCTGGCGGCCTCCAACTGGAATCGATCTGATGGCTCCAGTCGCAGAGCCTGTGGACTTACCATCACGGAGCTGGCTGACTTTGGAGGCCGTGGTGTCGCGGTGGCTGCGACCCGACTTCGGAGCTTCAGAGGCTTCGGCCGTAGGCCCTGTGGACATTAACATCGGGAGCTCGCAGATCTCTGGTAGGAGACCGATTTTCGGGAGCTCCCGCAACGGCAACTTCACCCGCACCGAATCGCGGGGTTTGAATCGGCCCGTCGCAGGGCCTTTCATCGCCCGGCGTGGCTTAATCGGCCATGGGACTTACCACCGCCCACCGCGGGCCTCAACATCAAGAGCCTCGATCACCTCGACGCAGCAGTTTGACTGCCTGACTGCGGGAAATTAACAGGGAAGAGATAAGACTTTTGCCTTCCATCACAGTGAGGAGGTGTTTGGAGATTCACTGAGATTCACATTGTGATGGATGTTTGTGTGAAACTGTATTAATTGTGTGTGTTTTTTTTTTGCTGTTACGACTGCAGGGAACAAAATTTTGTTCAAACTTTTGTTTGTTTGAATGACAATAAAAAGCATTCTATTCTATTCTATTCTATTCCTCAGACTGAGAAACAATTTATTTACAATTCTTCATGGCCTTTCCTAAGCACTAAGAGAGCAGGAACAAGAGCAGAGTAATTTTGTTACAAAAAGAGCAGCCGGAGATCTGGACCACCAATCACTCCACTCTCTTTGATGTCCCGTTTTCACACCATACACTTCCTTATCTCTGTATCTCCCCCTCTCCCCCCCCCCCGACTCTCATTCTGAAGAAGGGTCTCGACCTGAAACGTCACCCATTTCTTCTCTCCAGAGATGCTGCCTGTCCCACTGAGTTACTCCAGCATTTTGTGTTTATCTTCTATTGATTTACAGATATGAGTTCAAACAATGCTAGTCGGGTCAAACCCATGGTAAATTTTTAAAAGTTAATTTATGAAATTAGGTAATGCTGTAGAGATTAAATGCATAAGACGAGACTCGGTGAAGGCAACTGTGAAACTGCTGCTGGTAAAGAAAACACATCTGCTTCACTCAGCTCTTTTTGGAAAATAATTCAGTCTGGGCGGCACATGACTGCAATGTGTTTGACTTCAAATTCAGAAGCGTCCTCAATTTAACATCAATTCGGGGTCGGCAATAGATACTGACGTTGCCAATAATTCCCACATTATGTAAAAAAATATATAGTCTCTGGGATGGAAAATGCAGTGAAGTCCTGCCAATGTTAATAGTAGGGCCTCAGAAAATCAAAACCTGACCACAATAGTTACTAATTTGTAAGATTGGACTGGACTCTGAGAGTTGGCGCCGTAACATATGACCTGGATACTGTGAATGTGGTGAGGATGTTTCCACTAGTGGGAGAGTCCAGGACCAGAGGCCATAGCCTCAGAATAAAAGGACGTATCTTTAGAAAAGAGATGGGGAGGAATGGCTTTAGCTATAGGGTTGTGAATCTGTGGATTTCATCGCCACAGACGGCTGTGGAGGCCAACTCAGTGGATATTTTTAAGGCAGAGATTGACATATTCTTGATTTGTAAAGGGCCTGTCCCACTGTACGAGCTAATTCAAGAGTTCTCCCGAGTCTCCCCTGATTCGTACTTGGAGAATTACGGTAATATCCGCTCGTCGGTACTCGGGGCTCTCGTGGACATTTTTCAACGTGTTGAAAAATCTTCACGAGTCTTCACGAGCTTACCGCGTTTCCCGAGTACCTGCCGCTAGCGTTACGAGCCGCTAAGAGACATCCCAAGCTCCGACGTACCCGCTACGTACATTCTACGTGCTTACCACGAGTTTGTTTTTTTTTAAACTCGGGAGAGCACTTGAATGAACTCGTACAGTGGGACAGGGCCCTTAAGGGTATCAGGGGTTACTGAACTGTATGTGAGAAAATAATTTAATTGTGCGTTTGCACATCGCACATGTGATGGTAAAAGCATCATTGAACCGTTGCCATTAAAAAAGCATGAATTTCATCAGAGTATTAGGCCCAAACATGGCTTAGAACAGCATGCTGACAATTTGACCGGTGGTTGAAATCCTGAATGTGTAACCTGAGAAACAATGGTGCCAGGTACTCTCACAATGTTTAAGAAGCCTCTGATTCACAGGTACGATTGCAATGTTTATGAAACTTTTTGATAGGTACACAGATAGGATAGGACAGGACAGGACAGGTCCTAGAGGGATATGGCCAATCACAAGCAGGTGGGACCAGTGTAGGTGGGACATGGGACTGAGGTGGAAGTGGAGTCAGTCTACCCCACGACAAAAGGGGGAGGAGTTGTACAGTTTGAGAGCCACAGGGCAGAAGGATCTCTTGTGGCGTTCAGTCCTGCATCTTGGTGGAACCAGTCTGTTGCTGAAGGTGCTCCTCAGGTTGACCAGTGTGGCATGGAGGGGGTGAGCCGTGTTGTCCAAGATGCTCCACAGTTTGAGGAGCATCCTCCCCTCCAAGACCTTCTCCAGTGAATCTAACACCACCCCCAGGACGGAGCCAGCCTTCCTGACGAGCTTGTTAATCCATTAGCACTGTTCCCTCGGATGTAACATCTTGTACTCTTGTTAAGGCCGTATCCTATGGTACTGTGGCCAAGACTGATAAAAGGCTCAAGGAAAGGGTGTAGCGCAAGGACTACAGAAAATAAAGTACATATTACACATGCCCTGACCCCGACACCTAGCAAACAGCTAACAATGGCCTGTTTACTTTATCATCGTTACTTTCTGTATATCTTTCATTCATTTGTTCTATATCTCTCTACTTCACCGTCTATATGTCTCATTTCCCCTTCTCCTGATTTGTCTGAAGAAGGGTCTTGACCCGAAACATCACCCATTCTTTCTCTCCAAAGATGCTGCCTGTCCCGCTGAGTTACTCCAGCAATCTGTGCCTAATCTTCTGAAACCACATTAGCACTTTTCACTGTAACATTCCCACACATTGTTTTCTGGCTTCTACCATTCCTGATCTGTAGCAACATGTTAAAGATCCCCATTCCTTGGGTCACTTCATTCCTTTTCTTTCACTCATCCTGACCAGACACCTTGCTTTGAAAGATTGCTCAGGTGAATCTAAGATACAGCTGGAGAGAAGGAATGGGTGATGTTTCGGGTCAAGACCATTCTTCAGACTAGTCAGGAGAAGGGGAAATGAGAGATATGGACAGTGAAGTAGAGAGATATAGAACAAATGATTGAAAGATATGCAAAAAAGTAACGATGATAATGTAAACAGGTCATTGTTAGCTGTTTGCTAGGGGTCAGCGCATGTGTAATAAGTACTTTATTTTCTGTAATCCTTGTGCTACACCCTTTCCTTGAGACTCTTCTTCAGACCAGTCAGGGGAAAGGGAGACGAGAGGTACAGACAGTGATGTAGAGAGATATAGAAGAAATGAATGAAAGATATGCGAAAAAGCAACGATGATAAAGGGAACAGGCCATTGTTAGCTGGTTGCTGGGTGTGTCACCCATTCCTTCTCTCCAGAGATGCTGCCTGTCCCGCTGAGTTACTCCGGCTTTTTGTGCCTATTTTCGGTTTAAACCAGTATCTGCAGATCCTCCTTGCACAGTTAAATCTGGCTGTTTTGTGCCATGGCATGTTGCCATGAACAGTGGTTTACATGTAGTTTGACTCCTTTGAAATCTTCCCCAGGATGCCATCCTGTTAATTTAGTTTTGGTTTAGTTTATTGTTACGTGTACCGAGGTACAGTGAAAAGCTTTTTTGTTGCGTGCTAACCAGTCAGCAGAAAGACAATACAAACTGAAGAAGGGTTTCGACCCAAAACGCCGCCTGTTCCTTTTCTCCCAAGATGCTGCCTGACCCGCTGAGTTACTCCAGTATTTTGTGTCTATCTTCAATGTAATCATCTATGTTATTAATTGTGTAATAGTGTATAAATGTAAATAATTTGATGTACATATAGCTGCTGGTGTACATATGGTGTACATATAGCTGCTAAATTTGTATAAGATAATTATAAGCAGTTGAATAAGGGGTGGGAATTAATAAGCTTTGGCTTCTTCCTGCTCCTTTTCGGACACATACGATTTCATTTATTTATAGATATTGTTTATGACACTTTATAAATATTCTTGTTTTGTTTTTTGTATGCTGTTTCACACTTGCTTTTTATTCTTTTATTCTGTTCGAAATAAAGAATTTAAAATAATATTTAATTAAAAGAATTCTAAACAATTAGATTTTTTTCTTGATCTTTCTAGAACCTGAATGTCCAAAAGTCCAATGTTTTCCCTAATCAATTCTAATTCTCTCCTTTCTACCTTTCATGATGACATGATTACAATCGATCCATTTACAGTGTATCGATACATGATAAGAGAATCCCGTTTAGTGCAATGCAAAGTCAGCAAAGTCTGATCAAGGATAGTCCAAGGGTCATGAAAGAGGGAGATAGTAGTTCTGCTTTGGATACCTTGGATTTCCACTTCAGAAGCACTTGCTCCTTATCTCACAAAGCCGTTAAGCTATGCATAGAAGTGTTAGATCACTCTCAATACAGGAGAAAAGAAAGAACAGCAGCCAACATCAAATCCCACCAATTTTATCTTGTTTTCCTTGTTTTTAAATAGCGCATCTGGAAAGATCTTGTTCAATAAATCAATACAGCACCGGTGAACAAGCAGCAGATTATGATGTCCACTGTGAGAAACATACCAGGGTTTTGCCATTCTTACACAGAGGAATGAGGAAAATAGCCAAGCAGCAATAGTTTAGTAAAGCTTAGTTTATTATTAACACGTGTACAAGGTACAGTGTAAAGGGCCTGTCCCACTTATGTGTACATGGCATGCAAATTACGCAACCTCGTGGTCACGTTGAGGCGCACGGGTATCGTGTGGCTGCGCGGAACCGGTCCCACTGGGAAGCTCGGAGGGGTCTGTAGTTGTGCGCGACATCGCGCGGGGCTCCGAAATTTTTGTAGCGAACAAAATCTTTGCGCACCAACGGCCTGTCGTGGAACTGACGGCCAAAGTGGGACAGGCCCTAGTCCTTGGCGCGACGCAATGTCTCATCTCTAACAGCAGCAGAAGCAGGCAAACGATCGCCGAGCTCGGCCTGGGGCTCACGGCCATTGCCGTCCTGATCCGCCCCCACTTCTACTCCCAGAGCGGGGCCAAGAAAATTGAAGATAGACACAAAATGCTGGAGAAATTCAGCGGGACCGGCAGCATCTCTGGAGAGAAGGAATGGGTGACGTTTCGGGTCAAGACCCTTCTTTCAGACTGAAGAAGGGTCTCGACCCGAAACATCACCCATTGCATCTTTCCAGAGATGCTGCCGGTCCCGCTGAGTTACTCCGGCATTTTGCGTCCATCTTCAAATGACGTCACGTGCTCCAGACGGCTGTGTGTGCATGATGGGACCGTCGCGGCTCAACGCGACCACGAGGTCGCGCAATTTGTGTGCCAAGGACACGTTAGTGGGACAGGCCCTTAAAGCTTTTGTTGCATGCTAACCAGTCAGCGGAAAGACAATACATGATTACAATCGAACCATTTACAGTGTATAGATACATGATAGTTAAGGGTGATTCAGTAGTGAGGGAGGAAAGCAGGTTTTAGACATCACTGCCTAGGGAAAAAGCTTCTCCCTATGTATCCTGTCTAACCCCATCATGACTCAGTCTCCACAGGGAAAATTGAAATCCCCCACTGCCATTACTCTATTACTTACACTTCTCAGTGATTTGCTTGCTCCTTTATCTCCTTCTGACAAGTTGGAGGCTTGTAGTACGCGCCCAGCAATTAGATCAACACTTTAATATCTAAGGTCTACCTCCATGTTCCTATTTTAATATTAAGGGATATGTGCCAACTTAGGCAAGTGGGACTAGTGTCGATAGGGAACGTTGGTCAGCGTTGGCGAGTTGGGCCAAAGGCCCTGTTTCCACACCGTATGATTCCGTGACGCTATGACTATGATCATCTCGGATGTCCTCCCTCTCTATTGCAGTAATGGACGCCATGATTAATATTGCAATGCCAACTCCTACTTTACATCCTGTAAACTAAAGGGGAAGACTTTGAGCTATTAATTTTCTCATCCATATCCACAATGCACAGCAGACAGCATATTGACAGGTTGCATCATGGCCTGGTTCGGCAACTTGAACGTCCAGGAGCGGAAAAGACTGCAAAAAGTTGTGAACACTGCCCAGTCCATCACCGGCTCTGACCTCCCCACCATCGAAGGGATCTATCAGAGTCGCTGCCTCAAAAATGGCGGCCAACATCATCAGAGTTCCACACCATCCTGGCCACACACTCATCTCACCACTGCCATTGGGAAGAAGGTACAGGAGCCTAAAAACTGTAACGTCCAGGTTCAGGAACAGCATTAACATCTTGTAACACCATCAGGCTACCAAACACTACACTTCATATAAGCTCTGAACTACAATAGACTATTATTATTATTATTATTATTGCACTATTATTGTTTGTTTTTTGAGTATGTGTGTATGTGTGTATATAAATATATGTGAGTATGTGTATATTTACACACAGAACCTTTTTTTTCTCTCCCTTGTTTATAATATTATTTACAGTGTACTATGTTCACATATTCTGTTGTGCTACTGCAAGTAAGAATTTCATTGTTCTATCTGGGACACATGACAATAAAACACTCTTGATATTAACCATATCTCCTCAATAGGAACAGCATTGCATTGTTATAAATCACTCAATTCATTGGCTTTGCTTATCAGACTCCTTGCTTTAAAATAGATGAATTCGGACTTTGTATTCTTCCATTGTGCCAGAAGATTTGGTTTCTTTCAATATTTGTCCGTTCGTCACCCCGTAAAATGTTTCCTACTCTGCGAGTCATTCCCCAGGGAAGCAAGGAATCCCCAGAGAAAGATAGAAAGGAGACAATTAGAATTGATTTGGGAAAACATTGGATTTCTGGACATTAAGGTCCTGGAACGATCAAGGAAAAAATCTATTTGTTCAGAATTAATAAGCAACATAGATGATTACATTGAAGATAGACACAAAATGCTGGAGTAACTCAGCGGCTCAGGAAGCATCTTTAGAGAAATAGAATAGGTGACGTATCGGGTCGAGACCCTTCTTCAGACTGAGAGTCAAGGGGGAGGGATACTCAAGATGTGGAAAGGTTCAGAACAAATTGGAGCCAACACCGATGACCAAGGAAAGGTGGCGCCCACAATGGTCCATTGTTGTCTGTGGAAGAGGCGATAACGAAGGGATATATGGATGCGAACAGTGGATCTGGCAGGATGACCAGGTTGGAGGGGGGACGGAGAGAGAAGGACTGGGAGGGGGAGAGAGGGAGCTGCCCAAATGAAATATGAGGTGATTACTTGACCTACTGCACTGGATGCCAACTCATGGGGAGATGTGGAGGAGCAAACACAGGAATATTACAGAGATCAACAACAGCTGTAGTTTGAATAGAATGGGGTTCATTCTCTCTGGAACATAGGAGGCTGAGGGGTGACCTTACAGAGGTATATAAAATTATGAGAGGCATAGTTAAGATAGGTAGTTAGAGTATTTTTTTCCCAACACAGGAGAGTCTGCAACTAGAGGGAAGCTAGCCACAAAGAGCTGGAGTAACTCAGCGGGTCAGAAAGCCTCGCTGGAGAAAAGGGTTTCGGGTCGAGACCCTTCCACAGGTTTAAGGTCAGAAATTTAAAGAAGAACTGAGGGGTAGGTTTTAAAAACAGAGGGTGGTCATTCTCTGGAACGAGCTGCCAATAGTAGAGGCTAACACGATTACTGCAGTTATAAGGCATTTGAGCAGGTACTTAGAAAGGGAGGCATTGAAAGATGCAGATCTAATGCAGGCAAATTGGATTAAAATTAAAATGGGATTAAGAGATGGGCATCAGGGTTATACTGTATAAACAAGGAGGGCCTAAAGGGCTTCTTTCTGTACTGCACTTTTCTCAGTCTATGACTCCGTTGATGAGTAAGAGCTAAAGAGGAATGATTATGAGGGGCTTCAACTATCAAAATATAGACTGGGACAATAACAATAACATAAAAGGAAAAGTTGTTTAAGAACATTTCTTGTTCAGTAAGCATGTTTCTGCCCCCATAAACAGGGTTTCATGGCTGGACTTGGTTTTGGGAAATGAGCCAAGTAATGTGAAACAAGTATGAATGGGTGGACTTCCAGGAACTAAAATTATAAGATCATAAAGTTTAGCACAGCAATGGAAAAGACCATTCCAAGAAAAAGCACAGTGAACTGAGGAAGGGCCAATTGCATTGGGAGGAGTGCAGATCTGGCCCGGGTCAATTGGAATTGAAGCTCAGCGTGCAAAGCTCTACTTGAACAATGTGAGGAGATGTTTGAAATTGAAATTGAAATTGATTTTATTAGGGACAGTGCATATTAATAAACATTTGCATGTAATATGCAAGATTGTAGCCAGTGGCTAATTTCCATCTTTAGTCCCAAACAAGGTAAACACATCCCAAACAAGGTAAAAACAAAAGACAAAAACAAAACAAAACAAACAATATGGTTTAGCCTGCAGTCATAACATAGAATAAATAACAAACACTCAACACAGTTTAAAGTCCCAAAGTCATTGTCTCTTCCCTCCTTGTTCTCACTCTGCGCTGAGGCAATCCAAGCCTCCGATGTTGTGACCCCGCCGGGTGATGGTAGGTAAGTCCCGCGGCTGAATCCGAGCTCCGCAAACGGGCCGGTTCAAACTCCGCAGCCCGGGGCGGTCGAAGCTGCCGAAGCTGCCGCCCTCCAGTCCAGCGGACGCAGCTGTAGTTGCGGGAGCTCCGGAAAACAGAACTCGAGCTCCCGATGATGTAGTCCACTGGCCCACTGGCCCGCGGCCGAGCCTCCGAGGCTCCAAAGTCGGGTCGGAAGTTGTGTCGCACCGCAACCACAGCCCCGAAGTCGGCCAGGCTCGCGTTGGTAAGTCCTGGCTCTGCTCCACAGCCTCCACAGCCTCGAGGTCGGTCGCAGTTGGAGGCCGCCAGCTCCGCGATAGGCCTCAGCGCAGACGGACACGGAGACGGGGGATACGGCAGGAAAGGCCGCATCCCCCCGAAGGAAGAGTCAAAAAACATATTACACCCACCCCCCCCCCACACATACACAGCTAAATAAACCGAAATAAACTGTAAAAACAGGACAAAAAAAAAAAAAACAGAAAAGACAAACGGACTGCAGGCGAGCCGCAGCTGCAAGGCAGCGCAGCCACTCCCAGCTACAGCTACAAGTTTGGTACAGGTACATGTCGTGTGGTAAAAAAGACAGGGGAAATTAAAACCAAAGGTCTGTAGCTGACCAAAAGACAAGGTAAATGGTTCAATGGTTCAATGGTTATGGTTCAATGGTTATTTTATTGTCACATACACCTAGGTGTAGTGAAATGCTTCTTGCCATGCAGCACATAAAGAAAGAATACAGACATAACAGTAATAAAGACATTTAAACATAAAGACATCCCCCCACAATGGTTCCCATTATGAGGGAAGGCACAGATTCCAGTCCCATCCCCATGTCCACCCATAGTCAGGCCTATTGAGGCCTCCACAGTTGCCTCTACAGAGGCCCGATGTTCCAGGCCGTTCTCACCGGGTGATATTGGTCCGGCGTCGGGAGAGTCCTCTCAGCGGCTTGGGAACCCTGGAACGGCCGCTTCCGTACTGGAGGCCGCGCCGTTTGGAGCTCCACTACTGGCGATCTCAACGCAAGATCCCAGGCTCCCGGTGTAAAGTTCAGCGTCACCGCCCGCAGCTGGTCGCTCCTCAGACCCGCAGCTCCGCGATGTTTTTTCGCCGGTCCAGCTCACCGGAGCTCCAGCGCGGCGACCCGGGCAAGGCATCGCCCGCTCCGCGATAGCGCTCCAGCGCTCCAGCGCTGTGCCGCTGCTGAAGCCGAGGTTCTGGGCGGTCTGCGACAGGAAACGCCGCTCCAGGCCCGCTGGTAGGCCGCGAGGACGGGGCGAAGCTGCAGCCCGGAGAAAAGCTGCCTCTCTGACCAGGTAGGGACCCTGAAAGGTAGTTTCCCCCTTCCCCCCCCCCCTCCCCACCCCCCACACAAAAAAGTCAAGACCTCCAAACAAAACACTTTAACTAACTAAAAATAAAACGGTGAAAAGACAGACAACTGCTGGCAGGGCAGCCACGCACAGGCCAGCGGGCGATGGTAAATAAAAACAAAGCAAAAGACAATAGTGAAGGGTCTGGATGGAGTGGATGTGAAGAGGATGTTTCAACTAGTGAGAGAGTCCAGGACTAAAGGCCATAGCCTCAGAATTTTGAACAAAATGTCGAAGACATTTAATGTAACAAAAGTTTGAATGACAATAAAGGAAATTCTATTACTTCTAGAATTAAAGGACCTTCTTTTAAGAAGGAGATGAGGATAAATTTATTTCGTCAGAGGGTGGTGAAACTGTGGAATTATTTGCCACCGAAGGCTGCGGAGGCCAAGTCAGTGGATATTTTTAAGGCAGAGATAGATAGATTCTAGGTCAGTACAGGTGTCAGAGGTTATGGGGAGAAGGCAGGAGAATGAGGTTAGGAGGAAGAGATAGATCAGTCATGACTGAATGGCGGAGTTGACGATGGGCAGAATGGCCTAATTCTACTTCTACTCCTTATGACCTTATGACATTAAATCAGATCAGGAAAAGGGGGCTTGTTGCAGATGTTCAGTTGCCAGCAAAAGTGAACATGACTTTGGTTAGTAACTTTCTGAATGTTCAGAAGAGAAATACAAAAAGGAATAGGAGATGCAATACAATATTACAATATTACAATATTTTATTACATGTCATTTGAACCTCAGTGAGGCTCAAACGAAACTCCGTTTCCACAGCCATACAAACAAAGACAATTCCGACAAGACACACAAACAATTCAATTTACACAAACATCCATCACAGTGAATCTCCTCCTCACTGTGTTGGAAGGCAAAGTCTTTTCTCTCCCCTGCACCATTTCTCTCCCGATGTCGAAGCCCCAGGCGGGCGATGGTAAGTCCCACGGCCATTAAGGCCTCCCGGTGATGTACGGCCCCGCTCCAAGCCCAAAAGTCACAAAGTTGGAGCCCCCGGCGGGCGCTGGAATGTCCCGCGGCCATTAAAGCCGTGCCAGGCGATGTACGGCCCCGCTCCGGGTCGTCCCAACCCCGCGACACGGGCTGGAGAAGTTGCGTTGCGGGAGCTCCGAAAAGCGGTCTCCACCCGGACCCGCGAGCTCCCGGTGTCCCAGTCCACCGGACCTGCGGCTGGAGCTTCAGAGCTCCGGAGTCGGGCCGCAGCAGCGAGCCACCACCGCTCCCCACACTTCGAGGCCGGCCAGCCCCACGATGGTGAGTAGTCCGCAGCTCCACAGGCTCCGTGACTGGAGTCCCCAGGTCGTTCCGGCTGGAGGCCGCTCCACGGTGCTAGGCCCCAACGACAACGGAGAACCGACAAGAAAAAGGTCGGGTCTCCCGTGCTGGGAAGAGATTTTTTAAAGTTTCCCCCTCCCCCCCCCCCGCCCCCCACACATACACAGTTTAAAAACAGTATTAAAAAACACGAACAACTACATTTAACTAGACAAAAAATAAAAAAAAGACAGACAGGCTGCTGCTAGGGGCCGCTGCAACATGAGTCGTGCCGCCACCTCGCTAGATGCAAAGAGAGAGCTTGAAGAGAAACTGGTGGCAACATAAAAGGAAATCCAAACATGTCCCAAGGGCATTTGAATTGGGGGAAGGATTGTAAGAGGAGAGATGTGATCAACAGAGACCAAAAAGAAAAATGTTTTCATGTATTCAGAGGGAATGGCTGATGTGGCAAACATCTTATTTCAGTCTTCACCAAGATAAACATATGTTGTTTGAGGCTCAGCAAAGATCTTCATATTTTTTTATTCATCCCATTTTAGAGACATGGTCTGAAAATAGATGGTATCAGAAAGACGAAGCTGTGTTTCAAATGAGGAAATATCCTGGCCAGGCTGGGATGCATCCCAGGTTGCTTAGGCAAGAAAATACTAAGGCTCAGGACACAATCTTCCAAGCATCTATAGATACGTTAAGCATAGCTTTAAGGTGAGAGGGGCAAAGTTTAAATGTGATGTGCGGAGGAGGTTGTTCACACAGAGTGGTGGGTGTCTGGAACATGCTAAGATGGGTGGTGGCGGAGACACATACAATAGCGGCATTTAAGAGGTTTCAGATAGGGACATGGATTTGCTGGGAATGGAGGAATACAAATTACGTGCAGGCAGAGAAGATTAGTGTATCCTGGCATTATGTTCCGTTTATGTTTAAAGTTTTAAGTTTATGTTTATTGGCCAAGTATGTACACCTACAAGGAATTTGCCTTGGTGCTCCGCTCGCAAGTAATAACACGACATACAGTAACAATTCAGAATGACACATAAAAAATTAAACATTAATAATAAAGCATTACAGTTATATGTGAATGAAATAAAATACCAGAGCAAAATGAGGCTACAGACTTTTGAGTGGATTTGAGTGAACAATTTGAGTGAAAAAGTGCCGCATTTAGTTTAGTTAATTTGAGGGAACAAGTGCAGCATTTAGTTCAGCATGGGCATTGTGGGCTGAAGGGCCTGTTCCTGTGCTGCGCTGTTCTGTTTCATATGATCTATAAAGTGCTGGTGCCTGAGGACAGAAGATGAAACATTGCTGTTCAAAAAAGTGTGGGAGGATAAACACAGAGAATACATGTCAGTCAGTTGACTTTAGTGTAAATAGGATATGGATTCAACAATCAGAGACATAGTTAGCAATTATTGGAAAAATGAAAACTGATTAGAGAAAGCCAGCATGCAGTTGTTATAGTTAAATCACGTTTGACCACCTTATTACAGTTATTTAATGAATTATCGGAGAAAATCAATGAAGGAAATCCAATTATTGTGGTATTTATAGAATTTCAAAAGAACAGAACATACAAGGAATAAAATTTGTAGGTCATCAACTTGAACATTAACTCTGATTCTCTCTCTCCACGGATGCTGCCTGGCCTGCTGAATACTGGACTTCCATTATTTTCTTTTAATTTATTTTACTGCAGGTTTACAGCATCAGTAAGCAGATTTTTGCCTTTCAAGTTCCACAGGGCATTTGATAAACTGCACAAAATTAACTTGTTTATCAGTACTGGAGCCCCAGGAATAAAAACATTGGCAGAAGGAATGACAGATTGGTTAAATAAGGGGAAACAGTGAGTGGTAGTGGGGAAAAAACACTTCTGATGGATGATTAGTGTACAGAGGAGTTCTACAGTGTTTGATGCAAGAGGCTTGTTATTCCTGGAAAAAAGCACATGTGATAATTATCCATAGGGCAAAGCTGCATTATTTGCACAAAAAATGGAGCATAAGTTGGTAAAAACAATTGTGTTATTTACTTTTTTCACATACATTGCATGAGATTGAATTAATTAATTAATTCAATTCTACGCCTCAAATTTTTCTGTAGAATTTTGAGGGTGGATTTTTGTAACCCGAATGGCCAAAACGTAAGAGTCGACAGTGGTTCTGTTGTGGATTTCATGAACAGGGCAGTTTTCAAAGTGATCCAAATCTTAAAGATGTGGTGAATTATCAATGTAGTAATAGTTCAAAAATATTGACAAACTGGTGGACAGATACAGTAGCAAGTTCAATTTAAAGCAGAGAAGCGTGAAGTGCAGCATTTGATTTAGTTTTGAGATACAGCACAGAAACAGTCCACACTGACCAGCGATCCCCACACACTACCACTACCCTACACACAATTGGGACAATTTATACCAAGCCACTTTACCTACATACATGTTGTATCTTTGGAGTGTGGGAGGAATCCGAAGGTCTCAGAGAAAACCCACACGGTCACGGGGAGAGCGTACAAACTCCGTACAGACAGCAGCCGTAGTCGGGATTGAACCCGGGTCTCCGGCGCTGCAAGCGCTGTAAGGCAGCACATCTGCGCCACCGTTGATAGGAATAGTGAGAAATGGCTTAGCAAATTAAAGAGCCAAATTCTTAAAGGGATACATAATTAGAAAGGTTTTGGGTACAAACCCCCAGTTTATTGAAAGGGGAAGGACGAATCGAGAATGCTTTGAAACGCACACAGAATATTGGTCTTTAGAGTTGGAGATGACGAGCAAAGCAAAATCACAATGAACCTTTGTGAGACATTCTTTTTCTTATCGAGTCCACACACAAGATTAGAAGTTGTTCAGCCAGAGCTGAACACACTTCTCAGCATCTGCATACAATGGTGTCTGTCTTGTCGCTTCTTGTGCTTCTTGTGCGTGGTGGTGAAAAGATTGGTGGAAACAGGACTGCGACCTGAACGCTCTTTCCTTGACCCCTGTGAGACGTTGATTGGGCTGAAATTGGGATATTCTACCAGATTTTGGTTGCAACATCAAAAGTTGTGACTTTGGAGTGAGTAAAGAAGGAATTTAGCGAAATGTTGCAAGGCATGAGAGATTTCTGTTACATGGATACAAAGCAAACACTAGGGCTGTTCTCCTTGGAAGAGAAGTGATTGCATGTGAGTCTGAAAGAATTATTTAAAATGATAAAGTATGTACAGAGGAGATGGAGAGCAACAGGCTCAAGTGGTATCTGTTGGTTTGTTATTATAGTAACATGTACCGAGATACAAGGAAACTCTTTTGTTTTTGCATGTTATCCAATTAAATCAGATACAACTATTCTTAGGCCCCCTTCTGTCATGGCTGACCATGGGTGTCTCCAGCGTGCTATTCCCTATATGGTGGACGCCTATGCGTGACTTTGTTTAACGTGGGGAGACTGGTGCACAGACAGCCACCCCACGGTCCTTGACAGATCTGGGTCAGGATCCAGTGGCATGGAGTCCAAGACGACTGGAGACCCTTTTCTGCTGCAGCCTTCATCCGCCTTCACAGCCGTTGTGACGCTCCACTAAGGTCATCCATCGTCCTCCGCCTGTTCCACCGTTGAGGTCTTGGTTGGATTGCTCTTTGTCAGAGACTTCCCCCTCGACCTTACCGCCATGGGTGGCCCTACCTGGAGCATAGCTCCAGACGGCATCGCTCTCAGGATCTCAGGTGCACACAAGCTTCTCCACCACGACAAGGTGACAATCCACGGAGAATATTGTACTATATTATACTATACATTATATTATACTATACATGAATACAATCAAGCCAAACGTAAGTACAACTGGCAGAGCAAAGAGAAACATACCTGAGTGCATAATATAGTTTTCAGCCCTGGAACATTACAGCTCCAGAGAAAATGTCCAATGAGCACAATGAAGTGGGTTGGAGGATTGGGACCACGCCCTTCCTCATGGGAAAACATTGAGAAGTCTAATAGCAGAGGGGTAGAAGGTGCTTCTTAGCCCATTGACAAACGTGGGGACCTAAAATGCAGGTAATTTGTAAACGGGAGTGGCTGACAAAAGGACCAAAAGTCACATGAGCTTGTTGTTTAAACAGTGAATGGTTAGCAGAAGGAAAGCACCGCCTGCAGTTGTAAAGGGGTAGTACAAGTATCTGAAAGAAAGGAATTTGCAAGCTATGGGGGAGAGGTCGATTAATAAGAGTAGCTTGATAGGTTTTGCATGGAGCGAGTGTAGAGTCAATAAACCAAACCGTCTCCTTTCATGTTGTCATAATTCTACAATTCCACGTTGATGGTTAAGGGGTAAGTTTCCCTAAAACCCCTGAGTTGTTATATCTTGTTGCTCTACTGATGCACAGTGGCGCAGCGGTAGAGTTGCTACCTTACAGCGCCAGAGACCCGGGTTCAATCTTGATCACGAGTGCTGTCTGTACGGAGTTTGTACATTCTCCCTGTGACCACGTGGGTTTTCTCTGGGAGCTCTGGTTTCCTCCCACATTCCGAAGATGTCCAGGTTTGTAGGTTAATTGTTTTCTGCAAATTGTCTCTAGTGTGTATGATAGAACTTGTGTACGGGGTGATGACTGCTCGGCGTGGACTCAATGGGCCGAAGGGCCTGTTTCCATGCTCTATCTCTAAACTAAATAAGACGAAACTCTAAACTACTCAAATTTACTTTGGTGTATTAAATCTAAATCAATAATTTTATTGCATCGTAGTTTAATCTCAGTCTCTTAATGATACCACATCAATTTTAATATTGCTCTTTTTTAAACATTAGTCTCACTCTTTTGAATATATTATGAACACTATTTGAGCAGCCGTTAGTATAACATTCCACTCAAGCCCCAGGCAAGAATTTTATTTCCATCTTCTTCTTTGAACTCTCTAGAGAGTTATTAAATGTTTTTGCCTATGTATTGCCTTCTTCCACATCCCATTAATTAACGGCAATACTGCAATAGACTACGTACACGATATGCGGACACAGAACTCAGATACTGTACATTTGTATTCTCAGCTCAGGGGAACAGGTCCTCATGCCTCAAGACTCTCGTAATAAAATTATCTCTGGTAACCTTTCAATAGTTCTATACCAGGGTATTTCCATCTCCTTCATACGTTTGGGTGATCAAAACCGCACATCATCTGCTAGTCAGAGTCCTCTACATCATTGCATTTGTTTTATTTTTCACAATGTTTAGATATGAAGTTGAGGTTCCCATTTTGTACGGCTTCATCCTTTTTTGCAATGAATGCGCCAGAGCAGCACAGCGATGCAGCCGGTAGAGCAGCTGCCTCACAGCGCCGAAGAACCGGGTTCGATCCTGACCTCGGGTGATGTCGGTGCAGAGCTTGGACGTTCTCCTTGTGACCGCGTGGGATGCAATCCGGGTGCTCCAGTTTCCTCCCACAACCCAGAGACATACTGATTTGTAGCTTGAATTCACCTCTGTAAAAAAAAAGATGCCCGTGATGTGTCGGGAGTGGATGATAACATGGAACAAATGTGAATGGGTGATCGATGGTCGGTGTGAACTCGGTGGATAGAAGGCCCAGTGTCCATGCTGCATCTTAAACTAAACAAACCAACATCAAAACTCCATAACCGATAGATTCTAGATTAGTACGGGGGTCGGATGTTATGGGGAGAAGGCAGGAGACTGGGGTTAGAAGGGAGAGATAGATCAGCTATGATGGGCCAAATGGCCTAATTCTACTCCTATCCCTTATGACCATTTAATAGACTATTAATCTGAACATCAAGGGCTTCTATATCCCTATCCCATGCAAAATCGCCACTTTCTGTGCCTCGTGGAGAGATTTTACATGGGATAAACATGTGTCTTCTCACATGTTCTGGTTAAGAGGGAATAGTGTTCTGCAACTGGATGTGTGTGGCACGATAGTACAACGTACGGTTGCATTATTAAAAATCGCTCCCATGAATCGCAATGAGAAAGATCATTTTAAGTTAACTGTATGTCTTATTCCCATGACAACAGTTCTGGTAAGGAATGAATCGTGCAAACTGAGCACAGGAAAAGTATCATGGAAAATATCACTAATTTCCTTTGGTGGAGATTGAATGATTCAGAGTTACCTAATCAGTTGTTCACTGTAAACAACAGCGTAAAATCATATGTGCACAGTTAGTTGAATGCTTCCTTTGAAAGAATGTGGAATGGGAGTGCCTCCGTCTTGTTATGCATTGGGTTGTTGTGTAAACTTATCTGGACAGTGTCCAGGCCACAGCATGAACAATTCCATGTTCCCTTAATGCCGATCTTTCAAACAAAACCATCTGCTGCTGCTAAACGTAGTGCTGGATGAACAAATCCTGCTGAAAAAACAAAAACGCAGAATTGAATAGTTAACCATTTATTTGGGGTCCAATTTGAAATGGATGCTTTACTCTAACCAGGGCTTATATATCCGCAAATAATAAGTGGGCCTCTTTTTTTCCTCTGCTATGTGACCAAGACTATTTGACATTCCTGGGTCAATATTGCAGTGTGGAATGTGCTGCAAGAGTGCTTCTTAAGAGCGGTGAGGTACCGTCTGCGGAATTAGCCTTCAGGGGAACAGGTCTCTCTCACTGTTTATCTACCCCGATCATTTTGGTTAGTGTAAACAGACAAAAAGGCTGGCTCCACTATGCATGGAGATGTTGATCTCTGAGTGGTAGGAATGCCAAACTACTGATGAATAGTTTGCCTGCGAGGTTGTTTTGTCAAAGCTCCATTGTAACACCCCGACTTCGGGTCAGCGTTTCATAGACCATGTCATCGAACGGTGATGTCACTCCGCATTATATAGAGATCCTTTTGTACTTGTGGAATGCAGAACCTCTGACTAGATACCAGGTTTTCCATTTGGTCTTTAACCATTTAGGTTCAAGGCAAAGTGTAGTGAACTGCAGAGCAAGTGTATATTTGTAAACATCCACCCATGCAGCTACATAAAGTTTGTTTGTAACAACAATTAATTGACGTTAACACATTCACAACCATTTCACCAATTCCATCTCCTAGATTAATAGAACCTCAGAAACCCTCTGACCCTGTTAAAGTTCTCAGATGTGGCCTAGTGGTCTTTATTTTTCTAATCAGTCTGCTATTAAACCTGAAGAAGAGTCTGAAGAAGTGTCCTGACTCGAAACATCATCCATCCAAGTTCTCCTGAGATGCTGCCTGACCTGTTGAGTTACTCCTACGTTTTGTGTCATCTTTTACCGTTAAACTATTAGCGTACCGAGGTACAGTGAAAAGGTTTTTTTTCATGCTATCCAGTCAGCAGAAAGACAAAACATGATTACAATCAGGCCATTTACATAGTACCGATATAATAATAAGGCAATTACGTTTGGTGCAAGATAAAGCCAGCAAAGTCCAAGAGTCACCAAAGAGGAAGACAGTAGTTCAGCAACGGCCTTGTTTACACTTAAAAGTGGCAAGATTAGCACCCTATCTGTTGCTTTGGCCTCCGGAGAAATTTTATGAGTCTGTCCCACTTAGGCGACTCTTTATGGGCCTGTCCCACTGACGCAACTTTTTCAGTGACTGTCGGCACCCGTCATAGGTCGTTGCAGTCCAGCGGCGACCAGAAAGACGCTAAAGGGCCTGTCCCACTTACGTGTCCTTGGCACGCAAATTATGATGCACACGGGCATCGTATGGCCACGCGGGGCCGGTCCCACTTAGAAGCGCGGAGGGGTATGTAGTTGTGCGCGACATCGCGCGGGGCTCCGATATTTTTGTAGTGAACGAAATCTTTGCGCACCAACGGCCTGTCGCGGAACTGACGGCCAAAGTGGGACAGGCCCAAGACCCTGGCGCGACGCAATGTCTCACCTTCACCAGCAGCAGAAGCAGGCAAACGATCGTCGAACTCGGCCTGGGGCTCACGGCCATTGAGGTCCGGATCCGCCACCACTTCTACTCCCAAAGCGGGGCCAAGAAAATTGAAGATAGACACAAAATGCTGGAGTAACTCAGCGGGACCGGCAGCATCTCTGGAGAGAAACAATGGGTGACATTTCGAGTCAAGACCCTTATTTTCAGACTGAAGAAGTTTCTCGACACGAAACGTCACCCATTGCTTCTCTCCAGAGATGCTGCCGGTCCTGCTGAGTTACTCCAGCTTTGTGTCCATCTTCAAATGACGTCACGCACTCCAGACGGCTGTGTGTACGCATGTAAACACGCCTGACCTTCGCGGGACCATTGCAGATCAACGAGACCACGAGGTTGCGTAATTTGCGTGCCAAGGACACGTAAGTGGGACAGGCCCTTAAGACTCTTTGGGCGACTGAGGAGACGATTCACGACCATACAGGCGACACCCTGGTGACATGTCGCGGGGTGAAGCCTGTATGGTCGTGAGTAGT
Organism: Amblyraja radiata; assembly: GCF_010909765.2. Taxonomy (NCBI): domain Eukaryota; kingdom Metazoa; phylum Chordata; class Chondrichthyes; order Rajiformes; family Rajidae; genus Amblyraja; species Amblyraja radiata. The sequence goes on from NC_045957.1 coordinate 14,566,210, forward strand.
CGCCCAAAGAGTCGTACCTTGTTCTGGTCGCTGCTGGATTTTCAACATGTTGAAAATTTTCGGCGACCTGTAACGACCTATGACGGGTGCCGGCAGTCGCCGAAAAAGTCGTGTAAGTGGGACAGACCCATAAGGCGACTGCCAGGGACTAGTTTTAATGGTATTCACCTACGGCACCTGGCGACAACCTACAACAGCACCTACGATAACCTACGACAACCTACGACAACCTACGACAGCACCTACGACAACCTACGACAACCTATGACAGCAAAATTAGTCGCCACTGTCGCCAAAGAAATGTCAACATGTTGAAACTTTTGTGGCAGTCGCCTGTAGTCACCTAAAAAATTGCCTAAGTGGGACAGGCCCATTAGTGTTGGCATTTCACGCGTTTTAATTGTGTGGCATGTAACCACATGTGGGAGGACACACACAGCCCCTGTGGATGGCAGGCAGGGGGTCAATGAGTAGGAACAGGCCAATGAAAGACAAAATGATGAAATAATACGAGAGGCTGGCAACATCATTCTGTCCCACCAATCCAGCTGCTTTGTGTCTGTAAACTCTGTGTAACAATACCACTTCAATTATATTCACATCTTAGTTTAGTTTAGTTTATTGTCACACGGACCGAGGTACAGTGAAAAGCTTTTTTACATGCTAACCAGTCTGCGGAAAGACCATACATGATTACAATCAAGCTGTCCACAGTGCACAGATGCATGATAAAAGGAATAACATTTAGTGCAAGATAAAGTCAGATTAAAAATAGTCCGTGAGTGTCCAAAGAGGTAGATGGGAGCAACTCTCTAGTTGCTGATAGGATGGTTCAGTTGCTGATAACAGCTGGGAAGACTCTGCATCTTGGTGCCAGATATTCAACATCTGGCCTGCTGTGCGACACTTTATATCAACCCTTCACAATTGTAACATCATTTCATCAGCAGGATATGTAAAAGCATTTACAGAATTATTAAAAATGTATTTATCCCGAGCAAGATTAAGTCACACGCACATGACAGCAATCTCACAATCAGCCACTTGCCATAATAAGCAGCTCTCTGGAGCATCCAAGCATGAGTTGCAGGAAAATAAATATTTGAGTCAAATAATGATTTCAGCAAGAGGCAAACTTAAAGTATCTGAGTTATTAATGTGTAGCCCGAGTCCCCTTGAATATCTGAAGAGGTCTTCACATTTACATTCAGTCCCCATTACACAGAATAGTTTATAAACAAGGTTATCAAAAGAAGCAATTTCTAAAGCTTCTCCCCAGCAGCTCACAAAGGTAGCTCATGCTGATTCACCCGCTCGTGGGTAAATCATTTCTCAGCTGTTTTAAAGTATATTATCATTAGATGAAAAGGATGCTGTGGACTGTGGTACTCTCTTGTATGAACGGATATCAGCTCGAGTAGAATCCAGCAAAATAAAAAAGACTCTCTTCACAGCAATACTTCATCTTTAGACTTCAGTCTGAAGAAGGGTCTGGACCTGAAACGTCACCCATTCCTTCTCTCCAGAGATGCTGCTTGTCCCGCTGAGTTACTCCAGCATTTTGTGTCTATCTTAATCTTTAGACAACAGCAGTAGGTGCACCAAAGGGGGAAAAAATGTATGTTCAACCACCAGAACAGTGTCTGTCACAGAGACTGTGGATGATTGTGCATGCTTGTACCTCTGTGGGCAGTGTACTTGCAAACACAGCAATGTTTACCAGTACCCATTGAGATTGCATGTGCACTTGCATGGTCTTTTCACAGGGACAGTGAACATGCACACACAGGAGCAGTCTAGGTCCACTGATACGCACAGTACACGAGCAACACAAGGACAATCTTTGCCCATCCATGGGTCTCCATCTCCCCTGACTATCAGTCTGAAGAAGGGTCTCGACCCAAAACGTCACCCGTTCCTTCTCTCCAGAGATGCTGCCTGTCCCGCTGAGTTACTCCGGCGTTTTGTGTCTATCCTCTGTGTCCATCCACAGGTATTATGTCCAGGCTCCTTTTGTACCCACACAATAGAGCATATCCACCATCAGGAACAGTGGGAATAGAAACATAGAAGCAGAAAATAGGTGCAGGAGTAGGTCATTCGTCTCTTTGAGCCAATCAATATGATCATGGCTGATCATCCAAAATCAGTACCCCGTTCCTGCTTTTTCCCCATATCCCTTGATCCCATTCACCCTAACAGCTAAATCTAACTGGCTCTTAAAAACATCCAGTGAATTGGCCTCCACTGCCTTCTGTGGCAGAGAATTCCACAGATTCACAACTCTCTGGCTGAAAAAGTGTTTCCACATCTCAGTGCTAAATGGCCTACCCCGTATTATTAAATTGTGACCACTGGTTCAGTACTCCCCCAACATGGGGAACATTTTTCCTGCATCTAGCCTATCCAATCCCTTTTAAAAAAATTATGTTTCTATAAGATCCCCTCTCATGCCAAAGGTGCCTCAACAGTGTACTGAGTAAAATGTCTGTATACTTACAGTATGTAAATGTGATATTTCAGTTATTTCTTTTTAATTACTTTGCAAACTTTTTTAAACACTTTTTTCACTTTTTTATTATGGGGTATTGTGTGTAGATTGATGATTAAACAAAAATGAACTCAATCCATTTATCAATAAGGCTGTAACGTAACAAAATGTGGAAAAAGTGAATGTATCTGGATACTTTCCGAATGCACCGTAGCTTCTTGATTCTTCAGTTCAATGATACTTTGTGGTCACATGTACCTAGGCCCATGGAAATTATTTGCTTACGCATACAATCCGGTAAAGTCACACACTAGACTTCACCCGGGCAGTGCAGAAAGAGCCACCACGTTTCTGGCACTGACAAAGTGTCAAAAGTTCTTAGTACAGTCCTACCTTCTCGAAGCGGTGAACCAGGCTGCCACTGCACATGGCCGCAGGCTGCCCAGCGGGTCCCCCTTTGCTCTTGGCGGCCCCCCGCCAGGTCCCTCTTAGTTCTTTGTGGCACCCCCCTCCGGTTCCCTCTTAATTCTCGGCACCCCCTGCCGGGTCCCTCTTAGTTCTCGGTGGACCCCCTCCGGGGCTCTCTTAGTTCTTGGTGGCCCCCTCGCCAGATCCCTCTTTACTCTCAGCAGTCCCCTATGCCTTAATCCAGCTTTGGATCTCACATCGATTATTAACTACTCTATGACCCTGTCAAGCTTTCTTCACATCTGCGCATCTCAAGCTTGTTTTCAATTACATTCCCAATTCAAATCAACTTATTTTATTTCATGTAGCCATATACAAATGTCCCCACCATAAATCCTAAATCTCTCTTGCTCAGCACACTGTATACTTGTTCCATTCAACATGTATAATCTACTTAGCTCAGCTGCTCCACCGTTAATTATTTTTCAGCCATAACACAGTGAATCATGTGTCTCTGCATTTGGCAATATAACATAACTATAGGTCTGTAGGTTCATGAGGACGAGGATAATTCATGCATGAAAACTGTAGCAGTGCCATGCTGACTGCTTTAGCTACTGTAGCCTGTTGAAGTGTGTGTGGCAGGCATAACTTAAAACTTGATAACTGAAGTAGTATTTACAGAGGAATGTATTTACTCCAAGAGGAATGGAGTATAAAAGTGGGGAATTTTCATTCCAACTTAGATGACTCAGAAGAAAACGGGTCAACTGCCAGAATATTGGAATTCTCAAGTTGGTCTCATTGAATCTGACTGAGTTTTTTGAGGATGTGACCAAAAAGTCAATGAAAGGAAGAGCTGTAGACATTGTAAACATAGATTTTAATAAGGCATTTGACAAGGTTCCACATGGTAGGCTGCTCTGGAAGGCTAGATTCCATGGGATCCAAGGTGAGACAGCTGAATGGATAAAAAAATTTGCTCCATGGAAGGAAGCAGAGGGTGATGGTGGAAGATTGCTTCACGGACTGGAGGCCTGTGACTAGTGGTGTGCTTCAGGGTTCGGAGCTGGGGCCATTGCTGTTGGTCATCTACATCGATGATTTGGATGAGAACATACATGGCATGGTTAGCTAGATGGCAGATGACACAAAAGTGAATGGTATTGTAGATAGTGAAGCTGGCTGTCAAAGATTACAGCAGGATCTTGATCGGTTGCTATGGCGGGCTGAGGAATAGTTAATGGAATTTAATGCAGAGAAATGTGAGGTGTTGCATTTCGGGAGCACTAACATGGGCAAAACCTACACAGTAAACAGTAGGGCTCTGAGGGGTGTTGTAGAGCAGAGAGATCCAGGAGTATAGGGAACCAATAATTTCCCCTGGGATATTTTAATCAATCGCCTTCTTAGCTCATTACACCATAGCGATAGCATTTCCTTCATTAGCCACGGAGGTCAGCCCTTATAGAAGTATATCAGTGAAGTTAATCATATGATGGTTGCTACTAATCTTGGAGGTTTCTGCTTGGTCTTCTCTAAGTAAGCTTTCTTACTGACCTCAGAGTAACGGAGGCTGCCCCGGTAACTGGCAGTCCCACAGTCCACAGAAAAGCCTGGGGCTCTGGTCATGAGGTTGTACTTGCCCTAGATCTGTGCAGTAAATGTCATAGGTTAATCTCAGAGACTAGAGTCCAACCTGATCTCAAATGCAAAAGATTGAAGTTCTTCAGGATGGTGAGTCACACTCAACAATACAATACAATACAATACAATTCAATTTATTGTCATTTGGACCCCTTGAGGTCCAAACGAAATGTCGTTTCCAGTTATCTCCACTTATCTCCAGTGACGCCGACTCCAAAATTCCATTATAACTACTTTTACAGAAGATTAGAGTAATATGGGCTTGCACGGTGGCGCAGCGGTAGTGTTGCTGCCTTACAGCGCTTGCAGCACCGGAGACCATGGTTCGATCCCAACTATGGGCTTCTGTCTGTACGGGGTTTGTAGATTCTCCCCGTGACTGCGTGGGTTTTTTTCCGAGATCTTCGTTTTCCTCCCACACTCCAAAAATGGTATGTAAAATAGGTAAATTGGCTTGGCATTGATAGTTCCTAGTGTGTGCAGGATAGTGGTATTGTGCGGGGATTGCTGGTCGGTGCAGACTCGGTGGGCCGAAGGGCCTGCTTCTTGTTTTTTATGACTGTTGGCAGACGAATTTACCTCCTGGGATAAATAAAGTTTGGCCGTATCATATCGTATCGTATAACCTGTAAATCGGGTCATCAGTGGCAGCGAGGCATATGGATCTATCATTGACTCTCTGTCTTCTCAGTTCTTCACTGCCAAATGCTTGCTCACGTCCAGATAAGACAAGACGTCTTTGCGTCTCGTTTAATGGGCTGCTTGTTGTCCTGATGGCTCACTCTCTATCAGTGAATAATGTTTTGCTTGTTTAAGAGCTCGAGGTTTAAATAGCACTGACCCTTTCCTAATATCCAGCTTCCCTGCTGACTGTGTTTCCACATCACATTAAGACAACTTCTTAAGATATTGCCTCACACCTGCTTTATCAACAGGATTCGTCTGACATCCAAGATGCTAATGCAAGTCGAATTCAGAATTCATGGGCGTAATGCGGAGATGAAAGCAAAAAAGGACTGAAAAATATTGTGGCCCATTTTGCGATCAAAGTTAAGTGATTGAGAATTACATGAAGCCAAAATATAACTTCAATTTAAGCCAGAAAGCCAAAAGGAAAAGAAAAAATTGCACATAAGATAAATTCTAATTGTATTAAGCAAAGTAAATTTAGAACAAGTATTACAATTAATTTACATCTGGACCCATCTGGTAAATGACTTGTACAGCTGTATCATTAGTACACAATATCCTTCACAATGGAGACAAATGTGCCAAATGCCTTCATTACTACCCTATCCGACTGAACCACCACTTTCAGACAACCAGGCACCTATTCATTTTTTTTTATGGGTGTTTCCCGTATTACCCCTCACCGATCATTTGGACACACTATTAAACTGTTGTGTTGTGTGGACAGTGACACCGCAGTGGTGATATTAAACCATTATCCTTAGAAATGGATTTCATCACACCCATGTCTGGGATGGCACAGTGGCGCAGCGGTAGAGTTGCTGCCTTACAGCGCCGAAGAGCCGGGTTCCATCCTGACCATGGGTGCTGCTGTCTGTATGAAGTTTGTACGACCTCTCTGTGATTGCGTGGGTTTTCTCCAGGTGCTCTAGTTTCCTCCCACACTCCAAAGACGTACAGGTTTGCAGGTTAATTGGCTGTGGTAAAATTGCGAATTGTCCGTAGCATGTAGGATAGTGCTAGTGTATGGGGACCATTGGCCGGCGTGGACTCGGTGAGCCAAAGGGCATGTTTCCGTGCTGTATCTCTAAAGTCTAAAGTTATGTGTATCCCACAATGGCAGTTGGGGAATTTCAACTCAAGTCACTGTCGGTACAAATAAGCAAGCAATTTGCTAATCTTTTCCTGCGAAGAAAATTTGTTGGTCTGCCCTATTTGTGATTCCAGCCCAACTGAGGTGGCTGACTCTGAAATGAGTCAGCAAGCTAATGGACATGCAATGGTGATCAATTGATGATGGTCTTGTTACTGTAGACACAAAATACAGGAGTAACTCGATGGGTCAGGCAGCATCTCTGGAGAAAAGGAATATGTGACCCTGATGAAGGGTCTCGACCCGAAACGTCACCTATTCCTTTTCCCCAGAGATGCTGCCTGACCTACTGAGTTACTCCAGCTTTTTGTGTCTATCTTAAGGTAAAACTTTGTGTTCACATTAAGGTCACTGTGAATTAATTTTGATTTAAATGGCAGACTTTAAAACAAATATCTATGAGAACAACATCACACATTGTGATTTTTTTCCTTCTGTATTCTAAAAACGGTAACATTTGAATGAGAGCCTTGAACTGAAACATCACCTGTTTAAGAAGGAACTGCAGATGCTGGAAAATCAAAGGTAGACAAAATGCTGGAGAAACTCAGCGGGTGAGGCGGCATCTATGGAGCGAAGGAAATGGGCAACATTTCGGGTCGAAAACCTTCTTCAGACATCACCTGCTCCTTTTCTCCAGAGATGCTGCCTAACCTGCTGAGTTGCTCCAGCATTTTGTGTCTATCTTGTGTAAACCAGCATCTGCAGTGCTTCCTACTCATTGTACCTTAGGTCTTGTTACTGATGTCTACTGCTTGTGGATGAATAAACATTAAAGCAAGTAAATCCAAGTCAGGTAGATTTCCCCTTACTGATTGAAAGTAAATTTCAACTGGTCCAGATCCCAAATGTGATCAATGATTTTGAGCATGCAACTTGTGTCTGAATAGTTACAACAAAGAATCAATCCTGCATGAGATGATTTATTATTAATATTGAGTAGCCTGACAGTTCTGAACAATAGTTTGAATGTTAATGTTATATTGCCATGGGAGTTAAACTCTGATCAAAAACCAAACTGCTCGAGGAACTCACAAGGTCAGGTTATACCGTCATGAGACAGCTTAGATTTACTCAACTGATGATGTGTTGTTGCAATAGTAATCCTGCTCAGTATACGTGGAACTGTAGGTTTGGACATTTGGTACCTGTGCTTCGCTGAAGAGCTAATGGTGTGAAGCCGTAATCCATTTTCAGGGATTACGACTGAATGCTTCTAAATCAGAATCCTGGGACTAAACATAACAATATGCAGTGAAATTGGCAGACAACGATATCTGCAGCCTCTTGTGTCTCCAGAAACTCTGGTTAGTTATCGTGACTTAACTGAAGAGCCAGCAATCTGGAATAGAAACATAGAAACATAGAAAATAGGTGCAGGATTAGGCCATTCGGCCCTTCGAGCCAGTAGAATCAGTACCCTGTTCCTGCTTTCTCCCCATATCCCTTGATTCCGTTAGCCCTAAGAGCCATATCTAATGGGCCTGTCCCACTTGGCAATTTTTTAGGCAACTGCTGGCGACTGTCATCGCAGGTTGCAGGTCGCCGAAAAACTGACGACAACCTACGTCATCCTGGAGACAACATACAACAGCACCGACGTCAGGAAAAGTCAAGCTACGCTCATTGGTATCAAACCCACTGTCGCCGAAATATTTTCAACGTTGAAAATTTAGCCGCGACCAGAAAGACGCTACGACTTTTTGCGCGACTGAGGAGACTACTCCCGCGAGCACGTGGCAACAAACTAGTCGCCTGGAGTTGCCTAAAAAATCGCCTTGTGGGTCAGCCCCATTAATTACAAGGAGAGGTTGGACAAACATGGATTATTTCCTGAGGTTGAAGTAAGGCCTGATACAAGTATATGAAATAATTAAATATATAGATGGGGTCGACATCCAAAACCTTTATCCCAGGGTGGAAATGCCACAGACCAGATGGCATAGAGGGGCAAAGTTTAAAGGAGATTTGCAGGGCAAGTTTTCTTACTCAGAGAGTGGTGGATGCCTGGAGCATGCTGCCAGGGATGGTAGTGGAGGCAGATACGATAGGGGCATTTAAGAGCCTTTGACATAGGCACTTGAATATAGAAACATAGAAACATAGAAAATAGGTGCAGGAGTAGGCCATTCGGCCCTTCGAGCCTGCACCGCCATTCAATATGATCATGGCTGACCATCCAACTCACTATCCTGTACCTTCCTTCTCTCCATACCCCCTGATCCCTTTAGCCACAAGGGCCACATCTAACTCCCTCTTAAATATAGCCAATGAACTGGCCTCAACTACATTCTGTGGCAGAGAATTCCAGAGATTCACCACTCTCTGTGTGAAAAATGTTTTTCTCATCTCGGTCCTAAAGGATTTCCCCTTTATCCTTAAACTGTGACCCCTTGTCCTGGACTTCCCCAAAATCGGGAACAATCTTCCTGCATCTAGCCTGTCCAACCCCTTAAGAATTTTGTAAGTTTCTATAAGATCCCCCCTCAATCTTATAAATTCAAGCGAGTACAAGCCGAGTCTATCCAGTCTTTCTTCATATGAAAGTCCTGACATCCCAGGAATCAGTCTGGTGAACCTTCTCTGTACTCCCTCTATGGCAAGAATGTCTTTCCTCAGATTTGGAGACCAAAACTGTACGCAATACTCCAGGTGTGGTCTCACCAATAATACCCTGTACAACTGCAGTAGAACCTCCCTGCTCCTAATATGCAGGGGGATATAAGAATAAGGATTACATGTAGGCAGAGGAGCTTAGTTTAATTTGGCACGATGTCTGGCATGGACATTGCGGGCCTCAGGGCTTGTTCAAGTTCTGTACAGTTCTATGTTCTATGCTCTATGATAGTCAGCATAGATTTGGCTTGGGGAAAGCCAACCTTACTAACTTGGCTGACTATTTTAAGGCACGGTGGCACAGCGGTAGAGTTGCTGCCTTACAGTGCCAGAGACCTGGGTTCGATGCTGACTATGGGTGCTGTTTGTATGGAGTTTGTACGTTCTCCACGTGACCGCGTGCGTTTTCCCCAGGAGCTCTGGTTCCCACTCACACTCCGAGTCATACAGGTTTGTAGGTTAATTGGCTTGGTAAAATTGTAAATTGTCCCTAGTGTGTGTAGGACAGTGTTAGTGTGCGGGGATCGCTGGTCGGCGCGGACCCGGTGGGCCGAAGGGGCTGTTTCCGATCTGTATCTCCTAACTTAAACTAAGAAGATGACTAAGAAGAGCGAAGAAGGACAGGGCCAGGAGGCCACTGTCCTTGAGAAGCTGGGTGACGGGTCCCAGCGGCCGTAATCAGTGTGCGAGGTGGGAGCCAGGCCCAATCGGCCGAACTCAGGGTCGACGACTTCAGGGTGAGGCCGCCAAGCCTGTCCCCATGGACGTGCTGAAGGTCCCAGCGGAACGTAGCTTCAGGGGAGCCAGTCTCCCTCGACCGAATGGAAGACTCGATGGATCGACTCAATGTATTCAAGAGAGAGTTATGCCCCTGTCCCACTTAGGAAACCTGAACGGAAACCTTCCACTACCTCACCTTCCACTACCTGCAACCTCCAGCAACCACCTGCAACCTCCGGCAACCACCTTCAACTAGCATCGCAAACGGCTTCGACTAAAAAATTACCGATTTTTAAAACGGCAACCTATTTTTAATTGCGGCCGGTGAAATAATGGCCGGAACATAGAAGAAGCGGAAACCACTTTCGACCATTAGGGAGACTGACAAAAACCTCCGGGAACCACATGGAAACCTTGGGTGGGGCGCAAAGTATCCAGAGGTTTCCGTTCAGGTTTCCTAAATGGGACAGGGGCATTAGATTTAGCTCTTAGGGCTAATGAAATCTAGGAATATGGGGAGAAAGCAGGAATGGGGTGCTGATTCTGGATCATCAGCCATGATCATATTGAACGGAGGTGCTGGCTCGAAGCTACTCCTGCACCTATTTTCAATGTTTCTCGGTTTCTATCATGGCCTGTGGGAATGAGTCGCCGAGCTGGACCCCTGTTTGTCGGGCCCAGCGGACCGCCAGCCTGGAAGGGTGGAAGATGCCATGCCGGTCCATGCTCACCCGCCGGAGACCAGAGACCAGGAAGATGGAGCCGGTGATGTCCAGGCATGGAGCGAGGCTGGTTGGAGAGGAGAGGGAACCGGGGTCTGGCCCACCACACCCTTGTGGTCCACTGCCAGAGATGCCACCGGGGATCAAAGGATGGGCGAGGAGAGGGACGAGGTCTACGAGGAAGGAGACACAAAGCTGGGTGGCAGTGTGAGCTGTCAGGAGGATGCTACAAGGCTGCAGGGTGACTTGGACAGGTTGGGTTAGTGGGCAGATGCATGGCAGATGCAGTATCATGTGGATAAATGTGAGGTTATCCACTCGAATGCCCGAATGGCCTACTACTGCACCGATTTTCTATGTTTCTATGGTGGCCAACAACTGACTGGGACTTGCCTGGAACAGGCACCGCTTCTACGAACTAGAACGTGGACTTTGAACATGGCGCCAAAACATGGTACCTCCTGCATGCAGGCTTTAGTAGTCTATTCCTGTACACTTGCTAATCAGGGATTAGTGCTATGGTGAAACTCTACTTGACTGCTTGTAATTTCACCGTGTTAACAGTTAACATATGTGACAATTAAGAGCAATATTCACTGTTGAAGGCAACATGATTGAAGTGTCCATATGGACTATACTAAGTAGGTTAAGGCACATAGATTCCAAGATGAACTGGCCAATTTGTTCCAACACGCTTCAGTGCCGCGACCTTTGTTCCTGGTGACTTACATTAATAACTTTGGTGTGAATGTGAAAGGTATGATTTGCAAATTTGCAGGTGACACAAAAGATGGTGGCTTGGCGACTGGTACGGAAGGTTGTTTATGGCTATAGCAGGATTGAGATCAGATAGAAAGTTGGGCGAAATATTGGCCGATGGAATTTGGAATATTACCACTCCTGGCAATTTAATCCCCAGGTCCATCGCATTATGGAAAAAGAACACCAGATAATATTCAGTCCATTGCTACAACATAGCGTCAGATCCCCTTTATATTCGGCTTGTACTCGCTTGAATTTAGAAGATTAAGGGGGGATCTTATAGAAACTTACAAAATTCTTAAGGGGTTGGACAGGCTAGATGCAGGAAGATTATTCCCGATGTTGGGGAAGTCCAGAACAAGGGGTCACAGTTTAAGGATAAAGGGGACATCTTTTAGGACCGAGATGAGAAAATCATTTTTCACACAGAGAGTGGTGAATCTGTGGAATTCTCTGCCATAGAAGGTAGTTGAGGCCAGTTCATTGGCTATATTTAAGAGTGAGTTAGATGTGGCCCTTGTGGCTAAAGGGATCAGGGGGTATGGAGAGAAGGCAGGTACAGGATACTGAGTTGGATGATCAGCCATGATCATATTGAATGGCGGTGCAGGCTCGAAGGGCCGAATGGCCTACTCCTGCACCTATTTTCTATGTTCTATCTTCTATGTTCTATATGGTACAGGTTGACTTTAGAAAGCCTAAAGTCCTGATTCATTTCAAGTCACGCAAACATACAGATGAAATTTAATTCCAAATAGTGTGAGGTGATGTATTTTGGGATGTCGAATAGAGGTAGAACCTACACAGTAAATACAGACCACAAAGGTGGACAGAGTGAAACATTGTTACCTGAAAGTGGCAATGTGGGTGGATAGGGTGATAAAGAAGACAATTTATATGCTTGCCTTAATAGATCGGGGTCTGAATATTGAATATATGTAATTTTGAAATTTGTTACGTTGCAACATTAGGTTTCAACTTTATAAAAAACTTGTTAGATTGCACACGCTCTAATGCAGGCAGCATTCTGGCAAAGCTCTTCAGCATCCTTATTAAAATCATCTATACCCTTTCTGTAAAGGGGCAACCAGAACAGCTCACAATACTCCAAATGCAGCCTAACCAAAGTGCTATAAAACTGCATAATGCATTCCCGATTCTTATTTTCATTGCCCCGATTGATGAAGGCAAGTATACCATAAACCTTCTTTAGTCACTTTCATTTGTCCTATCCTCCAATTTATTAGCACATGGCACAGGGAACCAAGCACCAAGACCTGGGCCTCTGTACCTCCCTTTGCAACTGGATGCTTGACTTCCTGATCGGCAGACCACAGTCAGTTCAGGTTGTTAACAGCATCTCCTCCTCACTGACCATCAACATAAGTGCATCTCGAAGCTGTGTGTTTAGCCCCCTGCTCTACCCTCTGCAACCCTGTATGGCTAAGCACGGATTCAATGCCATTGAAACATTTGCTTGTCATACTTTTATAATAATATATTATATAGAGAATCACCCTCAACAGAAGCACTAAGGGAAGATTGGGAACATGAGCTGATGATAAAGATCTCGAAGGATAGATGGGAAAAGTATTTGATGAATACACATAACTGTTCTATTAATGCAAGACATAATTTAATTCAATTCAAATTATTACATAGGCTATATTATTCAAAAACGAGGTTGAATAAATTTTATCCAAACGTCTCTCCCAGATGCGATAAATGTTTGTTTCAAAACGCTAATATAACACATTCATATGTAGGATGTACAAAGTTGAATAAATTTTGGAGCGATATATTTGATATATTAACAACGCTCTTCAAGTCAAGAATAGAACCCAAAATGGAATGGATTATATTTGGAATAATAGGAGAAGATACCAATTTAAATAAAGACCAAAATGTTTTTTTTAATTATGGGTTAATAATTGGAAAGAAATTGATACTTAAATTTTGGAAAAATATAACCATACCAACTGTTAAAATGTGGATTAGGAATATGATGGACATAGCACGCCTTGAAGAAATGAGACTCCGACTAATAGATAAATATGACCAATTCTTAAGGAGTTGGTCTCCTTTCATCGACTTTTTGGAATCATGTGATGCAGCGGTACCATAAGGATTGCTGATTTCAGTTCATGACGTGGATAGATCTACATCTCCGAATATAGATTTGAAAATTTCTCTTTTAAGGGGCCTTCTCTTCTATTTCTACTTTCCACTTTTTTATTTATTTATTTTTATTTTTTTTAATATATACACACTTCACGTTTTTCTACTCTCTACCATCTATTTTTCCACTTTTTCCCCTTTCTATTGTTTTCTTTTTCTTGTCTTGCTTACTTCCTTCTCATAACATAAAACTAGAGGTTGTACATAGAATGGATTACGGTATGACATAGTTGGCACCTAAAATTAGGTGCCACTGTATTGTTTTGTACTGTATTAACTTCTAATAAAATAAAAAATAAAAAAATAAATAAAAAAAATAAACATTTGCTTGGATATCACGGTGGTGCAGCGGTAGAGTCGCTGTCTTACAGCACTTGCAGAGACCAGGGTTCGATTCTAACTATATGCGCTGTCTGTACGGAGTTTGGATGTTCTCCCCGTGACCTGCGTGGGTTTTCTCCGAGATCTTCGGTTTCCGCCCACACTCCAAAGACGTGCAGGTTTGTAGGATATTTGGCGTCGGTATCAATGTAAAATTGTCCCTAGTGTATGTAGGATGGTGTTAGTGTGCCGGGATCGCAGGTCAGTGCAAACTCGGTGGGCCGAAGGGCCTGTTTCTGCGCTGTATCTCCAAACTAAACTGAAGTAGTGATGAGTCAGCATGTAGGAGAGAGATAGAATATCTGTTTGAGTGGTTTCGAAACATCACCTATTCCTTCCCTCCAGAGATGTTGCCTTGTCCCACTGAGATACTCCAGCATTTTGTATCTTATCTTCAGGAGAACACATGTCAGCTTTCATCAAAAGGTCAACTGCGGAGAGAGATAGCAACTTCAGATTCCTGGGCATTATATCCCAGATGATTGTCCTGGGCTCTGCCCTTCACAAAGAAGGCTTACCGCACCTTTACTTTTTTTGAAGTTTAAAGATATTCGGCATGTCACTGAATACTCCAACCATCTTCTGCAGATGTACTGTGGAAAGTATCCAGACTGCTTTCATCATGACCAAGACTGACATTTCCAATGCACAGGAATGCAAGAGGCTGCATAGAGTGGTGGCCTCTGCCAGGTCCATCACGGGCTCAGTCCTCCCACCATTGCAAGCACTTGCATGAGGTCATAGGGTCACAAGGTCATAAGTGATAGGAGCAGAATTAGACCATTCAGCCCATCAAGTCCACTCTGCCATTCAACCATGGCTGATCTATTTCTCCCTCCTAACCCCTTTTCTCCTGTTCAAGAGTTCAAGTTCAAGAGAGCTTATTGTCATGTGTCCCTGATAGGACAATAACATTCTTGCTTTCCTTTAGCACACCAGAACATAATACAGAACAGATCAGTGGGTCCATATACCATTGTATAAATATATACACACATGAATAAATACTGATAGTGCAAATAAACAGATTATGGGCTATTAATGTTCAGAGTTTTGTCCGAGCCAAGTTTAATAGCCTGATGGCTGTGGGGAAGTAGCAGGCTCCTGTACCTGAATGAGTGTATGGTCCGGATGGTGTGGGTCCTTGATGATGCTGCCAGCCTTTTTGAGGCAGCGACTGCAATAGATCCCCTCAATGGAAGGGAGGTCAGAGCCGATGATGGACTGGGCAGTGTTCACTACTTTTTGTAGTCTTTTCCGCTCCAAGAAGGGGTAGGATGGGGACCCACAGTCCTGTTTATATCAACGGGTCGATGGTGGAAAGAGTCAAGAGTTTCAAATTCCTGGGCGTGCACATCTCTGAAGATCTTTCCTGGTCCGAGAACACTGATGCAATCATAAAGAAAGGACTTTTTTTTTGTGCTTTCTTTATAATTGCATCAGTGTTCTCGGTCCACCATCGACACGTTGATATAAACGGGACTGTGGGTCCCCGTCCTACCCCTTCTGAAGTCCACAATCAGTTCCTTGGTTTTGCTGGTGTTGAGGGCCACGTTATTGTGCTGGCACCATTTTGTCAGTCGGTCGATCTCACTTCTGTACTCTAACTCGTCCCCATCAGTGATATGTCCAACAGCAGTGGTATCGTCAGCAAACTTGATGATGGAGTTCGCACTATGACCGGCTACGCAGTCATGAGTATTCTCCCCATAACCTCTGACACCTGTACTAATCAAGAATCTATCTTCTCTGCTTTAAAAATATCCACTGACTTGGCCTCTACAGCCTTCTGTGGCAAAGAATTCCACAGATTCACCACCTTCTGATGAAAGATATTCCTCTTTGCCTCTTTCCTAAAAGAACATCCTTTAATTCTGAGGCTATGACTAGCGGTAGACTCTCCCAGTAGTGGAAACAGCCTCTTCATATCCACTCTATCCAAGCCCTTCGAGGCTAGAGGTGCTGGGTCAAGAAGACAGCATTCATCATTAAAGATCCCCACAGTCCTTGTAAGGCCCTATTCTTAAGAAGGGTCTCGACCCGAAACGTCGCCCATTCTTTCTCTCCAGAGATGCTGCCTGTCCCACTGAGTTACTCCAGCATTTTGTGTCTATCTAAAGTCACATACCATCACACCTCAAGAACGGCTACTTTCTTGTAACCATTGGTTACTTGTACAACCCTAGGCACACCACCGACCATGTCTTGCACTAACATTAATTTGTTTCATAATGTCTTAGTCACAGAATGGCTTACAAGCCTAGGGCAGCTCACTGGTGCAACTGGTAGATCTGCTGCCTCACAACACAACCCTGACCTCGGGTGCTGTCTTTCTGGAGTTTGCATGTTTTTATTTTAGTTTAGTTTAGAGATACAGTGTGGAAACGGGCCCTTCAGCCCACCGAGTCCGCACCGACACACTAATACTATCCTAAACACACAGGGACAGTTGTACCAAGTCAATTAGCCTACAAACCTGTACGTCTTTGGAGTGTGGGAGGAAACTGAAGATCTCGGAGAAAACCCAGGCGGTCACTGGAAGAATGTACAAACTCCGTACCGACGGCACCTGTTGTCGGGATCGAACCCGCGTCTCTGGAGTTGCAAGAGCTGTAAGGCAGCAGCTCTACCGCTGTGCCACCGTGCCATCCTATTGATGATACCCAGATTCCAAGGTTTAAATTAAGAGTGATGACACAGCCGAGGTTAGATTTCCTGCAGGTTATTAGAGGAGATGATCTGATCAAAGTTTTAAAGTTATTGAGTACAGCATATACTGTAGATAGAGAGAAACAATTTCCGCTGGTTTGTGCCTTACTCAGCATTTGTGGAGAAATATAAAAGTTTGTTTTAACTTTGCTCTTTGTCGGCACAAAAAAAAAACTACGTGACAAGTCAGGGTGAAGCAAGAAAATAATGACTTTAGAGTTTAGTTTAGAACTTAGATGTACAACATGGAAACAGGCCCTTCGGCCCACGTAATGTGCACCGACCAGCGACCCCCGCACACTGACACTATCCTCCCCACACACTAGGGGCAATTTTAACAATTCCACCAAGCCAATTTACCTGCAAACCTGTATGTCTTTGGAGTGTGGGAGGAAACCGAAGATCTCAGAGAAAGCCTACGCGGTCACGGGGAGAACGTACAAACTCCGCACAGACAGCACACGTAGTCGGGACCATACCCGGGTGTCTGGCGGTGTAAGCACGGTAAGGCAGCAACTCTACCGCTGCGCCACCGTGCCGCCCCTTTGTAAAGTGTAACGTGATAAGGTGGAGAAATGTAAAAGATGACAATGCGAAGTGGAACGACAGAACACAATGACAGAACAGAACAGAGCGGGATGGATGGATGTCCAAACTGGTGCAAAACCGACCCCATTGATTCGAGTGTGATCCGATTTCCCTGCTGCCCACAGTAGGGGATTCTAAAGTTTCCCAGCATCTGCAGTTCTTTCTTAAGCATTTTCCATTTCTACAATCCCTGAAGATGCCTCGCATTCCTCCAACGCTGTCCTCTTACACATCCCCAACTTCCATTGTGCCGTCACTGTCTGCCATGCTTTCAGGAATACCAACACCGGCACAGTGTTGTACTTCTGGTGGCGCTGGTGCCAGCTGCCTCCACCTTCAGCCCGGTATCTTTTTGTTTTTTTGTTTTTTTTGTTATGTTGAAGTGTGTTTTTAATGTTTTTTTAAATGTCTTTATGTGGGGGAAGAGGGCACGGTGCGGGGGATACTGTCCTTCAGTCGCTTCCTGGAGAGGACACGACTATTATTCGAGTCGCGTCCTCGCCCCCCCCAGCGGCCTACCTACTGGATTGGCGCGGCCTTTCCTGCCGGGATCGACCAGAGCTCCAGCAGCGGCGGGACAGCGCTGATACATTGCGGGGCTGGCGATGCCTTACCGGGGATCGCCGTCTGGAGCCCGGAGTGCTGGACCTGCGGCACCGACATCCTGGAGCTGTGGTTTGCGGAGCTCCCAACGCGGGCGGCGCTGACAAACATCGTGGGGTCCTGCGACTCTGCCCGGCTCGGCCTGCGGACTCGGGAGCTGCGGACTCCGGTGGGAGGCGGCTGATCGGGAGGTCCGGGCCGCTGAGGAGAATTTTCACCGTCGGGGTTCGGCGTCGGCGTTCCATCAGCCCGGCGAGAGGGCCTGAGCATCGGGCCGCCCGGGGTGGTGACTGCGGGTGCTCGGAAGGCCCCGACCACGGGTGAACATCTGAGAAGATCGGAGGGGAGGCTGGCTGGACTATGGTGCCTTCCTCACCTTGGTGCCATTGTGTTATGTTGTGTCGTGAACTTTCTGTGTTTGTGCTTTTTTTTTAATTCTATTTTATTTTTAATATGTTTTATTATTTATTATTTATTTATTTTTATGATACTGACTGTAAAGGGGAATTCATTTCGTTGTCTCTAATTGCGACAATGACAATAAATTTGAATACAATACAATACAATACAATACAATACAATACTACCTTTCCCTCTCGATCTCTCCCCATTGATCGAGCCATCCTCTCTCTCTGTTCTCTGACAGTTCCCAGGTGGGGAGTCAGTGTGAACACTCTCTGAAATGCCAAGTGCAGTAAGGTCTCTGTGTAAATGCAAGTTGTCATCGTATTCCGCGAGACATCACCACCTTGCTGTGCACGGGAATGTGTCCTGTCAGGTGAGTCCTGCCAAATGTTCCCCGGTTGTGATGAGACAATGTGATGCTGTCACTGTAAATTAAGCCTAAAATAGAAGCACACCCATCAACATTGCGGAGATGCTTGAAATCCTTCGGAATCCAAGCATTGCTGGAGAAATATCTAGCATGGTTGCTATGTTCATGACACTGAGCCCAGCATGTAAACCTGTATAACCACTGAAAGCCTAAGCTATGACAAAGGATGAGTCCTGGCATTTCTGCTAGTCAGTCCGCATTCAATCTGAAAAGGCCGAAACCCCTCATTGTCAGTGCGCAAGGCAGAGAGGCTCACCAGGCACATTAATGAGATCCCACCTCCCATCCTCCAGCTCTTACCAGGGGAAGAGCACCTGCAACGCTGAGTTCCTCCAGCAATTTTGTGTACCTGCAAATAGTGCATCGGTCAATGCCTCTATAGGTTCTGACAATGTCCTTCAAGTCAAGGGAGTTTATTGTCATGTGTCCCAGATAGGACAATGAAATTCTTGCTTGCTGCAGCACAACAGAATATGTAAACATAATACAGAACAAGAGATAAAAGTTCAGTGTGTCTATATACCATAGACCATATATATACACAATAAATGAACAGATAAAATGCAATAGTAATAATAGACTGTTATTGTTCAGAGCTTGTTTGATGTTGTGTTTAATGGCCTGATGGCTGTGGGGAAGTAGCTGTTCCTGAACCTGGATGTTCCAGATTTCAGGCTCCTGTACCTTCTTCCCGATGGCAACGGAGAGATGAGTGTGTGGCCAGGACGGTGTGGGTCTTTGATGATGTTGGCAGCCTTTTTGAGGCAGCGACTATGATAGATCCCTTCAATGGTGGGGAGGTCAGAGCCGATGATGGACTGGGCAATGGTCAGAACTTTCTGCATTTGTTTCCGCTCCTGGGCATTCAAGTTGCCGAACCAGCCCACGATGCAGCCAGTCAGTATGCTCTCTACTGTGTTTAAGAAGGAACTGCAGATGCTGGAAAATCGAAGGTAGACAAAAATGCTGGAGAAACTCAGCGGGTGCAGCAGCATCTATGGAGTGAAGGAAATAGGCAACGTTTCGGGCCGAAACCCTTCTTCAGACTGATGAGAGAGAGCTGTCTCCTCCCCTTCTCAGCTCCCCCTCAGCCCTCGGGCTCCTCCTCTTTCTTTCTCCTTCCTTCTCCCCCCCCCCCCCCCCCCCCCCCCCCTCCACCCTACATCAGCCTGAAGAAGGGTTTCGGCCCGAAACATTGCCTATTTCCTTCGCTCCATAGATGCTGCTGCACCCGCTGAGTTTCTCCAGCATTTTTGTCTATCTGCTCTCTACTGTGCACTTATAGAAGTTTGAGAGAGTCCTCCTTGACGGACTGACTCTCCGCAATCTTCTCAGGAAGTAATGGCGCTGATGTGCCTTCTTTATAATTGCATCAGTGTGCTGGGATCAGGAAAGATCTTCGGAAATATGCACGCCCAGGAATTTGGCGTTTTTGACCCTTTCCACCCTTGATATAAACAGGATTGTGGGTCCCTATCCTACCCCTTCAAAAGTCCACTATCAGTTCCTTGGTTGGCTGGTGTTGAGAGCCAGGTTGTTGTGCTGGCACCATTTGGTCAATCGGTCAATCTCACTTCTATACTCTGACTCATCACCATCAGTGATTCGTCCCACCACAGTGGTGTCGTCGGCGAACTTGATGATGGAGTTCGCACTGTGTCCGACGACACACTCATAGAGTGAGTACAGCAGGGGGCTGAGCACGCGGCCTTGAGGTGCTCCCGTGCTGATTGTTAACAAGGATGACACGTTTCCACCAATACGGACAGATTGTGGTCTGTGGATGAGGAAGATACTTTGTACTTTGGCAGATTAAACCTCAAACAGGAAGAGGGGTGCACGCCTGCTTGGTCGCAAGCAGTCGTGAGCAGTCGCCCAAAGAGTCGTACCTATTTCTGGTCGCCGCTGGATTTTCAATATTTTGACATTTTACGGTGACCTGTTGCGGCTATGATGGGCGCCGGCAAGTCGCCGAAAAAATTGCGGAAGTGGTACAGGCCCTTAAAGGAGTACCTTTCATTGGTATCCACAAAGAAAATGGACTTTGTAGTTGGAGAACTCACTGAAGGAAAAGATGAAGTCTAGTGGAGGTCTCTTAACGAAAGAAGAGGTACTCAAAGCCTCAGCAGGCAAAATAGTAGCTAAATCCACATACAGCCCAAACATTCAACCATTCCATTGACCTAAATTCCCTTAATTCCAGAGACTATGACAACATAAGGTCATCATTGATAGGAGTAGAATTAGGCCATTCAGCCCATCATGTCTACTCCGTCATTCAATCATGGCTGATCTATCTCACCTTCCTAAATCCATTCTCCTGCCTTCTCCCCATAATCTCTGACACCCGTACTAATCAAGAATCTAACTATCTCTGCCTTAAATATATCCACTGTCTTGGCCTCCACCGCCTTCTGTGGCAAAGAACTCCACAGATTCACCACCCTCTGACTAAAGAAAGTTCTCCTCATCTCCTTCCTAAAAGAACATCCTTTAATTCTGAGGCTATGACCTCCAGTCCTAGACTCACCCACAAGTGGAAACTTCCTCTCCACATCCATATCATGACCTGGTATAGGGTTCATTCCAACACCCAGGAATGGGTTGAATGACTCAGCCCATTCTGTTTGTGGGTACACATCTCCCCACCATCGGAGGCCCTGGATCTAGAAGGTGGCATCTATCATTCGAAATACCCAATATCCGGGCCTTACCCTCTTCTCGCTGCTACCGTCGGGCAAGAGGCACAGAAGCTTGAAGTGCCACCTCACAGGTTTAAGAACAGCTACATTGCTACAACTATCAGGTTGTTTACAACCATGGGCAGTCACGGTGGCAGAGATGCTGCATTGTAGCGAAATCCAGCACCGGAGACCCGGGTTCGATCCCGACTATGGGCGCTGTCCATACAGCGTTTGTACGTTCTCTCTGTGACCTGCGTGGGTTTTCTCCGAGATCTTCGGTTTCCTCCCACACCCCAAAGACGTACAGGTTTGTAGGTTAATTGGCTTGATTAAAGTAAAAATTGTCCAGTTTAAATTGTCCAACTTCCAGTATAGTCCCTGGTGGACTCTTCGGAAGGTACAAGGTACAAGGTTTAACTAATTTGCACAATCCTAATCCTACATCAACACCAGAATATTACGGACTACTGCTTGCACCACCATGGAATGGATATAATATCCATGGAATGTATATAATTGGGATTTTGCAGTCTTATTTACTTTTTGCTGCCGCGCAGGATTTTACGCAGAATTGATGTATAAATTATGGTTTGTGTTTTTTTTTCATTTTAGTTTTAATTTTAGAGACACAGCGTGAAAACAGGCTGTGCAGCCCCTGGAGTCCACGAGCATTAGTTCCATGTTATCCCGCTTTCGAATCCTACACACTCAGGACAATTTACAAAAGCTCATTAACCTACAAGTCTGCACGCCTTTGGAATGTGGGAAGAAACCGGAGCACCCAGAGAAAACACAGGGAGAACGTACAGACATCGCCCGTAGTCAGGATCGAACTGGCGCTGTGAGGCAGCAACTCTACCTCTGCGCCACTGAGGTGCCCACATGTCTGCCTCTTTGTGGTTGTGATGTTGCTGCAAGCAGGATTTTCATTGCACTGGTACCTCTCTCTATCTGTGCATATGATAATAAACTTGCCTTGACTTGACCTCAGACAGACACAAAGTGCTGGAGTAACTCAGCCGCTCAGGCAGCGACTCTGGAGAAAAAGGATGGGTGACAGTTTGGATCGGAACTGAAAGTAGAGGGGGAGGGGGAACTGGAGGTAGGGAAAGGCCAGAACAAATCAGGGCCAGCAACAGATGACCGAGGAAGGATGGAGCCCATAATGGCCCATTGTTGGTGGGGAAGAGGAGATAATGAAGGGGTACAGGGAGGTGAACAGTGGAACTAGCTGGGTAACTAGGGTGATGGATGGGGGGGAGGGGGGGAGAGAGAGAATGCACGAGTTACTTGAAATGAGATAAATCAACGTTCATACTGCTGGGTTGTAAGCTGCCCAAGGGAAATAAGAGAAGTTGACCTTATCTTTCCACTAACTTCCCAAGTCGGGCATTTGTTTATGGCCAACCCATTGAGGCCATCGCAACTCCCTCAACCATAGAGACCTTGATTGCTCCTGACATTCGCAGCACAGACCCAGGAATAAAATATTCACTCGTGCACAATGCAATGGCTCCATTGTGCATCAGGGTTTAGAAACATGAAGGGCCAAAAAAGCCCAGGGTAACACTTGCACGCATCCCAGTAGCCAACGGGATAGCAGTACGTGTGGGAGCTGCTGCTCTGCTCATCCAGTTAGTCGCTTAGCTGTGCAATTAATGTAACGAGAAAGTGGAAAGAACATAACTAAATTATAAAAGTAACACACAATGGAGCCTCAAACAACTTGAAAGTAGGACGTTGGTCTCTTTACAGTTGTATGGCAGACAATAAAGAGAATCTCATTTCCTCTGGAAATCCTGTGTGTGCTTTTGTAATACACTTATTATTCTGCCTAATCAGTTTTAAAAAAAACACTCCAAATTTATGTTAATGCACTTATCGTCAACAGCAGAACAAGCCGAGTCCCTGGGCGCTCGGAAGGAGTAGTTCGACACAATGTTGGCAATTGTGTTTTTTTTTTTTAAAAGGCAAGTAAGTCATAAGGGACAAAATGAGTTTCCTCAAGGCCGCGAATACGTGGTATCTGAAATATAATGGGAATCTTTTCTGCAAGTAAAGAAGTAGCAAGGATGAGAGGTTTGAAAAGTGCACTGGCAGGGTTAAGTGATAAATAGAGCTGTACGTTGCCTGGGTGGCAGGAAGGAGACCAAATGCTCTTTTGTGCTTACCATGATGAAAACGTGCAAAGTTGCCTGAATAAAAAAGAGTTTTGTCAAAGATTTTTGACATTTTATGAATAAGCTTTTTGTACTCATTTTCTTTTGTT
This sequence comes from Amblyraja radiata, assembly GCF_010909765.2. Lineage (NCBI taxonomy): Eukaryota > Metazoa > Chordata > Chondrichthyes > Rajiformes > Rajidae > Amblyraja > Amblyraja radiata. Next base: position 14,589,666 of record NC_045957.1, read on the forward strand.
GCTCATTGTTGTTATTCAAACCAGTGCCACAATTTAATTTGAGAAAGAGTCGCGGACTTGTAATCGCATTGCTTTAAAATAATTTTCCTCGCTGATTTTAGCGACATAGAGCTGCTTGCAATGTATAAATATCCAACGATACGTGACAATAATTTTGATCCCTTTAATGGATTTCAGTTATAATGCAACAGGAAATTTAGCCAAGAATGATTCCACCCCACCTTTACGGGAAGCTATAATGAGAAATTGGAAGCAATCCAAGGTTTTGCTTTGAATAATTTAATAGCATTTGGACATAATTCCCATTGGGACTTTATGGATCTCCTCTTATGATGTCTCTTCGAGACCTGTGAGTGACTACTTACTTATACATATCTCAGAGATTCCACCCAAATATGGCTGGAAATTAGAGCTCCCACCTTTTCCCACCCCCCAAATGCACCCTAAAGAAATTCTGTATAGTCCAGGCTAGCATTTTACTGCCGTTCTGAAATGGTGTCACACTAACAGAGATTCCATCTATCAATTTGTTATCAATTAAAACCAAATATAACACAACTGAAGAAGAACCGAGAACAGAGCGGCAAGGTGGCACAGTGGGAGAGTTGCTGCCTTACAGTGCCAGAGACCAGGGGTGGGAGATTACAACCTTCACATGGTCCACTCTGTTTCGACTAATGCAATCAACCCGACGTGCAAGGAAAATAGATCAAATAGAACAAGTTGACCTTCAACTTTAGGCTGTGCACGCCATACGCAAGAAGAAGTGCCAGAGACCCGGGTTCGATCCTGACTGCGGGTGCTGTCTGTACGGAGTTTGTACATTCTCCCCGTGACTTGCGTGGGTTTTCCCCGGGAGCTCCAGCTTTCTACCACACTACAAAGACATACAGGTTTGTAGGTTAAGTGGCTTGTTGTGAATGTAAAATTGTCCGTAGTGTGTGTGGGATAGCCCTAGTGTATGGGGTGATTGCTGGTCAGTGCGGATTCGGTGGGCCGAAGGGCCTACTTCCACGCTGTATCTCAAAACTAAACTAAAGTAAATTAAATTCTGGTATCTTTTTCAACGTCCAACCTTCAGTATTTCTTTTATCAAAACTGATAATTTGTTCATTGCTGTTTAAGGGACATTGCTCCTTGCTAGTTGGTTGCTGCATTTTGACTTCACACTTTAGACTTAAGAAGTACAGCACAGAAACAGGCCTGTAGGCCCACCGAGTCTGCACCGACCAATGATCACCCATACACTAGCATTATCCTACACACTAGGGACAATTTTACAATAGCCAATTAACCTGTACATCTTTGGAGTGTGGGAGGAAACCAGAGGACCTAGTGAAAACCCACGCGGTCACAAGGAGAATGTACAAACTCCGTACAGACAGCACCCAAAGTCAGGATCGAACTTGGGTCTCTGGCGCAGTAAGGCGGCAACTCTTCCGCTGCGCCACGTGCACACGCCTACAAGTGTGATTATATTACAAAAGACGATGAGGCATTTTATTTCAGATTACAAACTTTGCTGTTTGGAAACAACTTATTTCTTCCCCACTTTGGATCAGCTTGCCTTCACAAAACCTATTAACGTCCGGAGAAATGCAATGATATTTTAGGGGAAGTGAAGGGAATGGCCATTGGTGTTGACAGTTTGTGAACAAGACCCACAGCCCAGATAACAACCACTTCATCTACTTATGTAACACGTGAAACAGCAGAGCCAAATGTCTTGATTGTTTTGCAATGACATTGATTGACAGACGCAGATTAAGGAGAATAAGTAAAACACCAATAATCTGCTTCCTGATTGTTTGGAAAACTGTACGCTTCGGCATCTAACTCACTGGGTGACATTTTATGTGCCTCCTTTAAACTCACCTGGGTCCTATTCCTACACTCCCTTTAAACGCACCTCGTTCACTTTAGAATTTACTAGACTACGTGGAACCCGTTGGGTCCCAGCATCACACGGGAGGGCTGGTCACCAACGCAATATTCCACCTCTCCACCAATTCCAATATTGCTTGCCAGTGGGGGTGGGGGGGGGGGGGCTTTCTGTTGCGCTAGTATGGGTGTGGCGGGCCAAAGGTACCAGAGGGCTAGTATAGACATTGTTGGCTGAATGGATTCTTGGGCTGGCAGCCAACTGTTGCAATGATTTTAAAAGCCAAGCCAAGGCAAACAATTTGGCTACAGCCACCCGACAACTAAAATTCATTTTATGAACAGAAATGTTTTTAAAAGGCGAGGCAAACAATTGGGCAGCAGCCACCCGACAGCCAAAATTCATTTTGTGAACACAAACTTTTTAAAAAGGCGTGGCAAACAATTGGGCAGCAGCCACCTGACAACCAAAATTCAGTTTTTGAACACAAACATTTAAAAAAAGCGAGGTAAACAATTGGGCAGCGCCACTTTACAGCCGCATCGAGGGGACTCACCGTGGAGTAGACGTGCGTTCAGTTTTATTCGCAGCTCAGAGAGCCGTGACCCTCTCGCTTCCTGGGTCTGGCAGAGACTGAGTGAGGGACTACGCTTCTGGGTTTTATAGTCCCTCCCCCATGTCGCCAGCGGGGGCAGCAGAGAAAATGGAGATTTTTTTTAAACATTAATATCTCTCTGATTTTCATTGATGGGATAAATCCTCGAGTCACGGAAGGCGGAGGGGGGCTCTGAGCGAGGTGGCCAAAAATGACAGCCGTAGGTGGCGGCGTTCTCTCGGAAATCACAGCACAGTGGGTCCAAAGCGGTCAAGATCAGACTTTTAGTAATATAGATTGAGCGACTGTGTATCATCTAAAAGAAAGTGGATTATACTGTAAGTGTAGATAGACACAAAATGCTGTAGTAACTCAGCGGGACAGGAAGCATCTCTGGAGAGAAGAAATGGGTGACGTTTCGGGTCGAGACCCTTCTTCAGGATTTTAAGCCAGCATTATCCTAAAATACACAAGACCCCAAATTTCATTGAAACATAGACAGAAACATAGAAAATAGGTGCAGGAGGAGGCCATTTGGTCCTTCGAGCTAACACCGCCATTCATTGTGATCATGGCTGATCGTCCCCAATCAATAACCCGTGCCTGTCTTCTCCCCATATCCCTTGATGCCACTATCCCCTAGAGTTCTATCTAAAACTCTCTTAAATCCATCCAGTGACTTGGCCTCCACTGCCCTCTGTGGCAGGGAATTCCACAAATTCACTACTCTCTGGGTTAAAAAAGTTTTTCCTCACCTCAATCCTAAATGGCTTCCCCTTTATTCTAAGACTGTGGCCCCTGGTTCTGCACTCGCCCAACATAGGGAACATTTTTCCTGCATCTAGCTTGTCCAGTCCTTTTATAATTTTATATGTTTCTATAATCCCCCCTCAGCCTTCTAAACTCCAGTGAATACAAGCCTAGTCTTTTCAATCTTTCCTCATATGACAGTCCCGCCATCCCAGGGATCAATCTCGTGAACCTACGCTGCACTGCCTCAATCACAAGGATGTCCTTCCTCAGATTAGGAGACCAAAACTGTACACAATACTCCAGATGTGGTGTAACCAGAGCCTTATACAACTGCAGAAGAACCTCTTTACTCCTATACTGAAATCCTCTTGTTATGAAGGCCAACATTCCATTAGCTTTCTTCACTGCCTGCTTTACCTGCACGCCAACTTTCAGTGACTGGTGTACAAGGATGCCCAGGTCTCGCTTCACCTCCCCCTTACCTAACCTAACCCCATTGAGATAATAATCTGACCCCTTGTTTTTGCCGCTAAAGTGGATAACCTCACATTTATCTATATTATACTGCATCTGCCAGACATCGTGCCAAATTAAACTAAGCTCCTCTGCCTACATGTAATCCTTATTCTTATATCCCCCTGCATGTTAGGAGCAGGGAGGTTCTACTGCAGTTGTACAGGGTCTTGGTGAGACCACACCTGGAGTATTGCGTACAGTTTTGGTCTCCTAATCTGCGGAAAGACATTCTTACTACAGAGGGAGTACAGAGAAGGTTCACCAGACTGATTCCTGGGAAGGCAGGACTCTCATATGAAGAAAGACTGGATAGACTTGGCTTGTACTCGCTAGAATTTTGAAGATTGAGGGGGGATCTTATAGAAACTTATAACATTCTTAAGGGGTTGGGCAGGCTAGATGCAGGAAGATTATTCCCAATGTTGGGAAAGTCCAGAACAAGGGGTCACAGTTTAAGGATAAGGGGGAAGTCTTTTAGGACCGAGATGAGAAAAACATTTTTTACACAGAGAGTGGTGAATCTGTGGAATTCTCTGCCACAGAAGGTAGTTGAGGCCAGTTCATTGGCTATATTTAAGAGGGAGTTAGATATGGCCCTTGTGGCTAAAGGGATCAGGGGGTATGGAGAGAGGGCAGGTACAGTATACTGAGTTGGATGATCAGCCATGATCATATTGAATGGTGGTGCAGGCTCGAAGGGCCAAATGGCCTATTCCTGCACCTATTTTCTATGTTTCTATGTTTCTATTTATTTTTCGAAAAAAAGAGACCCCAAAATTGAAGACAGCATTGAACTGCAGCTTCACAAGCACCCTGTACAATCGTAGCAAAACTCCCCCATTCTTCAAGGGGTTTGCAAATCCTTTGCAATCAAGGCAAATGTGCCAATTGTCTTCCCTGCTGTTTTTCTGCATCTTCTTGCTATTCCGCTATTTAAGGAAGCATGATGCGGGGGTCATGACAAAGACATGGTTGTGAGGACAGGAATGGCTCGGCAACATTAAGCGTTTCAAAGTTTCAGACATGGCGGAGAGCGAGGTAAAAGAGGTGGAGGAGTTGCATTACTAATCAGAGAGAATATCCCAGCCGCTCTCCGAGAGGGATTACTGGAGGGCTCATCCACAGAGACAACATTCAAAATTAAGAAAAGTCCAAACACAATGATGGGTTTACAGCAGAAGCCTCCGAATAGACAGAGGAGAGAGAGTAATAGGAATGTAGGCAGATTATAGTAAGATGTAAAAGCAACAGGGTTGTCGCAATAGACAATAGACAATAGGTGCAGGAGTAGGCCATTCGGCCCTTCAAGCCATTCAATGTGATCATGGCTGATCATCCACAAGCCGTACCCCGTTCCTGCCTTCTCCCCATATCCCCTGACTCCGCGATCTTCAAGAGCCCTATTTAGCTCTCTCTTGAAAGTATACAGAGAACCGACCTCCACCGCCCTCTGAGGCAGAGGATTCCACAGACTCACAACTCTCTGTGTGAAAAAGTGTTGTCTATTGTCTCATCTCCGTCGCAATGGGTGACTTCAACTTTCCCGATATTGACCTGGACTTCCTTCGTGCATGAGGTTTAGATGGGACAGAATTTGCTCTGTGCACCCAAGAAGTATCAATATGTGGATTATACAGCTGGAGGAAGGACAACACTAGGAATGTAGGCAGATTATAGTAAGATGTAAAAGCAACAGGGTTGTCGCAATAGACAATAGACAATAGGTGCAGGAGTAGGCCATTCGGGGAACAAGCATGGCCAGTTGAATGACGCTGCATTGCAAGAGCATTTTGGGATCTGTGTTCACAACTCCATAGGTTTATAAATTAGTAATAAATTAGAATAAGTCTGTACCTTAGAGACATATGTTACAAAGGGGAGGGTAAATGGTGACTTTATTCTGGAGAAGCTAGAAAAGTAAATTGGGAGCAGCAGTTATCAGGTAAGTCAACATCTGGCTAGAGTCAGGGGAGATTATTAAATCCTGAATATCCTGAATTATTAAAGGAGTACTTTGCATTGGTATTTAGCAGAGGAACATGGAAGACAGTTAGTTTTAGAGATACGGCTTTCAGCCTGTAAATGTGTTCTTCTCAAGCTTACCCCCCTAGTCTAGATCAGTAAAAAATACTAACTCAAGCACTGGAACAATTAAACTTTATTTTTAGATTGAACAGCAAATTCCCCGGTACGATACCAAAACCACCACGGGTTTGATCCTTGTCTCTGCCCTGCCAAGCCCTTCAGCCTCATGCAAGTAGAAACACTCCAAAAGGTCATGCAGCCCCAAGCATTCCTCCAGAAGATTGACCTCCATCTAAGATGGAGCCACCTTTTATATGTCCATGAATCTTGAGGGGCCGAACTACATAGGGGTGGTCTCTTTACAGTCCAATCAATCATATTAATTATGTCAGTACATTATTGACAGTTCCCCAGTCCAATTGCAGAATCTCCCATACATTGTTTCTTGGAGAAGCTTCTGGAAGGAAGCTAACTAAATGAATAATGCAACATTTATCCTGGAACTCAAAACAATTCTGCCAGGGCTTAATACTTTGGCCAATCAACAAACAGTGGGGTAACTGTCGCAACATTATTTACAATTCCTTTGAAGCAATCCAATCATATCAATGCATTTAAGTTTGTTTGCAGAGTTTTTATACATTTTATCAATTAAGGGGAATGAGGAGAACACCTGGATCTTTCACCCCTACATATCAAGCTGATGCTCAGACTGGTCAGCGCCATCCACAGCCTGTAAATTTCCACTCACAAAGGTTAAGCAATTCTGACAAATGCAGAGATTTGTCAACAAATGCAACACCATTTTATGGTGTCTTTAATTTGGTCAATATTAACAAGCCCACCGAGTCCACGATGGCCAACCATCACCCGTACACTAATTCTATGTTATCCCAGCTTCACATCCCACACTCTACGGACAATTTTACTGAAGCCAATTAACCTACAAACCTGCACATCTTTGGAATGTGAGAGGAAACCGGAGCACCCGGAAAAAACTCACGCAGTCACAGGGGGATCGTGCAAACATGGTCAAGACAGCAGTCATAGACAGGATCGAACCCGGGTCTCTGGCACTGTCAGGCAGCAACTCTATTGCTACGCCCCATTGCGCAGTATACTAATATGCTCGGGCATTTTGAGATCATGTAAGAGGAGGTGTTGGGTCTCCTGAAGAGAAGTCCTCAGGGTCTGATGGAATCTCTTCTAGGGGTTTAGAGAGAGCAAAAGAGGAGAGTGCTGTGGCCATGACAAATCCCTTTGGGACCTCTCTACTACGAGACCACAGAGGACTATGGACCATCATCCTCTGAGACCTCTGGAACGTTTTTCCTTTGTTTAAGAAGGTAAATAGAAAATAGGTAATTGTAGGCCATTAAGCCTCATGTCAGTGGCAGTATAAGACAGCCCGTAGAGAGAACAAAAAAGATGTATTCAAGTGAGAGTTAGATATATATAACTCTTAGGGATAAATAAAGCAGGGGATATGGGGAGAAAGCAAGAACTGATTTTGGATGATCAGCCATGTTCATATTGAATGACAGTGCTGGCTCGAAGGGGCGAATGGCCTACTCCTGTACCTATTGTCTATGTACAGCTAGTGGAGAGAATTCTTAGGGACAGGATTTACTCGCATTTGGAAGGGAATAGGCTAATTAGGGACCGTCAGCATGAAGAAGGGTCTCGACCCGAAACAGCACCCGTTCCTTATCTCCAGAGATGCTGCCTGTCCCGCTGAGTTACTCCAGCAGTTTGTGTCAGCATGACATTGTCAGGGCTGGACATGTTTTACAAATTATTGTTTTTTGAGAAAGTGCCAAAGGAGATTGCTAAGGATAGGGCGCTGGATGGTGCGGAATGATCTCGACTAAGTCGCCAGACAAGCTCCTTCATGGTAGATGACAAAGATACTGTACATGAGATCCATGATGACTTTGTGGCTTGGATTCAGGAACTCTGTTTACCCACAGAGCATGGAGTGTAGTGGTGGAAGTGGGTCATTCTGGCTGGAGGTCTGTGACCAGTGATGTTCCTCAGGTATCCTCTGAGATGTCATAGAGGACTGGAGCATCATCCTCTGAGACCTCTGGGATGGTGTTCCTTTGTTTAAGAAGGCAAATAGAAAATAGGTAATTGTAGGTCCTCGAGTCTCACATCAGTGGCAGTAAAGCTAGTGGAGAAGATACCTAGGGGTAGGATTTTGTCCAGGTACAAAAGTAACATTTAGAAAATAGGTGCAGGAGTAGGCCATTCGGCCCTTTGAGCCAGCACCACCATTCAATATGATCATTCAAAATTAGTGCACCGTTCGTGCTTTCTCCCGATATCCCTTGATTCCTTTAACCCTAAGAGCTAGATTTGGACATGTATATGGATAGGAAACGTTTAGAGGGATGCGGGCCAAACACAGTTTAAATTGAACAGGTTTGTAGGTTAGTTGGCTTGGTATAAATGTAAATTGTCCCTAGTGTGTGTAGGATAGTGGCAGTGTGCGGGAATTGCTGGTCGGCACGGTGGGCCAAAGGGCCTGTTTTTAATGCTGCATCTCCAAACTAAACTAAACCTATCTGGTTAGGAAAGATTTATAGGGATATGGGCCAAACACAGGTTAAATTGGACTTGCATCATGGCCAGCATGAACGAGTTGGGCTGAAGGGCCCGTTCCTGTGCTGGATGACTCCATGAGCCTCTAAATGAAATATAGACATGCATTTGCACAAATTCTTGATGTCCTAGCAATGACATACATGTGAATAAAAAATGACTGTTGTAAATCGCACACAGTTATCTTGCTTATTTGGCAACATCATGGCCATCATAGAAGGTCACAGCATGGAAGGAGACTAATGAGCCCTTGCCCAGATAGTTTTAGTAAATGAAAAGTAAACATAGCCTAGAGATAATGGTTCTACTTGAGGAGCATCTTGCTTATGGTCATTTGACTTCATGAATCGGAAAGAATATTAGTAGGTCTGACAGCATTTGTTTCCATGAACTTTATCATGTTTATAAATAATTGTAAAATTAGGATATAACATCCACTTAATAAAACTCACAGTCATTATTTTGCACAGCATTATAATAGACCTCCAGGAAAACACATTCATATCAAGATTGAAGGGAGAAATTGATATGTAATTATTTAAGCTGCACAGAAACAGGGAATATTAATTAAGAGTAATTTTATTAAGTGGAACGATGATGGATATCTTTCAAGAGAAAAATGCTGTTTCTGCTCCAGGCTTGCGTCTTGCTATTGCAAGTTAATTAATGTCCCTGTATACCCATACTATTCAATTAAAGTGGTGCTTAGTTTTAAGTGAATATCGTAGACTGATGGTAATAACTGAAAGTGATATTTTACAATCTGAAATAACAGAGAGCAGATAACTATGACTATGAAAAAACATCAGGGAAAGTAAACTCATAATTCGATAGAGCAATACTTTATTTTAAGGTTTTGCTTAGTGTCTAGCTATATTACTAGCAAAAATCACCAGAGAATGAAAAATCATAGTTAGATAGAGTGTGCAATTTATTTTAAGACTTTTCCATTATTTAGCTTAGATTAGAGATATAGGGTGGAAACAGGCCCTTTAGCCCACCGAGTCGGCACCGACCAGCGATCCCCGCATACGAACACTATCCTGCACACACTGGGGACAATTTACATTTGTACCAAGCCAATTAACCTACAAACCTCTACGCCTTTGGAGCGTGGGAGGAAACTGAAGATCTCGGAGAAAACCCACGCAGGTCACAGGGTGAACGTACAAACTCCGTACAGATAAGCACCCGTAGCCAGGATTGAACCCATGTAGCTGATGCTGTAGCTCTACCGCTGCATCACAGTGCCGCCCATTTTACGTAGTGTTCAGTTAACAACATTGCATGAACTGCTTAACTAAAATGATTTGCTGTAGCATATTGTTCCAGCCAACTATCACTCTCCATGCATGGTAGATTAAATGAAAGCATTAGCTGGATTATGTTTTCCCACACAGAAGATCATACACCAAATGAAGAAAGAAAACATTACATGCAAAATGAGCTTTTGAGCATTCACTAGACTTTTATTAACCAAAGGTCAGCTCCTCTTTGCACAGATTTAAAGCATCATTAGGTAACCAATCTGTTAGATAATGCAATGATCTGAAACACTAACGTGAATTTGCAACCCAAAAATAGCGGTCATTCTTCAAAACCCATTTCTTTCACATACAATAGAATAGTACTTCACAGGGACAGGCCCTTCAGCCCACAGATACTATGCTGGACATGATGCCAAGAAAACCTAATCACATCTGTCTGCAAATTATTCACATCCCTTTGTTTCATGTATATCCATGTACCTCTCTAAAAGCCACAATCGTGTCTGCCGCCACCACCTCCCCAGACACCCACCACCTTCTGTGTAAATAAATTGCCCCACATATCTCCTTTTTACTTAATGTTTTTTCCTATCTATTAATTTACTATCAATGACACCACTGTTGTAGGACGTATCACTGATGGGGATAAGTCAGAGTATAGAAGAGAGATTGAGCCAATATGGTGCCAGCACAATAACCTGGCCCCCAACACCAACAAAACCAAGGAACTGATTGTGGACTTTGGAAGGAACAGGATGGGGACCCATAGCCCCGTTTATATCAACGGGTCGATGGTTGAAAGGGTCAAGAGCTTCAAATTCCTGGGCGTGAACATCTCTGAAGATCTTTCCTGGTCCGAGAACACTGATGCTATTATTAAGAAAGCACATCAGCGCCTCTACTTCCTGAGAAGATTACGGAGAGTCGGTTTGTCAAGGACCACTCTCTCTCTAGGTATGTTGCAAAGCGTACCTGAAGCGTCGCTGAAAATCTGTCCCAGCCCGTGTGCGCGATTTTGGCGCCGTTTAGAGGGGGGGGGGGCGGGTTTAAAACGCGATTTTCTCTAGGCTGTTCAAATCGAGGATGTTCAGCCTAGTTAATTATTAACGAAAATTCGCTGGCAGATTCCGTCGCTTGAGCTATTATTAGTTTTAAGAGCTTTATCTAAGTGTTATAGTAGTTTAAAAATTAACCTCTAAACCCCCGACGGCCGGCAACCGGCCGGATCTCATACAGGGGACAACAGGAGGTAGGCTGTTTCTTTTTACATTAAAAAGGGCTTCTTTCGGTGGGCGGCGCGACTCTCGTCAGCAGCGGCCTCTGCAGTCCGTCTGTTTTTTTATTGTTTTTTGTCTTGATTTTATGTAGTTTTTGTTATTTTTTTTGTTGGGGTGTGTGTGTGTGGGGGGGGGCTGGGGGGGAGGGGGTAACTTTGGAATCTTTCCCCTGCACGGGAGACCCGACCTTTTCTTTGTCGGGTCTCCGTTGTCGTTGGGGCTGCAACGTGGAGCGGCCTCCAACAGGAACGACCTGGATTTCCAGCTGCGGAGCTGCCGACTACTCACCGTCACGGGGCTGGCCGAGTCCGGAGCGGGTGGAGCTGTGGTGGACGCTGCTGCGACCCGACCCCCGGAGATTCGGGGGCTGCAACTGCGGGTTTGGCGGACGGCGGCACCGGGAGCCCGCGGGTCCCTGCTGGGAGACCGCTTTTCGGGGCTTCCGCAACGGCGACTTCTCCCGCCCAAGTTGCGGGGTTGAAGAGCACCTGAGCGGGGCCTTACAGCATCGCCCCGCGCGGCTTGGAATGGCCGCGGGACTTTGCGAGCGCACGCCGGGGGCTCTAACAATTAGACCCGGTGTGCGACCTTGCATCACCCGGCGTGGCTTTAATGGCCACGGGACAATCGCCATCGCCAGCCGGGGGCTTTGACTTTGACTCTGACTCTGACATCGAGGGGAGAGTGCAGTGGAGAGATAAGTTTTTTTGCCTTCCATCACAGCGATGTGATGGATGTTTGTGTAAACTGTGTTGTGTCTCGGGTCTTTTTGTTTTGTAATGTATGGCTGCAGAAGGCGGCGCGACTCTCGTCAGCAGCGGCCTCTGCAGTCCGTCTGCGTTTTTATTATTTTATGTCTATGTTTTTATGTAGTTTTTGTTATTTTTTGTTGGGGTATGTGTGTGGGGAGGTGGTAGGGGAGGGGGTACCTTTTAAATCTCTCCCTGCACGGGAGACCCGACCTTTTCTTTGTCGGGTCTCCATTGTCGTTGGGGCTGCAACGAGGAGCGGCCTCCAACAGGAAGACCGGGGGCTGTGGTGCCGACTACTCACCTCACCGTCGCGGAGCTGGCCGAGCGTCACGGAGCTGCCTGCTGCGACCCGACCCCCGGAGATTCGGTGGCTGCAACTGCGGGTTTGGCGGGCGGCACCGGGAGCCCGCGGGTCCCTGGAGGGAGACCGCTTATCGGGGCTTCCGCAACGGCGACTTCTCCCGCCCGAGTTGCGGGGTTGAAGAGCTCCTGGAGCGGGGCCTTACAGCACCGCCCCGCGCGGCTTGGAATGGCTGCGGGATTGCGAGCGCCCGCCGGGGGCTCTAACACCAAGACCCGGTGCGCGACCTTGCATCACCCGGCGTGGCTTTAATGGCCACGGGACAATCGCCATCGCCCGCCGGGGGCTTTGACTTTGACTCTGACATCGGGGGGGGGGGAGTGCAGGGGAGAGATAAGTTTTTTTTGGCCTTCCATCACAGCAATGTGATGGATGTTTATGTAAATTATGTTGTGTCTTGGGTCTATTTGTTTGTAATGTATGGCTGCAGAAACGGCATTTCGTTTGGACCTCAAGGGGTCCAAATGACAATAAATTGAATTGTATTGTATTGTATTGTATAGAAACGACATTTCGTTTGGACCTCAAGGGGTCCAAATGACAAATAAATTGAATTGAATTGAATTAAGATCCCTTTATACAAAGTTTAATGTTGCGAGAAGCTAATTTTGGGCCCATTATATCCCGCAGTATTTTTCTGGGCATTTGAGGGCACAAATCTACCGCAATGTGAACGTTCTGAACCAGCGCGTTCACAGGATCCCACTAGAAAGCTGATTTAAATGGACTTTAATTTACAGCAATTGAACACTAAATTCCTTCCATTTGGCCTATAAATTAATGTAATTGAGATTTTAAAATCATGTTTTATTGTGAATTATTTGTGAATATTATTTGGACACTTAGGCTATTTAAAAATGTTAATCATTTATTAAGAAATGGATAGATGTTTAGATCTAGTAATTGAAGTTTGAAATTAGCTACAATTGGGTAACTAACTAATTATATGCTTTAATTTCAGGTCATCCAAGTAAGATTATTTTATATTTGTTTCAGAATGGTTTAATCTATGATAACTGAAAATTTCATTCAGTTCTCTTATTTTTTAAGAAAGTTATGGGCTTATGACTGTCCACGATCACACCTTTTTTGTTATGCCCATAGAAAATCAATACGGAACAAGATGCTAATTTCCGAGTATGAAAATGGCCAAAACTTTTTAAATACTTGAGATATGAAAGTGAATTAGGTGTCAAATTAAATTTCTTTTTGTGCTATATCTGATGGGATAAATTGCAGACTTGATTTTTTAAATCTCAAAATTTTGTAACATTGCTACTCTTTCTAACTTCTACAGGTGCACAGTCGAGAGCATACTGACCGGTTGCATCGTGGCTTGGTTCGGCAACTTGAGCGCCCTGGAGAGGAAAAGACTACAAAAAGTAGTAAACACTGCCCAGTCCATCATCAGCTCTGACCTCCCTTCCATCGAGGGGATCTATCGCAGTCGCTGCCTCAAAAAGGCTGGCAGCATCATCAAGGACACACATCATCCTAGCCACACACTCATCTCCCCACTACCTTCAGGTAGAAGGTACGGGAGCCTGAAGACTGCCATCAGGCTATTAAATCTGGCTCGGACAAAACTTTGAACATTAATAACCCATTATCTGTTATTTGCACTTTATCAGTTTATTTATTCATGTGTGTATATATGTATACAATGGTATATGGACACACTGATCTGTTCTGTAGTTATGCCTACTATGTTCTGTTGTGCTGAAGCAAAGCAAGAATTCCACTGTCCTATCAGGGACACATGACAATAAACTCTCCTGAATCTTCTTTTATCCTTCCCAAAGATGTGGGAAAATGGTTTCAAAACTTTAAAACAAAATTGAAGTAAAAACATGTCATCCCCTCACCCTCCCTACTCTTTGCAACGTTGCAATGGGAATATTCCCATCACATTGGCCATTCCTCAATTACCCCAACACCCCAGGGCTCTTTCCCATGTTGCCTCACCGCACAAGCACCAGAAATGTAACCCCCTAATTTCCTCTTGCATTTCCCAATCCAAAAACTCATTCCAGATGAAGATGTGATTTTACTGTACTGTTTGTAATTAAGTATCTTGGCTTCACTGCTCAAAGCAAGGCATCATATAGAATCATAATCATAGTCATACAGTGTGGAAACAGGCCCTTCAGCCCAACTTGCCAACACCAACCAACATGTCCCAGCTACACTAGTCCCCATTCCCTGCATTTGCCCCATATCCCTCCTCTTAGGCCCCCTTCGGTCATGGCTCACCATGGGTGTCTCTAGGGTGCTATTCCCTATATGGAGGACGCCTGTGCTTGACTTTATTTAACGTGGGGAGACTGGTGCACAGACAGCCACTCCATGGACCTTGACAGATCTGGGTCAGGATCCCGTGGCATGGATCCCAAGACGACCGGAGACCCTTTTCTGCTGCAAACTTCATCCGCCTTCCCAGCTGTTGTGATGCTCCACTAAGGTCAGCCATTGTCCTCCGCCTGTTCCACCGTTGAGGTCTTGGTTGGATGGCTCTTTGTCAGAGATCTCCCCCTCGATCTTACCGCCATGGGTGACCCTACCAGGAGCACAGCTCCAGAGGGCATTGCTCTCAGGATCTCAGGTCCACACAAGCTTCTCCACCACGACAAGGTGACAATCCCTCCAAACCTGTCCTATCCGTGTACCTATCTAAATGTTTCTTAAACATTGGGATAATCCCAGCCTCAACTACCTCCTCCGGAAGCCCGTTACATTCACCCACCACCCTTTGTGTAAAAAAAGATCCTCAGGTTTCTATGAAATCTTTTTCCTCTCACCTTAATCCTACCGTATGTCCACTGGTTCTTGATTCCCCTACTCTGGGCTTGCGTCCCTGTGTATTTATCCAATCTATTCTTCTCATAGGTTTGTACACCTCTATTTGATCACCGCTCATCCTCCTGTACTCCATGGAATAAAGTCCTAGCCTGCTTAACCCTTCCCTATAGCTCAAGCCCTCGAGTCCTGACAACATCCTCCTAAATCTTGACACCATCTTTCCAAAACATGGTAACCAAAACTAAATGCATTACTCTAAATGTGGCCTCACCAATTGTCTTATACAACTGTAACATGACCTCCCAACTTCAATACTCATTAGAAGATAGACATAAAGTGCTGGAGTAACTCAGCGGGACAGGCGGCATCTCTGGAGAGAATGAATGGGTGACATTTCGGGTCGAGACTTTTTTTCAGACTGGGATGTACTCAATACTCAATACTCTGATTGTTGAAGGCCAATGTGTCGAAATATTGGGGAGGCCAAACACATATTGGGCAAATGTTTTTCAGAACAACCTCTTCATTTTGCAAGTATGATGCCAAGCTGCTACTCCAGTTTCCAGTTACATTATCTCCCAGCTCTGGACCCCACTCTAACTCTGCCCTCTTGTCCTGGCCCTCATCCTAAGAAGCTCGTTACCATTTTATCCAGAGATTGGGGAAGTTATAAGGTGACGCAAAGCGGTGGATAACTCAGTGGGTCAACTCTCAGCCATGATCATATTGAATGGCGGTGCAGGCTCGAAGGGCCGAATGGCCTACTCCTGCACCTATTTTCTATGTTTCTATGTTTCTAACTCTTCTTCAGACCTGAATCATCATCCATCCGTGCTCCATGGGTGCTGCCCGGCCTGCTGAAATACTACAGCACTTTATGTCCTTTAACCAGCATCTGCAGTTCCTTGTTTCAACATCTGGAATTCTCAAGGTGCTGGATTAGTTGAAAAGATTTTGAAAACTCCATCTTAATTATTTGAGCTTCAGTACTGGATAACTATAACCAATGTATGCTGACAAAGGCATTGACAATGCAGATCATTGTTATAGTCCCTCTGAATCACAGTTCTAGTTAAGCACTTTGTGGCTGCGAGGTTGACAGTTTCAGATCATGACCACTACTTCCTATATTTTAGGCATCAGCTGTTGGCAATGAATGGATGTGGGGAGAATGTTTCCACTAGTGGGAGAGTCTAGGACTAGAGGTCATAGCCTCAGAATTAAAGGATGTTCGTTTAGGAAGGAGATGAGGAGGAATTTTGTTAGTCAGAGTGTGGCGAATCTGTGGAATTATTTGCCACAGAAGGCTATGGAGGCCAAGTCAGTAGATATATTTATGGCAGAGATAGACAGATTCTTGATTAGTACGGGTGCCAGAGGTTATGGGGAGAAGGCAGGAGAATGTGGTTAGTAGGGAGAGATAGATCAACCATGATTGAATGTGGAGTAGACTTGATGGGCTGTATGGCCTATTTCTGCTCCTATCACTTATAATCCTATGATTCCTCACTTCCCATTTTTAATGCGGCGGAGCCAAGTCTTTACTTATCCAATTGCCATTGATTTTCGCTTCCTTTTTTGCCCTAACCTCTCGTACCTTCCGCTCTGTTATATTATGAGAGATTTTGATAGGGGTAGGCAGTCAGAATCTATTTTGCAGTGTGGAATTGGCAAATATTAGAGGGCGCAGCTTTAAGGTGAGAGGAGGAAAGTTAAAAGGGGATGCGAGGGGCAAGTTTTCGTACACAGAGAGTGGTCGGTGCCCGGAACACGCTACCTGGGAGAGCGAGGGAAGGAGACAACATTGTCACATTGAAGAGGCCTTTAAATAGGCACATGAGCATGGAGGGAATGGAGGGGATATGGATGACGTGCAGCAGATGGGGTTAGTTTAATTTGACATTATGGTCAGCACAAACATCATGCACTGAAGGGCAATTTCCTGCACTGCATGTTTTATGCTCTATGTTCTAAGTACATTTAATTTTAATTTTTATTCCACCACCAACCTTTCCATGCCTCTGTATTTAACTAATCTTACTGTGCTTTATTTACTGTATTTACTTTCACAAGAGTCACAGGAGTAGGATTAGGCCATTCGGCCCATTGAGCCCACTCCGCCATTCAATCATGGCTGATCTATCTCTCCCTCCTAACCCCATTCTCCTGCCTTCTCCCCATAACCCCAGACACCCGTTCTAATCAAGAATCTATTCATCTCTGTCTTAAGAATATCCAGTTATGCAGCACAGAAACAAGCCTTTTGGCCCAACTCATTCATGCCAATGCAAGATGCCCCATCTAGGCTAGTCCCTTTTACTGGCATTTGCCCCGTTTCCTGTTAAGCAATTTAGGTTGGATTAATATAGTCATAAGGTCAAAAGGTCATAAGGTCATAAGTGACTTGAGCAGAATTAGGCCATTCGGCCCATCAAGTCTACTCCGCCGTTCAATCATGGCTGATCTATCTCTCCCTCCTAACCCCATTCTCCTGCCTTCTTCCCATAACCTCTGACACCTGTACTAATGAAAAATCTATCTATCTCTGCCTTAAAAATATTCACTGATATTCTGAGTGGCAAAGAATTCTACGCTTCAAAGAATGCCATGCCTAGTACCTGCCTCGAATACCTCCGACAGCTTGTTCCATATACCCATTACCCTCTGAGTGAAATAGTTACTCTTCAAATTCCTATTACATCTTGCCCTTCTCACCTTAAACTTGTGCCGTTTGGCTTTTGATTATCATACTCTGGGTAAAAAGTTCACCCTATCTAATCCCCTCATGATTTTATACACCTCTGTAAGATCACCCCTCAGCCTCCTGCATGCCAAGGAATAAAGTTCCAGCCTGCACAATCTTTCCCTATAACTCAGGTCCTTGAGCCCTGGCAACAGCATCATAAATCTTCTCTGCATTCTTTCCAGCTTAATGACATCCTTCCCGCAACCGAACCGGTGACCAAAACTGAGCAATCCTGTGCATTTTAAAGTGCCTTATCGGAAGTTCTGCTAGACATTTTTTTGAGCTTCCTTGCTGCATATTGTTCATCTTCAAAATTGAAGTGAGGAAAAATGCTAACAAAATATTGTAGATACTGTAATCTGGAGCGACACACCATCAGCTGGAACAACCAATGGATCAAGCAGCATCCATGAGAGGAAAGGAATTGTCAATGTTTTGGGTGAAAACCGGACCTGATGCAGGGTCTCGACCGAAAATATCGACAATTATTTTCCTCCCACAAATGCTGCTTGAACTTGGCTGAGTTCCTTCAACAGATTGAAGAAGGGTCCTGTAGATTGGTTATTGTATGTGAACCAATCATAGTAGAAATAGCATTACTAACCCCACCTTACTGTATCATTCATACTAACACCCACTTCCTACACTGGTCCGTCTTGGAAGCGGTAACGATGAACTAACAACTAACAACCTGCTGTACCCTATGGGTACTGATTAAAGATGATATTAAACTCCAGATTGTACAGTTTGCTTATTTACAGGTCCCAAGCCTGAAACGTCACCTACCCATGTTCTCCAGTGTTGCTGCCTGGTCCACTGAGTTACTCCAGCACTTTGTGTCTTTTTTTATAAAGCAACAACTTTGTTTGGTTTACAGTCGATAAATGTAAGGAATAAATGAAAAGGGACTAAGAGAAGCCCATAGAAACTAGAGGTGATCGTTATTGGTTAGACTGGACTGAACCAATGGTATGAAGAAGGGTCCTGACCCAAAATATCACCTCTCCATTTCCCTCCACAGGGCAGCACAGTGGCGCAGCTAATAGAGCAGTTGTTTAGTTTAGTTTATTGTCATGCGTACCGAGGTACAGTGAAAAGCTTTTGTTCCGTGCTTACCAGACAGTGGAAAGACAATACATGATAACAATTGAGCCATCCACAGTGTACAGATACATGATAAAGGGAAAAACCTGAATAATTTTTCGTCCAAGATAAAGTCTAGTAAACTCCGATTAATGATAGTCCAAGTGCCTCCAATGAGGTAGATAGTAGCTCAGGACCGCTCTCTAGTTGTTGGTAGGATGGCTCGGTTGCCTGATAACATCGCATCACATATTCTCCATCCTGCCATCTGGGAAGAGGTACAGGAGCATTAGCTGCAAAACCAGCAGGATGCTCCTCAGCTTCTTCCCGCAGGCTATAAGACTGATAAACGGACTTTGCCCCCTGCCAAAGTATCGCGCACCAACCACCAACCTGGACACACTGCAGCAGAGCCACTGTCGTGCCGCTGCCGATCGGAACGCCTGTTGATGTTTAGCAGAGAGTAGAGTGTTTAATTTGTTCATGATATATGTATTTTTATTTCTATTTATTTTTTACTGCACACTGAATGGACACTGGTTGAGCAAGTTTTTTTGTTTCCTCTGGGTATTTGAGTACTCAGGAAAATGACAATAAAGATATACTATATACTATACTATAACAGCTGGGAAGAAATTGTTCTTGAACCTGGAGGTGTGCGTTTTCACACTTCTATACCTCTTGCCAGATGAGAGAGGGGAGAAGAGGGAGTGGCCGGGTTACGACTTGTCTTTGATTATGCTGCAGGCCTTGTCGAGGTATAAATCACCGTGAGGTATGAATGGAGTTAATGGAAGGTAGGTAGCTTTGTGTGATGGTTTGGGCTGCATCCACATTTTTCTGCAATTTCTTGCGTTCCTGGATGGAGCCATTCCCAAAGCATGCTGTGATGCATCCCGATAAAATGGTTTCTACGGCGCACCTGTAGAAGGTGCCTCACAGCCAGAGACCCAGGTTCGATCCTCACCTCAGGTGCTGTCTTTGTGGTGTTTTCATATTCTCCCTGTTTCATCCCGGTACTCCGGTTTTCTCCCACATCCCAAAGATATGTGGAATTGCAGGTTAATTGGCCTCTATTTTTTTTTTAATTACCCCAGTGTGTAGGACGTGGATGTGGGTGATCGATGGTCAGTATGCACTCAGTGGGCCGAAGGGCCTGTCTCCAGGCTGGATCTCTCCAAATGAAGAAATTGGTTAACTGAATGATGGAAGGAAACAGCCATAGAAAATAGCCCTGAGCCCCATGTAATGTAGCAGTGACTATAAACGTTAAAATCTGCTACCAAAATTCCAGTCCAAATTTCGTAAGTGGACCACAAGGTACTTACTACATTTAATAAAAAGAAACTGCAGATGTTGGTTTATACCAAAGATAGACGCAAAATGCTGGAGTAAATGATGGAGTAGTGGCTATATTGTTACCATATAGTACGATCAAAGATAACTTCTCGGTTTAATGTTTTGATTTAATGCATTGAAGGACATGGAAATGATCAAGATTCAATGACTCAGTCATTGTGGCCGAGGAGGGCAATTCCTCTTCAAAGATCTGATTCAGCCAAAGTCGTAAAAAACCTCCAACTGCATTCCTAGAGTCTGCATCATCTTTCCTGCAACCATATTTCTTGATGTTATTCTGCATGATTGAGCTTCGTATTATTTTCACACTAAAGCCATTATGGTTGTTGGATTAATCTGCGACTTGGTGTTTATTAAAGCTTCATCCCATTAATTTTTACGGCTTCAAAACACTTGATTGAATTATATGAACAGAGATATTCAGTGATTTGAGCAATGAGATCTAATGTAGATGGCAATGTCGGACATACAAATGATATATATCTCAATCAACTACATCCCAGTGAGATGGGTAAGCACTTCATTCAGGGGCATAAATCTAATGCTTTTACTATTTCTGTCAAGTGGCACAGATAAATGAGCCTTTGCCCATTTAGTAACAATAATAACATGACCATTGCCTTTACTTGACTCCACATGTTATTTCCCCCTATCTAAATTTATGTCAGGTAACAAGCAATTAATACGACAAGAAAAATAAACCTAATCTAACCTTTTCTCTCACCGTGGCAACTGCTCCGAACATAAAGCCATGTGAAAAGGAAAGATGTAGAAAAGGAATCGCAATTTTTTTACTCTTTCTCAGATGTTCATGATTAATTGCCGGGCTGTTCTGAATTTGTTTTTTAAAAGACAAATTTTTGGGGCCCAAGCTCTTTCCCTACAAATGTATGTGATTTATCACAGTGGAAATTACAATAGGCTACATTGTCAACTGTGCAGCCTATTTTAATCCTCAGCTTGGTGATAATTATTCTGCGTTTAAACACAAAATATAGCTCAGAAGAACTTTTAAAAAATGCCTTCAGCAAACCCCAGCACCTCATGAAATCCCCACCCCAGGAATAAAATTATTTCACTGCTTCTTGGACACATGCATGATGCATGAGACATTTGTTTATTCCTTCAGCCGGAGCTGATGAGGTTGAATGTTTTATTGAAATGCACGGCCAATATTCAGTCCGACTGCGCTATTTTCCAGCAGCAACCACTTCTCCGGTGACCTCCATCGGTACCTCTGGGAGGTTAAAGGTCATACATCTCCTTCATCAGCAAATCAATTAACAAAAATCTATCGCTGCACCGCAACGGCTGAATAATAGTGATTTTTTGCAGCCGAGGAAAACAGGGAAGTGTCCTTTTTTTTCGTACATTGTTCAATTTCTTTCTGAAGACGAGCCTCTGCTCCAACATGAGCGACTTGCAAAAGGAACACAGAGGGAAGGCCAGTCATCTGCATTAACCAGCAGCTAAGTGCAGACTGAAAATAACAAATATAAATATTTAATTCAAGCTCTTCCACCCGTAAACACAGCAAAGTGAATGTCTCGGCCTTCTGAGATCCGGCCTCTTCACATGCGTTCCAAAAAAGTGCCGTTTGCAAAGAACTGATGAGCAGCCAGATGGGGCTTCTATTCTTTGCATGGATACTTAGGCTATTGGGTGGGCTTCTCTAAGTCTGCTGCCCCAGTCAAATATGAGTGTAGGAGCAAGGAGGATTTGCGTACAGGAGCAAGGAGGTCCTACTGCAGTTGTACAGTGCCCTGGTGAGACCACACCTGGGGTATTTTGTGCAGTTTTGGTCTCCTAAATTGGGGAAGGACATTCTTGCTATTGAGGGAGTGCAGCATAGGTTCGCCCGGTTAATTCCCGGGATGGCGGGACTGACATATTGATGAAGGAATGGATCGACTGGGTTGATATTCACTGGAATTTAGAAGGATGAGAGGGTATCTTATAGAAACATATACAATTCTCAAGGGATTGGACAGGGTAGATGCAGGAAATGTTGGGGGAGTCCAGAACCAGGGGTCACAGTTTACGAATAAGGGGTAGGTCATTTAAGACTGAGATAAGGAAAAACCTTTTTACCCAGACAGTTGTGAATCTGTGGAATTGTCTGCCACAGAAGGCAATGGAGGCCAATTCATTGGATAAATTCAAGGATGTACTACTAGATATAGCTCTTAGGGCTAACGGAATCAAGTGATATGGGGAGAAAGCAGGAACGGGGTACTGATTCTGGATGATCAGCCATGATCACATTGAATGGTGGTGCTGGCTCGAAGGGCTGAATGGCCTACTCCTGCACCTATTGTCTATGGTTCTCCGTGCCCCGTTTTGGGATGCAAGTTATCCTTTGAATAACATGCTTTTTGTCAGGTTAAACTCATTACCACAAGTGCAGATGCCACTGGTTACAATGTGGCGCATTCGTATTACTCTATAAAAGCCAGCTTGTGCGGAGAGTGTTTGAAAATGGGCTTAAGTGAGTAATATCTTTGCATGAAGTTGGCACGAACATTTGCACGGAAATATCTATGATTCTACCACAGGCACTGTAAAAAGCATATGACGTATAGACAATCCATCAAATATTGTGCTGTGAAAAGTTGGGGTTGCCGCATTAAATATTGTTTCTTTGGCACATGTTAAAGTGCGGTTTTGAACATTTTCACGTTCCTCCTTAAGACTCCGCACACCATTTCTCAAGAGACATTCAGGCAAGTTGCACTCAAGCCTCTGCTAATGGCACACTAATCGATACAGATAAAGGCCATTTGCCCATTATTATTCAGGCTTTAGTGAGAGCAGCAGAATTTCAGATGCTAACCATTTTATGTTAACCATTGTTTTGGCTGCACTATCATTCGCTCTGTGGTGGGAGTGTAACCTGCTTCCCAATTCAGCTGCTCCCCTGAAGTTATGTGCTGATTTATTCGATTTTAGATCCAGGGTTATGCTAATTTTCTGCATTGCTCTTTCCCCACCCCCCACCTCCCCCAACCAATATCTTAATGTGCTTCTAAACGTCTACCTTACAAGCCTGTGTTCTGTCTCATCACTCCCCCTTCAGGAGCAGTGAAGATTTGCCTTGCTCCTTGCTTTGCCTTTGATTCATCCGCTTAAAGTCGACATCGGCGTCCTGCTTCTGCAGCGCCGCCATCAGTAAGCTCACGAGACACAGGAGGATTCACGGGAGAGGAAGCAAACGAAAAATAGGCAGCAAAGAAGGAGAGAGCAGGACCTCCTTCGTTCTCCTTGTGTTTATCTTTCACAGTCACCATCATACCTTTAAGGATCTACTATTTATTTGCTATTTGATATGTTTAAAGCCGCAAGTCATTGAAGTTGGTGTTTGCAAAATCACATGAGATCGCCTCTTGCTGTTCGGTTTTAGTGAAACACAAATGACGTTATTTCTTCTATGTTTACTACCAGTCCAGGATTTTGCCTTCTTCCAACCCTGTCTATTATGCGGGTCAATTGCGGTAACAATGTTAAGCTGTGCACTGCTTCCTGTGGTTTCCCTGACTCACTTTGGCAGGATGTAGTCATGTATAATACTTTCTGTACCAGTTTCAGAGCCACTTGGGTATTCCCAAATTTGATTCAGTTGGTTGAAGGCTTCCATCAAAATAACTTGGGGAAAAAACTGCAGGTGCTGTTTTAAATCGAAGGTGGACACAAAATGCTGGAGTAACTCAGCGGGACAGGCAGCATCTCTAGAGAGAAGCAATGGGTGACGTGTCGGTCAGCGTCTGAAGAAGGGTCTCGACCCGAAATGTCACCCATTCCTTCTCTCCAGAGATGCTGCCTGTCCCGCTGAGTTACTCTAGCATTTTGCATCAAAATAACCTCCTTGTTTCAAAAATCAAATTTTTTCCTTCATTTATCCATAGGGCAAACTTTCCTTTTTCTGACCTTCTATTTATTAGATTGGCCCTTTCTTTACGCTGAAGAATTTTAGCCAGAGAATCGTCTTTTTAAGAGACATTTGTTTAGGGGCGTTGTCATCTTTTAGGAACAAAATCCTTAAGGGATGCCCTTAAGACAAATTATTTCAACAGCAACCTCCACTCTCATCTATCCTCCGTTTCCTAAAGTCTTACTAGCCCCCCATTTCGTGTTCATTGTCATCCGTTAAGAATAACCATTAATATAATTACAGTGCATAGTGGCGCAGCAGTAGAGTTGCTGCCTTACAGCGCCAGAGACCCGGGTTCCATCCTGACTACGGGTGCTCTCTGTACCGAGTTTCTACATTCTCCCTGTGACCGCGTGGGTTTTCTCTGGGTTTCCTACCAGGTCCCAAAGATGTGCGCGTTTGTAGGTTAAATCTCTTCGGTAACATTAATCTTATGTGCGTAGGAGTGAACTAGGGTACAGGGATCATTGGTCGGCACGGATTCGGTGGGCCGAAGGGCCTGTTTCCATGCTAGGTCTCTAAAACGGAAAAATGAAACTAAATTATGGTTTTGCATTGCGCTGCCTTTACAGCTTATGGTTCAGGAATAATGTCTTATTGCTTTTAGTATTCATGATTATAGTCACTGATATAGATTGTCTCTTCTTTTAGCATTCCATGTCTACATGTTCCTCATAGCAAGTTAAATATATAATTGAACCTGCTGCTTGTTGACCGATATCCATCCTTTGATGCATCTCAGTGCTCTACGCACTGTGCCATGTTGCCTTCCATGGAAACCTCTTCCAAGGTCTGGATTCAAGGGCTACCTTGTCAAGAGAATTTCTATCCAAAGATAGAGCGGCACGGTGGCGCAGTAGTAGAGTTGCTGCCTTGCAGCGCCAGAAACACGGGTTTGATCCTGACTAGGGTGCTTGTCTGAACAGAGTTTGGACGTTCTCCCTGTGATCTGCGTGGGTTTTCGCAGAGATCTGCGGTTTGCTCCCACACTATAAAGACGCCCAGTTTTGTAGGGGGGTGGGAGATTGCAACCTTCACGTGGCCCGCCCTGTTTCGACGAATGCAATCAACCTGGCGTGCACAATCAAATAAGATCAAATAGAACAAGATGTCCTACAAATTTACGCTGTGCAAGCCATACGCAAAAAGAAGAAGATTGTCTTGATATCAATGTAAAATTGTCCCCTGGTGTGTGTAGGATCGTGTTAACGTGCGGGGACCGCTGGTCGTTGCAGACTCGGTGGGCCGAATGGTCTATTTCCGCACTGTACCAGGCGATCATAATGGTACATGCCTATCAATCTCCAGCACTGGGGTGACAAAATGCTGCAGGTTGTTGAGATGCAGCAAGCCACGTTCAATCCTGACATCTAGTGCTGCCTGAGTGGAGTCTGCACACTCACCCTGTGTGTTCCTTCCAGGGTCTCCTACAAGGTCATAAATAAATGCATCGGTTGCGAAGTTAATTAGCCACTGCATTTTGTCTATTGTGTCGAGGTGCGTATTGCAACATGGGAAGGTGTGCTGCTGGGAATGTATGAAGAATGTATATGATTAATGAGGATGGGTGCTTGATGGCTGGCATGGACTTGATGGGCCGAAGGGCCTGTTTCTGGGCTGCAGGTCACTATATCTCTCCATGGATTCCATAGATACAGAGACAACCATTGAGAACTGTGAGCAGTTTTGGACCCCATATTTGAGGAGGGATGTGCTGACGTTGGAGAGGTTCCAGAGGAGCAAGAATGACCCTGGGCATGATTGGGTGAGTGTACGGCGAGAGTTGATGCTTCTGAGCCTGTATTCATTGGAGTTTAGACAATAGACAATAGGTGCAGGAGTAGGCCATTCGGCCCTTCGAGCCAGCACCGCCATTCAATGTGATCATGGCTGATCATCCCCAATCAGTACCCCGTTTCTGCTTTTTCCCCATATCCCCTGACTCCGCTATCTTTAGGAGCCCTATCCAGCTCTGTCTTGAAAGCATCCAGAGAACCTGCCTCCGCCGCCCTCTGAGGCAGAGATTTTAGGATGTTTAGGATGAGGGAGGACCTCATTGAAACCTATTGAATAATGAAAGGTCAAGAGAGAGTTGATGTGGAAAGGATGTTTCCACGAGTGGGAGAGTCTAGGGCCAGAGGTCGCAGCCTCAGAATAAAAGGTTGTATCTTTAAAATGGAGATGAGGAGGAATTTCTTCAGCCAGAAGGTGGAACATCTGTGGAATTCATTGCCGCAGATGGCTGCGGAGGCCAAGTCATTTGGGCATTTTTAATGCGGAGATGAAAAGGTTTTTGATTGGTAAGGGTGTCAAATGGTTTGAGGAGAAGGCAGAAGAATGGGGTTGAGAGGGCAAATTCGATCAGCCATGATCAAATAGCGGAGCAGTCTCGATGGGCCGAATTACCTAATGTCTTATGAAACCACTCACCTGCCACATAAGGTGCACTGGGCCAATGTACCTCTTTTGAGAGTTACCAATGGAAAGGAATTTAACTTTAAAAGGATAATTTAATGGGCATATCTTGATAATTGAAGCAATTTTCTAACTGCTTTTCTTTCAGATCTCACATCACTCAACTATAAAAAACACAAAAACAAAGCAAAAAAGCAAAATATGACTACTTTTAAGAAAGTACCTTTTAGTTTTAGCAGAGAATATTTGTGGGAGTTTGTCAAAACTCCTCTGAGGTGTTTTTTATTTGTTCACGGGGAGGATATGGACACCGTTTATTGTCCATCTCAATGGACATTTATTGCCCATGCTCCTTGAATTGCAGCAGCACTGTGGCGCAGCGGTAGAGTTGCTGCCTTACAGCGCCAGAGACCCAGGTTCGATCCTGACTACCAGTACTGTCTGTATAGAGTTCGTATGTTCTCCCCGTGATCGTGTGGGCTTCTCCGGGTGCTCCGGTTTCCTGCCACACTCCAAAGACGTACAGTTTTGTAGGTTAACTGGCATCAGGGAAATAGTTCAAATAGTGCAAATAGTTCCTAGTGTGAGGGTTTTGGTGGATCGGAGGGCCTGTTCCTGCACTGTATCTCTAAAAAAAGGCTAAAATGATATGTGGGGCTTTTCCAATGCAACCACATTCCTGTGGTGTCATAGTCACAGACAGGCTAAACCATGCCAAGTTGGCAGATTTTCCTCCCTGAAGAACATGAGTAAACCAAAGGGGACTTTACATTCACTGCTGCTGATACTAGTTTCCCTTTCATTCCTTACTTCTTTATTTAGAGTTATAGCGCAGAAACAGGCCCTTCGGCCCACCGAGTCCGCACTGACCAGAGATCCCCGCACATTAACACTATCCTACGCACACTAGGGACAATTTACAGTTATACCAAGCCAATTAACCTACAAACCTGTACGTCTTTGGAGTGTGGGAGGAAACCCGGAGCACCCGGAGAAAACCTACGAGGTCACGGGGAGAAGGTACAAACTCTATACAGACAGCACCCGTTGTCGGGTTCGAACCCAGGTCTCTGACTCTGTGGGCGCTGTAAGGCAGCAACTCTACCGCTGTGCCACCCTGCCGACCTAATGCCACAGTTACTGTGATGGCATTTGTCAGGATTCCACATTGTTGGATTCCTCGTCCAGATAATTAACAAAGTCCTGATGCATCACACAGTTGTGCACCATGAAGTTTGAACAGTTATAGATTCAGATTCAGATTCAGAAAACTTTATTGTCTGTCGCAACAGAAAATCTTCTTTGACGTGGCTCAACATACAACCAGGACAATGTACTGACAAGCAGTCATACAACACAGACTTCTGCGAGCACACACAGTGTGCACAGATCTCAAAAGCAAGTACAAAGATTACCGTGGTTGTCATACTTGCTGTCGTTAAATACCGCACTTAATGACTCTCAGAAAAACACTAAACAACTCAGAAAACATGCAAACATACGGGAGCAACGCGCCGCGAGTCGCTCACAGAGTAGCGCCCCGCCCCTTGGGTTGTCAGCAGCGATACAATAATAAAGAACACACAAAATGTAACACAAACATCCACCACAGCATTCATCACTGTGGTGGAAGGCACAAACATTTGGCCAGTCCTCCTCCATTTCCCCCCTGTGGACCGGACCAGAGTCCAGAGGCAGTCCTAAGAATATAGAACCTAATGCGTTAAACTGCACTTCTGAATGCAACCACGGTTAACAACACATTCTCATATAGTCTCTGGCTACAACATTTGCTTTTTTTAATATTGCGGCTGTAAATAAAAAAGTGTCTGCGAACACATTTAAACCTCAGTGCTGGATCCATGCTGCTACAATAAACCAGCAGCATCACTAGCAGCGGGCTGCCCATTTCTCACCTATCTGGGGGTCTTATGCAAGCTAATAAAAATAATTGCAGCATCCACCGTCCGCGATGAAATAATTAATCTCAGCCAGGGTGGAGGATTGGAGGAGGGGTTGATCTCGGTGGCCCCTGGGCCAAGCGGGAGCAAGTGGCAGTCCTTTTAACTGGTGTTTAGTATGCAAGTGTGGACATCAAGGGGAGGCAGGTCAGGACTGACTGGCAGCAATCATGCCCCTGGTTGAATATTCATTGTCTGAGCACAAAATGGGATCACCGCCTGGGGGCGCCACTGGGGAGCCCCTGGTAACTGCTCGCGTTGCTGCATTAAGGACTTTGGAGAAACAAGTAAACTTGAGGATGCAAAGAGAATTAAAATGCGACAAATCTCAAAAGGCTACTCTGCAAAGACATTGTGATTTTTTTTCAAAGGTAGACACAAAAAGGTGGAGTAACTCAACGGGACAGGCAGCATCTCTGGAGAGAAGGAATGGGTGACTTTTCAGGTCGAGGCCCTTCTTCAAATTAAAATCGCAGGAAAGGGAAACATGATGTAGAGAGATAGAGAACAATGAATGAAAGGCATGTAAAAATGTAATGATGATAAAGAAAACAAAACGGCAACATTTTAATGTCTGACAGTCTGAAGAAGGGTCTCGACCTGAAACGTCACCTATAAGAGCAGGGAGGTTCTACTGCAGTTGTACAGGGTCTTGGTGAGACCACACCTGGAGTATTAGCGTACAGTTTTGGTCTCCTAATCTGAGGAAAGACATTCTTGTCATAGAGGGAGTACAGAGAAGATTCACCAGACTGATTCCTAGGATGACAGGACTTTCATATGAAGAAAGACTGGGTAGACTCGGCTTGTATTCGCTGGAATTTAGAAGATTGAGGGGGGATCTTATAGAAACTTACAAAATTCTTAAGGGGTTGGACAGGCTAGATGCAGGAAGATTATTCCCAATGTTGGGGAAGTCCAGAACAAGGGGTCACAGTTTAAGAATAAGAGGGAAGTCTTTTAGGACCGAGATGAGAATTTTTTTTTCACACAGAGAGTGGTGAGTCTCTGGAATTCTCTGCCACAGAAGGTAGTTGAGGCCAGTTCATTGGCTATATTTAAGAGGGAGTTAGATGTGGCCCTTGTGGCTAAAGGGATCGGGGGTATGGAGAGAAGGCAGGTACAGGATACTGAGTTGGATGATCAGCCATGATCATATTGAATGGCGGTGCAGGCTCGAAGGGCCGAATGGCCTACTCCTGCACCTATTTTCTATGTTTCTATTCCTTTTCCCCAGAGATGCAGCCTGACCCACTGAGTTACTCCAGCTTTTTGTGTCTATCTTTGGTGTAAACCAGCATCTGCAGTTGCTTCTTGCACAATTCATCTACTCCACTGTAAAATCACCTCAAGGTATGCCTACTTTGAAGAAGTTCTCCTCCTCTCTCCAACGAGAGTCCTGCAACATCCTCTCTCGCTACTCCCTTATGATTCCTCCTGCTCTCTGACTCTACGACCACGTTTTTACCCAGACTCGCTACCACGGCCACCTGTGTGATCTCAGTGCCTGCCTGCATCTCCATCTTCTACCTCGGGAATTCCAGCTCCGGTCCCAGACATCCATGTTCGCGAGTCCAAAGAAGGGTCTCCACCCGAAATGTCACCTATTCCTTTTCTCCAAAGATGCGATCTGACCTGCTGAGTTACTCCAGCTTTTTGTGTCTATCTTCAGCCTTTATCCCAACGCTGCCCGCGGTGTCTGGAGCAATCATCATCGTTCATCATGAACATAAGTAAATTGCAACTCAGAAGCAAGCTGCATGATGCTGGGGAGTTGGCGGAGGGGGCCATCCAGCTCATAATCTGGAAGGTTAGATGCAAAAAGTTGGAGTAATTCAATGGGTTAGGCAGCATCTCTGGAGAAAAGGAATCGGTGATGTTTCAGGTCGAGACCCTTCTTCAGACTGAAGATAGTGGGGGGTGGGTGGAGGTGGGAGGGGGGATCTGGACTTTCTGTGTTTGTGCTTTTCTTTTTTTAATTCAATTTTATTTTTAATATGTTTTATTATTTATTATTTATTTATTTTTATGATACTGCCTGTAAGGAAAATTCATTTTGTTGTCTCTAATTGAGACAATGACAATAAATTTGAATACAATACAATACAATACAATAGATGACCTCAGGAAGGGTGGAGCCCATCATGGCCCATTGTTGGCTGAGGGAAGATGTGCTAACGAGAGGGATACAAAGATGGGAACAGTGGAACTAGGCTGGGGGAGGATTAGTAGGACGACTAGGGTGGGGGAGGCTGGAAATAATGTGGAAGACTGCCTAAGAAACGCAGCATTTACAGAACTGCTGCATGAATGGCAAATGATATTTAAACTGGTGAAGGGAGAGGAGCTGTGTTTTGGGGGTTGGGAAGGGGGAGAAGGAAAAGGACATACAAAGATACCAATTTGGAGCAGTAGTTGGCCATTCAGCCCGTTGAGTCCGTTCTGCCATCTGATAAAATCATGGGTGATCTGATTGCTCCACAGCTCCACCTAGTGGCAGAAGCTTCCCATCCCTTGCTCACCAAGAATCTGTCTATATCTCTTGTTTCCTTTTCCCCTGTCACTCAGCCTGAAGAAGGGTCTCAACCCAAAACGTCACCCATTCATTCTCTCCATAGATGCTGCCTGTCTCGCTGAGTTACTCCAGTATTTTGTGTCTATCTTTGGTTTAAACCAGCATCTGCAGTTCCTTCCTACACAAGACCTGAAACCTCACCAATCCCGTTTCTCCAGAGATGCTGCTTGACCCTCTGAGTTAATCCAGCACTTTGTGTCTATCTATTGCTGTCTTAAAAATATTTAATGGCTCTGCTTCCACCAACCTTTGAGGAAGAGAGTTTCAAAGACCTCTGATAAAATAAAATCATCTCTTTTTTGAAAAGGTGACCTCTTATTATTACACCATATTCCCTGGTTCTAGATTATTTCACAAGGGAAGGCATCCTCACTATATCTAATGTGCAGGAAGGAACTTCAGATGCTGGTTTAAACCGGACAGACAGAAGAAACTGGAGTAACCCAGCGGGTCAGACAGCATCTCTGGAGAAAAGGATTAGGTAATGTTTTGGGTCGAGACCCTTCTTCAGACTGAGAGTCAGGGGAAAGGGAAACGAGAGATATAGATGATGATGTAGAGAGATACATGTAGAGAACAAATAAATGCAAGGCACGCAGAAAAGTTAAGATGATAAAGGAAGCAGGCCTTGTTAGCTGTTTGTTCGGTGAGAATGAGAACATACAATGAGACTCACAAGACGACTTTGAAGCCACAGGGCAGTGGAGGTTTGCATTTGGTGTTTTCCTTCACCCCTCCATTGTGCTATATGGAGGACGCCTGTGCGTGACTTTGTTTAACGTGGGGAGACTGGTGCACAGACAGCCACCCCACGGTCATTGACAGATTTGGGTCAGGATCCAGTGGCATGGAGTCCAAGTTGACCGGAGAATTATTTCTGCTGCAGCCTTCATCCGCTTTCCCAGTCATTGTGATGCTCCACTAAGGTCAGCCATCGTCCTCGGCCTGTTCCACTGTTGAAGTCGGTTGGATTGCTCTTTGTCAGAGACCTCCCCCTCGACCTTACCGCCATGGGTGACCCTACCTGGAGCATAGCTCCAGACGGCATCGCTCACAGGATCTCAGGTCCACACAAGCTTCTCCACCACGACAAGGTGACAATCCACAGAGAAGCTACCTGTTGTACTTGTGTAGGGTTTGATTGCACCTGTGCATGGTTAGATTTGCAATATAGCAAGCAAATAAAGCCTTTCACTGTATCTTGATACATGTGACAATAAACTAATTCCATTACACCAAAGAAAATCTCTCAGTTAGATCGCTGAATGGCAGGACTGGCTGTTGATGCAAAATAAAACAGAAAATAATGAGATACATACCTTGGGAGAATAACAAAACCACCTATCTTGAAGGGCAAGGAGGCTTGAAATTGAGAAAGGAGCAATGAGATCAGGATGATAGAAACAAAAAGCTGGAGTAACTCAGTGGGTCGGACAGCATCGCTGGAGAAATGGAATGGGTGACGTTTCGGGTCCAGCCGTCTTCTTCAGACTCGAAAAGTCACCCATTCCTTCTCTCCAGAGATGCTGTCCGACCCGCTGGGTTACTCCAGCTTTTTGTGTCCATCTTCAGTTTAAACCAGCATCTGCAGTTCCTTCCCACACAGGGATGTGGATACACAAACAAAGTACAGAAACACGGAAGCAGTGAAGTGAAAATACTGAGCAAAACATATGCTGCTGGAGGAACTCAGTCAGTCAGGGAGTATCTATGAAGAGAATACACATGTGATATTTCGTGTCAGGACCAGTCTTCACGCTGATTGCAGTAGGGAGGAGAAAGCTGGGAAAAGAGAGATGGGTGTGGGACAAAGCATGGCAAAGATGGAGTGTGTGGAAAGGAACTGCAGATGCTGGTTCATACTGAAGATAGACACAAAATGCTGTATGGATGGATGAAGACTTAGAATCCAAAGAACGGTTCCAACCTGAAACCGCACCAATCCTTTTTCTCCAGAGATGCTGCCAGACCCGCTGAGTTACTCCAGCACTTTGTATCTATCTAAGTGATAGATTGACACAGGTAGCTAAGTGACAAAGGTTGGGGTGAAAAGGAGACTAAAGGGCCTGTCCCACTTGGTCGTCATTTGCGCGTCATGCAGATTGCGCGCAGAGATTTTGTACATCCCAAAATCCTGGGGCGCCACGCGCGACCGCTCATCACTGCCTACGTCACCACGCACCATGCGCGCGTAATGTGCAACATGCGTCGTGACGCGTAAATGATGTGGCGTAAATGACACGCAAATTACGCTCAAGTGGGACAGGCCCTTAAAAGGGTGACAGATAAGGAAAGATAGGAATGAAATTCCTGCCTTCGTCAGACAGAGTATTGAGTATAGAAGTTGGGAGGTCATGTTGCAGTTGTATAAGACGTTGGTGAGACCGCATTTAGAATATTGTGTTTAGTTCTGGGCACCATGTTATAGGAAAGATATTGTCAAGCTGGAGCGGGTTCAGAGAAGATTTACAAGGATGTCGCCAGGACTAGAGGGTGTGAGCTATAGGGAGAGGTTGAGTCGGCTGGATCTCTATTCCTTGGAGAGCAGGAGGATGAGGGGTGACCTTATTGAGGTGTATAAAATCATGAGAGGAATAGATCAGGTAGATGCACAGAGTCTCTTGCCCAGAGTCGGGGAATCAACGACCAGAGAACATGGCTTTGAGGTGAAGGGGAAAAGATTTAATAGGAATCTGAGGGGTAACTTTTTCACACAAAGGGTGGTGGGTGTATGGAACAAGCTGCCAGAGGAGGTAGTTGAGGATGGGACTGTCCTAACATTTAAGAAACAGTTAGACAGGTACATGGATAGGACAGGTTTGGAGGAATAGAGAAAATCTGGTGGAGGTCTTTCGATTTTTTTATTCAGTGAGTTGTCGTGAAATCTTAAAGGGTGGTGGGATGTACTAGCCGCATTCAAATTAGTATTGCATTAACACTGGGCTTTGAGGAAACTAAAGGAGAATCACTAATTAGGTGTCTCTTTGATAGAGACACCAAGGGCTAAGTGGACTCCTGCACTGTATCATTCTGTGATCAACAATTCAATGATAGTCCAGGGTGCATTCCGCACAGTCCCATGGCTTGTGAGTGTGCGCATTTGAACCTGTTTCCTGTAATTAATAGCTAGAGAAAAGGAATGCATCGGTGGGTTTGCAACAGGAGGATCGATGGGATCTCTCCTAGATCACTGGCTAGGTGAAAGAGTTCATCAATTCTGCTGCGACATCTTTGTGGGAAAGTAAAGTCCTTGCATAATTAGCCTAGCTGTGAAAAGCTAGACCTAGACTTTGTTAATCACCAGTAGAGAGCTACCCATAATAATCCGGACCTGTCTATATTGATCTACATTGATCTTGATGTGCACTGA
This sequence comes from Amblyraja radiata, assembly GCF_010909765.2. Lineage (NCBI taxonomy): Eukaryota > Metazoa > Chordata > Chondrichthyes > Rajiformes > Rajidae > Amblyraja > Amblyraja radiata. The sequence continues at coordinate 14,623,935 of NC_045957.1, forward strand.
GAACATGGAAGATAAAAATGTAACAAAGGGCTATTCTTAATACTTGGTGTCTGGTTTCAACATTCACAAATAGCTATACCATAAAGGTTGTCAAAAGTTGCTTTGTTTTATACGGGGGCAAACAAGGATCCAAAATTTGGGAGGTTCGTAAGTCGTAAGTTCGTAAGGAGCAGAATTAGGCTATTCGGCCCATCGGGTCTACTCGGACTTACACAGGCTGCAGACGTACCTGCCAGCGAGACATAACCAATTCCTGGTTCATTTGCAAGTGCCATTCCAATCTGAAATGTCAAGGCCCAGTGCCGCTCTTATGGTGGGGGATTGGGCAGGGTTGGAACAAACTCCATCAATGGAATGGCTAAGTAAAACTCAGACAGCCCACTGAGTCGCTTCCCCTGGTTTTTATTGCCTGACTTTGTTTAGAGATACAGCGCAGACACAGGCCCTTTGGCCCACTAGGTCCGCGCTGACCAACAATCACACCACACACTAGTTCTCACCAGGGGCAATTACAGAAGCCAATTAACCGAGGAAACCTGCACGTCTTTGGAGTGTAGGGAGGAAACAAGAGCACCTCTAGAAAACCCATATGGTCACAGGGAGAACATACAAACTCCGTACAGACAGGATCCGTAGTCAGGATTGAACCCGATTCTCTGGTGCTGTAAGGCAGTGACTCTACCACTGCGCCACTGTACCACTCAGTCAGAGAAAATATTCAAAGTGTTGAAAACTATGAAAAACTAAAGTTAAACCATGAGTTCCTAAGTGATAGGAGTAGAATTAGGCCATTCGGCCCATCAAGTCTACTATACCATTCAATCCTGGCTGATCTATCATTTCCTCTTAACCCCATTCTCCTATCTTCTCCTCATAACCCCTAAAGGGCCTGTCCCACTCACGTGACTTTTCAGCGTCTGTCTTCGACCTTCAAGCCCGAGGGCACTCACCTGAAAAATCTCGAGCTGGATCGACTGTTAGAGATGAAAACGGGAGCCGGATCGACCGTCTGCACACACACAAATACACGCACGCATGCACACACACACACACACACACACACACACACACACACACACACACACACACACACACACACACACACACACACACACACACACACACACACACACACACACACACAAACACACACACACACACACACACACACACACACACACACACACACACACACACACACACATCGCAAAGGCGGAGGCCAGGGAAAGCGGGGGATCGCTGTCTGAAATTCACACCCGCGATGAACAGGAAAGTGAAAGACGGCTGGCACAGTTACAGTAAGTCTTTTAGAGAGCGTGGAGAGGGGGGTGGGGGAGAGAGAAGGGGAGAGAAGGGGAGAGAAGGGGAGAGAAGGGGAGAGAAGGGGAGAGAGGGGGAGAGATGGGGAAAGAAGGGGGGAGAAGGGGGGAAGAAGTAGTGGAGACACTTTTAAGAAGCCAGACAACTTTTAATAAAATTTAGTGGGCATTTAACATTACCGGTCGGTTTACTTACCTTTTTTTTCTCAATGAGCTTTACCTTCAACTACCCTCGATTACCTACGAATAACATGCCGATCTACTATGACCTACCTCGACTAAACCTGTGAGTAAAAAAATATCGATTTTTTCCATGGCGACCTTTTTTTACTCGTGGGCATTTTTTAACATGTTGAAAAATACACCGCGACCTAACTGAGGCCTCGAGTACACGGGGACTACTCTCGAGCATGAAGGAGAGTTACAAAGACCTCCTAGGACCTCGTGTCGACCACGCTGCGAGTATGAGTCGAGGACAAACTCTTGTAAACTCGCCAATTAGGTCGCCGCAGTGGGACAGGCCCTTAACACTCATACTAATCAAGAATCTATCTATCTCTGCCTTAAAAATATCCATTGACGGCCTCCACAGCCTTCTGCGGCAATGAATTCCATCGATTCACCACTGACTAAACCAGGGGTCGGCAACCTTGTTCTGCATAGGGGCCAGGCCGCATGTCTGTGAGCGAATGGCGGGCCACATCTATCACGTGTACACACGGATCCCGCCCCCATCCCGCCCCGGATGGCAGGCAACAAATTACGTGTTCACATCGATCCCGCCCCTTCGAGGACGCAACCCGGAGCACTGGCCCCTAGTTACGGGCGTTCACGAACATGGCGCACCTACGGCCCATTGCCTTGGCTCTGTCCTGAAGGTGGTGGCTCAAATACTCATACTCACTTGTCCCTGGCCTATTGACAACCCCGATCCCCACAGTGAAGCCCAGACACAGAAGGTGCGCGGCCGTGCCGGCGGCTTTGCGCTGGATGCAGTACAGCCTGAGCTCAGCGTTGCTCGGCAGCTCAGCAGTTTCAAATGACAAATTATTCGCATTCTGAGACAAAGTGCCCCTGATGGATTTCAGAGATCTAGTAATATGGTGCAGGTCAAAAGTAAGCTGAATAGCTGGCTTGACATTTTCATGCTAACAATGACACAGTTTCTCACATGCTGCTGCTCGGCAGCTCGGCAGCTTGGCGCGGCTCCGCTATTGCGGCCGACAGCACAGGCCTCCTTGCGTCACCGCGCCTGGGCGCCGCGGCCTCGGATCCGGAGGTACCGGAGATGATGGAAGTCTGCGGGACAGATAAATATGGGAAAAAAATACGCCTGCGGTCCGGATGCTTTCGGGTTATGGGCCGCATTCGGCCTGGGGGACGTAGGTTTGTCGACCCCTGGACTAAAGGAACATCCTTTAATTCTAAGACTATGATCTCTGGTCCAAGACTCTCCCAATAGTGGAAACATCCTCTCCACTTCCACTCTATCCAGGCCTTTCACTATTCGATAAGTTTCAATAAAGTCCGCCCTCAATAAAGTCCTTGTAAACTCCTGCAAGTCTTGGCCAAGTGCCATCAAAAGCTCATCATATGCTAACCCACTCATTCCTGGGTTCATTCTTGTAGACCTCTTCTGAACCCTTTCCAATGCCAGCACTTCCTTCCTCAGATATGGGGCCCAAAATTGCTCGCAACCCTCTAAATGCATTAATTAAAAACGCTAGCAAGTAATTAAAAGCATGAAATAAAAAAGATAATAATAATAATAATAATAGTTTATTGCTTTGTTCCCACCTTTCTCTCCCATAGCCACTGCTCTCCATTCTAATGCATAGGGCCATTCTTTCTGGATCAAATCCAATGTGGTGCAGGATCCATGGGAGGGGCTCTATAGAAATGGCAACTGCAGCAGATTTATGCTTCCCCCACACTGAGCCCGACTTCAGAACGCAGTGGGAGCTTGGCCAGCGGGTTTCAAACTCCCGCGTTTGAGTAGGAGTCCTGAACTTCCTCACACTTAAAAGTGGGGCCTAGGCCAACCACCTGGCACGAAACTGCCAGGGTCTTCCAGCACACGTCAAGACCAGTTGTGGTTAATGGCTTCCTTAGGCTGACAAAGAGGACGTTTGTATGGAATATTCCAAACAACCTCTTGGTATGGCAGCAAATGTTACATCAGCTGAAGAAATAATTTAAAGATGCCGTTAACAAAACAGTTCAGCTGGTTATTAATTTCATTGCTGCTTCAGGAACCATAAAGCTTCCCAACTCAGACAGTCTTATTCTTCTTTCGTGTGGCGTGCACAGCCTAAAGTTGTCGAACAACTTGTTCTATTTGACCTTCCGTTTGTGCACGTCGAGTTGATTGCATTAGTCGAAACAGGGCGGACCACGTGAAGGTTGCAATCTTCCACCCCAACTCAGACAGTGACTGTACTTGAAAAATAATCTGTATGAAATGGCATGCTTCCTGGAAATTCCTATCTCTTTTATACTAATACATTCATGTTGACTGTCCTAGTTTTTGATTTATACTCGCACTGAAGTACCTGCATAAATATACCTTATTATCTGTCTATGAAAGATATTATCTATCTATGACAGAGAATATGTCAATATTTATATGTAGGCACCAGTATGTGGTTGGGTTACATCATGGTACTGTGGGAAAGATGGCCCTGGCTATCCATTGCATTCTTTGTGAGGTGTTACATTGTAATCACATCCTGGAAGATGGCTGCATTGCCCAATAAATCTGTGCAAGTCTCCTAAACAGGTTAGTGACAAAGAAATCTATCCCTCTTTGTCTATTTGGTTCAGTTTAGTTTATTCAGTTTAGTTTATTGTCACGTGCACAGAGGTACAGTGAACAGCTTTGGTTGCGTGCTAACCAGGCAGCGGAAAGACAATGCATGATTACAATCGAGCCATCCACAGTGTACAGATACATGATAAGGTATTAATGTTTAGTGCAAGGTAAAGCCAGCAAAGTCCGATCAAAGATAGTCCGAGGGTGCCTGATGAGGTAGATAGTAGCTCAGGATCACTCTCTGGTTGTGGTAGGATGGTTCAGTTGCCTGATAACAGCTGGGAAAAAACTGTCCCTGAATCTGGAGGTGTGTGTTTTCACACTTCTATACCTTTTGTCCGATGGGAGAGGGGAGAAGAAGGAGTGGCCAGGGTGCAACCCGTCCTTGATTATGCTGCTGGCCTTGCCGAGGCAGCGTGAATTGTAAATTGAGTCAATAGAAGGGAGGTACACAAAATTGCTGGAGGAACTCAGCGGGTGCAGCAGCATCTATGGAGCGAAGGAAATAGGCGACGTTTCGGGCCGAAACCCTTCTTCAGACTGATGGGGGGTGGGGAAAGAAAGAAGGAAAGAGGGAGGAGGAGGAGCCCGAGGGCGGACGGATGGGAGGGTGGGAGGAGACAGCTAGAGGGTGAAGGAAGGGGAGGGGACAGCACAGGCTAGCCAAATTGGGGGAATTCAATGTTGATGCCATAAGGGCGCAAGGACCCCAGACGGAATATGAGGTGCTGTTCCTCCAATTTCCGCTGTTGCTCACTCTGGCAATGGAGGAGACCCAGGACAGAGAGGTCGGATTGGGAATGGGAGGGGGAGTTGAAGTGCTGAGCCACCGGGAGGTCAGGTAGGTTAAGGCGGACTGAGCGGAGGTGTTCGGCGAAACGGTCGCCCAACCTACGCTTGGTCTCACCGATGTAAATTAGCTGACATCTAGAGCAGCGGATGCAGTAGATGAGGTTGAGGCCTGACCACCCACCACCCCTCCAACACCCACAACCCCGTACCCAGTCTACCCACCTGCCTTCCTCTGGCCCCAACTCCCACCCCTGCCGGGTGTTCACCATCCCCCCCGACCTCCCCCTCTCCCCCACCCAACGGTCTGTCCTCAGCAGAGGTCTCACCTTTGTCCCCCTCCGTCCCCATCTCAATGAGTTCCGCGCCCACCATGACTTGGAGAGCTTCTACCGTCGTCTCCGCCTCACAGCGCACTTCCATGGGAAGGAGTCCTCGCCCCCTAATGATGACCCCTTTTCCCGTCTCCAACGCACCCCCTCCTCGTGGAACCCCCCTCAGAAAGTCCCGGCTCTGGAACTCTTCATTCAGAACTGCCGCCGCGACGTCAACCGCCTCAACTTCTCCACTCCCCTGTCTCACTCCAATCTTTCCCCCTCTGAACGCACTGCCATCGAATCTCTCCGCAAAAACCCAGACTGGGTCATCAAACCAGCCGACAAGGGAGGTGCCGTGGTAGTCTGGCGCGTCGATCTCTACAAAGCTGAGGCCACGCGCCAACTCTCGGACACCTCCTCCTACTTACCCTTGGACCATGACCCCACTGACGAGCACCAGGCCACCATTTCTAGCACCATCACCGACTTCATCAATTCCCACGCCCTACCTGACCAAGCCTCCAAACTCATCGTTCCCCAGCCCCGCACGGCCCGTTTTTACCTTCTCCCCAAAATCCACAAACCCGGCTCTCCCGGCAGACCCATTGTCTCTGCGTGTTCGTGCCCCACCGAACTCATCTCCACATACCTTGACTCCATCCTATCCCCCTTGGTCAAATCCCTCCCCACCTTCGTTCTAGACACCTCAGACACTCTCCGCCGCCTCCACGCATTCCACTCTCTGGGCCCTCACCCCCTCATCTTCACCATGGATGTCCGGTCACTCTACACCTCCATCCCCCACCAGGATGGCCTCAAAGCCCTCCGGTTCTTCCTCGACCAGAGGAGCAACCTTTACCCAGCCACTGACACTCTCCTCCGCTTAGCGGAGTTGGTCCTCACCCTCAATAACTTTACATTTGACTCCTCCCATTTCCTCCAAACACAAGGCGTAGCTATGGGCACACGCATGGGCCCCAGCTACGCCTGCCTCTTTGTCGGGTACGTTGAACAATCCTTGTTCGATGCGTACCAGGGCCCCATCCCCGACCTCTACCTCCGCTACATTGACGACTGCTTTGGTGCCACCTCCTGCACCCACACACAACTGACTGACTTCATCCACTTCACCACCAACTTCCATCCGGCACTCCAATACACCTGGACGATTTCCGACACTTCCCTACCATTCCTTGACCTCACCATCTCCATCGCAGGGGACAGACTCCTGACCGACATACATTATAAACCCACTGACTCACATGGCTATCTGGACTACACGTCTTCCCACCCTGCCCCCTGTAAAGACTCCATCCCCTACTCCCAATTCCTCCGCCTACGCCGCATCTGTTCCCAGGATGAGACATTTCATACCAGGGCATCGGAAATGTCCTCGTTCTTCAGGGAACGGGGATTCCCCTCCGCCACCATAGATGAGGCTCACACCAGGGTCTCATCCATACCCCGCAACACTGCTCTCTCTCCCCATCCCCGCACACGCAACAAGGGCAGAGTCCCTCTGGTCCTCACCTTTCACCCCACCAGCCGGCAAATACAACACATAATCCTCCGCCATTTCCGCCACCTCCAACGTGACCCCACCACTCGCCACATCTTCCCATCTCTCCCCATGTCTGCCTTCCGCAAAGACCGCTCCCTCCGCAACTCCCTCGTCAATTCTTCCCTTCCCTCCCGCACCACCCCCTCCCCGGGCACTTTCCGTTGCAACCGCAAGAAATGCAACACCTGTCCCTTCACCTCCCCCCTCGACTCCATTCAAGGTCCCAAGCAGTCGTTCCAGGTGCGACAAAGGTTCACCTGTATCTCCTCCAACCTCATCTACTGCATCCGCTGCTCTAGATGTCAGCTAATTTACATCGGTGAGACCAAGCGTAGGTTGGGCGACCGTTTCGCCGAACACCTCCGCTCAGTCCGCCTTAACCTACCTGACCTCCCGGTGGCTCAGCACTTCAACTCCCCCTCCCATTCCCAATCCGACCTCTCTGTCCTGGGTCTCCTCCATTGCCAGAGTGAGCAACAGCGGAAATTGGAGGAACAGCACCTCATATTCCGTCTGGGGTCCTTGCGCCCTTATGGCATCAACATTGAATTCCCCCAATTTGGCTAGCCTGTGCTGTCCCCTCCCCTTCCTTCACCCTCTAGCTGTCTCCTCCCACCCTCCCATCCGCCCGCCCTCGGGCTCCTCCTCCTCCCTCTTTCCTTCTTTCTTTCCCCACCCCCCATCAGTCTGAAGAAGGGTTTCGGCCCGAAACGTCGCCTATTTCCTTCGCTCCATAGATGCTGCTGCACCCGCTGAGTTCCTCCAGCAATTTTGTGTACCTTCGATATTCCAGCATCTGCAGTTCCCTTTTGAACAATAGAAGGGAGGTTGGTTTGGGTGATGGCCTGGGCTGCGACCACAATTCGCTGCAATTTCTTGCCACATTGGATGGAGCTGTTCCCAAACCGAGCTGCGATGCATCCCGATAAAATGCTTTCCTAACCCATCCACAATATTTGGCACATGTTGACAACATCTCAATTTGATGGACTCCATCATCGGCCTCTGTTGGTGATGGAGGCACTGGTTCGAGGGTATCACATTTCATGGCTTCTCTTCCCATGCACATAAGATTACCTCTGGTGCTTGTCAAAAATATATCTCCCTTATGCAGAATTTCCACCTCAAACCTCGATACCTCTCTTACCATCTTTAAAATGTTTATCTCTGTGGTAACACTTGTGATCATCTGCCCTAATATTTCCTTGCGTGATGCAAATATCGATCAGTATCACACTATATGTGGTCTGTGAAGAGTACTGAGAATTTTTTAATAGAAACTCAAGTTGTTGTTTTAGGTCACCTAGCTCTGCCATCGTGCATTCGCCCTGTGCTATTTTCAACGTAACATGAAACCCAGAGAAGGCAGAAGATACTCAGGCAGCGAATGTGGGCAAAGAGACAGAGTTCATGTTTCGATCTTTCATTAGAACTAGAAATAGGAGGAAATAATGCTTAATCAATCAATCAATCAATCAATTTTAATTTATATAGCACATTTAAAATCAACTCACGTTGAACCAAAGTGCTGTACATAGAAGAATTTGGGTTGCCATACAGCCATACAAATAAAAAGAAAAGCACAACACTATAGAATTAACATGAACGTCCCCCCCCCCGCCCCCCCCCCCCCCCCCCCCCCCCCCCCCCCCACCCCCCCCCCCCCCCCCCCCCCCCCCCCCCCCCCCCCCCCCCCCCCCCCCCCCCCCCCCCCCCCCCAGCGGAATCAACATATTCTACTGTGAGGGAAGGCAATACAATTTCAGTCCCCTTCCTCTATGTTTACCCGAGGTCGGGGCCTATTGAGGCCTCCGCAGTCGCCACAGCGGAGGCCTGATGTTTCAGGCCCTCTCGCCAGATGATGGAGCTCCGGCTTCGGAAGAACACTCTCAGCGGCTTGGAGTTTCCAAATCGGCCGCTTCCTACCGGAGACCGCGGCTTCCGAAGTCCACAGGCCGAGCTGGACGGAGCTCCAACACTGGCGACCTCGGCGAAAGGCCCCGGGCCTCCGCGATGTTAAAGTCGGCGCCGCCAGCAGCTGGAAGCTCCACAACCACAGCTCCGCGATGTTGGAGTTGGCGGTCTCAGCATTCCGGTGCTTACCACACGGCGATCCTCGGTAAGGCTCCGCGATGGTACTTCAGCGCTGCGCCGCTGCTGAAGCTCTGGGCGGTCTCCGGCAGGAAACGCCGCTCCAGTCCAGTTGGTAGGCTGCGAGGAGGGGGTGAAGATGCGGCTCGGAGGAAAGACGCATCTCCGACCAGGTAGGGACTGAGAAAAACAGTTTCCCCCTCCCCCACCCCCCCCCCCCCACCCCACCCCCACATAAAAAGATTAGAAGACCTCCAAAACAAAACTTTTTAACACGCTAAAAATGTAAAAAAGGGTGAAAGGACGAACAGCTGCAGGCGGGGCAGCCTTACACAACAGCGCTACCCTCCGATGGTTAAGGGTTTGGTGTGGAGACAATAAAGGAATGGTGTGTGATAGGGTGGAGACCATGAGAATCAATGTTGCACAACTGCTTTTGGTTACATCTAAGGGAGGGTGGTGGATACTTGTTAGTCTAGTTTTCTTTAGACAGCAGCACGGAAACAGGCCCTTTGACCCACTGAGTCCGCACCGACCAGCGATCACCCGTACACTAGTTCTATCCTACACGCCACGGACAATTTATCCAGTATCCAACTAACCTACAACCCTACGCGTCTTTGGGATGTGGGAGGAAACCAGAGCACCTGGAGAAAATCCACGTGGTCACGGGGAGAACGTACAAACTCTGTACGGACAGCGCCTGTGGTCAGGATGGAATCCGGGTGTCTGGCGCCGTAAGGCAGCAACTCCACCGCTGTGCCACCGTGCCGCCCTTGCCAATGTCGCCACTGGTCGTCTTGGCCTATTTGGCTGGAGAAAGAGTAAAAAGAGGGAGATACACAAGGGCAGAAGAGAGAACAAAGACAAACAAAGCAGGGACTGGCAGAGCACATCAGTTGGTGAAATACTCAGCAATGTAGGAAGAAAGGATTGTTTAAAAGCCTCAGCTAATAAGAACTGTACACAAATTCACTTCACTGCAGGTCAGTAGTTAGTAGGTTAAAATCCCATAAAAGCTTCCTAACCAGCGTCTCCCCATTGGAAACAACACCAACTGAAGATCTCCTCCAAATGTGGAAGAACAGACTAGTCACTGTCCCTATTTCCACCAGGATGGGCACACCAGCAGCAGAGCATTTACCACCAGATGCTGATGAACACTGGCTGAACTGGAGATGTCTCAACCGACCGGGGTTGGGCAGTCAAGGGTGACAATGTACAAATGGGACTACATCGAGGGTACAACAACCTGTGACTGCGGCACACAGACCCAGACAATGCAACACCTACTGCAATGCCCATTGCTGGATAGTCCATGTACTACTGCAAACCTTGCACTTAACACTACAATAATGCAACGATGTGTACAGCAGTGGCGATCCACTATATAGTATAAGGACACGAAAGAAGAAGAAATAGGCAGTGCAATTCTGTGGTATGAATACAGGCATGCGTAGTGGAAGGTGTCTGTTACTGAAGATTCTTGCAATGCACAATGTGGCAGAACAGAGCATTAAACTACCCAGGAAGACAGATCCATGGTGAAGTGAAGAATAGTTCATTTTGAGTTCAAAAAGTAATTTGGACAGAGAATTTAACATTTCATAGCAGTGGCAATAATTTCAGTTCTCAATCGCATATAATCTGTATGGACAGCATTGGGTAAAGTGTTCATCATAGCGTCATGGTGACCATTGCAAAGGCCCATCGTGCAGGACAGAACGCCACAGGAGATCCTTCTTCCCTGTGGCTATCAAACTGTACAACTACTCCTCCTTCTGTCGTGGGGTAATAATAAAATGGATGGGATTTATATAGCGCCTTTCTAATACTCAAGGCGCTTTACATCGCATTATTCATTCACTCCTCAGTCACACTCGGTGGTGGTAAGCTACTTCTGTAGCCACAGCTGCCCTGGGGCAGACTGACGGAAGCGTGGCTGCCAATCTGCGCCTACGGCCCCTCCGACCACCACCAATCACTCACACACATTCACACACAGGCAAAGGTGGGTGAAGTGTCTTGCCTAAGGACACAACGACAGTATGCACTCCAAGCGGGATTCGAACCGGCTACCTTCCGGTTGCCAGCCGAACACTTAGCCCATTGTGCCATCTGCCATCCCAGGGAGGGGTAGACTGAGACTGAGACTGACTCCCCCCCCCCCCCCCCTCCCTTCCCCAATCTTTACACCTCCCCAATCCTTACCACTCGTCACTCTAATTTCATGTATTTTGTGTTTTTGTTTTTTCATGACCGTTGGCAGATCAATTTCCCTCCTGGGATAAATAAAGTTCTATCGTATCGTATCGTTCAGACATGGCGTTGAATCAGCTGCCAGTGGATGTGTTGGAGCCAGATAGGATAGTGGCATTTAAGAGGCTTTTACATGAGCACATGGATATGCAGGGAATGGAGGTGATTTGCATCACGTGCAGGCAGATGAGATTAGTTTGTGTTGGTTTCATGTACGGCCCAGACATTACCTGCCAAAGTGCCTGTTATTGTGCTATACTGTTCTATGTCCTACGGGGTATTGTAGCAAAATACCCAATTAAGAGAGTTGAAGGATATTCAGTGTTAGGGTTTTACTCTCGGAGAAAGAGCAGGAAATACAGGAACTGAAAGCAATCAAGAGAGATGATACTGCTGCAGTGAGTCTGCACAGTTATTGGAAAGAAGTTGATGCCACCAGGGCTTCTGTTTGCTTGCAGAAATCCAGCAAGGGAGTGGGAAATCAAGCTCAGATTCAGCAGGGTTCTGAATGGGGGAGGACTGTAGTGCAATGTGGAGGCATTCCAAGAGTCGCACAGATCCCAGGAGCAACATTACACCTGGCCTGCACTTCCTGCTTCATTCATTGTTGACAGAGCGCACCAGGAGAGCCAACAATCAGTGATGGCCAAACGGCAAACCTTGGAGACAATCTGAAGAGGGAATGTCAGAGGTGACGGCATGGGTCAGGAGGAAAGAGGCCCTGTCTGACATCTAATGGGAATTCAGAACGCAAGGCAAGACAGAGGCATAAGGAAGGTTTCCAAGTAGGAAATTATATGGTTCAGTTTAATACTATATTGAAACTTGTACAAATGTGCTTACTGTCACTGGTGATTAATAATGGTTAATAAAAAATCTATTTAAAACTTCTCAGTGTCTCCACATTCAATAGAGTCATCCTCAACAGTGTTTTCCCCTATTTCAAAGCCAAACACCATTGCCACTCATGTGGTCCCCTGGAATGATGTCCCTCCTCTTGTTTGAAGGATGTCTCCACTGGACTATCCCTCAACGCACAGAAGCACAAGGACCCTAGACTGTGGTCCTCCCCCACAGAGCCTTGGCGTCAGCTGCACCAAGCTTCAGTGCATTCCTCTGCATGTGCTCCTACTGTCAGGAATGGGCTTTAGGGTCATTCAGCCATTCGGCACGGAGACATGCCCTTCAGCCCAACTTGCCCATGCCGACCAAGATGCCCAGTCTACATTAATCCCACCTACCAGCATTTGGACCATATCCCTCTAAACATTTCCTATCCATGTACCTGTCCGAATGTCTTTTAAAGCCAGTCGGCAGCATTCCCCGATGGACATCTTGCTGTGCTGGGAGACCAACAGGTTTTGGGCAGCCGTTCACCAAGTTGATGATCTTCCAGCAGCACTTGATGTCACATCAATGCAATGGCCAAGGAAGCACACTAATGCTTCTACATCCTTAGAAGGCTTTGGAAGTTTGACATGTCCCCAACTGCCCTCACCTCTACAGATGCTCCATAGAAAGCATTTATCGGGATGCATCGCAGCATCGTTTGGGAACAGCTCCATCCAAGGCCGCAGGAAATTGCAGCGAATTGTGGACACAGCCCAGACTATCATTTGTCATAGAGCAGACTTGACCCAGTTGGTGGTGGCCTTGGGCAGGATCCACATTTGGCAGTGAGATGGATCTCCAATTCCTGATAACACCCTTCTCTCCCCTTCTGCTTGTAGATGAGGATGATGGTATGGTACGGTACTTCATTTGTCATATGTACCGAGGTTCATTGACATTCATTTTGATGACTCCCTTGCTCATAAAGTCTGCCATGCTACCAGCTAGAAGTGTAGCATTGTACACTTTCAGCAGATCCGGGCCCATCCAGTCCCACAGACAACTCAGCCGGTAAGCCATTGCTTCCAGGAGTTTTATTCAAGTCAAAGGAACGGATGGAGCCAGTTTGCTCATCCAGGGTCAGTGATTAATCCAGACCTTCCTGCTTGCTGTTCTCTAATAACTCCGTGATGGAGGACAGGAAGTTCTGGGAGGCTGTGCTGTCTGTGGCCTTTCTGTCACACAGGCCAGCATAGAAGCATCTGCAGATCTTCAACATGTCTGGCTGAAGAAGGATCTCGACCCGAAATGTCAACCATCCCTTCTCTACAGATATGCTGCCTGTCCCGCTGAGTTATTCCAGCTTTTTGTGTCTGTCTGCGAGGATGTCACTGGACTGTCCTCTTCCTTGAGGCTATGGATAACCACGCTCCCCCAGTGAACCATTTACAATGGCCTAATTCTACTCCTATAACTTGTGAACTTATGGGTATCAAGGGTTATGGGGACAAGGCAGGAAAATGGGATTAGGAGGCAGATATCAGCCATGATTGAATGGCGGAGTGGAGTCAATGGGCCGAATGGCCTAATGCTACTCCTACAACTTGTGAACTCGTGGAAGAAGAAGCGTGAGCACATCTCATCCTGCTCCACCAAGTGGACTCTGGATCGGAAGCTGATCTGCGAGGTTTCTGAGACAAAGAGTGCACGTTGCTAGCTCTTCACCTCTCAGAGTTCCTCCCTCACATCCACCCCCTCGATTAATGGATCAACTGGGCTTATATTCACTGGAAATTGGATTGACTGGGCTTATATTTATTGGAAAATGGATCGGCTGGGATAGTCACTGGAAAATGGATCAACTGGGCTTATATTCACTGGAATTTAGGATGAGAGGGGATCTTATAGAAACATATAACATTCCTAATGGTTTAGACAGGCTATATGCAGGAAACAAATGTTCCCCATGTTGGGAGAGTCTAGAAACAGAGGTCACAGTTAAAAAATAATAAGGTGTAGGCCATTTAGGGCTGAGATAAGGAAACATTTCTTCACCCAGAGAGTTGTGAATCTGCGGAATTCTCTGCCACAGAAGGCAGTGGAGGCCAATTCACGGGATGTATTCAAGAGAGAGTTAGATATAGCTCTGAGGGGTAAGAAAATCAAGGGATATGGGGTGAAAGCAGGAACGTGGTACTGATTCTGGATGATCTGCCATGATCATATTGAATGGCGGTGCTAGCTCGAAGGGCCAAATGGCCTACTCCTGCACCTATTTTCTATGTTTCTATGACTGCAGCAGGGCATATTAGTGCAGGTCTGTCAGGAGTTGGCACAATTCCCTGTCTTGCTTTCTGAACACCTTTGAGGATAAAGAACCTCAATGTTTTTCTTGCTTGCTCCCCGCCAGTGCATGGGGGAGTTAATGAGGGGCTTCACGGCTCTCCAGCCTGCATAGTCACTCTTTTAGCTCCTCGAAGTTCTTCGGGGTCAGCAGATGCCCTGGGAAAGTGAAGAAACATCTTCCTGAATGCAAGAACTAGTCGAGACAGGAGGCGATTCACTGCCTGCTGTATAACTTGGGTTGGTGAATATTTCAAACCTTCTGCAATCATCCTGGCCAGAGCCAAAAGTCGTGTCTGCGTTTTGTTTTCCATTTTGGAAAGTGCAGTTTATAAACTTGCAATAAAGCAAGCTCAAACATAGGGTTTACTTACCACTCTATCCACTTGTGTTGCCACTTTCAGGGAGCCTTGGGTCTCAAGGAGCCTCTTTACATCAATTCTGTTAATTGTCTTGCCATGAACTGTTTCCTGTCCACCATAGGACCTCCCAAATGCAATCTCATACTTGCACGAATTAAACTCCATCTGCCATTACTCTACCCATTTCTGTGGCTGATCTATATCCCGCTGCATACCTTGACAGCTTTCCTCACCATCCGTAAATCCACCAACGTACATGTCATCTGCAAACATACTAACCAGCCTATCTACATTTACGTCCAAATTGTTTATATACGTTGCGCTGGGTTTGGGATTGATGATCTCTTTGCCTGTTTTCTTTGGCAATGCTCCTGTATTTGTGCCCAGAGGTATACATACCAAGTGTCAACTGCACTATTTGCAATCTTTGGCTTACAAATTGCTTTGTGAAGGCTGGAAGATGAGTCCGAACGAAGGTCAGAAAGAACCAGTAAAAGTGTAAGCAGAAAAAAAAGAAAGACAAGGATCTCCATAGGATATTGTGGCAGGCAGATAAACGCCGCACTATATCTTTTGCTTCTCTTCTGGCTCGGCGAACAAATCTGCTCATGTGGACGGAACCTACCCCGCCCACTCATACTCAATGGCTGACAGATATTATGTCCTGTCTAAAGCTCGAGAAAATCAGGTACTCACTTCAACACTCAAATGGAAGGTTTCAGAAAGCGTGGGGAACTTTTTTAAATGCATTCCAGACTTTATAAATGCTTGATCATCAAGCACAGTTTAACAGCTTAACAGTCTACCCATTCATTTATCGTGGATTATTGTTGTGACAGGCTGATATTTGCATGTGCTCACTGGCAGTGACTGGGGAGGGATTATTTTTGGTATCTCATTTTTCTTTTATTGGTGTTGTCTTGTTATATGTTAGCATAAGTTGCTTTTTATTCATTCTTTTCGTACACTCTGTCTGTAACAAATGGACAACTTTGCACTTTGTTATGTCCTGAAAACTAAATTAAAAAAGATTTTGATTTTAAAAAAAAGAAAGAAGGATCTCCATAGGATATTGTGGCAGGCTCAACAATGCAACTGCTGCAAAACAGGTGTTAGAGGGGAGAAGGCAGATGAATGGGGTTAGGAGGGAGAGATAGATCAGCCATGATTGAATGGTGGAGTAGACTTGATGGACCGGACGGCCTATCACTTATGACCTTAAAAGGGGTGATCGCATTGTGTTTCTCCAGTATTCATTCTGGCATTAATTCTCATGTTTCTGGGGACATCAGTCCTAGTCAACTTTCACTGTATTAGCTGTTCTGGGGAACTTGTTCAGTGTCGCTATAGGAGGGGCACTTTGTACTGGATTGGTAGTAATTGGTGGAAAGATGGTTGCTGAGATAATCTCAGTTAGAATAATGACCATCAATGTTGGAAGAATTTACACTTTCTGCCTCGCTCATCAGCCCTAACAGTAGAATTTAGAAGATTGAGGGGGGATCTTATAGAAACTTACAAAATTCTTAAGGGGTTGGACAGACTAGATGCAGGAAGATTGTTCCCGATGTTGGGGAAGTCCAGAACAAGGGGTCACAGTTTAAGGATAAGGGGGAAATCTTTTAGGACCGAGATGAGAAAAACATTTTTCACACAGAGAGTGGTGAATCTGTGGAATTCTCTGCCACAGAAGGTAGTTGAGGCCAGTTCATTGGCTATATTTAAGAGGGAGTTAGATGTGGCCCTTGTGGCTAAAGGGATCAGGGGGTATGGAGAGAAGGCAGGTACAGGATACTGAGTTGGATGATCAGCCATGATCATATTGAATGGCGGTGCAGGCTCGAAGGGCCGAACGGCCTACTCCTGCACCTATTTTCTATGTTTCTATGGAGTGTATTTTAACAGAATGTGTCCAGAAATGTGTATTTGAAACCCTGATTTCTATTTTTGAAAATGGGGCGGCACGATGGTGCAGCAGTGAAATTGCTGCCTTGCAGTGCCAGAGACCCGAGTTCAATCCTGACTACGGGTGCTGTCTGTCTGGAGTTTGTCCGTTCTCCCTGTGATCGCGCGGGTTTTCGCTGGTTGCCACTGTTTTCTCCCACATTCCAAAGACGTACAGATTTGTAGGTTAATTGACGTTTGTAAAAAAAATATTGTAAATTGTCCCCAGTGTGTAGGGTAGTGCTAGTGTGCGGGGTGATCGGTGATCGTTGTGGATTCGGTGGACCAAAGGGCTGTATCTCTTAAAGTCGAAAAAGTCTAAAAAATGTACAGGGTATCTACACACTGAAGAAGATTTGATGTTGATCTGTTAATCCTGTACAGTTCAATTTTCTATTGAAGGCAGTTTTTAGGTCTTTCAGTTCAAACAATCTCTATTCTCTGTATAAATCTGTCAATGGGTTGATGTCTTGTTGCTCAGTAAACAAACCATTGTATATATATTGGAATTTTAGCTTAGGAAGAGGATTTTATTAAAGGAAATTTTCAGAAGGGGAATCTAAACATAAGCAATGAAGTAAATGTTACTACAATCCTCACTCCGTTAAACTGGGAAGTAAAGATGTACGGGTATGTTGCCAGGACTTGAGGGCTTGAGTTTAGTTTAGTTTAGTTTAAGTTAGAGATACAGCGCAGAACCAAGTCCACACATTAACACCATCCAACACACACTAGGGACATTTTTTTACATTTATTCAAAGCCAATTAACCTACAAACCTGTAGTAGACAAAAGTGTGCTGGAGAATCTATGGAGAGAAGGAATAGGCGATGTTTCGGGTCGATACCTTTCTTCAGACTGATGTCGAGGATGGGGGGGGGGGGAAAGAAAGGAAGTAGGAGTAGGACTGTGGGAGAACTGAGATGGGGTAGGAGAAGAAGGGAGAAAGCAAGGACTGTCTAAGTTTAGAGAAGTCATTGTTCATATCGCTGGGGTGTAGACTCCCCAAGCGAAATATGAGGTGCTGTTCCTCCAATTTCCACTGGGGTGTAAGCAGCCCAAGTGAAATAGGTGCTCACTCTGACCATGGAGGAGGCCCAGGCCAGAAAGGTCAGATTGGGAATGGGAGGGGGAGTTGATGTGCTGACCCACCGGGAGATCGGGTTGGTTAAGACGGACTGACTCACCCGTTGCAGCGGCCCCTACAGCCTGTCTGTCTTTTTTTTATTTTTTGTCTAGTTAAATGTAGTGTTTGGTGTTTTTTAATACTAGTTTTAAATGTGTATATGTGGGGGGCGGGGGGGGGGGGAGGGGGAAACTAATTAAAATCTCTTCCCTGTCTGGGAGACCCGACCTTTTCCCTGTCGGGTCTCCGTTTGTCGTTGGGGCCTAGCACCGTGGAGCGGCCTCCAACCTGAACGACCCGGGGGCTCGGGAGACTGCGGAGCTGCGGACTACTCACCATCGTGGGGCTGGCCGGCCTCGGAGCGTGGGGAGCGGTGGTGACTCGCTGCTGCGACTCGGCTCCTGGGGCTCGGAGGCTCCAGCAACGCAGCCGCAGGTCCGGTGGACTGGGACATCGGGAGCTCGAGGGTCCGGGGGGAGAGAGAGACCGCTTCCCGGAGCTCCCGCAACGCGATCTCTCCAGCCCGTGTCGCCGGGATGGAACGACCCGGACCGGGACCGTACATCACCTGGCGCGGCTTCATGGCCGTGGGACTCACCATCGCCCGTGGGGGTTCCAACCTTGTACTTTCAGACCGGGAGCGGGGCCGTAAATCGCCCCGCGTGGCCTAAAATGGCCGTGGGATTTATCATCACCCGCCTGGGGCTTGGACATCGGGAGAGACATGGAGAACAGGGGAGAGAAAAGACTTTGCCTTCCATCACAGTGGGTTCACTGTGATGGATGTTTGTGTGAATTTAATTGTGTGTATGTCTGTAGGACATTGTTTTTGTTTGTATGGCTGTGGAAACTAAATTTCGTTTGAGTCTCACTGAGGCTCAAATGACAATAAATTTGTATTGTATTGTATTGTATTGTTGTATACTGCGCGGAGGTGTTCAGCGAAACGATCGCCGAGCCTGCGCTTGGTCTCGTCGATGTAGAGAAGTTGACCCAGGAACAGCAGATACAGTAGACGAGGTTGG
Source organism: Amblyraja radiata (assembly GCF_010909765.2). Lineage (NCBI taxonomy): Eukaryota > Metazoa > Chordata > Chondrichthyes > Rajiformes > Rajidae > Amblyraja > Amblyraja radiata. Next base: position 14,642,713 of record NC_045957.1, read on the forward strand.
AGGAAGTGCAAGTGAACCTCTGCCTCACCTGGAAAGATGGATTAGGTCCTTGGATGGAGTTGAGGGGGGAGGTAAAGGGACAGGTGTTGCAAGGGAAAGTACGTTGGGGAAGGGGTGGTTTGTGTGGGAAGGGACAAATTGACCAGGGAGTTACAGAGGGAACGGTTTCTGTGGAAAACAGAAAGGGGAGGAGATGGGAAGTTGTGGCCAGTAGTGGGATCCCGTTGGAGGTGGCGAAAATGTCGGAGGATTATATGTTGTATGCGACAGCTGATTGGGTGGAAGGTGAGGGCAAGGGGGACTGTCCTTGTTACGAATAAGGGGAGGGAGAGTAAAATCAACAGCAGCAAGTTAGACACCTCTAGAAAGCCAAAGACTTCCCAGCATCTGGAAGACACAGGCCAGGAATGTGAGGACTACCTTCAACTTGTCTGGATAAGTGTGACTCGAGCAAAATTCAACGAGAGTGGCATCGTGCAACATGACTGCAGTGCGCGCCTTCTACAAAACGTGCTGCATTCAACCCAAGCTGTTTTGACAGCATCTTCCTAGTGCAAGACCTCTAACCAACAAGAAGGGCAAGGGCAGCAAACCTATGCATGGGAACACCAAGACCTAGACGGGCCACCGAGAGCAACCCGGCAGACAGGCCGCTGAGAACTAAGAGGGACACAGCGGGGGGGAGTCGCCGAGAACTGAGAGAGAACCTGGCGCAAGGCCGCTGAGAACGGAGAGGGACCCGGTGGGACTGGCTCGTCGCTACGAGTAGATAAGACTGTACGAAGAACTTTTGAAACTTTGTTAGTGCAAGAAACATGGCGGCTCCTGGGTGCCGGGTGAATTCAGTTGTATGATTTTACCGGATTGCATACAAAAACGAAGGTTTCACTGTACCAAGCACGTGACAATAAAGAGTCATTGAATTATTGAATTGCATGCTCCCTCCAAGACATCAGTTCAGTTCAGTTTAGTTTATTGTCACGTGTACTGGGGTACAGTGAAAAGCTTTTGTTGCGTGTTAACCAGTCAGCAGAAAGACAATACATGATTACAATCGAGCCGTTTACAGTGTATAGATACATGATCAGGGAATACCCACTAGTGCAAGGTAAAGCCAGCAAATTCCGATCATGGAAAGTCCGAGGGTCACCAATGAGGTAGATAGCAGTTCAGCACCGCTCTCTGGACTTGGAAAGATATCGCTGATCCTTTATTGTTACTGGGTTTAAACCCTGGAACTCTTTCCCAGCAGCACTGTGTGAGAACCTTCACCAGAATAACCACAGTCACTCACCACCATTTTAACAAAGACGTTAGAGAATTTGGGAATAAATGTCAGTGATTCCCAGAGCCTGAAGGTGCATTAAAAAAAACGATTGAAGATGAAAATTAACCCCAAGCATTACGCACTGCTGTCTCAGCAGTCACACAGGATACTGACTTTGAATTAATTCAATTACAATTCAATTCAATTCAAATTCAATTAATTCCGAATGTAAGAAATGGTTAATTTGCAGAGCCCCAGGGGAGAACGCCAAGGAATGAGAAGGGCAACTTTGCTCTGTCAGGTACAAGGGCTTCTCCAGGGCAGCTCCCAGGCTCTGGAACTCCCTCCCCAGTCCCGCCTCAAGACCCATCTCTTCACCTCTGCCTATCCTTAGCCCCACATCCCCCTCCCTTTTCATCTGTGCTTGAATTGCCTCATATTGTGTTTTGAATTGAATTATGTCTCTAATTTGTGTACTAGTCATGTCTCTACTATTTATTTCATTCCGCTTACATGTTTTTCCTCTACTTGCTAAATTTTTGTAAGGTGTCCTTGAGACTCTTGAAAGGCGCCCATAAATAAAATGTATTATTATTATTATTACAAGCACTGACTTGATGGGCCGAATAGCCACCTACGCTGTAGCAAATTTCTGTTACTGTGACGGTTAGTCAAATTATAATGATAACTTTAGTGATTGCACTTTTAAAGGAGTGCGCCTGAAAAGTTAATGAACAATTGCCTGTTTACTGAACCAATTGTAATAGATCTAGATTAATTAAAATGTCGTAATAGCCATCCTAAGAGAGTGATTTTATTAAAGATTCATAATTCCATTTCGCCAGGAACTATTGTCGATTAGAAAGAATGTTAAGAAAACGCAGTTAGGCTTTTGCCTTCATTTATTAAGTAAGCAAGGGTAATTTAAAGCAGTCACTGTATTTATTGAACAGAACAGTGCAGGAACAGGCCCTTCAACCCATCACATCTGCATCAACTATGATGCTAATCTAACTAACTCAATTTACAAGCACATAGAGTCATAGAGTGATGCAGTTTGGAAACAGGCCCTTCGGCCCAACTTGCCCACGCCAGCCAACATGTCACAGCTACACTAGTCCCACCTGGCTGCGTTTGGTCCATATCCCTCCAAACCTGTCCTATCCCTATATCTAACTGTTTCTTAAACGTTGGGATAGTCCCTGCCTCAACTACCTCCTCTGGCAGCTTGTTCCATACACCCTTTGTATGAAAAGTTACCCCTCAGATTCCTATTAATTGTTTTCCCTTTCACCTAAACCTATGTCTTCTGGGCAAGTGCATCTACCCGATCTATTCCTCTCATGATTTAATACACCTCAATAAGATCACCCCTCATCCACCTGCACTCCAAGGTATAGAGCCCCAGACTACTCAACCTCTCCCTCGAGCTCAGACCCTCTAGTCCTGGCAACATCCTCGTAAATCTTCTCCCTACCCTTTGCAGCTTGACCTCTCTATTCCCTGCCAGCTCATGTGTCTGTCTGAATGCCTCTTAAACGTTACTGTCATATCTAAATCCAGCCCTTCAAACAACAACCACCACACTGTGTGAAAACTCACGCCTCACAAATCTCATATACGCAGAACAGTACGGCACAGCGAAAGGCCCTTCCACCCACAATGTCTGTGCCAAACATGATGCCAAGTTCAACTAATCTCCTCTGCCTCACAACTGAACCATCTTATCACCAACTAGAGTGCTGTCCTGACCTACCATCTACCTAACTGGTGAGCCTCGGACTATCTTTCATTGGACTTTACTGGACTTTATCTTGCACTATACGTCCTTCCCTTGATCCTGTATCTGTACACTGTGGACGGCTTGATTGTAATCATGCATAGTCTTTCCGCTGACTGGATAGTACGCAACAAAAAAGATTTTCACTATACCTCGGTACACGTGACAATAAACTAAACAAAACTTAGAAAATATCTATGTGCCTATCTATAAGCTTTTGAAATGCACTATCGTATTTGCCTTCACCACCATCCCTGGCAGCACATTTCTGGCACCCACCGCTCACCCTGTAAAAAAAAACGCCCCACACATCTCCTTTAAACTTTCCCCTTTTCACCTTAAACGTATACCCTCTAGTATTTGGCATTTGATGTTATCATTCGAAGGCTTACGCCTGGCTAGTAAACCATATTGGGCATTCCTACTGAAATAACCGCAAATGCTGGAAAGCTCACTCCTTCCTTCATAGACACTGGATGGCCTATTTGCGGTATTTTCTATTTTTTATTCAGATTTCCAGTAAATGCATTATTTTGCCATGCCTCCTGACTCTCATCGCAGAGTGTCACATGCTTCACACAGTTTGCCAAAGCCTGGCATTAATTTTAAGCTGACTGTAAATGTTTGTACTGACCTTGCAAGCCTTTCCGTACACCTGTGGCATGGTGGTGTAGCAGTAGAGTTGCTGCCTTACAGCGCCAGAGACCCAGGTTAGATCCTGACTACGGTTGCTGTCTGTACGTTCTCCCCGTGACCTGCGTGAGTTTTCACCGGGAGCTTCAGTTTCCTCCTGCATTCCAAAAACATACAAGTTTGTAGGTAAATTGATTTCGGCAGTCAAATTGTAAAGTTGTCCCTATTGTGTGGGATGATGTTAGTGCATGAGGATCGCTGGTCGGCACGGACTCAGTGGGCCGGGAATGCTAGTGTATGAGGATCGCTGGTAGGCACGGACTCGGTGGGCCGAAGGGCCTGTTTTAGCACTGTATCTCCAAATTAAACTATAATAAACATGGATGCACAAAGTCCAATTTCCCACTCCCTCTGCGCTTAGAAACTCTGACTGGGGCTTTCCATACCTTTCACCAAAAGGTCCACCCTCACCCTACTGTCCATCCCACAACACTAACATCACATCAGTACTTTCTAATCCACTTCATCAATTAGGTCATGGGCCTCAATGTCTGCAAGTACTTGCCATCAACTTTTTCTCTGCAGGTGGCTGCATTCAGTATTATTCTCGTATGAACCAGTTCCATCTGGCTGTCCAAAGACCTACTCTTACCTCCCGCTCCAATCACGTGATCTTTGATGAAAGCGGAACCAATCACGCTATCAAAAGGGAATTGGACAGCGCACTTAAAAAAAAGTATAATTGACAAGGCCAAAAAAGTGTATTTGAGGGGAATGGGGAGAGGAATGGGAATGGACATGGACATGCACATGGACATGAGAATGGGAATGGGAATGGGAATGGGAAAGGGAATGGGCATGGGAATGAGCATGGGAATGGGAATGGACATGGACATGAGAATGGGAATGGGAATAGGAACGGAAATGGGAATAGGAATGGAAATGGGAATGAGAATGGGAATGGGAATGGACATAGGAATTGACATGGGAATAGGCATGAGCATGGGCATGGGCATGGGCATGGGCATGGGCATGGGCATGGGCATGGGCATGGGCATGGGCATGGGCATGGGCATGGGAATGGGAAGTGGAATGAGAATGGGAATGGGAATGGGCATGGGAATTAACATGGGAATGTGGGAATGGGAATGGAAATGTGGGAATGGACATGGGAATGGGAATGGGCATGGGCATAGGAATGGGAATGGGCTTGGGAATGGACTTGGGAATGGGCATGGGAATGGGCATAGGAATGGGAATGGGCTTGGGAATGGACTTGGGAATGGGAATGGGAATGTGGGAATTGGAATGGAAATGGAAATGGGCATGGGAATGAGAATGGACAGGATTGCTCTCCAAGGACCTGGTGTAGACTCCCTAGGCTGGCATCCCTCTACGCAGAGCATGTTTGCAATTCCTATTGAAAGCAGCTGCAGTTCTTACATGGGTAATTAAGCAGAAGGCAGCTTCTGTTAATTGGCTTTTGGAGTGCATCAAATATTAATAGCGAACTGGAATTCTGTTGTGGTTGTCAGAGCGTTGTCCAAGAAAGGACAAATAAATAATGCAGTAGAATGGATCCCAACACAAGATTCCGTCCGTCCATTTCCTCCACAGATGTTGCCTGACCTACTGAGTTCCTCCAACACTTCGAGATAGATCACGGAAACAGGCACTTCGACCCATCCGATCCGCGCCGACCAGCGATTCCCGCACATTAACACTTATCCTACACACACTAGGTACAATTTGCAATTATACCAAGCCAACTAACCTACAAACCTGTATGATTTTGGAGTGTTGGAGGAAACCAGAATACCCAGAGAAATCCCACGGGGAGATCGTAAAACTCCGTGCAGACAGCACCTGCAGGCAGGATTGAACCTGGGTCTCAGGGGCTGTAAGGCAGCAACTCTACCGCTGGGCCTCCTTGCCTCCCTTTGTGTTTTGCTAAATGATACAAAAATGGGCCTTGCACTTTTTAAACAACACCAGCACCAGTGTGAGGGCGGTGGGAAGCCACAACGGTGGGAAGCAACAGAGGAGAAGCAGGTATTATGCAATCAAATGAAGTAGGGAAAGGGGGTCGGGAGAGAAACCGGAAAGGAGTCACAATCTACAATTTCCACACAGCTGCAATGGGAAAGCATAGACTCCCACAAATACCACACCACCTCACAGTCAAAGAGGAAAGCCAACACTTAGGCCTGAGAACCACAAAAGCAACGGAGGAAATAGAACACATTCTCTGACACCTCTATCCCCTTTCTTGATCTCTCTGTCTCCGCCATAGGTGACAGACTATCGATTGACATCTACTACAAACCTACCGACTCCCACTAAACATCCTCCCACCCTACTTCTTAAAAATACATTGTTCCCTACTCCCAATTCCACCAGCTCTGCCACATCAGCTTCCAAGATTAAACCTTCCAATTGAGGACATCCAAGATGCCTTCTTTCTTTAGCAAGTGTCTTTTTTCTTTAGCAAGTGTTGTTTCCCCAATTCTGTATTAGATGGACCCCTTAACTGTGTTTCCTCTGTGTCTTTAGTTCTGCTCTTGCTCCCCCTCCCCTCCAGGCAGAACAAGGATGCAGTTCCCCTGGTACTCACCTTTCACCCCACCAGACACATCGCATCCAACACATCATACACCAACATTTCATCACCTCCAACATGATCCCACCACCAGGCACATCTTCCCATCTCCATCCCTTTCCACCTTCTGCAGAGACCGTTCCCTCCACAACCACTTGGTTCACTCATCCCTTCCCACCCAAGCCACCCCCTCCCCAGGTACTTTCCCCTCCATCCGCAGGAGATGCAACACCTGTCCCTATACCTTCTCCCTCACATCCATCCAGTGACCCGAGAAGTCCATCCAAGTGAGACAGATGTTGAGGTGCGCCCTCTCTAACCTCATCTACTGCATCTGGTATTCCCGATGTGGCGTCCTGGACATCTGCGAGACTGAACGTAAACTCAGCAACCGTTTCGTCGAGCACTTGCATTCGGTCTGCCGAGGCCCACTGGACCTCCCAGTTGCTAATCATTTTACCTCCCCTTCCCATTCCTATACTGACCTTTCTGCCCTGGGCCTCCTCCATTATCAGAAGGAGGCAAACTAGTGGAAGTAGAGTTCTTAGACTGAGGGAGCTAAGAATGCTCTTGTACTCATCATTTAACTCTGAATAATGCTGCAAGAGCTTCCCAAGAATGTCTGCAAGGAATTTATACTCACCAATCACTATTGCCACTATTATATAATTCACTTTCCCAGGTGTTCCTAGACTTATGAGTGTTTACTTTGGAACTTTTGCAATAATTCCTTTGACTCATTGGGATGTCACAGCTTCTTCTGCTTCAATATCAGGCTTCTGTATTGTCCTTCTATAAGCTAGGGTACTGTTCGATTCACCTCTATCCCAAAGAGGACACTGGACTTTGTCCAAGGAACTGATGCAGTGCAATGCTGAGAACTATATTCTGCACTCTGCATCTTCCCATTTTCTCTGCCTATTGTACTTGAGTTTGAAGTGGTTGTATCTATGCTTCGCTTTTTTAAAAGTTTTTAGTGAGTCCTGTTTTTTGTCCGGAGGGGATATGGACTTTTTAATGTGGGGGGTAGGGGTTAATTTTACTTCTAGGTCCCTACCTGGTCGGTGAGGCAGCTTTTTCTCCGGGCTGCCCGTCGACCCGTCCTCGCGGCCTACCAGCGGGCTTGGAGCGCTGTTTCGTGGCGGGGACCGCCCAGCACCTCGGCCTCGGTGGCGGCACAACGCTGGAGTGCTATCGCGGAGCAGAGCGGGCGATGCCTTGCCTGGGTCACCGCGCTGGATCAACGCGCTGGAGCTCTGGTGAGCTGTGACCGCCGTGTTCAACACCTCCGGGCTGCGGGTCTGCGGAGCGGAGCGGGCGGCGCCGACTTCAACATCGGGAGCCTGGGAGCTCCAAACCGGCGCGGCCTTGTCGGCTCCGGAAGCCGCGGTCTCCAGCTAGATAGCGGCCTTTCCAGGTGGACCAGCCGCTGAGAGGACTCTCCTGACGCCGGGGCAAGACCACCCGGTGAGAACGGCCAGGAACATCGGGCCTCCGTAGAGGCAATTGCGGTGGCCTCTATAGGCCTGACTTTGGGGTGAACTTGGGATAGGGACTGGACATTGTCCCTTCCCCCACAGTGGTGTCCATTGTGGGGGGATGATTTTTTGTCTGTAAGGTAATCCTGTTAGTCTTTGTCCAAGATGGCTGCCGTGAAGAGAGAGTGGACGCTGGCGCGCTTTGGCTGCCGCTGCTCTCTCTTCACATTGTGTTTTTGATTTTTGTTTTTGGACTGAATTCTGTTTTTAATTTGTGTTTCTGTGATGTCATTATTTATTTTATTCTGATTATATGTTTATATTTCCTGTTAACCTATGTAAGGTGTCCTTGAGATGTCTGAAAGGCGCCCAATAAATAAAATTTATTATTATTATTATTATTATGTATGGTATATCTGATCTGTTTCGACAGCATGCAAAACAGAGCTTCTCACTGTACTTCGATACATGTGGCAATAATAAAGCTAAACCATTTAAGAAGGAACTGCAGATGCTGGAAAATTGAAGGTAGACAAAAGTGCTGGAGAAACACAGTGGGTGCAGCAGCATCTATGGAGCGAAGGAAAAAGGCAACGTTTTGGGCCAAAACACTTCTTCAGACTGATGTAGGGTGGAGGGGGCGGGGAGAAGAAAGGAGAAAGGAAGAGGAGGAGGAGCCAGAGGGCTGAGGGAGAGAGTTGGAGGGCAGGGGAAATCACAGAGGGGGGGGGGGGGGGGCAGTCACAGAGGAGGTTGTAAAACTATCTTCGGAGGGAGGAGGAGAACTTCTTCAAAGTAGGCATACCTTGAGTAGATTTAACTTCTTCAAAGTAGGCACTTCTTCAAAATAAACCTGAACCTATCTGTGATAATGAAAAACAACACTCCATGGATAGGAATACATAATGTATTTCATCCAGTTTTTATAATTTACAAAATTCTGTTTAGTTAAATTCTTTATTTTATTTTATTTCTTTGTAAATTGAAGATATATGCCCCCAAAGATTTAATGGTGTTATAACAAAATTTGTAAATCAAAGACTATTTATACACCATTCCTTGATGCATGATTGTTATCCAGCCACAGTACTCTTGGTAGCAGCTAATAAAGGGAAAATACAAAAAACATTCCAACATTATCATTCTCTGGCAGTAGGAACTGCAGATGCCGGTTTAAACCAAAGGCAGACACAAAAAGCTGGAGTAACTGCAGCGGGTCAGATAGCATCTCTGGAGAGAAGGAATGGGTGACATTTCGGGTCAAGACCCTTATTCAGATGTCATTCTCAGCAGATAGACACAAACTGCTCAGTGGGACAGGCAGCATCACTGGATAGGAATGGGCCTTCTCTCCAGAGATGCTGCCTGTCCCACTGAGTTACTCCAGCATTTTGTGTCTATCTACTGAGAATAACGACTGATGAAGGGTCTTGAACGGATTACACCAAAGGTACTAGAGGAGCATTGCCCACTGCCTCGGGCAGCCTTGAGGCTCTCCCGCCGGTCGCCTTGATCTGGTATCGGGGGGGCCGAGAATCAGTCCTGGATTAACTCAGGGGTGGAGGAAACGTCCTCTTCCCCCAAAGATACTAGAGGAGCCTCTAGTATCTTTGCTTTTCCCTGCGACCTGATGTAAGAGCAGATTGTATAACTGTGGAGTCCATCCCCGCTACCAAAGATGTCGCGTTTGGCATAAACAAATGGCAGCCGTGACGTTCCGTTACGTACTACACGTTAGTCCATTGAAGGAGTGGTCTATCTTGCTCTGCTCTATAATCTTTGGTATTGACAACACTGGACAAGGGTATATCGACGTGCGATGTGGAACTGAATTGTCAGCCTTCTGCGATGAATGGTTTCCCCATTACACCTCACAGAGCCCATCGGTCTCATTGCCAGCTGACAAAGTTAGCAGCGTATAAAATATTGTGGTCATTATTCCTGCTTCCTCAGGCGGGGTGCTATGAGCAGCTTGAGACAGAGTCCACCTGCTAGCCGGCCCCGGCAGTGAATTACACAGCAGTAACGTGAGTTTGATCCCTGAGAACCTGTCACAGTGCAGGGTAGGTGTGGGTGGGGGCGTGGGAAGGGTATGTTGCAGGTGTTTCCCTCCTGCTGTCACCACTCATTATTCACACACAAAGGAATCAGAGGAAAACCACAAGTGAGTACAGTATGAGGAAGAAGCATGCAGCTGGCTTTGAGACCTTTTCATCCACCTGCGAGTTGTTTTTTGACAGCTGAATTAGCTTGGCTGAGCGCAATTTAATCTAGCTGCGAAACCCTTTATGGTTAACTAATGGAATGGATACTCAGGAAGTTAACTTGGAGTCACTAAAAATAGTGCTCTGTTTGAAAAACGATTGAAAGTTTACTCAGCGATGTGTATGCCTCTTTTATCTGATTTGTATAATTATGCCACTGGTGGATATCAATGTTAAAACATGTGCAGGAAGGAACAGCAGATGCTGGTTTATACCGAAGATAGGCACAAAATGCTGGAGTAACTCAGAGGCCCAGGCAGCATCTCACAGGTGACGTTTCGGGTGGAGACTCTTCTTCAGACTGAGAGTCAGGGGAGAGGGAAACTCCAGCTTTCTGTGTCTATCTTTGTGCTGTTGACATGAGTCAAGAGTGAAGAGATGCAAGTGTGTTTTATTGTCAGATGTCCCAGATGGAACAATTACTTGCAGCAGCACAACAGAATATGTAAACACAGACTTTGGACTGCCTTTCAGACTGGCCATCTTATCTAATGAGTTAAAACGAGTGTGTTGCTGCTCCCAATCCTGCAAATGCCATCACAGAAAGACAAGGACATCAGGTGCACAGGAACACCACCCTACCAGATCCCCCTCAAATCACATATCGTCCTGACTTGCAAATGTATCTCCATTCTTTCATGGATGTTGGGTCTAACTCTTGAATCAGTCTTTGGTGGGCGCCGTACGATAGGCAGCCCCGCCAACAGTCTGTTTGGTTTTTCGTGTAAATGTTTGCCGGTTTGTTTTATGTGTGGGGGGGGGGGGGGGGGGAACTGCGATTAATTTTTGGATCGCATTCTACGGTCGCTCTGAGGCCTACCATCGATGGAGCTGGAGACCTCCGCGGACTGACCTTGGGCCCCACCGCGGGTCATGGACTTACATCGGAGTCGATCCCTTACCTGGGATCACTCCAACGGCGGCCTGCGGACTTTACATCGGGAGCTTGCAGTCTCGGGAGAGGTCATGGATGTTGGGAGCTCCAACATCACGGAAGGTTCGACCAGCCCCGACGCGGGGTTCGATCGTCCAGCCCGGGGGAGCTGACATCCCCCCGATGCAGGAGCTGATCGCCTCGATGCGGAGGGCCAAAACGCCGCTTGCTACGGGAGTCAAGATCAACAGAGGGCTCGAGGTCTCGACCGCAGGAGAGCAAAGGGAAGAGATTGATCCTTTTTTTTGCCTTCCATCACAGTGAGGAATGTGGAGGAGTCTCTGTCATGGATGTTTATGTTAAAATGTATTTTGTGTGTTCCGTTGCTTTTTATTTGTATGACTGACTTGGCAAATGAAATACCTCGTATGTTGCAAAACATACTTGGCTAATAAAGTATTATTGTGATTGTGAAACGCCAGTTCCGATAACATCCTTGGAGTATCTTTAACCAGAAAGACTGCAGCAGTGCAAGAAAGTGACTAATCATCACCACTTCAGGGTATAAATGGGTGATGATCAATTCTGGTCTTACCTGTGTTGGCCACATCCTGAAGATGAACTTCTAAACTTGCTATTTCGGTCACGGGGTGATAGAAATCTCAGGTTTGATTCCAAAGAAATTAATTATTCTCCACGGTAATGGAGCAAATGTCAAACCATTTGCCCGCAAATATGATTTATTAACTATTTTTCTTAGGTGATGTGTATTTCCACAGGTCTTCGTGAGGAACAAGCACCACACTGCTGATTGCCCTTCCCCTCAGTTCATTGAACTACACATGGCCATTCAACATGCTACACAGTCTGCCTTACTGATCCATGCAGACAATATGGCTGGTGCATTGTGGTCCATCTGGCCAGTCTATTATGATTTACCTATCTTGTTGCAGCATTTACATTGTTTCATCTGCACATTCTCTATCGATGCAACACTATATTCTTCAGTCTGAAGAAGGGCCCTAACCCGAAACATCACCTAACCATGTACTACAGGGATGTTGCCTGACCCACTGAGTTATACAAGCATTTGTGACTATCTTAAGTGGAACTAAGGCCTGTTATCAGACCAGCTATTGAAAAAACATACTGAATTGTACTGAATGTCTTGAGGGCCATCATGGCCAATTCACCTTCCGGTTTCTTCTCGTTATGAAAGGTACATACAATCAATCAATACAATACAATCAGTTTTATTCGTCACATTGCACATAAAGTGCCAGTGAAATGAATTTGCCAACAGCGGTACAATGATAAAGAACACACAAAAACACACTAAAAATTTAACACAAACATCCACCACAGCATCCATCACTGTGGTGGAAGGCACAAAAGTGGCCAGTCCTCCTTCATATTCCCCCGTGGTTGGGACCTCAATCCTCTTCAGCCGTCGCTGCGGGCGTCCAGATGTGCAGACAAGGTAAAAGTCCAGGTAAGTCCAGAATCGGCTCTTCCCCACCGGAGACCGCGGCTTCAAGTTGGTGTAGGCCGCAGGCCGGCGGTCGGAGATTTACATATATCCTTCTTTACTGAGAATAAAGTTACCTCCGTTATTTCAATACTGATGTATCCACACAAAAAGTGACAAGACTATGGATAACCAAGTGTAGCTGACCGCGATCATCCTTCCAAACTCCTGGATTCCATTCAAACCTAATCTTTCCTGATGTTATAATAATACCAAGACATCGCTCAAACAACAGCTTTCAATCTGAAAAATCTGCTTTGGTATAAAGTATTAATCCAGAAATTCAAGTAATTAATAATAACATGGGGAATCTGTAGAGGAAATTCTGCAACTTTACAATACTATGGTGATTTATTCACTCACATCCAACACTGCACTTTAGTATCAGGATACCACATGGACTCCAATGATTTTTACTCCAATGTGAGCAAATATGATAGATAGATAGATAGATAGATAGATAGATAGATAGATAGATAGATAGATAGATAGATAGATAGATAGATAGATAGATAGATAGATAGATAGATAGATAGATAGATAGATAGATAGATAGATAGATAGAATCTTTATTTGCCACGCAACCAGGGTTGGAGGTATTTGGGTTCGGTACATGATGGTACACTGCTTTAGTCCCATTAACACATATAACAACACAGATCATAGTAATAAAGTGCATCCATACCTCATCACAAATCACAAATCTCACCAACAGAACATAGTGCAAAAGAACAGACAAAGACCATAGACAAGACACTATATACATCAAGAGTCCTTAGTGTTGTCTGTTATTGGAGGGAATTGAGTGTTCTTATTGCTGAGGGGAAGAAGCTGTTTTAAAAACGGGTGGATTTTGTGGCAAGTGACCTGAGGCGCCTCCCTGAAGGGAGAGACTGGAAAAGGTGGTTTGCTGGATGGGAGGGGTCCGAGATGATCTTTATTGCCCGTTTTGAAGTACGTTGGAGGTAAATGGAATGGATTGAGGGGAGGGGGGAGTTGATGGTCCTGGATGCCTTGGAGACAATGCGCTGTATTCTGTGTAATGAGTGACTGTCAGTGTTTCCGTACCAGACTGTGATTGAGGAGGTGATGATGCTTTCGATAATGGATTGATAGAAACGGACCAGGAGGTGTTTGTGGACTCTGAACTTTTTGAGCTGTCTGCGGAAGTATCTGCTTTGCTAATGTCCTTCATTGAAGGATATATTTAAATCCAGGCGCACAGTAAATGGTTGACTTTGATCTGCCTTCTGAATAAATACTGGATTAATCAATTATATCATATCGCAAGAAAAAAATAATTTAAACACTGTTGCGCCAGTACGATGGTTAAAACAGAAACATGTATCTTGTCTTAATCTGGAACAAGAACGAGCATTTAGATCCAACCATCAAGCCTTCTATTGACCATTGTCATCTCAGTTGTGGACCAGATTTAGCCTTTAGACATTAGAGTTACAGCATGGAATTGGGCCCTTTGGCCCAGCGAATCCACAATGACCGGCGATCACCCCGTACACTAACACTATCCTACACAAGGCACAATTTGCAATTTTACCATAGCCAATTAACCTATGAACCTGTACATCTTTGGAGTGTGGGAGGAAATGGAGCACCCGGAGTAAACCAACACGTTCATAGGGAGACCGTACAAACTCCATACAGATAGCACCCGTAGTCAGGATTGAACCTGGGTGTCAGCAGCAACTTTACTGCTGCGCCACTGTGCTGCCCTATGTGCCGATATGGTTACAAATATTCTGGTGTTGATACAATTTCATGGAATTAATGGCTTGCATACCAAAGAGCTAAAAGAGTAAATTTGAGGCAAGTTAAGCTGTTAGCCTGAGAAAGATGGATCGATTGAGTTTAAAGGAGACTCATCAAGCTATATAGCAAGGAAACCGGCCTTTCAATAACCATGGCATTTATATATAACTAAAACTCTCATCTTGTTTGTGTGTATGTATATGTGTGCCATGTATATGTGTGTGTGTGGGTGTGTGCCATTTGGGCACAACCTGCTTGATTCTCATTTCCTTGCAGACGCCTTCCCATTTTCACACATTCTACTCACATTTTTCCCCTCGAGGCGATAAACGTCTTCCCGTCGTTTTCCCAACGATACTTCCAAACTTTTTAATCCTTTAAAGTTTTAAAAACAGCCCGAAAACTCACCCATTTCAGAAAAAAAACCCAGAGTGATGTCACAATGCACTCGCAAGGCAGGACGGGAAACTCCGGGAGGGAGGGACACTCCAGCTCTCGTGTGGCGGCTTCCGACACCTGGTGGTGAGGGTGGAGCCGCGGGCCCTGGTTGGAGCCGAGCCCGGTGATCGAGCTGGAGTGAGAGCCGAGCCCAGGGTTTGGGATTGGGCCATGTCTGAGGCTGCGAAAGAAGCTGCCGCTTGAACCAAGGGCGAGCCTGCGTCCAGGGTCAGGGACAGTGAAGTCGGCACCTGCACTGGAGCCCAGGCAGCGGCTGAGCTGATGCAAGGACGATCCTGGGGCTACAGCCAGGGCCGGGTGGAGTACGAGAACCAGGCCGTTCCAGGCCCTGCCGCTGCTCTATGAACTGGGTGGATCCTGGGGCAGGGAATGGGAGGAGGATGAGGGAAATGAGGAGGAGGGAGATGGGGTAGGGTCTCTACCTCCCTCCTCATCTGCCCCTCTCCCTCTCTACCCCCTCCCTCTCCCTCTCTACCCCCTCCCTCTCCCTCTCTACCCCCTCCCCCTCCCTCTCTAACCCCCTCCCTCTCTAACCCCCCCTCCCTCTCTAACCCCCACTCCCTCTCTAACCCCCCCTCCCCCTCAACCCCCCCCCTCTCTCTAGGGAATGGTGAGCCCTGTGACACCATGCGCTCTCCCCCCCCCCCCCGCGTTGGGTGACTTGGTCTAGTTCCAACTATTTTACTTATCTTTACTAGTCCCATTTCGCCATACTTTGATGTGGAAAACAGTTAGATGTTGCACTAATGGTTACACTGGCAGCTTTGACAGACATACAGTAAAGGAGAACATGATTAATTGCAAGTGTGAACAATGATACTGCATTATTGTACATTTGAGGTCACAGACTTTGAAACTACGTGGTAAATGGAGTCATTCACCACAACAGAATGTTGACGCGTTGTGGATGAACAAATGATTTACAGCTGCTTTGTAGCCTATAGAATTAGTGGTAGGATGACATGTGTAATTTCCGAAAAATTTAGCCCCTGGTAATCGAACATGCAGATTCACATTTTCTTCCCTTCAGTAAAATGATAAATTCACAAATCTCCTCATGTAAACTCAACTGTACACAGTTGACAAGTGTAATTCCTGGAGCGAGAAATATGTATTCCCAGCCACTTATGGACTTCCCGCAATTATTATCTTATGACACTTTCTGTGCAAGTAATGAGTTAAGGGCCTGTCCCACCAGCATGCGACTGCATGCGGCAAGCGCGACCTAACGTGGTCGCTTGAGCCGTACGGCCTCGCGGAGCCGGTCCCACTTCGATCGCCGGAGCCATATGGTCCTGACATCGCACGGGGCTCCGAAAAACTGACACGGTCCAAAAATTCCGCGCGGCAACGGCCTGCCGGCCCGCAGCCGCATTGAGGCCGTACGCACTGCCTCGACGCCGTACGCAGCGTCTTGACGCCGTACGTCACACGCGAACTTCCCGTGGACTTCGCTCGAACTTCACGTCAACTCGTACGAGATCACTCGTCCTCCGCGCGTCTCCCGCTTCCGGTTTGGTCACGCTCGCCGCATGCAGTCGCATGCTGGTGGGACAGGCCCTGTACGGGGATCACTCAACCTCCGCGCGGCCCCCGCTTCCGGTTTGGTCACGCTCGCCGCATGCAGTCGCATGCTGGTGGGACAGGCCCTGTACGGGGATCACTCGACCTCCGCGCGGCCCCCACTTCCGGTTTGGTCGCCCTTGCCGCATGCAGTCGCATGCTCGTGGGACAGGCCCTTTACTTAAAACATATTGCAATATTTAGCCAACAGATGAGAGCGCATTTTATGACTCTGGCACCAAAGGTGAGATTCAAAACTACAAAGCAAATAAACAATATGTGGGGAAGTCAATGATAGGTTCAATGTAATGTCCAGGCAATGGAAACAGGCAGTCGAGAACACCCTTTTCTCAACGGTGGCAAAGATGATTTTAAGACGATACGTTCTCAGAGATAAGCCTGTCAAAAAAATTGAATTAAAGGATATATTGATGGTATATGACAAAGTAAGCTGAGAGGAATGTTGATATTGGCAAGTTGGATTGGGGGCCTGTTTGATTATTGTAAATTCTGTGTATAAAATTATGAATTTAATAAACAGCAGGTTCAGTCAAAACATTGAAACAAGGAACTGCAGATGCTGGTTTTCAAAACAAAAACACACAAAGTGTTGGAGTAACTCAGCAGGCCGGGCAGCATCCCTGGAGAACATGGATAAGTGATGGTTTGGGTCGGGACTCTTCTTCAGACTGGAGAAGGTTCCTGACCCGAAATGCCTCAGATCCATGATCTCCAGGGATGCTGCCTGAGTTACTCCAACACTTTGAGTCTTTTGCTTTAAGCTACTGGTTCATCAAACTTAGCCCAAGTAACAACAGTGCAACTATTAAAGAGATTTGTCAAGTCACCGAATACTCTAACAGGCTTCTGCGGATGTACTGTGGAAAGTATCCTGATATGGCAAGACCTGGTATGGCAATTTGTAATGTATTGGAATGCAAGAGGCTATTCAAGAGGCTACCTGATGGATTCAGCCTGGTTGATCACAAGGCACAGCCCTCACCACCATCAAAAGCATCGACATGGTTCGCTACCTCAAGAAGGCAGGATCTATCATCAATGATCCTAACCATCTAGGCCATGCCCTCTTCTCGCAGCTACCATCGGATAGGATGTACATCACCAGACTCGGAAACAACTACTTTCCAACAACTGTGTGTGTGGGAATGAACTGCAGATGTTGCTTAAAATCAAAAATAGACACAAAATGCTGGAGCAACTCAGCCGGGTAGGCAGCATCTCTGGAGAGAAAGAATGGGTGATGTTTTTTTTGTGTATCTTTCATTCATTTGTTCTATATCTTTCTCTACATCACCATCTATGTCTCTCGTCCCTCTCCCCTTGCTTTCAGCCTGAAGAAGGGTCTCGACCCGAAACGTCACCCATTCCTGCTCTCCAGAGATGCTGCCTGTCCTGCTGAGTTACTCCAGCATTTTGTGTTTACTTTCCAACACCTATCAGGTTCTTGAACTAACCTGTGCAGCCCGATACCTACTTCAGCAACACAACACTACAGTCCACCTCTTGCACTGCCATGGACTTGTTTTTTACTCAATTGTGTTTTGCACGAATATTTTGCTTTTTTGAAGTCTTTTCTTTTTATTATCTTGTCGAATTTATGTGTAATTGATACATAATTCATGTTTAATTTATATTTTTTGGGTGCTTGTTTGAGTGCATGTGCCCGTAATGCTGCTGCAAGCAGTATTTTTCCATCTACCTGTCCCTCATTGTACATGGACATGTGACAATACTCGATGACTTGACATGATTATACGTCATGATTGCTTGTTGTGACACTGATTCCGTTCACACTCTCCGACAGCAGCAACTGATTTTTCCTGTGGGAGAAGCAAAACATGAAATTCCAAGGGAAACCTGGGAAATTCGCCCCTCATGTCCAAAGTTGATTAGAACAAGTTTAAGAGACCACAATAATAAGGTCATAAGGGATAGGATCAGAATTAGGCCATTCGGCCCGTCAAGCCTGCTCTGCCATTCAATCATGGCTGATCTATCGCTCCCTCCCGCCTCATTCTCTGAATCTCTGGAGCTCTCTGCCACAGAAGGTAGTTGAGGCCAGTTCATTGGCTATATTTAAGAGGGAGTTAGATGTGGCCCTTGTGGCTAAAGGGATCAGGGGGTATGGAGAGAAGGCAGGTACAGGATACTGAGTTGGATGATCAGCCATGATCATATTGAATGGCGGTGCAGGCTCGAAGGGCCGAATGGCCTACTCCTGCAACTATTTTCTATGTTTCTATGTTTCTATTCTCCTGTCTTCTCCCCATATCCCCTGACATTCGTAATCACTGCACACATGGCTCAACTCCCGCCTGGCTTTGGGATGCTGTAACATCAGCCACTGATGAAATCACCCAGATCCTTGACAATACACCAATGCTCCACTTGATATTTAAGCTGGCAAGGATTGATGACACAAAACGCTGTAGTAACTCAACGGGACAGGCAGCATCTCTGGATGGAAGGAATGGGTGACGTTTCATGTCGAGACCCTTCTTCAGACTAGTCAGGGAAAAGGGAAACAGGAGATATAGACTAGTCAGGGAAAAGGGAAACGAGAGATATAGACTAGTCATGTCCCGCTGAGTTACTCCAGTTTTTTGCATGTATCTTAAGTTTAAACCAGCATCTGCAGTTCCTTCCTACACATGATCCCTGTTGGATTGAAGGAGAATAGTTATTGACTACATGCGTTCAATGTATTTCAGAAGATATTATTCCCAGCAGCATCCCAGAACATTTTTCAAATGGTGAACAATTCTCCTGTGACCCTTGCTCATATTTGATCTACATGCCGGTGGATGACTTGTCCATTTGCTGGAAGAACCAGAAAAGAAAAGAGAAGTCTGAAGAAAGGGCCCGATGCAAAACATCACCTATCCCTCTTCTCCAGAGATGTCACCTGACCCACTGAGTTACACCAGCACTTTGCATTATTTTGTGTAAAACAGCATCTGCGGTTCCTTGTTTCCATGTTTCTGCATTTCTGTAACATCCATTGCAAACTCAGGGTATCTAGAAGCTTTTAAGGATTTGCAATGTAGCCATTGTTATGATTTGAGAAAGAAATCAGCTCCTGCAAATACTGTAGCTGAGGAATAATGAACAGATAATCTGTTTCCATGACATTGACAGAAAATATTGGCCAGGACTCCAGAGATGCCCAATGTAGCATTATACAATCCTTAGCATCATTAGTCAGTTATTGTACCATATCACCAATCTACTTCACCTTCTTTGGCAGTGCCATTACAATGGTAACATTCTGTGTGTTAGATTTACTCTTCCCAATTTCACCTTCATTGCTCCATTCGTGTCCTAGGATGATTGAATTTTATTCTTGCGTTCGCAGTCTCCAGGAATTCGCAAAAGAGAGCATAATTTCCATGTAGCCCCATGTAGCCCCATGCAGTGAGTAAAGGGACCGCTGTTGATAGGCAAAATTCTGTTCACTCGCAACCAGCAAATGGTGCTGGATAAAAATACATATACCAATGTCCATTGTGTAGGAAGTAGCTGCAGATGCGGGTTTGCACCAAAGATAGGAACAAAATGCTGGAGTAACTCAGTGGGACAGGCAGCATCTCTGGATATCCATTGACTTGGCTTCCACAGCCTTCTATGGCAAAGACTTCCACAGATTCACCACCCTCTGACTAAAGAAATTCCTCCTCATCTCCTTCCTAAAGGAATGTTCTATAATTCTGAGGCTATTACCTCTGGTCCTAGACTCTCCCACTAGTGGAAGCATCCTCGTCACATCCACCCTATCCAAGTCTTTCACTCATCCTTCTAAACTCCAGCGAGTACAGGCACAGTGTCATCCAACGCTCATCATAGGTTAACCCACTCATTCCTGGGATCATTCTTGTCGACCTCCTCTGGACCCTCTCCAGAGCCAGCACATCCTTCCTCAGATATAGTGCCTAAAATTGCTCACAATACTCCAAATGCAGTCTGACCATCACATTATGGAGCCTCAGCATTATATCCCGGCATACAGGCAATATCCGGATTATGTAAGGTTTCCATTCCTGAGAAACAGTACCGAATCACATGTGGCAATAAAGTATTCCATTCCATATCACTCCACATGTTCTTGCTATAATTCTTTCATTTCATTGAAATAATTACCCCAACATTACCTTTAATTAAACTAATGGAGAATATATGTTGTATCCAGTCACTAATGAATACCATGAAGCATATTATTATTATTATTATCACAGGGTTCGAAAAAATGAATGGGAGAAATTTCATGAAATCGGATTTCCCGAAGTCAGGTTAGCTGTAATCTGGGGAGCCCCTGAATCTCATCTCCATTTCTCTTAACCCTGTCAATACTTGCCTCTTTTCACCCAAGAACATAGTCTAAATATGCATTACTCCCTGAGAATAAGAATGTTAAACACTGACTCATTTCCCACACAAAGGCAGAATGGAGGAGGAATTCTGCGGAATGTGGATTTGAATTCAATGAAATTTCCAATGCTTGAAATCAGAACTCTGGAAAAAATGTACTTAATAATGGAGGCACAAGAGATGGCAGATGCAGGAATCTTAAGCAAAACTATCATTAACTTGATTACGTTAGCTAAGGATCAGTGAGAAGAATGTTCTTATATCTCTTCGGTTGCAGATGCCTTAAATAGTTATGAGCGCAAACCAGAGTGAAAATAATGCCTTATACCCACCTCCTCAAACAACAGGAAATTAAAGATGACTCTTTCTGCAGACTCACACTATTAAATATCAGTTGCATTTATGAGATCCAGCCAGGGTAAAAAGAACTGCTTTAATTATCTGCTGAAAACGGTGGGTATAAATGTATCTTTTTGTAGTAATATCAAATCACTACACTGCAGTATTGAATTAATTTAATAAACACTGCAGCATGGTGAGATATGGCTTGATAACATTGCAAAGAGGAGCTACAAAGAAAAGTTGCGGCATGGTAAGATCTGAGCTGTTGTATATGTGTATTAAACGGAAATTAGTTTATTTTCACAAAAATATTTGCGTTATTCAATGCGAGCAATTTTAAGGAGTCAAGTCAAGTGTGTTTTATTGTCATATGTCCCGGACGTGCCAATGAAATTCTTACTTGCTGCAGCACAACAGAATATGTGAATATGTAAACATTGTATATAATGGGGAAAAAAAGAAAAAGTACAATAAATAACAAATATAGTGCAAATAGCAAATAATAATATAGTATTTTGCAGTTCAGAGCTTTCTTTACAATTGCAACGGTGTGCTGGGTCCAGGAAATATCATCTGATACCCTGCTACCTTCAGGTAGAAGGTACAGGAGCCTGAAGACTGCAACAACCAGGTTCAGGAATAGCTACTTCCCCACAGCCATCAGGCTATTAAACCTGGCTCGAACACAACTCTGATTATTAACAACCCATTATCTGTTATCTGCACTTTATCAGTTTATTTATTCATGTGTGTATATATTTACATTATGGTATATGGACACACTGATCTGTTTTGTAGTAAATGCCTACTGTGTTCTGTGTGTCGAAGCAAAGCAAGAATGTCATAGAAATTATCCTATCAGGGACACATGACAATAAACTTACTTGAACTTGAACTTGAACTTGAACTGATATATGCACGCCCATGAATTTGAAGTTATTGACCCTCTTCACCATCGATCAACACCGTTGATATAAACAGGATTGTGGATCCTCATCCTTCCCCAACTAAAGTCCACAATTAGTTCCTTGGTCTTACTGATGTTGAGAGCCAGGTTGTTGTGCTGGCACAATTTGGTCAGTCGGTCAATCTCACTTCTATACTCTGACTCATCCCCATCTGTGATTTGTCCCACAACAGTGGTGTAATCGGCGAACTTGATTATGGAGTTCGCACTATGACCTGCTAAGCAGTCATGGGTATAGAGTGAGTAAAGCAGGAGGCTGAGCACGCTGCCTTGAGGTGCTCCCGTACTAATTGATACTGAGGATGAAGTGGTTCCTCCAATTCGAACAGACTGTGGCCTGTGGATGAGGAAGTCGAGGATCCAATTGCAGAGGGATGCGCAGAGGTCCAGTTCCATGAGCTTTGTAACCAGCTTGGAAGAGATGATGGTATTAAACGGCGAGCTGTAGTCTATAAACAACAGCCTGACTTAGGTGTTTTTATTGTCCAAGTGGTCCAGTGCAGAGTGGAGAGCCAGTGAAATTGCATCTGGTGACCTGTTGTGGCGGTATGGGAACTGTAGTTGGTCGAGGAATTGACCTGGAATCTGCAGCAAAATGGTCACAGTTCCATGAACAGCTGACCCTCCCATGTTGCAGCAGTTCAGGTCATGGAAATTTGGCCGAATGTAATTCATAAATCAGTGCCCAGAAACTTGAGATATAGATTAGAATTCAGATAGATAGATAGATAGATAGATAGATAGATAGATAGATAGATAGATAGATAGATATAGATAGATAGATAGATAGCTAGATAGATAGATAGATAGATAGATAGATAGATAGATAGATAGATAGATAGATAGATAGATAGATAGATAGATAGATAGATAGATAGATAGATAGATAGATAGATAGACTTGTTGAATCCCAACCCTTTCCCTGATACCCCCACTTCCTAAACCCATCCTAATCCATGAGCCTTGTCCACCCCCAAGTCGAATGTTGGGCCTCAGCTAGCAGTAGATCGCTTTGTCATTGCCGATAAAATAGTTTAATATGAGAGAAAACCTCCCATAAGAACACATCTTTGCTAATAACATGGATCACAATGGGAAAATGGATGGTTCTCTAGGAATGCAGCCTCTTGTAATGCAGGGATCACCTGCAATTTCATGCATAACTCTCAGGAATTTCAGGATTCCCACAAGAAAACAGAAAACCCAAATGTGATGAGAGGTCCTCATCAGCAATTAGTTCAGCATTGGACTCCTCTAAGACTCAGTGGTGAGATGAAGAATACATCTCTTGCAGTTTTCCAGATGTTATGCTGGGAAATGTGTTGTATTCGGCCCATGAAAAACAGAGCCAATGACACAGAAGGCTGACCATACATCAGAACTGGCAAGATCCGGCACTAACAAGAAAGGTTGGTTATCTGAAATTGTTGAATACAATATTGATTTTAGATATATAAAATATGAGGTTCTCGTTGGGATTCATTAGAACAGTGTAGGAGACCAAAGGCAGAAAAGTTGCAAGGGAAAGTAGCTGAGATGGGGTGGTTTAGGAGGGAAGGGACGAGTGAATCAAGGAGTTGGCGTGAAGGCGGAAAGGAGAGCAGTTGGGAAGATGTGATTAGTGGTGGGATCACAATGGAGGTGAGCGGAATGTCGGAGGATAATGTGTTGGAGGCGGAGGCTGGAAGGGTGAAAGGTGAGGACCAGAGGAACTCTGTCCTTGTTCCGTTTGGTGAGAGCAGAACTATTAAAACACACCAGTTTCACAATTTTTCTAGTTCTGCTTAAGGATCATTAAGCAGGATCGTTATGCCCCTGTCCCACCTAGGAAACCTGAACGGAAACCTCTGGAGACTTTGCGCCCCACCCAAGGTTTCCGAGCGGATGGTTGCAGGTGGTTGCCGGAGGTTGCAGGTAGTGGAAGGTAAGACCTTCCACTACCTGCAACCTCCGGCAACCACCTTCAACTAGCATCGCAACCGGCATCGACTAAAAAATTACCGATTTTTAAAATGGCAACCTATTTTTAGTCGCGGCCGGTTTTGAATTTTTTGAAATAATCGCCGGAACATAGAAGAAGTGTAAACCACTTTCGACCATTAGGGAGACTGACAAAAACCTCCGGGAACCTCCTGAAACCGCACGGAAACCTTGGGTGGGGCGCAAAGTCTCCAGAGGATTCCGTTCATGTTTCCTAAGTGGGACAGGGGCATAACTTTGCTTCACCTTCCAAAGATGTTGCCTGACCCATCGAGCATTTCCATTTTTTTCTGTCTTCAGTTCCAATTTCCAACATTTACAGTAATTTTTGTTCTGAATTCGCTGGCAGAATATTCTCAATTCTAATGGTGCAATGCATATAAATGTTCTTTTAACTCTTCAGCCAATCAAGCGGTAGAGCTAATGCCTTAAGCGGCCTTTTCATGGGGCGACTTGACGCAAGAGTTAACCGGAGTTTAACATCGTGGGAACCTCGTGCGATAACAGTGCGGCATTCGTGGACCACCGTGGACCACCGTAGCGCTAACGGCAGGTAATCGTGTAACTTGGTCACTCGGGAGAAAATTCAAGAAAGTTTGAATTTCTCCAAGAGTGACTTGTACACTTGTGGTTGAGTATTGCAACATTATATGAACGTAGTGGCCAGTGCGATATCCGTAATAACTCTTGCGGGTACCGTGGGAACTCCTGCGAACGGTGAACCCGGAAGCTGGACAGAGGGGACAGAAGGTGAGTAAAAATTATCTTATGTGGGATTGAATTTAAAAAATAAATAAAAATAAAGATTTGCATCCGCATATGGACATCAACTTATGCATGAGTTATGTTAATGAGATTCAAGAAAATAACTATAATCTTTAAAAGGGACTTTAAAAGGGACTTTAAAAGGGACTTTACTGAAAGGTTACGCATTTTTATGGTCCGTGAGAAATTTTTCACATGTACTTCTTTGAGAGATACAGGTCGGAGTCCTCGGGTCCAGGGGTCCGGAACGCTACCAATCAATGTTGTACAGAGACCCGTGTAAGGAGTGAACTGCACATGCTGGTTTAAACCGAAGACAGACACAAAAAGCTGGAGTAACTCAGCGAGTCAAGCAGCATCTCTGGAGAAAAAAAGCTGATGTTTCGGGACGAGACACATCTTCAGACTCAATTCCGATTAGGCTGTCTGAAGAAGGGTTCCGGTGTTGGGGGAGTCCAGAACCAGGGTCCCAGTTTTACAGTCTACCGTGGGAACTCTTTAACTCAGTAAAGTAAAGTAGCCTTTATTGTCATATCAGCGCACAGGCAGCAGTTGACTGTTGCTCTATTCAGTTTCCCAGGGGGTCGGGACGGGACTGGAGTTGGGAGGGAAAGGTGGGGGAGTCGAGGGAGAGGAGGGGGAGACAGATGGGGGTGTCTTCATTTACTGACGGCGGGTGTCTGTCACTGAAACAGGCAGGTGAGATTTCACATCCACCTTGTGTGTGCCTTTCTCTCTCTCTCCCTCCCTCTTACACAGGCTGAGAGACTCTGCCTCTGTGAGTGTACGTCTCTTTCTCCCCCTCTCCCACACACAGTAAGACCGAGGTACTGTGCTCAGTCCATCTGTGTCTCCCACATACACAGTAAAATATGTCTCCAAATGAGCCAATTCAACCAAGGGAGGATATATATAGTGTGTGAAAAAAAAGTTACATCATTTGTGTCACGTGTAGTTCACGATGTTCATTCAAGATTTAACGGGAAAGCTCGGGAAACGGACAAGTTCACTCGCACAAATAGCAGAAATGCCGAGTACCGTGGGAACTCTTTATCTACTGCCGTTATATCGTGCGAGACTCGTGCTGGACCACGACCTCTTCACTCTGGTGACATCTTGCGTCAACTCGCCCCGTGAAAAGGCCGCTTTACAGCGCTGGAAACCCGGGTTCGATCCTGACCCGAGTTTGTACGTTCTCCCCATGACCACGTGGGTTTTCTCCGAGATCTCCGGTTTCCTCCAACACTCCAAAGATGTACAGGTTTGTGGGTTCATTGGCTTGGTATAAATGTAAATGTAAAATTGTCCCTAGTGTGTGTAGCATAATGTTAATGTGCGAGGATCGCTGGTCAGTGCGGACTCAGTAGGTCGAAGGGCATGTTTCCGTGCTGTATCTCTAAACTAAACTAAACTAAACTAAACTAAACTAAACTAAACTAAACTAAACTAAACTAAACTGAACTAAACTTCCATTCTATGCCTTCTGGAATAGTTCCTCTCCATACCATGACTTCACATAGTTCTTTCAGATCCCCTTTCAATCTCTTTTTTTCCAAAGGATATAACACCAGTTTCTCCTGTTTAAAATCCATAATTTGTGGAATCATTCTCTGAAATTTGAATTCCCCTCATTAAGGCATATTTCCTAATATCTGGCTCTGAGAACAGGACATCAGTGGTGCTAAACCAGTCAAGATTTAGTACAAATAAATTAATAAAAGTTCACCAAGATTTACAAGGATGTTGCCAGGACCAGAGGGCCTGAGCTAAAGGGAGAGCTTGACCAGCGTAGGACTTTATTTCTTGAAGCGCAGGAGGATGAGGGGTGATCTTATCCCTGAGGGGTGTATAAGATTACGAGGGGAATAGACAGGATGAATGCACAGTCTTGTACCCAGAGTAGGGGAATCAAGAACCAGAGGACGTAGGTTTAAGGTGAGAGGGGAATGATTTATAGGAATCCGAGGGGCAACTTTTTCCACATAGAGAGTGGTGGGAATATGGAATGAGCTGTCGGAGATTTACTGACCTGAAGCTCACTGGCCTATAATTCCCTGGATTCTCTCTGCTTCCCTTCTATAAAGGGGTCAAGATTAGCTACTCCAGTCCTCTGGGATCTCGGCTGTGGCTAGAGAAGATGCTAAGATCATCATCAAGACTTCTGCAATCGCCTCTCTCAATCCCATCAGGACCTGATGATTTATCCACCTAAATGCTCTTCAAGAGCCCCATCACCTCCTCCTTCTCAATCTCAAACTGCCCTTGCATGTTAATATTCTCTTGTTAGTTCGCCTTTTAGAATCATACCCTCCAATCGATATTGCTTCGCCTTGTTTTCCCTTCCAAAAAACAACACTGTCTTAAAGTTTATTTGTCATGACTCAGACATTCCCACCGCCCTGCCCATGCTACCACCAAGTATTCCTTGCATTTCACTATGGATTCAGGTTTTGTGTCATCTTTGGAAAGGCGGCTTTGGAAAGAGGGCCTGTGTCAGGTCGCTAATTTATATTAAGAGAACCAGTGGTCCTAGTGTCAATCTCTGGGGAACTCCATTGTATAAGCCCCTATGTTCCAAAAAAAACAACTGTTCACTATCACCCTCTGTGAGTTAAACGTTCTTGTATCCACGCTACTGTCATTTTTATTCCATGGCTATCAGCTTAAAATGGCACTTTAACAAATGCCAGTCAAAATTTCATGTACACGATCTCAAAAGCATTTTCATCATCAGCCATCTTTGTTTCATCATTATCACGTTGGTTAAATATGATTGTCTCTATCATGACTTGTCTCTATTCAGATTCCACAATCCATGCCTGGCTGTCTAAAGGGCCTGTCCCACTTTACGAGGTAATTCACTAATTCTCCCGAGTTTTCCCCTGATTCAAATTCACAGAATGTTCGTAACGAGTCCATAGGAGGCTGTAGGAGTTTGTAGATATATCGTAGCAGCTCGTTACGCTAGCCGTAGGTACTCGGGGCATCAGGTAAGTCGGGATGTTTTTTCATCCCGTTGAAAAATGTCCATGAATAAAAAAATAGTTGGGATGGCTCTTAGGAGTGGAACTGGCCCTTTAGTGACTGCTGGTTGCGCCTTAGGCTATCATTTCTAAAAGCTTCAACAATACCGAGTTCAACTAATTGACCTGTGGTTCCTACTGCCCCTGTCCCACTTAGGAAACCTGAACGGAATCCTCTGGAGACTTTGCGCCCCACCCAAGGTTTCCGTGCGGTTCCCGGAGGTTGCAGGTGGTTGCCGGAGGTTGCAGGTAGTGGAAGCAGGTAGGGAGACTGACAAAAACCTCCGGGAACTGCAGGGAAACCTCGGGTGGGGCGCAAAGTCTCCACGCGTTTCCGTTCAGGTTTCCTAAGTGGGACAGGGGCATATTTACACCCTTGTTTGAATAAGTGTATGTTTGTAATTCTCCTGTGCCTAGGCACCAGTCTGATGTGAACAAATGTTTGGGAGTTAATGACTTTAGAGATACAGGCTCTTTGGCACACCCAGTCCACACTGACCAAGGATTACCCATACATTAGTTCTATCCTGCGCATAAAGGACAATTTACAGAAGCCGATTAACCTACAAACCCGCACATCCTTGGAATATGGGAGGAAACCAGAGCACCCGGAGAAAACCCACACGGTCACAGAGAGGACGGACAAACTCCATACAGACAGCACCCATAGTCAGGATCAAACCCAGGTCTCTGACACTGTAAATGCCCCAGTTCCACTTAGGAGACCTGAACGGAAACCTCTGGAGACTTTGGGCCCTACCCAAGGTTTCCGTGCGGTTCCCGGAGGTTCCCGGAGGTTTTTGTCAGACTCCCTACATGCTTCCACTACCTGCAACCTCCGGCAACCACCTGCAACCTCCGGGAACCGCACGGAAACCTTGGGTGGGGCCCAAAGTCTCCAGAGGTTTCCGTTCAGGTCTCCTAAGTGGGACAGGGGCATAAGGCAGCAGCTCTACCGCTGCGCCACTGTGCTGCCAATTAATGGTTAAAGCCGCAGTAATATCCACCCCTCAGCAATCAGACCTCACCTAGACTGGATGATCCATTTACTCCAATTGCAGTTAACTTCCTGGCAAAGGGTGGTGAATCTCTGGAATATTGCAGAGGGTTAGCGGAGGGTTTGTGGATTGTTAGGGATATTGCAAGAGGAATGAAATAAAAGTTGGTATTATCAAGACAACATAACATTTGCCTTGCTAATAGCCCACTGTACCCATATGCTATTTCGGCGACCTGTGTACAAGTCACCGAGTTCCCTTTGAAAATTAATACTACAAAATCTCACACCGCTTTTACAAAGGCTCAGCATATGTACCGTGTCTGGTGAAGCAAATAACATCACATCGTTCCACATTGCACGCCATCTGCCATGTTATCGTCCAACCATTCAGCTTGCCAATATACCCACTTGCCATCTCTCTCCAGCTTCTGCAAATTCCTTGCATAGCTGATCCTCTACGGGCAAAGGATCCACACATAAAACAACGGGTGGCCATTCCATCCGCCGAGTGTTTGTTCAGTCAATGTTGTAAACTAAGCCGAGCCTATTAACCCATTTTCCTATCTAACCCAACTATGAATTATCTGTCTCTCTGAATTACACCGTATGTTTGCTTCTGAAACACGCTATTAAGCTTGATGGCATGGTGGGTGAGTGAATTGGAAGTAGATCCTTTTACTGAACTCAAACTATTCCAGCCCTCTTAATAATATTTACATTGAACTCAGAGCTGTCTCCTACTCCCAGCCAGTACGTCTCCAGCAATGTCTGTTGGATAATGAATACTATGGCAGCATCAAACGATGAATTCTCTTGCACTTGTGCGTTAATGAGGCACTATGTTTGGCTGGTGCAGAACGTGGCATTTGATTGCAATTCAAGGCAACCCCCAGAGCCTCAGTCTGTTTCCGAAGCATGGAAGTTAGTGGTTCATAACCCTGAATTAAACTAAGCGTTCAGCATTCTGAAAGAGAGAGGTCTATTGTCCTTGGAGCAATCTGAGTCACAATGGGTTAACTTGAAAAATGCCATCTTGCAATTTACAATGAACACATTTTAATATAGTCAACCCAACCAGAAAATATTTTGTCGTTTTTATTCGCCTCATGAACTTCACAAAAATATGCTGCAATTAAGCAGAATGGGACATATTGACATTTATCTCCCATGAACTGACTCATTGCAATTAGAAATAAAGATCTACTTATTGCATTGCTCATATTCAAACATTTTTAATATTCTTTGGTTATTAAATAATGTAAAGCACAGGCTTGCCAGTCCCAAGTGTCAACCATGGCGGAGCCCAGAAAACTTTGAATAAAGGGCTTGCTTTAATTACTTTGGCACAATCTCGCATGTTTCTTACTAGGGTGCTCATTATTCCATCATACTCTGAACGTTAAATTTGTTTTAATGCCCCAGTTCACATTCCATATGGCCATGGAAGTAAAGGCATGTTTGTGAAAAAAAAATAGGTGGGCGGAATTTACTGGCAGTGAGCGATTCTTCCAGTTCAGTTCTGGGCACCATGTTATAGGAAATATATTGTCAAGCTTGAAGGGTTTAAAGAAAATTTACAAGGATGTTGCCAGGACTAGAGGGTCTGAGCTGTAGGGAGAGGTTGAGTAGGCTGTGTCTCTATTCCTTGGAGCGCAAGAGGATGAGGGGTGATCTTATAGAGGTGTATAAAATCATGAGAGGAATGAATCAGGTAGATGCACAGTATCTCTTGCCCAGAGTAAGGGAATCGAGGACCAGCGGACATAGGTTCAAGGTGAAAAGATTTAATAGGAATCTGAGGGGATATTTTTCACACAAAAGGTGGTGGGTGTATCGAGCAAGTTGCCAGATGGGAGTAGTTGAGGCTGGGACTAACCCAACGTTTAAGAAACAGTTAGACAGGTACATGGATAGGACAGGTTTGGAGGGATATGGACCAAATGCAGGCAGGTGGGACTAGTGCAGCTGGGACATGTTGGCCAGTGTGGGCAAGTTGGGCCGAAGGGCCTGTTTCCACATTGTATCACTCCATGACTCTATGACTACTTTTCCACATTGCTTGGGTTTGGAACAAGTTGGGTCACCAGGAATGTTCCATTTCATGAGACACTCTATTGGAAAAGGTGAAAGCTCCACAAACTTGGGATACAGTCCGCCGACAAGGTTCATTCGGGAGGCAAAGTTCACGTGGAATGTGAGTGACTTTATTGAGAAAGCCTTTTTTTGAAAGAGTAAGCTGTAAAGACAAATTCATTAGTATTGAGCGTGCAAGTCACAACACGGTTGTCACGGGAACAGAGATGAACTCTGCTAGAATAACTTTTTCTTCAGGTGGCTGTTTGAAATTATTTCTCTGCCTTTTCTCCGCGGAATTGGGAAACATGCTGAATTTAAACGTTAAACCCAAGTTAAAACAATTGCTATATATGCTAATGTAAGTGTTTGTTAACTTGGCACTGCTTGTTGAGGTTTCATTATGGAGCCAGGATTCTTGAAAGAAACCTTTTCCTCTTGTGTTGCAGATGCTGGTTTAAACTGAAGATGGACACAAAAAGCTGGATTTCCTCTGCGGGTCAGTTAGCACCTCTGGAGAAAAGGAATAGGTGACGTTTCAGGTCGAGACCCTTCACCAGAGACGCTGTCTGACCCACTGAGTTACTCCAGCTTTTTGTGTCTATCTAACATTATCCCCTTGCTTTCCCCCCAAGCTGCATTGTGTTCGAATTTGCCACGCACTATCCCTGTAGAAATTCAGTGACACGAAGACCGGTGATGCACTGAGAAATGGTTGCTTTATTCTGCCATAATTACAAAAACAAACGCAACACTGTCTGTAGTCTCATTATTCTACTGGTTGCTGTGCTGGAATGTTTATACTGTAGGTCTTTTAAGTCAATTTTGTTTGACATTTGGAGCTGAAACTGCATTAAAATTCAAGACGCTGCCTGACCTGCTGAGTATTTCCAATAATCTGTTCAAGCATTCAGCATATATTTAAAGGCGGAACAGTGACACAGCTAGTGGAGCATTTGTCTTACAGCGCCGGAGATCCAGGTTCGATCCTGACCTCACCGGTGCTGCCTGTGTGAATTTTGCACGTTCTCCCTGTGACCGCATAGATTTCCTCCAGGTGCTCCAGCTTCCTCCCACATCCGAAAGACATGCGGGTTTGTAGGTTAATTGGCCTCTGCAAATTCCCCCCGGTATGTGGGAAATTGGCATAACATAGAACTAACGTGAATGGGTGATCGATGGTCAGGGTGGACTCGGTCAGTTGCATTTCTAAAACTAAACTATGTTTTCTTCTACTGAATGTTAGTTGGGCATGAGAGAGACGCTGTTATTAAAAGCATCAGAGCATTCAGCAGGGAGAGGTCTTAATATGTGCCGATATGTTAGAGAGGAAAAATATTTGGTGCTCGATCTTTGAACCAGTTTGCATTGTGCTTAATGACACAGTGAATGCATTGATTTAAAGGCACAATAAATGTAAATAAATACATGTACTATCAGTATTGTTCTTCCTGCCTCTATTTTTAAGAGCATATTTTAGAAATAAATGATAAATTGATTTTTGTGAACTGTTCATTTTTACATAAGGACCATAACATTGAGTCCTCCAGGATCGTTGAACCGCTATATTGCAAAAATAAGTTGGATCCGCAGGAATAGTGCAGATGGCAATTGCAGGTGGCAGGCATGATCTAGTCCAAATATTTTCTCCAATAGCCCTCTGCGCCGGCAATAAATGTCTACCATACAGAATTTATATTTGTATCCATTTTGCATTACGGAGGCCGCTTGTGGTTTTTTTAAAAGTGCTCAGTGTCCAATTCCTTTCGATTACAGAATGCACACATCGGTGGCATGAACCAGAAATGATGCAGGCTAGAAGAACAAAAGCAAGAAAAGTGGGGGGTTAAAAACAAGTGGTGCAGATGATTCCATGAAAGAAAATGTTTAAGAAGGAACTGCAGGTGATTCCATGAAAGAAAATTGAGTTTTTGTTGATGAAGGTTTTATCGGAATCAGCCTGCAATTATTTTTATGGCTGATTTAGTTTACAAAAAGAGACTGGAGTTACTCAGCAGGTCAGGCCGCGTCTCTAGATAAATGTAGCTAGAAAGGAGCTGCAGATGCTGGTTTACACGAAAGGACGCAAAGTGCTGGAGTAACTCAGCGGGTCAAGCAGCATCTCTGGAGCGCATGGAGAACATGACTTTTCAGTTGGGACACTTTTTTAGACTTCCAACCTGAAACATTACCTATCCATGTTCTCCAGGGATGCTCAGATTCAGATTCAGATTCAGATTCAAACTTTATTGTCATTGTGCAGTGTACAGTACAGAGACAACGAAATGCAGTTAGCATCTCCCTAGAATAGCGACATAGAATATGAGCAATAAATAAATATATTGGCAATCATCGAGGTACAGTGTTGAGTAATGTAACAGCCGCCAGGAAGAAGCTGTTCCTGGACCTGCTGGTCCAGCAGCGGAGAGACCTGTAACGCCTCCCGGATGGTAGGAGGGTAAACAGTCTGTGGTTGGGGTGAGAGCAGTCCTTGACGATGCTGAGCGCCCTTCGCAGACAACGCTTGCTCTGGACAGACTCAATGGAGGGGAGTGAGGAACCGATGATGCGTTGGGCAGTTTTCACCACCCTCTGCAGTGCTTTCCGGTCAGAGACAGAGCAGTTGCCATACCATACTGTGATACAGTTGGTAAGGATGCTCTCGATGGTGCAGCGGTAGGAGTTCACCAGAATCTGAGGAGACAGATGGGCCTTCTTTAGTCTCCTCAGGAAGAAGAGACGCTGGTGAGCCTTCTTGACCAGAGTTGAGGTATTGAGGGCTGCCTGACCTGCTGAGTTACTCCAGCATGTTGTATCTTATTTTGTAAATCTGCAGTTACTTGTGCCTATTCTTTAATTTAGTTTAGTATAGTTTGGAGATACAGAATGGAAACAGGCCTTTCAGCCCATTGAGTGCAGGCTGATCATCAATCAACCATTCATACTAGTTCAAGGTTATCCCACTTTCTCATCCTCTCCCAGCAATCCCTATTCACACTTGTTCTATCACACATTTGGGGCAACTTACAGAGGACAATTAACCTACAAATCCGCACATCTTTGGGATGTGGAGAAAACCAGAGCACCCCCGGAAAAAAAAAACCCACATGGACACAGGGAGAACATTCAAACTCCACACAGAACCATCGGGACTTCTCTCCCCTCAATCGGGGACATTGTGAGCAAACGTTGCTTTTCTAAGGCCAACAGCATTATAAAATACCCCACACATCTCCATCATGGACTGTTCACTCTGCTGCCCTCGGGCAAAATATATCGTAGCATAAGGAGTAGAACGTCAAGGTTTCGCAACAGCTTCTTCCCACGAGCCATCAGACTCTTGAATGCCATGTAATGGGCCGCCACCATTATCTATTTTATCTTTTTATCCATTTTGTCTTTTTATTCATTTTATCCTTCTGTTTAATTTTGTGTTGCACGGGGAGCCAAATGCAACGGAATTTCGTTTAGAATTGCATATATCTGCAGACCACGTCTTTTGGAAGTGGTCTGATTTGCCTGCAAGGAGGAGTCTCATATCTTCCAGGTGTAATGTTTCAAACATATTTGAAATCCACATATTTATTGTTGGTATAGGAGCGTTTTTCCAGAATTTTAGTATAAGCTTTTTTCCCGTTTTTCCCGTGGTCTGCATTTGTCGACTTACTACAAGTATAAGGTGCAACAGCACTTTAAAAAAGAAATGGAACACATTCATTTGTAGGATGTACAAAGTTGAATAAATTTGGAGCGATATATTTGATATATTTACAAAACTTTTCAAGTCCACAATAGAACCTAAAACGGAATGGATTATATTTGGAATAATAGTAGAAGATACCAATTTAAATAAAGACCAAAACGTTTTTTTTAATTATGGGTTAATAATTGGAAAGAAATTGATACTTAAATTTTGGAAAAATACAACCATACCAACTGTTAAAATGTGGATTAGGAATATGATGGACATAGCACGCCTTGAAGAAATGAGACTCCGACTAATAGATAAATATGACCAATTCTTAAGGAGTTGGTCTCCTTTCATCGACTTTTTGGAATCATGTGATGCAGCGGTACCATAAAGATTGCTGATTTCAGTTCATGACGTGGATAGATCTACATCTCCGAATAAAGATTTGAAAAATTCCCTTTTAAGGAGCCTTCTCTCATATTTCTACTTTCTACTCTACACGTTTTTCTATTCTCTACCATCTATTTTTCCTCTTTTTCCCCTTTCTATTGTTTTCTTTTTCTTGTCTTGCTTTCTTCCTTCTCAAAACATAAAAGTAGAGGTTGTACATAGAATGGATTACGGTATGACATAGTTGGCACCTAAAATTAGGTTCCACTGTACTGTTTTGTACTGTATTAACTTCTAATAAAATAATATATTTAAAAAAAAAAAAATAAAAAAAAAAGTGTCAGGATCTGGTAAGGGGGGATGAAAAATACGAAGTTGGTATATCCCTTTTTGCACGGTTTTCATAATAGAGCTTTTGTTTCTTTTTCTTTCTTTCTTTTCTATGGTCTATTTCTTAACTTTTTTCCCTAATTCTTTGTTTAATGGGTTTTTCTTTTTGATCACTTTTTCACACTAACACGACTCACTTTCTTTACTTTCTTTATTTCTATCTTTCTTTAAAGCTTAAAAATTGAAGGGGTACAATAAATGTAATAAGATATACGTGGCTTGTACTACTGCAATATACTGTGCTAATAATTTTTTTAAAAAAGAAAAAAAAAAAGAATTGCATATATCGATGTATTTCTAAATGACAATAAAGTTTTGATTGATTGATTGATTGAGGCAGCACCCGGGAGTAAGGGTCGAACCCTGGACTCTGGCACTGTGAGGCAGCTGTTCTGCCAGCTGTGCTTTGAAGGAACCACCCCTTGACCATTTGTTGTTCACAGCCGGAAAAACAGCCAAACATCCCCACGTGGAAACCAAAATTAAAATCCAAAAACTTCAACAGCCTTTCTGCAACGTGGTGCTTTTAATGAAGATTTTCATTGCATATACGTGTAGGCGACATACGTCACATAGGCCAAAAAGTCACAGCATGCCATACACAAGCTTAAATCCTCCACAGGTCACAAGTCAAATGCTTCCTTGCACCACACAAAAAAGAACTTAATTTATTACTCACAAAAGCAAAGGAGTGGGACTGATTGTTGCCACACTGTAACCTTGGATTTGTATTTATATTGTGCTTTGTGTTCATTCATCCCCACAGAACAGCAATAAATATCAAGACTCCTTGATGAATAATGTATATACCAGATCCCTATCATAAAGGTTATCTCAGGAACAATATTAAAAATGAAACAACTGCGGGTTTGTGTAAGAGAAAGAAGCTTTTGGATGCGAGTTGTAAATGTGAACAGGTCTTTTTATTGCCTATCCTTGGTGCAGGGTGAAGCCAATAATATACGACAGACAGTGGTGTTTATAAGATTGGAAAAGGCCAGGCAATATATTCAGTGGAAGTATTCGGTGATGTAAAATGTGGGGTTTAAAAGAATGTCTTATTTCACTCGCATTGCCTCCTTCAGAGTTCATTGGCTGGGTTGTTGCCTGTATTTCCAAGCCATTTCTGGCACGAGCGTTAGTGTTCACTTTTTGTTGACTTCAGTTCTTTGTTTCTACATTTTGACACCTCCACTGCAAAATCTCCTCAAGGTATGCTAGTCTGAAGAAGGGCCTCAACTATAATGCAAGGTGCATTTTAAAGTTCATGGAGCAGAATTAGGCCATTCGGCCCATCGAGTCTACTCCCCAATTCTCTCCCTCTCAACCCCATTCTCCTGCCTTCTCCCCATAACCTCTGACACCCGTTCTAATCAAGAATCTATCAATCTCTGCCTTAAAAATATCCACTGACTTGGCCTCCACGGCCATCTGTGGCGATGAGTTCCACAGACTCACCACCCTCTGACTAAGCAGCAGTCAGTATTCAAGTATACAAATTGCTGAGCGCAGGAGTCGAGTGAGGCAGTAGGGGACAATCCGTGGGTTTCTTTGCTCAGCCGAGGACTTATGGTTAAAATGACAGTCATATTTGTCAGCGCCCATTGGCACTGCACTGTGCAACTGACGGCAACTTCTGGCATTCCAACGGGCGCAGTTTATTCCGGCAATCCAGTTACTGTTAACATTCCTCTATGTTAGTCCCAGCAGGATAAATTATTTGACATGCAATTCCACTGTTCTCAATGTAAAAACTACAGAAAGTAGTGCCGAATACTTTGACGAATATAGTGTGAATAAACGAGGTGGCCAGGGCGGCAGGGTGGCGCAGCGGTAGAGTTGCTGCCTCACAGT
Source organism: Amblyraja radiata (assembly GCF_010909765.2). Classification (NCBI taxonomy): domain Eukaryota; kingdom Metazoa; phylum Chordata; class Chondrichthyes; order Rajiformes; family Rajidae; genus Amblyraja; species Amblyraja radiata. The sequence goes on from NC_045957.1 coordinate 14,679,789, forward strand.
GGCGGAGACCCGGGTTCGATCCTGACTACCGGTACGGAGTTTGTACCTTCTCCCCGTGACCTGCGTGGGTTTTTCTCCGGGAGCTCCGGTTTCCTCCCACACTCAAAAGACGTACAGGTTTGTAGGTTAATTGGTTTGGTATAAATGTAAATTGTCCCTCCTGTGTGTAGGATAGTTTTAATGATAGTGCGGGTATCGCTGGTCAATGCGAACTCGGTGAGTCGAATGGCCTATTTCCATGCTGGATCTCTAAACTAAACAAAAAACTATACTAGCTAACAGGGAAGATCTTCCCCGGGATCTATAGCAAGAGAATGCATTTCCAGTGTACATTGTTCATTGTTTTCTCCCTCCTTATCAAGTGGGAGAAACGTGCTTTCAATAATGCCTTGTTTTTGAACCTATCTTTTACATGCTCCAGAAATGCTTTAGCTGTCACGTCACGTTCATCTCCTGATGCTCACCCTTTGTCTCCCTTATTTGTCTCAATGCCTTGAACTCAGAGAGCTGCATCCTATTGTAGTGATGGAATAGGTTGTGCGATATGAAACCATGAAATCGGAGAAACAATATATCGCAGAAGGAAGCAATGTGTCCCATCAGATCTGTTCTGATACGTGCAGTCTGGTTCATTCCGCTGTCTGGCATTTCTTCGAACCCTTGCATGATTCGGCCACTTATCCAACTGGTATTTGAAATCCAGAAATTAATGTGTTTCTACCACTCTTTCACGAAGTATGTTGCAGATTAAAACTACTCGTTAAAGTACTAAGATTTTTGTCGTGTCACCTTTAATTCTTTTCTCTATCATGAAGATGGAACATAACCCAGTGCAGCATAGGAACTGGCTCTTTATCCCACAATTTATGTGCCAAATATGATGCACTGGTAAACTAATATCAGAGACGCTGTGCATGCCCGTCGAGGCGGTGGGTATGGCCTCAATGCGGTTGCAGGCCGGCAGGCCGGCAGGCCGTTGCCGCGCGGAATTTTTGGACAGTGTCAGTTTTTTGGAACCCCGTGCGATGTCGGGACCAGCTCCGCACAACTCCATACGGCTCCGGAGATCGAAGTGGGACCGGCCCCGCGAGGCCATACGGCTCAAGTGACCACGTTAGTTCGCACTTGCCGTTCCATGCTCGTGGGACAGGCCCTTAACACTTAACTGTCTGAGCTGTCTTCTGATGTCTTTCTTGCATCAGAGCTACTCTGTCTTAGATTGCCAAACAGAGGAGAGAGGATTAAATTGTGCTATCTAATCCTGTTCTGTTTATCTACTAACAAGCAAGAACAAATTTATCTGGGGTAAGATTTGGTGAACACAACAGCCAATCAATACCAATGCATTCAGCAACTAGGCATTTTTGCGTTTTACTCAACATAAAAGATTGTCCCGAAATGCTCAATAAAGCAAAAGAGATGCAATACCATTGAAGAAGATAATCAGAAAATTCATGTGATAGGAGCAGAATTAAGCCATTTGGCCCATCAAGTCTACTCCGCTATATAATTATGGCTGATCTATCTCTCCCTCCTAACCCCATTCTCCTGCCTTCTCCCTATAACCCCTGACACCCGTACTAATCAAGAACCTATCTATCTCTGCCTTAAAAATATCCATTGAGAGCCTGTGGCAAACAATTCCACAGATTCACTACCTTCTAACTAAAGAAATTCCTCATCTCCTTTCCGAAGGCACGTCAATTAATTCTGACTCTATGCCCTCTGGTTCTATACTCTCCCACTAGTGGAACATCCTCTCCACATCCACTCTATCCAGGCCTTTCACTTTTCTGTATGTTTCAATGAGGTCCCCTCTCATTCTTCTAAACTCCAGCGAGGACTGGCCCAGTGCCATCAAACGCTCATCATAGGTTAACCCACTCATTCTTGGGATAATTCTCATAAACCTCCTCTGGACCCTCTACAATGCGAGCACATCCTTTCTCAGGTACGGGGCCCAAAACGGCTCACAATACCTCAAAAGCAGTATGACCAGTGCCTTATAAAGCCTCGGAATTACATCCCTCTTTTCATATTTCAGTCATTTCGAAATAACTGATGACATTGCATTTGCCATTATTACCAATTCCACTTGCAAATGAACCTTTTGGGAATCCTGCACCAGCACTCCCAATTCTCTTTACACTGTCTTCCATCTTTCAATCCTCACTGACACAATGTGACACAAGCTTGTTTTTTAACAACGCAAAACATATCTAATTGTCTTTCCCATCTCCCCCCACCCCCCCCATCCCGCCCACCTATGTTGTTTGTCCTGCAGAATACCCCAATATTTTTTCTTCTTATTCCAATGAAGAATTGACCCCATTGATGGTTTGAAACCACATATAGATCAGATTTGTAAAGACGACCAGTTTCCTTTCGTGAAGGGCATCAGTTAACCACATGTGTTTTAACACAGGTTGATGGTGCCATTACTGACTTATCCATTGCTTGAATTTGGATTCCCCGCTTGCTGAAGTGGAATCAAACTCAATATCTCCTGACCAATAGTCCAGGTCCCAGGATACTAATCTAATAATTTAACCAAGATTGTCCCAGGAATTGATTAGACAAAACGACAGTAACCAACAAGATGTTAGCCACGAGTATTTTAAACATAAATACAAAAAATACAAGAAGGACAATGGAGGACTCGGCATGGGGGACATGTTGGGGGGAGGGGGACAAAAGGAAGGAGCCGGCGTGCTTTGTAACTTTGTCAGCGCCGTAGGTGGCTGCTATCTGTATACATTATGTATGCAAGCAAAGAATCTCACTGTGCCTAGTCACATGTGACAATAAAGTATTCCTATTCCTAGGTATACGGATGAGTTAAAGTTTACAGAGGGGACATAGGAGGAGAGCAGTACTGCAAAGGGAACATGAGAATAGTTAGTTGCAATAATAATCATATGATATCCATCTGCTTCTGATTTTAATGAGGTGACTTTGGGTAGGACCTGTGTGTTCCTGGCAGCTATGAACCCCTAGACCTCTATTCCTGCCTCCTCCTAATTATCGGGACCAGCGCCACCAGCAACAGTAAATTAGACAACACATTATCCATTTTACAGTGTAGCAGCAGTTCTGACCAATAAGTGGTGATGTTCCTGAAATGTGTTCTACCAAGCAGAGAACAATTTTATTTTCATTAAATGACTCTTAATATTCTGGGATCTATTTCCAAAATGTCGTTGTCGTTCCAAAGATAATTGACTCTAATTTTGTAGCATCTTTGCTTGACTGGAGGAATTTATGACTTTATAATTACACAGAGCAGGAGCCAGCTCCAAATTAACAGTTGCATCACATCGATGAGAATCTGTGTGTGCTATCAAAAGATTGACTAGTGCTCCAGTTCTCCTACCTTTATTTAACTGTGTTCTCTTTTAATGCTAATGCCATATTTTGGCTGAATCTGGAGGTTTAATTTCCACCCTGAGCTCTTTCTAAACTGATTGTTCAGCAGAGTTCTGAGATGCAAGCGCCTGCTGTGCAGAGCCTCACTGGAGCAGTGCATCGAATAGCCTCTCATTACATGATAGCAAATTCCAGGAAGCAACGACACAGAGATACACACACTTAACTTCAAGAACAACTCTGAAACTACGCTTTTCTACTGAATTCACGACTCGCATCAAACTTCTGAGTAACAATGCGCATTTTGCTCCGTTAAGCTTAGCTTCAGTAAAACGATATTACCAGCTTAAGTAAACCAGTAGCGGAGAATTGGAGTTGCAATAAAATATTCCCCAATCATTTGATTGCTTTATTGTACACGCATTTGGGCACAGTGGTGGAGCAGTGATTTAAATGCTGCATTAAAAATCCAAAAGAATGAATTAACAATCCAAAAATCTAATCCTCCCACACCAGATGTGTCATTTAAATTCAGTTTAATACTCCAGAATTTTTCAAAGTTCTTAATCTTCCTCATTCTTCCTCTTAATTCTACCTCGTTCGGTTATTCCGCTATTGGTATTGTTTTTGCACTGCTTCAGATTGCACTACAAACTTTGCACCATTAGACGCTGCCTGACCCACCGAGTTTCCCCAACGCTTTGCGTCCTTTGGCACCATTCAGTTGTTTTGCATTTGTCATTGTGTTTATTGTTGTATCCATGATTATCATGTATGCTGTTGGCTCCGTGAGCTTCATACGACTAGGGAATTGTATTTCACCCTGATGTACACAACAACAAACTAATCTGAATATGATGAACATGAAACTGACTGGATTGTTATTAAAAACCCATTTTGGTGCACTAGAGAGCAATAGTGATAGAGACGTGCGGCACAGAAAAACGACCATTGCTCCACCTAATCAACACCAAAACAGCAGACGTCCATTTTACACTAAGCCTACATTAATCAATCACTTTATTTATTCTACCACCATTATCATCAGTTCTCACAGCCCCTAATTCTACCACTCATCTGGACATACAAGGGACAATTTACAAAAGTGTAGGAAGGAACTGCAGATGTTGGCTTACACCGAAGATAGACAAAAATTGCTGGAGTCACTCAGTCTGAAGAAGGGTCTCGAACCGAAATGTCACCCATTCCTTTTATCCAGATACGCTGCCTGTTCTGCTGAGTTACTCCAGCATTTTCAGTCTATCTACAATTTACAATGGGCCAATTAACCTGTCAACTCGCACTTTTTTGGAATGAGGCAGAAAACCAGGACAGCTGGAGGAATCCCATGCAGGCACAAGGAGAATAAGTTCAAAAGTCATAGGTGCAGAAATAGGCCATTTGATCCATCAAGTCTACTCTGCCATTCAATCATGCTGATCTATCTTTCCTTCTCAACCCCATTCTCTTGCCTTCTCCCCATAACCTTTGATACCCTTTCTAATCAGTGTGAAAACTCTATGTACACAACACCTGAGGTGAGGATTGAACCCTGTAATTGTGAGGCAGTGGCACTTATAGCTGTGCCAAAATGCTGCTCTTCCAATGGAGGGACCCTGTCCCTCTTGCTTTGTCTGGTTGATACTCGGCTTGTACTCGCTAGAATTTAGGAGATTGAGAGGTGATCTTATGGAAACTTACAAAATTCTTAAGGGGTTGGACAGGCTAGATGCAGGAAGATTGGTCCCGATGTTGGGGAAGTCCAGAACAAGGGGTCACAGCTTAAGGATAGAGGGGAAATCCTTTAAGACCGAGGTGAGAAAAACATTTTTCACACAGAGAGTGGTGAATCTCTGGAACTCTCTGCCACAGAAGGTAGTTGAGGGCAGTTCATTGGCTATATTTAAGAGGGAGTTAGATGTGGCTCTTGTGGCTAAAGGGATCAGGGGGTGTGGAGAGAAGGCAGGTACGGGATACTGAGTTGGATGATCAGCCATGATCATATTGAATGGCGGTGCAGGCTCGAAGGGCCGAATGGCCTCCTACTGCACCTATTTTCTATGTATCTATGTATCTATGTAACTCCAATCCGGTAACGCCACCGGGACAATGTGACTTTATGGCGAAGTTTAAGAGTCTAACATTTTTAACATCTCTGAACATGCATGGTACAAGATGGTGCCGAAAACGTGATGGCTCTTGCATACTGCCTCAGTGTAATCCACTGTTTTATACTCTTGTACATAAGTATGGTAGTGCCTAATGAATAGTAAGATGTAGGTACATGTGACAATAAAGTATACTTGAACCATTGACGGGTAAGAAGAAAGAGTAAAACAGGGGCTTATGTTCAGGTAACCAAATAGGTGATAGTTTTGGGTAACCAACACTTATTATGTACCTTTCCGGCTCCTACCAGTCCACCGAGGTTCTTTCTCTTGTTATCAAGGTTTATTACTCTCCCCCTATCTGTTTCCATCGGTTCCTCATCCACACTCCTATCTGCACAGTTTCTTCTTCCTCTCCCTCATCTGGTTTCATCTTCCCATCGTCCCTTCTGTATCCTGTTCCACTCATCCTCTTCCAACCTCCATCTCTACGTTCCCTGACCTCTCCCCCTATCTGTGTCATTCTGCGTAATTATTTTTCTTTCTTTTACGTCACCTGTATCCACCTATCACCCACTAGCCACAGTTTCAAAACTCACCCTCCCCTTCTATCTGACCATCAACCACCGCCCCACGTCCATCTCAATCGATTCTTACCTATCAACTACTATCTCACCCCTTACTTTATATCTTCATATTAGCTATCCTCCCTCTACACTTTCAGTTCTAATGCAGAGTCTCGACTGAAAACACCGGCCATCCCTTAGCCTTCAGATCTGCTGCTTGAGCCTGCTGTGTTGCTCCATTATTTGTATTTAGTTTATTTCTGTTCCCCTATTTATTTGCTCTTTCTCTTCCTAGCTTATGTTACACTTACTGGATTGATATCTGCCAAGCCCTCCCTCTGGTAAAATGTTCCAAGGTGCCTTCTCATGGAAAACAAAGCCTCATAATAAGATCCGGTGACTAAAACCTCATAGAGCTATACTACATGAAACATGACCTTTGGCCCAACCTGTCCATTCCAAATCAAGTTGCCTAATCAAGCTAGTTCCACTTGCCTGTACTTGTCCCATATCCCTCTAATCCTTTCCAGTCCATGTACTTGTCCATGTGTATTTTCTATATCATTGTACCCATCTCCACCATGCCCTCTGGCAGCCTGTTCCATATGTGCACCACCTTCTGTGTGAAAATGTTGCCCCTCAGGTCCTTTTTAAATCTTTCCCCTCGCACCTTAAATCTAGCTTTAGACTCCCATATGGCAGGAAAAAAGACTGTGGTTGTTCACCTTACCTTTGCCCCTCATGATTTTAAAAACCTCCATAAGGTTAGCTTTGTTTACCATGTTTACCAAGAGACAGTGAAAAGCTATCCAGTCAAATCATATTGTACATGAGCACATGAGTACATGTATTCGATTTAAGAGATAAAAGCATATCCAGCCTCTTCGTACTGTGTACCCTGAAATTGAAATCTTTCAATAGACAATAGACAATAGACAACAGGTGCAGGAGTAGGCCATTCAGCCCTTCGAGCCAGCACCGCCATTCACTGTGATCATGGCTGATCATCCACATTCAGTACCCCGTTCCTGCCTTTTCACCATATCCTCTGACTCCGCTATCTTTAAGAGCTCTATCTAACTCTCCCTTGAATGCATCCAGTGATTTGGCCTCCACCGCCCTCTGAGGCCGAGAATTCCACAGATTTACAACTCTCTAGGGGAAAAGGTTTTTCCTCATCTCCGTTCTAAATGGCCTATCCATTATTCTTAAACTGTGGCCCCTGGTTCTGGACTCCCCCAACATCAGAACCTGGTAATGTTTTTTCCAATTTATTGGCATCCTTCCTACAGCAGGATGATCAAAACTCCAAATGTGGCTTCAGCACCGTCCTCTACAAATATAGCATGGTGTTCAACTCCTGTTCTCAACATCCTGGTTGATGAAATTCATGCACCATATTGTCTCTCTGTGTCAGCACGTTCACAAAGGAAGGACGTAATGAAGAGAAGATTGTAAAGGGAATTCCATGGATGAAGGATTCAGTCGTTGAAAAGAATAGAGCATTAATAATGGAACTATTTAAATCAGAGTTATGCAAGGAACCAGGACTGGACAACTATGTTGGAGGATGGGAAGGATGGGTGTAATACCGGAGTTTATTTTGGAGATGCAGCGTGGAAATGGGCCCTTCAACCCACTGAGTCCACACCATCAATCAATCACCCATTCACATGCTGTGGGGGGGGGGCACTTTACAGCAGACAATTAACCTACAAACCCACACATCTTTGGGATTTGGGGGGAAACTGAGCACCCAGAGGCAACCCATGTGGTCACAGAGAGAATGCGTAAATGCCACACAGACAGCCACCAAGATCAGAAGTATCAGTTCAGTTTCAGTTTTATCTTATTGTCACGTGTACCGAGGTACAGTGAAAAGCTTTGATTGCGTCCTAACCAGTTAGCGGAAAGACAATACGTGATCACAATTGAGCCATTCCCAGTGTACAAATACATGATAGAGGGAACAAGAACCAGGCTCTGTGAAAAACCCTCAAATCCCCTTTGAAGCTCTCTCACCTTAAGGGCCTGTCCCACTTTCACGACCTAATTCACAACCTCTGCCGAGTTTACCCTTGACTCATACACGCAGCATGGTCTTCACGAGGTCGTAGGAGGTCGTAGGTAGGTTGTAGCAGGCGGTGATGCTATTCGTAGGTACACGTGGCCAGTAGCGGACTGGGTCTAAAAATATTGGTTGCCAGGAGACAAAGGGGGCCCACTTCATCAGGGGCCCACTTGCCATCGGGCAAGTTGACACCCTGGCCAGTCCACCACTGCTCGTGGCATCAAGTAGGTCGGGGCGTCTTTTCAACATGATGAAAAATGTCCACGAGTAAAAAAGTTGTGAATTAGGTTGTGAAAGTGGGACAGGCCCTTTAAGTTAATGCACTATTGTTTTTGAGAGTGCTATGAGGAAAAAAAAAGATTTGGAATATCTATCCACTCTGTGCCTCTCAGCAAACCATATACCTCTATAGAAACATAGAAAAATAGAAAATAGGTGCAGGAGTAGGCCACTCGGTCATTCGAGCCAGCACCTCCATTCAATATGATCTTGGCTGATCATCCAAAATCAGTACCCCATTCCTGCTTTTTCCCCATATCCCTTGATTCCGTTAGCTAAGAGCTAAATCTAACTCTCTCTTGAAAACTAGTGAATTGGCCTCCACTGCCTTTTGTGGCAGAGAATTCCACAGATTCACAACCCTCTGGGTGAAAAAGTTTTTCCTCATCTCAGTCCTAAATGGCCCACCCCTTATTCTTAAACTGTGACCCCTGGTTCTGGACCCCTCTATCAGATTACCCATCAGCCTCTCTCAGGTATAACAAGCCCAGCCTGTTCAATCTGTCCTGATAGCCAAAGTTCTCCAAACATCCCAATGAAGATAGACACAAAATGCTGGAGTAATTCAGCGGGACAAGCAGCACCTTTGGAGAGAAGGAATGGGTGCTGAGACCCTTCATCTCAATGAATCTCCTCCCCGACCTCTCCCGCATAATCACATACTTCCTTTAATGTGGCGACCAGTGCTATTGGTAATGGTATTGGTTTATTATTGTCACGTGTAACAAGATACCGTGAAAAGCTTTTTGTTTGTGTGATATCCAGTAAAATCATTCCTTACTATACATGAGTATGATCAAGCCATACACAAGTGCGACAGGTAGTACACAGAGAAAAATAACAGTGCAGCATATTGTTTTACAGCATTGTAGCAATACAGCTGCTGAGAAAATTGCAAGCGTCCAAAATGAGGTAGGTTGGAAGATTGGGTCTATACCCTGGCTTATGGGAGCGTAATAACAGAGGGGAAGAAGGTGTTCCTGAATCTGTTTGTGCCTTCTGCCTAATATGAGCGGAGGATGCAAATGGTCCTTGATTGTGTTGCCTGATTTCCAGTGGAAGCGAGAAGTCTAGATGGAGCTGATGGTGGGGAGTCTGGTCTGTGCGGTAGACTGAGCGACATCCACTGTTCTCTTGCGGTCTTGGGCAGAGACATTCCCAAACCCAGCTGTGATGCAATCCGACAGGATGCTTTCAGCAAAGGCATTGTGAGCTGAAGGGGCCTTTTGCTCTATTGTTCTATGTTCTATGCTGTAAAGCGGCCTTTTCACGGGGCGACTTGACGCAAGAGTTAACCAGAGTTTAACATCGTGGGAACCTCGTGCGATAACAGTACGGCATTCGTGGACCACCGTGGACCACCGTAGCGCTAACGGCAGGTAATCGTGTATCTTGGTCACTCGGGAGAAAATTCAAGAAAGTTTGAATTTCTCCAAGAGTGACTTGTACACTTGTGGTTGAGCATTGCAACATTATATGGACGTAGTGGCCAGTGTGATATCCGTAATAACTCTTGCGGGTACCGTGGGAACTCCTGTGAACGGTGAACCCGGAAGCTGGACAGAGGGGACAGAAGGTGAGTAAAAATTGTCTTCTGTGGGATTGAATTTAAAAAATAAATAAAAATAAAGATTTGCATCCGCATATGGACATCAACTTATTCATGAGTTATGTTAATGAGATTCAAGAAAATAACTATAATCTTTAAAAGGGACTTTAAAAGGGACTTTACTGAAAGGTTACGCATTTTTATGGTCTGTGAGAAATTTTTCACATGTACTTCTTTGAGAGATACAGGTCGGAGTCCTCGCCGACTAGCGATCGATGCCTTTCCGAAGCAGGGTCCGGAACGCTACCAATCAATGTTGTACAGAGACCTGTGTAAGGAGTGAACTGCACATGCTGGTTTAAACCGAAGACAGACACAAAAAGCTGGAGTAACTCAGCGAGTCAAGCAGCATCTCTGGAGAAAAATAGCTGATGTTTCGGGACGAGACACATCTTCAGACTCAATTCCGATTAGGATGTCTGAAGAAGGGTTCCGATTCGAATCGCCACCTATTCTTTTTCTCCAGAGATGCTGCCTGACCCGCTGACTTACTCCAGCTTTTTATGTTTTTCTCCCCAGATCTGACTTACCTGCTGAGTTACACCAACATTTTGTGTCCTTCTGTGCGTATTAACCAGCATTAACCAGCGTCTGCAGTTCCTTTAGACATTACCTAACTTCAGATTTTAGAGATATAGCGCGTGGGAACTCCTGCGAACGGTAAACCCGGAAGCTGGACAGAGGGGACAGAAGGTGAGTAAAAAAGGTGGTCTCAATATCGACAAGGGAACATGTGTCCTTCGAGGACGTCCCACCTAATTGTCATTGTTGGATAATCTTTTTAACAGGAACACTTGCAGAGATGGCTCCCAGAAAATCTAAAAGAAAGGGGGTAAAGCGTGTCAGAGATGTTTTTGCCATGCAGGAGAATGAGGAGGAGACGCAGCAAGAGAGACAGGTGGAGAGGCAACAGGAGATGCCACAGATAACACTGCCTGTGGGCTCCTTGGAGCAGGGAGAGGGTGAGCAAGGTGGATTTCAGATTGCCTCCCCAGTAGCCGTTGTAGGAATAGCCTCAACAGACGCTTATGTAAAGGGAAGATGGCAGAAGGTAAGGCCATATAACTTCACCAGGGAACAAGAGGGGGAACTTGTAGAATGGTACCAATTTAACAAGATTCTCTACGATAAATCCAGAGAGGATTATAGAAACAGGGAGAGAAAAAGGAACCTGCTGGAGATGAAGGCTGCCGAGTTTCCCGAGTGCTCATGTGAGTTTATATAACGATATATAAGTTCATCAAGAGGAGAACCATTTAATGTTATCCAAGATTTAAAAACATACATTGCTATTGATGTAAAAGTGCTGTGTTTGCAGTTAACTTAAACTTCTCTTATAAGTCTGTCTGTGCCCTGCAGCTGCAAAGTAAAAAAGTCGTAGACAGCGCGTCAATGAAAAAAACCACCATCCTGTACTCGAAATTACTTAGTATAGGCATGTCTCCAAATGAGCCAATTCAACCAAGGGAGGATATTTATAGTGTGTGAATAAAAAAGTGACATCATTTGTGTCACGTGTAGTTCACGATGTTCATTCAAGATTTAACGCGAAAGCTCGGGAGACGGACAAGTCACTCGCACAAATAACAGGAATGCCGAGTACCGTGGGAACTCTTTATCTACCCCCCGTTATATCGTGCGAGACTCGTGCTGGACCACGACCACTTCACTCTGGTGACATCTTGCGTCAACTCGCCCCGTGAAAAAGCCCCATTAGTACTCCAAGCGTGGCCTAAACAGTGTTTTGTAAATTTGCAATGCAACATTGCAACTATTATGGTAGACAAAAATGCTGGAGAAACTCAGCGGGTGAGGCAGCATCTATGGAGCGAAGGAAATAGGCATCGTTTTTGGGTCGAAACCCTTCTTCAGATTAAATAGACAATGTTTCGGGTCGAAACCCTTCTTCAGACTCTTATATTCTGTGCCCTGACCTACAAAGGCAAGTATACTTCTTCACCATCCCATCTATTTCAATGTTGCTACTTTCAGGGAACCTTTACCCTTAGGTCTCTCTGTTCCCCAACATTCCTTTGGACATTCCCATTTATTGTACATGTCCTACCCTTATTTAACTTCCGAAAATGCATCAATTCACTATTGTCTGGATTTGTCACAAAACAAAGGATCTATTTTGGCCTCCAAATGACAATCTCTAAATCCTCTAATAACTTCTGAAGATCATTAGAATTGTAAAACAATCATCGGTGACAAGCAATAAACACGACTTGACTGCACTTGGGAGTATTGTGTGTAGCTCACACCTTTAAAACAAACTTTCAAATGTGCTTTTGGGTGCTGCAGTCTTGTCAGACTAAACGAGCAGGACAGACATTTCAACATTTGTGCATTCTGGTTCTTCTGGTTCAGGTGGGTATTTCGAGATCCCATGAAGTTGTAAAAAAAGCAGGGAGTTTTGTGTTCCCTTTTGTGGCGTTGAACAAACACTACCCAAAAGCAGGTTACCTGCTCTTCAATCAAATTGCTTCTTATCCTACAAGATGACTGTCATGTTTACCCAAGAAGTAGTTGCTGAACTTCAAAGTACTTTATTGTTAGTGAGAAATTTAACACTGGCTTACATTGACATGCAGCTTTATTGTGAGAAAGCAGGTTTCAAACTACAACTTGTACTACTGCGGATGCAACCTTACAACTGAACAGTAAACACACATCGTTAATAGCTTGCATTTATTATTATGTGTACCGTGATACAATGAAAGACGTTATTTCTGAGCTATCCGGATAAATCATACCATCCATGCAATTAAGCCGTACACAACTACAACAAGAGAAAAATGACCAAAGTGCAGAGTACAGTGTTAAACCCCTGCCCCACTGTACGAGTTCATTCCAACAGCTCTCCCGAGTTTGCCCTGATTCGAACTCAGAGATTTACGGTAATGACCACTCGTCGGTACTCGGGGCTCTCGTGGACATTTTTCATCATGTTGAAAAATCTCCATGAGTCTTCCCATGCTTACCTGCCTTTAGCGAGTCTTCCAGAGTACCTGCCGTTAGCGCTAAGAGACGTCTCCAGTTCCGACGTACCTGCTATGTTCATTTCCGTGCTTACCATGAGTTTAATTTTTTTTAAACTTGGGAGAGCTCTTGGAATGAAATCATACCGTGGGACAGAGCTATAACAGTGCTACAGCAATAGAGAAACTGCGGATAAAGAAAAGTGCAAGGTTGGGAGATCAGGACTTCACCCTTAGCTTATGGGAGGAGCGCTCAGCAGTCTGATAACAGCAGGTAAGAAGCTATTCCTGAATCTAGTGATACCTGTTTTCAAACTTTTGTACCAGCTGCCTTATGAGAGAGGGGAGAAGAGGGAATGATCAGGGTGTGAGTGGTCCTTGATTATACTTTCCCAAAGCAGCTTGAAATATAGATGGAAGGTACACAAAATTGCTGGAGGAACTCAGCGGGTGCAGCAGCATCTATGGAGCGAAGGAAATAGGCGACGTTTCGGGCCGAAACCCTTCTTCAGACTGATGGGGGGTGGGGAAAGAAAGAAGGTAAAAGGGAGGAGGAGGAGGAGCCCGAGGGCGGGCGGATGGGAGGGGGGGAGGAGACAGCTAGAGGGTGAAGGAAGGGGAGGAGACAGCACAGGCTAGCCAAATTGGGGGAATTCAATGTTGATGCCATAAGGGCGCAAGGACCCCAGACGGAATATGAGGTGCTGTTCCTCCAATTTCCGCTGTTGCTCACTCTGGCAGTGGAGGAGACCCAGGACAGAGAGGTCGGATTGGGCGTACAGTTGGAGGGCAGGGGGGATCACAGAAGGTGTGCAGTTAGAGAGGAGGTTGTGAAACTGTCTCCGGAGAGAGGAGGAGAACTTCTTCAAAGTAGGCATACCTTGAAGAGATATCGCAGTGGAGTAGACAAAGTGTTCAAAAGGGAACTGCAGATGCTGGAATATTCCAGCATCTGCAGTTCCCTGAAATATAGATGGAGTCGGTGGGAGAGGATGCTGGTATGTGTAATGCATTGTGTGGTGTCCAAAACTCTCCGCAACAGTTTCTTGCCGTCTTGGGCAGAGCAGTTGTCAAACCATGATGCGATTCAACACAATAGGATGTTTTCTACCGAGCACCTGTAGATATATGTGCCTAGGAGCAGGTGACGATAAAGTACCATTGAATAGGTTATAAAATGCCTTTACAAAAAGTACAATGTCGCAAGATGCTTCATAGACTGTGATTTGAAGCTGGGTGTCAAATGAGACGAACAGTGAAGTACCTCGTAAACCATGGGGCACCCGATGTCAGGCAGAGGGCCCAGATGCCGTAATCCAGCACGACAGGGGCAGGTGGGCCAGAGAATTTGCCGTAGGCCGCACAACTCCATTCCATTCCTGACATGTTTAATAAAATAAAACCCTGTAGAAACAGTAGCTGCTTTATTAAACAAGGCGCCCCCCAGCAATGACCCTTTAAATCACATCGGTTTCACTAGTTTCAACATAACGTGCCGCTTTCGAACGGATAGCACAAGTTGTAAATCACGGATTTTATGGTCTGATTTCTGCTTTTCAGTCGATAAAAAGTGCTGCTCAAGTTGATGATGTTATTACATGCCCCAAATTATGACTGGGGAATGGCACCTGCCTTGGGGCGATTCACACCAAGAAATACCTGATGCAACCTCACAAGGAAATACGTGTAAACACTGCAAAAAGAAAAGGCCAAAATCACATGCTATGGAATAGCAATCCCCCAAATCAAACACATTCGAATGTTCATCAGTGCAGTTTTTGATTGATGAAATCCTACCTATCATTGCAGAGGTGTCGCAGCGCTGGAGTTGCTGTTTGACTCACAATTCCAGCATCTGCAGTTCCTTGTGTATTCATATATACAAGAGTCTTCATTTCTGTGAAGACAGACACAAAATGCAGGAGTAACTCAGTGTGTCAGCCAGCATCTCTGGAGAAAAGGAATAGGTGACGTTTTGGGTCGAGACACTTCTCAGGTGCTTCACCAATGGAGGTTTTGAGTCCTCTATACTCACATGGTTTCCTCTCCCATTAACTTTTTCGATTAATGCCTGCACCTAGAGGAAAAAAAAATCAATGGAATAATAATGCTACGGTTCATTCAGGGTGCTGTGAATAGAAATGGAAATGTTACACTGTGTTTTCTCAGTTTGTGGTTTATAGTGGATGTGTTATGAGGGATTTTATCTGTGTATTACAGGTCAGCTCGAATAAAACTTCATTTTAATAGAGGCTTTGGTGTAAACTTTGAAATACAGCGCAGGTAGCAACATCTGAAAGCGTACTTACAGAAGAGGTCTGGCTCCATCAATTGTTTTGTATCATGTTGGCTTTGCATCTGCTGCGTTCTAACACGGCCAATACAACCCAAATTGAAAAAGTTCCCAGATGGTGTAAAGTGGCGTTTGGGAACTTTTTTAAATTAATTTTATAATGAGTTAAATTAACAGAAAGCCATCTGGTGACATAGTAATTTAACCAGGGAGCTCGGCTATGTCACGCTTCCACTGCTCTGTGCCCTCCAACCGATGAGCTATCCAGAGCAAGCAGTGTAACTGAGATCAGCTACTCAAAGTCACCTTCAGCAGACAGGAGCGTCGCTGATAATAACATGCCTCAATGAGGACATTGGGAGTTTGCTATCGCTTCAGCTCTTGGAACTCAGAGAAAATTCTCTATTTGCTCAGCTGTCACCACATTAGCTATCTCAGCAGCGAAATTCATTAGATGTCAGGGAATTGTTATACTTGTGCAGCAGATACGGTCCAAGCCTGCCACAAGAAACTCGCCTTGCCTGCTTGTGAATGAGTTCCGAAGAAAGGTTGTTGATCCATAATGTTAATTTTTCTTTCTCCGCTAATGCTTCCTGACCTACTGGGCATTTCCAGCACTATCTGCTTTGAATTGAATCCAAGTACAATTTATCATCATCATAGAATTATGGAAACTTAGAAGTGGGGAATTCAGCCTTTGGAGTCTGCTGTACCTTTCAATGAAATGGGCTGACCATCACAACCCAGCCCCCCTTTTTCAGCTTTCTCCTTAATCCCTCCAGCCTCAAGAACAATAGAACATAGAACAATACAACACAGGAACAGGCCCTTTACATAGATACATAGAAAATAGGTGCATGAGTAGGCCGTTAGACCCTTTGATTCAGCACCGCCATTCAATGTGATCATGGCTGATCATCCACAATCAGTACCCCGTTCCTGCCTTCTCCCCACATCCCTTGATTCCGCTAGTCCTAAGAGCTCTATCTAACTCTCTTTTGAATGCACCCAGTGATTCAGCCTCCACTGCCTTCTGAGGCAGACAATTCCACAAATTCACAACTCTCTGGGTGAAAATATTTTTCCTCATCTCAGTTCTAAATTCCAGTGAATACAAGCCCAGCCGCTCCATTCTTTCATCATATGACAGTCCCGCCAACCCAGGAATTAACCTCATGAACCTACGCTGCACTCCCTCAATAGCAAGAATGTCCTTCCTCAAATTAGGAGAACAAAACTTCACACAATACTCCAGGTGAGGTCTCACCATGGCCCTGTATAACTGCAGAAGGACCTCTTTACTCCTATACTCAAATCCTCACATTAAGAAGGCCACGTGCCATTAGCTTTCTTCACTGCCTGCTGTACCTTCATGCTTACTTTCAGTGATGGATGTACAAGGACAACCCTGTCTCGTTGCATTTCCCCTTTTCCTCATCTGACACCATTCAGAAAATAATCTCCCTTCTTGTTCTTCCACCAATGTGGATGACCTCACATTTATCCAAAATATACTGCATCTACCATGCATCTGCCTGCTCACCCAACCTATCCAAATCATCCTGCATCCTCATAGCATCCTTTTCACAGTTCACACTGCCACCCAGCTTTGTGTCATCTGCAAATTTGCTAATGTTACTTTTAATGCCTTCATGTAAATCATTAATATATATTGTAAATAGCTGTGGTCCCAGCACTGAGCCTTGTGGCACCCCACTAGTCACTACCTGCCATTCTGAAATTGATTTGTTAATTCCTACTCTTTGTTTCCTGTCTGTCAACCAATTTTCTATCCATGTCAATACCCTACCCCCAATACCATGTGCTTTAATTTTGCCCACTAATCTCCTGTGTAGGACCTTATCAAAGGCTTTCTGAAAGTCCAGATACACTACATCCACTGGCACTCCCTTATCCATTTTACTTGTTACATCCTCAAAAATTTCCAGAACATTAGTCAAGCAAGACTTCCTCTTTGTCCCACAATGCCGATTATGTTGCCTACTTCAATAAAACCATTCTGCCAACACGTACTGCATATCCCTCCATTCCCTGCATATTCTAAAAAGCGCCTTTTTAAGGTTAATATCATATCTGCTTCCATCACCTCTTCCTTGCAGCACATTCTAGGTCCTACTTATCTTCTTTAGACTTTGTGCCTCCCACCTTAAAGCTATGCTCTCTAGTCTTTGATATTTCCACCGTTCTGGCTATCCAAAGCCCTGGCTGTGCTACCCTATCTATGCCTTTGTTATCAGGCAACTGAATCATTCTACCACAACCAGAGATCAGTGCTGAACTACTATCTACCTCATTGATATCCCTCGGGCTATCCTTGACCGGACTTTGCCGGCTTTACCTTGCACTAAACGTTATTCCCTTATCCCCGTGTATCTCTGCACTGTAAATTGATTGATTGTAATCATGTATTGTCTTTCTGCTGACTGGTTAGTACGTAACCAAAAGTTTTTCACTGTAACTCGGTACACGTGACAATAAACTGAACTGAACCAACACTGTCGTTGCTGTGCTTGAAACCATTATGGACAGCAGATTTGAAGAAAATAAATAAACTTCCAAAAGGAGGACAAATCTGTGATAATAAACTGAACTGCTGAACCTTAATATACTTCTATCAGGTTGTTTCTCAGCCTCTGACACCCTAGAGAAAACAATCCAAGTTTTTCAAAACTCTCCTGACAGATAATACCTTCTAATCCAAGCAGCATCCTGGAAAATCTCTTCAGCATCCTCTTTACACCCTCCACTCCCTTTTGTAATGGGGCAACCCAAAATGCACACAATACTCCAAATGCAGCCTTACCAAATTTTATAAAGATACAACATGACTTCCTGACCCTTATAACCAATGGAGGCAAGCATACCGTATGCCTTTTTTACCACTCTCTGATTATGTGGTTACTTTCAAGGAGCTGGGACTTGGACCCCAAGATCCCTCTATACATCAATACTGTTAAGGGTTTGAGCTCCAAAAATGGAACACCTCACACTTGCTTAGATTAAACTCCATCATTTCTCCTCCCATATCTGTAAGTCTTCTATAACCCTCTGAATTCTTTGATCGCCTACTATACGGTCTGCAACACCGCCAAATGTTGTGTTGTGTGCAAACTAAAGGGCCTGTCCCACTTGGGCATCATTTGCACGTCACACAGATGACGCGCGAAGATTTTGTACATCCCAAAATCCTGGGGCGTCGCGCGCAACCGCGCGTCACTGCCTACATCACCACGCACCATGCGCGCGTAATGCGGACCATGCGCACATCATGTGCGCGGCACGACGCGTGCGCCGTGCGTCGTGACGCGTAAATGATGTCGCATAAATTACACGCAAATGACGCCCAAGTTGGGCAGGCCCTTAACTAACCAATTCATCTACATTTTCATCCAAGTGATTGATAACTATCACAATCGCCAGCGGTCCTAGCACTGATCCCTGCGGGGGGGAAACCTTGGCCATAGATCTCCAGCATTGTGTAGGAACGGGAACAGTGCAAGGTTGACGATACTGAAAACATTGTTTCAATCGGTTTGTCTTGAACCCTACTTTTGTGAAAGTTTTAATATCCAAAATGGAAAGACTAGCAGAGCCAGTATTAATGGTGCACCCAGGGGATAGATAGGGTTACTTTGCCATCACGTTCATCCCATCAATCTCCACCTTCAATTGGTCCTCCTCCATCATTTTTCGCTACCTTGAAGATGATGCCCCCATTAGCCGCGTCTTCCCCAGTCGCATTCTTAATGGTCCATTCCATCATCAACTTCCTTTTCAAGTAACCTGCACCATTCTGTTCCTTTCTCTCTGCTAATCCACACAGGTCCTTTCACCTTTCTCATCCTTTCTAAACTACCTCCCCCCCCACCCTTCACCACCTCCTGTTACTCAGTTTCTTTCCCTCTCGCACCTGGTTCCATCTGCTTATGACCCACACACTCAATCCAGTGAGTCCCCCATTCCACCACCCCCAATGTTCCCATCAGCCCGACATCCCTCCCTTATCTGGTTCCACTCATCACTTTCTTTTCTTAGTAAATTCCATAATGTGCAGCCCTTTCTTGTCTCCACTTATCACAGTCTCAAGAAGGGTCTCGACCCGAAACGTCACCTATTCCTTCGCTCCATAGATGCTGCCTCACCCGCTGAGTTTCTCCAGCTTTTTTGTCTACCTTCTAGATTCAATCACCTTCTCCATCCGTCCCTCCACACCTGGCGCCATATCGCCATCACCTCTTCCTCACCTGGATCCATCTATTGCTTTTGTAGGTAGGAACTGCAGATGCCGTTTTACACCGAAGATAGACACAAAATGCTGGAGTAACTCAGCGGGTCAGGCAGCATCGCTGGAGAAAAGGAAATGGTGACATTTTGGGTCGAAACCCTTCTTCAGACTGAGAGTCGGGGGGAAGTAAAACGAGAGGTATGAAAAGGCTCAGAACAAATCAGAGCCGGCACTGATGACCAAGGAAAGGTGGAGCCCACAATGGTCCATTGTTGAATCTAGTCTGGCCATCTATTGCCTGCCTGCTCCTACCTCTCTCCCCCCCTCTCACCACTTTATTGGCCATCTCTGCTTTAAACTCTCAGTCCTGATGCGACATCTTGACTCAAAACCTAGACCAGCTCTTTGGCCCCAGACATTTGGCTCTTCCAGCTACGTGTTTTGTGTTCCAGATTACAGCATCTGCAGTCTCTAGTATATCTCCTGTCCACTCTTCCATCTGCACCATTAGCGACTCTCAATTCACACGGTTTCCCAGGTAAACATGGGAATTCTTACCCCCCCCCCCTTCCCCATACAGGAACCTGAATTAACTTTCCAGGAATGGCAATAATTCACTTGCACTCCTATCACTTTAACGCACCACATTTCAGTGCTTCTTCTTCTTTTCGTGTGCATCTTGTTACAAATGTTGACCTCGCTGTCATCGTCCGTCCTCAAAAGGACGCAAGCTTCCGGCGACAATCAGTGGAAGCCATCACTCGTCACAATAGATGATGGTGGTGGCAGAATTAGCTCAGGATACTTCCCGTTTCCAGCCCCGCGACATGGACGCTTCTGCTATGGGGCCATTTCAGACAATGTGGCTTCCTTGCCGTTGCACAAACCAAACATAGATTGTGCGATTGATTTACAATACATCCATCATTAGTCCAAGAGGGTGACTTTGATATCCCAGTTGCCTCTCACATTAACCCCCAATCCTACTTCCACTCTACATTCTCTTTACCCTCTTTCACTCCTCTCTGGAAGATCAGAGAAAGCTTGAGGAGTAACACTTCATTTTGGGTGAGAACTGGCCAGTTCTGGTGTAAGAGCAAGGAAGGATGAAACTGGGTTTATTTCTCTCCACATATGCTGCCTGACCAAAAAGACATAAAAAGAGAATAACTTTTTGGAAGAATGGAAGTAGGAGCAGGTAATCAAGCTCACTCTAGTATTCATCAAGAGGCCCTTCAGCCCACAATGTCTGTGCCAAATATGTGCCAAATATGATGCCAAGTCAAACTAATCTCCTCTGTCTACACCTGATCCATTTCCCTCCATTCCCTGCCTATTCATGAGCTTATCTAAAAGCCTCTTAACTGCCCCTATCGTGTATGCCTCCATCACTCCCCTCCCCAACCACCCCCCCACCCCCCAGCAATGTGTTCCAGGCTCCCACCACTGTGTAAATAAAAGTGCCCCTCACATCCCCACCAAAGATATCCTAATTCTAATTATACCTGGCTAATAATAGATTACCTATTAAAAATCTTAACTTTATTTTACTCTCTGCAGTTAGTGCCTGACCTGCTAAGAATTCCCATGCCGTCTGCTTTTTGGAAGAGAGAATCTGTGCTCTGTGGCAAATCATGTGTCTTTTGTAAGATGCATAAGTACGGTGAAGTGGAGGTACAATGAAAATCTTGTTTACAGCAGCAACACAGACAGGTAGACTCAGATAAACGCACAACAACAAATTAAACATAAATTATACATTAAGAGCCAGTCCCACTTAGGCTATTTTTTAGACGACTACAGTCGCCTGTATGGTCACCTAACGTCTTTCTGGTCACCACTGGATTTTCAACATGTTCAAACATTTTTAGCAACAGTGAGTTGACGCCATTGAACGTAGCTTGACTTCTCCTGATGTAGGTGCTGTCATAGGATGTCGCCAGGTGACGTAGGTTGTTGCCGGTGCTGACTTCGGTCAATTCCATTGACGACTGCCTACGTCAACCTACGTCAACCTACGTCAACCGGCGACTGAATTGTCTTCAGTTGTCTTCAGATGTCGTCGACTGGGTCGTAGCTTGTCGTGGGTGGACGTACGTTGACTTCAGTTGTCGTAGGTTGTCACCTGTGTGGTCGCAGGTTGTCGCCAGTGTGGTCGTAGGTTGTCATAGGTGTGGTCGTAGGTAGATGTCCAAATGGGTCGCCGGTTGTCGGTAGCTTGCCGTAGCTTGACGTCGACTAGGTGGTAGGTTGTAGCTTGTCGTAGACATTGTCGTAGGGGGGGATCCAGTCACCGCTTTTACGGCAACCTGCTACGACTATGACAGTCGCCGGCATTCGCCGATAAAAAAACCAAAGTGGGACAGGTCGTTAAATGTACTCATTTGGGTATGATTTAGAACCATCAGCATAGTCAAGGACGAGTCGCACCCTGGCTACTTCCTCTTCTCCCCTCTCCCATAAGGCAAAAGGTATAGAAGTGTGAAAACGCACACCTCCAGATTCAGGGACAGTTTCTTCCCAGCTGTTATCAGGCAACTGAATCATCCTACCACAACCAGAGAGCAGTGCTGAACTACTATCTACCTCATTGGTGACCCTCAGATTATCTTTGATCGGACTTTGCTGGCTTTACCTTGCACTAAACATTATTCCCTTATCATGTATCTATACACTGTAAATGGCTCGATAGTAATCATGTATTATCTTTCCGTGCACTGGATAACACGCAACAAAAGCTTTTCACCGTAGCTCGGTACACGTGACAAGGAACTAAACTAAACTATTTGCCTGAATAGTATACAAAACTGTTTTACTCTGTATCTCAGCACATGTGACAATAATGAAGCAATACATTGGAGCCTGGTTAATAAATGTCACTATGTAAAAAATACCACCCTTCCTTCCAGATCCTCATGTGGTCGTGCACCCCCAGCCTACCTCTGTAAGCTCCACCAGGGTTATAACCCTCTGAGATACCTGCACCCAAAGCTTCACCTTCGCTGAACAAACCTTCACCTGGAAAGGTCCTACATTTTATCATTGACTCCTGCACATCTTTGCCATTCCACTCTTCTTGCTCCTATGGAAACTTTCTATAAAATCTTTTCCATCAAGTCTTTGAACCAAAGAACAACAAGGCAGCACAGTGGCGCAGCAGGTAGAGCTGCTGCCTCACTGCACCAGAGACCCGGGTTCGAGCCTCACCCCCGAGTGCTCTCTATGTGGAGTTTGCACATCCTCCCAGTGACCGGGTTGGTTTCTTCCCACATCCCAATGGCATGCGGGTTTGTAGGTTAATTGGCCGCTATTAATTGCCCCTAATGTGTAGCGTGTGGATGAGAAAACAGGATAACATGGAACTAGTGTGAATGGGTGATTGATGGTTGGCCTGGACTCGATGAGCCAAAATATCTGTTTCCATGCTTTAAAGTAAATAAGAGCATGTGTAGGCCACTTGACCCCATAAAAATGCCATTCAATATGATCATGGCTGATCCACGCAAAGTGATTAATTTAACCGATGTTTCAAGAATGTATCAACATCTTCAATAAATCTCCCCAATGATCCAGCTTCCACGACCCTCCACAGTAATAAGTTCCAGAGTTTCACCGCCTTGTGCTCAAAGAAATCTCTTCCTGTGGTTCAGTGTTGACTGTTTAATAATGCTTCTGCGAAGTGCTACAAGATGTTGCGTTGAGTTGAAAACCCTGTGCGCATGGAATACTGTGTACCACATCTGGGAGAGAATAAATAAAGCTGAGCAAGAGGAGAGGCTGAGAATGAGAGTGATAGAGAGATGAGGTGAATAACCAGCTGCGTAAATGTGTTCACCAGTTCCAGAGTGTGTCTGGTTAAGACACAAGGAATGGAGTAGGTAGTACGGAATGGTGAGCCAAATGATCTCATTCTCTTCTTTACTATTTCATGATGCTGGTTGAGTGTTTTTGGGAAACTGGGCCAGTAGGAGATTGCCCATGAGCTGGCATAAACTCAATGGGCCGAATGGCCTCATTACAAATATGGAAGATATATATGATCAATTTAGTTTGAGTTTACTTTTAGAGATACAACTCGAAACAAGGCCCTTCGGCCCACCAGGTCCACGCCGACCAGCGAACCCCGCACATTAACACTATCGTACACACACACTTGGGGCAGTTTTTACATTTGTACCAAGCCGATTAGCTTACGTACCTGTACGTCTTTGGGGTGTGGGAGGAAACCGAAGATGTCGGAGAAAACCCATGCAGGTCACGGGGAGAACACACAAACTCCGCACAGACAGCACCCGTAGTCGGGATCGAACCCGGGTCTCCGGCGCTGCACCTCTACCACTGCGCACTCTAAAACCAGCAAAACCAATCTTACAATGTAAATGTGAAACGCGGGGAATTATGAAGCAATGGCAGTTTCAGATGGAGAGTCATCAGGGGAGGCAACTTCAGATGAATAATAAATCTTGACTTTATCGTAAAAAGGAACAAATAAAAACTCTTTGCAGATAGAGTTTTGGTACTTTGTAAAGTGTGCAGGAACACGGCACAGTGAATAGAAATCACACTTCAATTGTTACAGAATAGTCACAGTCCAGTCACTCGGCTATCTCACCCAGTTTTCCTCTTTGGAAAACCAATTACAAGTGTTCTACACTGAACAGCGATAGCATCAGACACATTCTACCCGTCAGACAGCTCGTTTTGAGCAAGTGAACCCGATACAGAATTCCACACCTCCCTTTTCACTGAAGATTGCCCCGCTCCAGAATGCATGAAATAACCTGCCTTTAAAGCACTGATTTAAAATCTATCAGGATTTCGTGCTGCACAAACAATATTCTTTTAAATTTTCTTTCAGGTCTGGCGATCGAACGAGCACCAGGTTTAAAGAACTTATCAGACAGACTCCTGGAACCGAACAGACTCAACAAGCGAGGCCCACTGCGACCAACGAAGCCTGCGGCCCACGGCTCTTACGAGACCTCCGCTTGTTCAAGGGACGTCGTTCCAGCGCTGCACACCCCACAACCTCACATCACTGGGCCCGACCGAGAGGGGTCCGACCTCGCTTGTCACCGTGACCCTACATCGGGGCCTGAGCAGACCGGGTGCCCAGCCTCTCAGGGTGTCAGACAACGTGATCGGACTCCTCGATCCCACCAAGCGCACCCACCTACCTCACGGAGTGGCAGAGTCCACGCACCAACTCCTGGGTCCAACCAGGGCCAGGGGAGGTCTGAAGAAGGGTCTCGACCCGAAACATCACTCATTCCTTCTCTCCAGAGATGTTGCCTGTCCCGCTGAGTTACTCCAGCTTTTTGTGTCTACCCAGGAGAAGCCTTACCGAGGCTCTATAAGGCGCTGGTCAGGCCGCATTTGGAGTCCTGTGAGCAAATATGGGCCCCATATCTGAGGAAGGATGAACTGGTTCTGGAGAGGGGCCAGAGGAGGTTTACAAGAATGATTCCAGGAATGAGTGGGTTAGCGCATGATGAGCGTTTGACAGCACTGGGCCTGTACTCACTGGAGTTTAGAAGGTTGAGGGGGGACATCATTGAAAATTACAGAATAATGAAAGGCATAGATAGAGTGGATGTGGAGAGGATGTTTCCACTCAATCAATCAATCAATCAACCTTTATTGTCATCTTGCAAAGCAACAATTGTACAGTGCAAAATGAGAAGACGTTTCCCAGGGAATACCAGAGCATCGCACATAAAACTTAAACATTTCACACATAAAATAAAAACAATAAAAACAATCCAGTCCCTGATAAAACAGTATGAATAGTTAAAAAGTGCAGGTAAAAACAGCAACATTAAAATACGTCATAAATTGTCCAGGGCAGCTGATTTAAGTGGCCAGTGCCAGAGTTATTAAATTGTCAGTGCAAAAAGCAGCAGAATCAGGTGGAAGAGTCTAGGACCAGAGGTCATAGCCTCAGAATTAAAGGGCTTCTCTTTTAGAAAGGAGGTGAGGAGGAACTTCTTTAGTCAGAGGGTAGTTAATCTGTGGAAGTCATTGCCACAGAAGGCTGTTGTGGCCAAGTCAGTAGATATTGTTAAGGCTGAGATACACAAATTCTTGATTTGAACAGGTATCAAGGGTTACGGGGAGAAGGCAGGAAAATGGGATTAGGAGGCAGAGATCAGCCATGATTGAATGGCGTAATAGACTCGATGGGTGAATGGCCTAATTCTACTCCAATAACTCATGTGAATCTTGTGTGTGTGAAGCCCTGTGGGAGAAGCGCTGCACTATAGTGGGACTGAGAAAGATGGTTTCAAGTTCCCCTTCCCCAGCATTCTGCTGGCAAGCCCATCCCTTCCTGGCGAGCTCTACAGTATATATTCTACTCTCGCTTTGAACAGAAGGTCAGTGGAAGAGCATCATCTGCCCTGTCAGTGCCAAGTACACATGGACCCATAGTCACTGTGGCAGATCTGTCTTTCTAAGAGTGAATCTGACGAAAGCAACTGACCCAGAATGTTTAATGGTCATTTGGAGAGGTAATGGATAGTAATGGTTTGGAGGGATTTGGGCCAAGTACAGGCAAGTGGGGCTAGCTTGAGTAGGCAATTTAGTCAGCAAGGACGTTTCAGGCTAAAGGGCCTGTTTCTGTGTTGTATAGACCTATGTATTTACCTATGCGTAAATTGGAGGAACGGCACCTCATATTTCACTTGGACAGCTTACACTCCAGCGATATGAACATTGACTTCTCTAACTTCAAGTAACCCTTGCTTTCCCTCTCTCTCTATCCCTCCCCTTCCCAGTTATCCGCCCAGTTTTACTGTCTCCGACTACATTTTATCTGTTTGCTTTGTTGTTACCTTCTCTGAACCAACAACGATCTCATCCTTTCCTTCTCTCCAGAGATGCTGCCTGTCCCGCTGAGTTACTCCAGCATTTGTGTCTATCTGTATAGATCTATGACTATTCCCCCAGTTATATCCTGGTAACCTATGCTCACAGATATGCCCGTTAACTCTGCCACTCATCTCCACTCAGAGCAATTAATAATGGTCCATTGACCTCCCAAACAGCATGTTGAGGGGCTGTGGCAGGAAACCAGAGCACCTGGAGGAAACCCACACAGTCTCAGGAAGGAAGTGTAAACTCCACACAGCGTCACCGGTGATCAGGATCAAACCCACGTCCCTGGAGCTCGGTGGTTTTTGTACCTAAACCTGCACTAATCTCTCAAATGAATCGTTTACAATGTGGTGGGAGAGATAACATAACATGCAACTACATCATGTCTTTTGTTGTAATCTGGTATCTTTGAGTGTCATTTCTTCTACTGCCACGAGGACGTGGTTGGTATCAAGATGAGCAAGATAAAACGGTTTGCTACACTTCCTGTTAATTAACATTGCAAAGAACAAAGCCATTTACGTGCATTTAATACCAGAGAGAGAACATTAGAAGCAAAAATGGAAATAGTGTCAGTAGAGACATCACAAAGTAGGGAGCACAGCAATTGAAATTCTCCTCTTACCACCTTTCTAAATTCTTCAGGTTCTTTTTAATGCAGACACTACATTTATAATTAGTCTTTTAATTGATGGCCAACAATCAAGGCATTCCCCGAAGGCCAATCTAAATACTCAGCCAAGAGTTGGAGGCCGAGTTAAAAACTACTTTGCACATACAAATAGGTCTCAGAGTAAGGAACCTGCATGCAGAATTTAGTTTGGTTTAATTGATTTAGTTTAGTTTAGAGATACAGCGCGGAAACAGGCCCTTCGGCCCACCGAGTCCACAGCAACTAGTGATCCCCGCACATTAACACTATCCTACACACACTGGGGGCAATTTATACTTATACCAAGCCAATTAACCTACAAAACCTGTACGTCTTTGGAGTGTGGGAGGAAACCGGAGATCTCAGAGAATACCCACGCTGGCCACGGGGAGAACGTACAAACGTACAACGTACAGACCAGCACCCGTAATCGGGATCAAACCCAGGTCTCCGGTGCTGCAAGCGCTATACGGCAGGAAAGGTAAGGCTGCGCCACAATGCCGCTTGTTCGTTGATTGAGACGAGGAGGATTCCCAGGAAAAAACATATCCCTTTTATTTTCAGTCATTCAGAGAGAGTGATCATTTCTGACAGGACCAAACATGAATGCTGTCCCTGATTGCCCCATCTTCTTCAGTCTCTGCTATCTATATAGGAAGCTACTCATAAAATGCTGCTGGACAGAGAGTTCTGTATGTGACTTTTATCCTGTGACAAATGTAGGATAAGCAATATACTTCTTGGAGATGGCGTTATTTCCTTTCTATTGTGGTCCATGCCCATTAGGGGGTCAACACTGAGAGCCTGGAAGGTGATGTGAAAGAAAGCCAGACGAGGGGTAGGCCATTTAGGACCGAGATGAAGAATCCAGAGGAAGGCACTCTGAAACTGGCTTCCACCGTCTCACAGAGGCTGCTCATGGCCCGTGGACCATGGATTTCAACGTCAGAGTCACAGATGTACTCAATGATTAGTTCTCGATAGCTACTTGTTCTGCTCATCGACAGATTTTCCCTGGTCACCTGGCGGCACTGCATCTCTCCGCACCACCCTTCTCCCCCTTCCACCTGAGATGAATCTTCCCATCCAGCCACCGTGACCCCACATTAGTATCAGGGAAGGTACATATCTCTCTGAACCTCATATGGTAATACGTCCACCTTCTTACCTGCAAATCATCATTTACCATTTTCCCTTGGACTCGCTCGAGAAAGTTTCCTGGAGTTGGACAACTGCAAAGGTTGGACAACCACCAGTCCATGTGTCCTTCTCAACGCTAGCCTGAAGCAACATCTGGCACTATTGGTTCTAGAGATCCCTGCATATAGATAGACACAAAATGGGCGGCCCCACGGTGGCACAGCGGTAGAGTTGCTGCCTTACAGTGAATGCAACGTCGGAGACCCGGGTTCGATCCCGACCACGGAGTTTGTACGTTCTCCCCGTGACCTGTGTGGATTTTCTCTGAGGTCTTCGGTTTCCTCCCACACTTAAAAGACGTACAGGTATGTAGGTTAATTGGCCTGGTAAATGTAAAAAACGTCCCTAGTGGGCATAGGATAGTGTTAATAAATGGGGTTCGCTGGTCGGCGCGGTCACGGTGGGTTGAAGGGCCTATTTCCACGCTGTATCTCCAAACTAAAACACTGGAGCAACTCTGGGCATCTCTGGAGAGAAGGAATGGGTCTTCCGACTCACATATGGATCATTAAGTAGTTGTTGGACCGCTTGGGGCTATTTTCCCTGGCGCACCAGAGACTGCAATCCTTCAGAGGTGCACAAAAGCATGGGAGGCATAGATAATGGGATTTGTCACAGTCTATTTGTCAGGGTAGAGCAGTTCAGACACGAAATGCTGGAGTAACTCAGCGGGTCAGGCAGCATCTCTGGAGAGAAGGAATAGGTAATTTGTGTCCATCTTTGTTGTAAACCAAAATCAGTTCTAGAGGGCATAGGTCTAGGGTACAAAGGGAAAGACTTAAAAGAAACCTGAGCAGTATTTTCTTCACACGGTGTTTTCTTCTGGTGGAGCCAGATTCAAAGGACACAGTTTAAAGGGCCTGTCCCACTTGGTGATTGTTTCGGCGATCACTGCCGGCATCATTGACTGATGTATCAGGTCACCAAAAAATGTGCGGCGTGATACGGCGTGACGCGGTGTGATGCGATATGACGCGGCGTGATGACATATGATGCGTGGTGTTTTTTCAAGTGTCGCAACATTTTTTTGTCGCCGCTGGATTTTGAAATGTGCAAAATCTTTTGGCGACACTGATATGACGCCGGCAGTCACCAAAATAATTGCCAAGTGGGACACGGCCCTTAAGAGTTTCCAGGGCTATGGGGAGAGAGTGGGCAAAAGGATTGTCAGAGTCATAGTCTTTTACATCACAGAAACAGGTCCTTTATCCCAACAATTCAATTTCAACCATGATGCGTATCTGCATTAATCCCACTTGCCCACATCAGGCCCCTATCTGTCTACTCCTTTCCGATCCAAGTACCTGCCTAAATGACTTTTAAACATCGTAGTTGTGTCTATCTCTACCACCTTCTTGACCCCCTAATGGGCATGGACCACAATAGAAAGGAAATAACGCCATCTACCATCGTCTGGCTTTCTTTCACATCACCTTCCAGGCTCTCAGCTTTGACCCCCTAATGGGCATGGACCACAATAGAAAGGAAATAACGCCATCTACCAGCATGTTCCTTATAATCACCATCCTCTGTGGGAAAAGCCTGCCCCTCAGATCTTCCTTAACTTTCTCCCCTCTCATCTTAAACCTATGCCTTCTCATTTTAGATTCCCCCGCCCTCTGAAAAAAGCTGACTATCCAAGACCATCACCATTGTATAAACCTCAAAAAGGTCGCCCCTCAGCTTCCCGCGCTCCAGTGAGGAAAAAATGGACGTGGAGAGGATGTTTCCAGGGGTGGGAGAGTCTACGACTCAATAAAAGGACGTACCTTTAGTATTGAGATGAGGCTGAATTTCTTTAGTCAGCGGGTGGTAAATCTATGGAATTCATTGCCAAAGACAGCCGTGGAAGCTAAATCATTGGGTATTTTTAAAGAGGAGATTGATAGGTTCTTGATAAGTAAGGCTTCAGGGAGAAGACAGGAGAATGGGGTTGAGAGGGAAAGATTAATCAGCCATGATTGAATGGTGGAGTAGACACGATGTGCTGAATGGCTTAATTCTGCTTCTCTGCCTCATGAACAACTTCTATTTGAAAAATATCTCCGGCTGGACATCGATTGAGTTGAGTTGAGTTTAATTTATTGCCACATGTACCGAGTTACAGTGAAAAGCTTTTATTGCATGCTATCCAGTCAGCAGATAGTCAATATACGATTATAATCGAGCCACCCACAGTGGTGATACATGATAAAGGGAATAATGTAGATAATGTTTAGTGTAAATGGCCTGTCTCACGAGCATGCGACTTCATGCGGCAAGCGCGACCTAACGTGGTCGCTTGAGCCGTACGGCCTCGCGGGGCCGGTCCCACTTCGATCGCCGGAGCCATATGGAGTTGTGCGGAGCTGGTCCGGGCATCCCGAAAAACTGACACTGTCCAAAAATCCTGTGCGGCAATGGCCTGTCGGCCCGCAGCCGCATTGAGGCTGTACGCAGCGTCTCGACACCGTACGCAGCGTCTTGATGCCGTACGCAGCGTCTCGACGCCGTACGCAGCGTCTCGACGCCGTATGCAGCGTCTTGACGCCGTACGCCTAGCGCGTAGCGTTGCTCGATGACGTCACCGCCCGGCGTGCCGTTGCGTGATGTCATAACTACCCGACGCCGTGCGACGTCCAAATTCAGTCAGCCCGCCTCCTGCCCAGCTGATTGGTGAGTATGATGTCGGGATCAGCTCCATACGGCTCCGCGGTTGGAAGTGGGACCGGCCCCGCGAGGCCGTACGCCTCAAGCCACCACATTTGGTCACGCTGGACGCATGCAATCGCATGCTGGTGGGACAGGCCCTTTAGATAAAGTCCAATCAAAGATAGTCTGAGGGCCTCCAATGACGTTGATAGCAGCCCAGGACCACTCTCTAGCTGTTGGTAGGGTTGTTCAGTTACCTGATCAGTTTTGGAATGCTGCACAGGTAGAAACATCTGAAAGAGGCCAGGGTCCGATATTTTACCTCATGTGAGCTTAACATATGCTACAATCTAACATGATCAATGCAGACCCATGGGCTGAATGGCCTCCTTTTGTGTTGTGATTCCATGAATCTGTTTAATGGCCCAAAGTCTAAAATAACACTGAGGCTCATAGCATGACTTTATTCCTGCACAAACGAGGGGCAGATTGGGAAATAAATACAGATGTCTGAAGAAGGCTTCCAACCCGAAACGTCACCATCCTTTTTCTCCAGAGATACTCCCTGATCCGCTGAGTTGTCCGCTGACATTCTTCGGTATAAACCAACAGTTGCAGTTCCTTTCTGCACAGATATCCATATGTTCTTGTTTTAGTTAAAGTTATAAAATTATTCAGCAAGGAAACATCTTCAGCCCAAATTGATTCCATAAGAATCAGACGCTCAGCTCTGATGTTAGTTTCACATGAACATCATCCCACTGTCAACCTCACCAGTTGTCCATTGACGGATACAGCTGCGAGATTTTATAAAGTAATTTCTAGCACCAAACATGAAGTCATGCCAATTCCAGCCCATTGCCAAGAAATGATCTTAATCCCATATGTTTTAATTCTTGCTGATTTTTCAAAGTGTAATTTAATTTCCTATCTGTCCCCTCTTTTTATAATCAGAGTCATACAACACCGAAACAGCCCTTGGGCCCAACTCATCCACACCACGCAAGATGCCCCCTCTAAACTAAGCCTATTTGCCTGCAATTCACCCATATCCCTCTAAACCATTCCTATCCATATACCTATCCAAGTGCCTTTTAAATGTTGTTATCGTACTTGCCTCAACTACCTCCTCTGACAGGTCGTTCCATATACCCAACATCTTCTATGTGAAAAAGTTGCCCCTCAGGGTCCCATTGAACCTTTTCCCTCACACCTTAAACCAATGTCCTTTGGCTCTTGATTCCTATATCAATTCCCCTCACAATAGAACGGGTGGGCCCGCGGTGTGTGGCAGAGGCCGGTCGAGGACGTTCCGCTGAAAGAACAAAGAGGACCCAGCGTGGGGTGGGCGCTGAGAGAACAGAGGATCCCCGCGTGAAGGGGGTGCTGCACTGGCAGCAGCCTGTCGGCAGCGTGTCCGTTTTTTTTTCAACTTTTTTTTTTTTTTAGTATGTTTAAAAGTCTGTTTTTAATGTTTCTTTGTGTGTTATGTGTGGGGGGTGGTGTGGGGGGGTAAGGGGGAAACCGTTTCGGCCGCCTCTTCCATGGAGAGGCGACTTTTTTCAGGTCGCCTCCCCCGTGGCCTAACAGCAAGGATCGGCGTGGACTTTCCCGGAGATGCGCCCGGGGCTTCAGCGGCAGGCGCAGCGTGGACTCTCGGCGCGGAGCGGGTGAGACCTCGCTGGGGCTCGCTGGAGGGGAGCGCTCCGTTACGCTGGCCCGGGGCAGCCGGCAGCCCAAAGCAGCAGTCTGCAGAACTCCAGCTGGTGCGGCGTCTACAGCCTGGGATCCCTCGTGGAGGACCCGGGGGGAAGAAGAAGCTTCCACCGCCGTCCCGCGGCCATCTTCTACCGCGGGTGCGGCATGGACTTACCATCTCCCCTGGAGGGGAGCTTCGACCGCCGGCCCTGCAGACTGCGGTGCTTCCGGCTGCGGCACGGCAGGTACTTTAAAACTTTGACCGCCGGCCTGCGGCCTACACCAGCCTGAAGCCGCGGTCTCTGGTTGGGAAGAGCCGATCCTGGATTTACCTTGACTTTGACTTTGTCCCTTACCATCTGGACGCCCGCAGCAACGGCTGTGGAGGGTGGAGGTCCCGACCACGGGGGAAAATGGAGGAGGACTGGCCAAGCTCTGTGCCTTCCACCACAGTGATGAATGCTGTGGTGGATGTTTGTGTAAATTTTTTATTGTGGTTGTGTTCTTTATTACTGTACCGCTGCTGGCAACCCAAATACCACCGACCTTGGTTGTGTGGCAATTAAATTATATCAAATTATATCAAGGGAGGCCGCTGAGAGAACAAAGAGGGACTCAGCGTGGGGGAACCGCCGACAACAAAAAGGGGCCATTGGGAACTATATTGAACACCTTTGTTCCTTTGTCGGCTGCCTATACTCTTTGCATACATTGTGTATGGTATGCAACACAAAGAATTTCACTATGACATGTTGCATGTGATAATGAAGTATCAATCAAACATAGTTTTATAACCTCAATAAAATCACTCTTTAGCCACCTGGCCTCCAAGGAATAACGTCCCAGCTTGCCCAATCTCTCCCCACAGGTCAGGCACTCTGTAGCTGGCAACATCATCGTAAATCTTCTCTGCATTCCTTCCAGCTTAATGATAGCCTTCCTCTTCCAAAACCGAACACAATACTCCAAATGCGGCCTCAGCAATGCCCTGTACGACAGTAACATAAGGTCCCAACTTCTCTATTATCAATACCATAGAAACATAGAAACATAGAAAATAGGTGCAGGAGTAGGCCACTCGGCCCTTCGAGCCTGCACCGCCATTCAATATGATCATGGCTGATCATCCAACTCAGTATCCTGTACCTGCCTTCTCTCCATACCCCCTGATCCCTTTAGCCACAAGGGCCACATATAACTACCCTGACTGATGAAGGCCAAAAGCATTCTTCACCTCTCTATCTAGCAGTGCCAGTATTTTCAGGGAACTATGGACCTCTGCTCTACAACACTCACCAGGGCCCTACCATCCTCTGTGAAGATCTTGCCCTGGTTAGCCTTCCCAAAATGTGTTTGTCCTATTTTTTTTAATCTACACTTCCTTTCCTCATGTATTACTACAACCACATTTTTTCCTTATATTTCACACTAATTTGATTTTCAGTCTGAATTTAAATTCCACAGATGTTATGGTGGGATTTGAACTCGGGTCACTTAAAAAAATGCATTGAGATTTTCTGCTTCAGTCAACCTTTCCAAGTTCCCACAATCCTCCAAGAGAAAATAAAAATCTTCTCCATTCCTCTCTATTTTCTCGAACAATAAATTTAAATTCCTTTTTCTCAGGTTATGGTGAATGCTCATTGCCCTGAGAGGTTAACATGAGGTGGGGGCAGCACAGTGGCACAGTTGGTAGAGCTGCTGCCTCACAGCTCTGGAGACCTGGCTTTCATCCTGAACTTGGTTGCTGTCAGTGTGGAGTTTTCACATTTTCCAGTGTTTTCCAGCTTACTCACACATACTAAAGGCTTGCAGGTATTAATTGGGCTCTATAAATTGTCCCTCGTGCATAGGGAGTGGATACAAATGACTTTATGCTTTAGAGTAACCACCAGGTGGCGCTTCGATGGCAGCTTTGCCTACAGTCTGTCTGTCCTTTTCATTTTATGTTGTTATTTTTAGTGTGTTTTAAAAGTTTGTGTTAATGTTCTCCGGTTTGTTTTATGTGCGGGGTGGGCGGGGGTTGGTCGGGAAACTTTTATTTCAATCTCTGACCTTGCCGGAGATGTGATTGTTTTCCGGCTTGTATCTCCGATCGCTCTGCGGCCTAACATCGTGGAGCTGGAGGCCTTGCTCGGGTCTGACTTTGAGCCGCACTGCGGGGCGTGGACTTGGGAGCCGATTCCTTGCCTGGGATTGACGCTCCAACTGCAGCCTGCGGACTTTAATATCAAGTGCTTGCAGTCTCGGGAGAGACCGAGTCGGGAATCTCCGGAAGTCGCATGACATCAACTAGCCCCGACCCGAGGTAGATCGCCTGGCGATGCAGGAGCTTGATCGCCGCGATGAGGAGGCCTGCATCCAGCTACGGGAGTAAGATCATCCCGTCAACGGAAGGTCAGAGACCCCGGAACGCTGGAGAACAAAGAGTGAGAGATTGAACTTCTTTTCACCTTCCATCACATTGAGGAATGTGGAGGAGTCACTGCGGTGGATGTTTATGTTAAAATGTATTTTGTGTGTTCTGTTGGTTTTTATTAGTATGACTGTATGGCAAATCAAATTCATTGTATGTTGCAAATACTTGGCTAATAAAGTAAGTATGAGTATGAGTAGAGATAAAGAGATACAGCTCTTCAGCTCATAGAGTCCGCGCCGACCAGCAATCACCCCGTACATTAGCACTATCCTACACATTAGGGACAACTTAAGGGCCTGTCCCACTTAGGCGATTTTTCAGCGGACTGCCGGCGAGTGTCAAGCTCACGGCACTCGCTGAAAAAACGGGTAGTGGAACGGCGAGTGTCAAGAGTGGAACACACACACACACACACACACACACACACACACACAAAGGCGGGGGCCAGGGAAAGCGGGGGAGCGCTGTCTGAAATTCACATGGTGCAAAGCCAAGGTGAAACAGACACACACCGTGATGAACAGGAAGATAAAGACGGCTAGCACAGTGTAAAGTAAGTCCTTTAAAAAAGCGGGGAGGAGGGGGAGGGGAGAAGGAGGGAGAAGGGGGGAGAAGGGGGAGGGGGAGAAGGGGGGGGGGGAGAAGGGGGAGGTAGGAGGGGAGACACTTTTAAGAAGCCAGACGACTTTTAATACGCCAGAGATACACAGCTGTGAAGTTTGGCGGGCATTTAACATTACCGGTCGGTTTTCCTTGGTTCTGAAAACGCGTGCTTATGGTTCTTTTCCCCCAATGAGCCAATGAAAATGCCCGGTCGGCAAAAGAGATTAACTAAAACTACCTACGGCCACCTCGACTACCCATAATTACATGGCGACCCCACTACCACTGCACCTACAACCACAAAAGTATCGATTTTCTCCATGGCGACCAACATGTTGAAAAATTTGCTGTGACCATACTGAGGCCACGACTAGTTCCCAGAATGCGGGAACTCCTCACGGCCGTGAAGGAGACTCACCAGAGACCACCAGCGAACATGTGGCGATCATCAGCGCAGAGTCTCCTGCACTCGCCTAAAAAGTCGCCTAAGTGGGACAGGCCCTTTACATTTTTTTTACCAAGATGATTAACCTACAAACCTGTATGTTTTTGGAGTATGAGAGGAAACCGGAGCACCCGGAGAAAACACACACAGTCACAACAAACCAACTCCATACAGGCAGCAGCCATGGTCAGGATCGAACCCGGGTCTCTGGCACTGTAAGGCACCAACTTCATCGCTGCGCCTCAGGGCCGCCCAAGTGTGTGAACGAGTGATCGATGGTCAGTTTGCACGGTGTGGGCCGGAGGACCCGTTTCCATGTTGTTGGCGTCATTCAATTAATCAATCAAATATTATTTCTCTCAACTAATATGCTGCCTGAGCAGCTGAGCGTTCCTATCTTTCAACCACATCTTCAATATCCAAAAGGTAAAATGGCTGTACATTGCCCGTACAATGGCTAATATTGCAGTGTTATTTTCAAAGATGTACAGTAAAATAATCCCTTGGTAATATCATGTATATTCTGCATTTTACAGAATCCATCCACTCAGATCACATCCAGCCATTTTATTTGCATTGTGTTTTCTATCACACTGCAAAGAGGAATAAATCCTTCTTGTCACCACTTCATAGGTTCTTGATTTGTTAAAGATCAGTTGCCTTTTTCTGTTTGCGTTTGGGCATACACAGTTTAAATATTAAGCATTTTCCTTACAAAAATGTAAAAGTCATTCTAACGTGCAAGGACAAATCTCACCAACAGCACACCACACGCCTTTAGAATCACCAAGAGCAAAAATGGCTTATCGCTAATTCTGCACTGCCATCTACTGACGAGTAGCAGTTGTACAGTGTCATGTTTCCTTCATTACCACAGTGTTGTTCTGGAGACTTCAGGTTTGCAAAGTTGAAATAAATCTTCTTACTCTATGCAGTGGGATGATACAATCTGGTAATGAGCAGGGCTTCTCTTTGCATGGAGCGATCTGGTCATGATTCAGTACACTGTCAAAGCAGGGAACTGACCATGAACCTCTGGTCAATCTACAGTCTGCTAGCTGCAGGGCCATTATGCTAACTTGCTAAGGCAAGCCTGCCAAAGGGAAGGATGTTAATTCAAAGCATGACTTGAAACCTCTTTAGGATAATCATGAATAACCATCAAGCAAAGCATTGCAGACAGTGACGATATTAGCATAATAACCTAGTTCATATGTGATAGGAGCAGTATTAGGCCATTCGGCCCATCGAGTCTACTCCGCCATTCAATCATGGCTGATCTATCTTTCCTTCTTAACCCCATTGTCCTGCCTTCTCCCCATAACTACCGACACCCATACTAATCAAGAATCTATCAATCTCTGCCTTAAAAAATATCAGTTGACGGTCTCCACAGCCAAGAGCGGAACTCGCTATCAAAACATGGAGGGGATGGGGGACACAATTTTTTGGCGGCCGCGCGCACATGCGCACACTCACACACATGCGTGCGAGGCTTCGGAGGCTCAATCCAGCGCTAAATGCAGCTCAACTCTGCCTGTCTCACCGGGTTAACCTACAGCCCTGTCTGGACTGACGGGATACTGGCGCTGCTTCTCCACACTGGCCATATTTCCCGCAAGCCCAGGAAGGGTTGGAGGCTCACCTGACGGGACAGGCAGAGTTAGCTAGGTTTAGCGCTGTTTCTCTGCGCTGGCCCGTCTGATTCCCGACCAAAGATCTTATAGCGGAGGATCTTTTGCCGACCTCTCTGGCCACCCGTGGACAGGACAGTGCTGGAGACCCGGCCGGGATCGATCCTGGCTGCGGATGAGGCACAGGTCTGTGCCACGTCTCCCTCCTCCAATCACCGCACTCTATCCTCAGTCCCACAACCCCCCCCCCCCACTCCTCCCTCCTCCAATCATCGCGCTGAATCATGTCCCGCCCCCATTGCCTGCTGACCGACGTCTCTCTTATCCAATCGGCGCCCTCGATCATCAGTCCCACCCCCACTGTCTCGCAGAAAGCGGAGATTTCACCGGGTTTTAAAATCCGGATTACAAAAACTTGGGGGGGGTGTCCCCCACCTCTCAAAACATGGAGGGGACACGTGTCCCCTCTGGCCCCCACTGGTTTTCTGCCCCTGTCCACAGCCGTCTGTGGCAATTAACTCCACAGATGCACCACCCTCTGACAAAATAAATTCCCCCTCATCTCCTTCCTTAAGGAACATCCTTTTATTATGAGGCTATGACCTCTGGTTCTAGACTCTCCCACTAGTGGAAACATCCTCTCCACATCCACTCTATCCAAGCCTTTCACTATTTGGTAAATTTCAATGATATGCCCCCTCATCCGTCTAATCTCCAGCGAGTAGAGGCCCAGTGCCTCTATAGGTTATCTATGGAATGAAATGTTTGAAGGTCAAGATCTGAACCCCTCCACACAACTTGTGCAGCAGTGATCATTGGCTTGCTATATAAATGTGTGAATTTATTCCTGTGACACACTTTCTACCTAAAGAATTCAGCATGAAACTAATGCATGTTTCAACGCATTTCAAAGAATGCTGAAGAGACTTCAAGCTTTAGACTTTCAAGATACAGTGTATAAACAGGCCCTTTGGCCCACAGAGTATGGCCTGAATGGTGATCACACCGTACACTAGCACTATCCTCCACACTAGCGACAATTTACAATTCCCCCTCGCAACACCCCCCCCCCCCCCTCTCCTTAAACACGAGCATTAAAACAAATCTGGTGGGCATTACAGTCTTCTTTTTCTTCTTGCGTATGGCATGCACAGCCTAAAGTTGAAGGACAATTTGTTCTATTTGATCTTATTTGATTGAGGCTCTACAGTTATTATCTAAATAATGCTCGCGCTGAAGAAATTGCCTACATTATGATTCTTTTGTGAAATGTAAAGACAAACTGTGCAATATTTTTATGGGATTAGCTGTTATGCAAAGGCACCTATGTTTTAATTTGCTTCTGGTATCAGGTTAACTACAGGCACCTACCTCAGATATCCACTATTTTTCAACGCGTTTCCTTTTAAACTCGGGCACTTCATCTCTCCATCTTTGCTTTGCAGCAAAATAATTACATTCTGTTGAGGTTTTTCACTAATTCTCCAAGACAATTACTTATCAATCCAATGCAGGAACTATGAGCGTCATGTCACAAAGCAATTCTTCTATGAAGCCAATTACTGTAAATGCTGGCCACCAAGCTGATGTTTCACTCATTCTATAATCAGGCCAAATGTACCAGGCAATCTCATTACAGTTAAACATGAATTCAATGGGAATTTGTGCAGCAAAATTAATTTCACGTGTTAAAACAGAGATTAACCATTAATAAGATATATCTGAATTTAAGTTTTATTCGCCTATAAAACACTAGGGTGTCAAGGAATGAGTGATGAATGAGATATTTATATCCATGGGGGCTTGATAAGGTTGATGGTGAGAGGCTATTTTCCTCTAGTTGGAAAGTCTAAATCTGCAGCATTATCTCAGATTGAAAAGTCAAGTGTTTAGGACTGAGATGTGATAAAGTGTTTTTACTGCAGAAGGCTGTATATCTTGGAAATGTTCTACTTCAAAAGGCCCATTCCCGGGCAGATTACAATAGATTTTTTGGACAATACGAAAATCAGAGGAGATGGAAATTTGATTGGAAAAACTGTTTCTTAATGGATGACGGCACAGTGGCTTGGTGGTAGAGTTGCTACATTACAACACCAAAGATCCGGGTTCGATCCTGACTGTGGGTGCTGTCTGTACGGATTTGTACATTCTCCTCGTGGGTTTTCTCCGGTTGCTGCAGTTTCCTCCCCCACTCCAAAGACTTGTGGTTATTGGTTTCAATTTGCAAAAATAGTAAATTGTCCCTAGTGTGTAGGATAGTGTTAGTGCATGGGGAACATTGGTCGGCGTGGACTTAGTGCACCAAAGGGCCTGTTTCTGCATTGTATCCTTAAACTAAACTTAAACTTAAACTAAACTTCACTCTTAATTGTGATTTTAGCTATTGCTCCCTTGCTCTATCCAGGCTAAACTAGTGTTTTGTATCTATTCCAATTATTTTACAGATTCTGATTGGAATTATATTGTAATTCGATGCAGAAATAAGTCCTTCAGCTGCTTGAGTTTGCACCGACCTTGAAACTCACATTTGCACTAATCCTATATAGTTTCATTTATTGTGGATAGTCTATTTCCTGTGATGGAGATGCTGAGATCAAGAAAGGGGAGGGAGGTGCCAGAGATGGTCCAAGTAAATTTGAGTGCAGGATGGAAATTGGTGGTGAAGTTGATAAAATCCGTGGGTTCTGCATGGGTGCAGGAGGTAGCACCGATGCAGTCGTCAATGTAACAGAGAATGAGTGTGGAGATCGGGCCATTGTGCAGGTATGCCTGGAACAGGGATTGTTCAATGTGTTTTCTTTAACATTGTTACTTTTTTGATCATCTTTCATTCATTGTTCTTTATCTCTTTACATCATCGTCTATATCTCTCGTTTCCTTTATCCCTAACCAGTCTGAAGAAGGGCCTCGACCCGAAACGTCACCCATCCCTTCTCTCCAACCAATTCATAACGAGTTGGTCTCCATTTGTCGTCTTTTTGGAATCATATGGTGCAACACAATTGTAAAAAATAACTGTTTCAGGACTGGACGAGGGTTGGTCGAGATTATAAACAATGATCTCCTTACTTTTTTTTTTTTTTTTTAATTCTCTTTTTTCTATTTTCTTTTTCTCAACTTTCTTCACTCATTCGTCTTTTTTCTTTTTCTTCACACACTATATATCTCACGTCTTTCTATCCTTTACTATCTAATTTATTTTTCTTATTCTAATCTTTCTTTAATATAACAAAAAAAAAAAAGAAGCTGTACATAAAATGTATTATGAAAATATATATTAGGCACTTTGGTGCCATTTGATTGTACTTACTTCTAATAAAATAAAATATTAAAAAAAAAAAAAAAAAATCCCTTCTCTCCAGAGATGCTGCCTGTACTGCTGAGTTACTCCAGCTTTTTGTGTCTATCCTAGTTTCATTTATTACTCTTCCCCCGATGAACCCACTCGGTCTCCCCTTTCCAGATTGAACCACTCATGTACACATTAGAAGCAATAATTTACAGTAGCCAATTCACTCAATAACCAGTGCATCTTCAGGGTGTGGGAGGAATCCGGATCACCCGCAGAAACACAAATGCTCAGAGGGTGAACATGTGAACTCCACAAAGACAGCCCCACAAATCAGGATTAAACCCAAATCGCTGAGCTGTAAGATGGCGTCCCTCGGCCTTCAGAACACTGGGGTAGAGAAGCCAAGTGTGTGCGACCTGTGTTTATGATTCAATCCCAAAGTGAATTGAAATCTCCATCTCATCATCATCATCATTGGCGGTCACTCGAAACGAGTATGACTGTCCTCTCATGGAGGATGCCTGTGCGTGGCTTTGTTTAACGTGGGGAGACTGGTGCACAGACAGCCACCTTAACAGACAGCCACAGACAGCCGCACTTGTCCTTGACAGATCTGGGTCAGGATCCAGTGGGATGGAGTCCAAGACGACCGGAGACCCTTTTCTGCTGCCGCCTTCATCCGCCTTCCCAGCCGTTGTGACACTCCACTAAAGCCAGCCATCGTCCTCCTCCTGTTCCACCGTTGAGGTCTTGGTTGGATTGCTCTTTGTCAGAGACCTCCTCCTCGACCATACCACCATGGGTGACCCTACCAGGAGTGTAGCTCCAGACGGCATCGCTCTCAGGATCTCAGGACCATACAAGCTTCTCCATCACGACAAGGTGACAATCCACAGAGA
Organism: Amblyraja radiata; assembly: GCF_010909765.2. Taxonomy (NCBI): domain Eukaryota; kingdom Metazoa; phylum Chordata; class Chondrichthyes; order Rajiformes; family Rajidae; genus Amblyraja; species Amblyraja radiata. The sequence goes on from NC_045957.1 coordinate 14,721,660, forward strand.
AGTAAATCTCCATCTATACAATGCAGGACATAGCAGCCTGCTTGATAGGCACCCCATCTACAACCATCCACTGCATCACCAACCCACTGGAGCCGCAACTTATACCATCCACAGGCTGAATTCAGCAACTCACTAAGATTCCTTACACGTCACCATTGAAACTCGCAACCCCTACCAGGTAGAAGGCCAAAGGCAGCAAAAGCAGGGGGACACCATCAATTGGAAAATGCTTTCTGAGACACACGCCATCCTGACCTGGAAATATATTGCCATTCCTTCACCGTCACAGGGGCAACATCTTGAAACTCACTCCCTGACAGCAATGTGGGTAGACCCAGGTCTCAAAGTCTGCAACAGTTCGTAAAGGCAGTTCACCACTACCTTCTCAACGGCAATTAAGGATGGGCAATTAAATGCTGGCTCGGCCTGCAAAGCCCACATCCCTTGAATGAATATCTTTTTTTTAGTCTTCTTGCGTTTGGCGTAAGTTGTACGACAACTTGTTCTATTGGATCTTATTTGATTGTGCACGCCGGGTTGATTGCATTCGTCGAAACAGGGCGGACCACGTGAAGGTTGCAATCTTGCACCCCTTTAATCCGCTAAACCCCATTATCTTTCTGGTGAAACTTTTCAGTTTTGTTTAGGCCAATTGCTGAGGTCTGATGTCCAGAGTTAACTTCACGGCAGATAGACACAAAATGCTGGAGTAACTCAACGGGACAGGCAGCATCTCTGTATAGAAGGAATGAGTGTCGTTTTGGGTCGAGACCATTCATCAGACTGAGAGCCAGGGGAGAGGGAGTCTGGATATATGCACAGGCAAGGTGTGAAAAAGACAAATAAAAGCAGATGATGATAAGAACATGTAGAATGGATTGTTGTCAGCTGAGGGGAAGGGTCTGGGTGGAGTGCTCCAAGAGCTCTGCTCAATGAATGCATACTTCTCTGCTTTCTTTCTTCAATGGCCATACTCATTGTGACAGTACCAAGCAATTATCATTATCTGGGACATTACTGAGCATCAAGAATAACTCCTTGGGTTTGGACAGTAGAAGGTAGATCCAAAGCTAGGTTACACAACAACACCTTGGACATATAGTTTCTATAATGTACTAAAACATCTAAAGAAGGACATATTAGGACAGGGTGGCCGAACAAGATAGGTTTGAATTGAGTGCTTCTTTCGGTCTCCTATGAAGTAAATATCAGCGATCTCATCCCAAGCTATTTCAAAGAGGCTTCTGCTTGTAAAATATTCTTACTGAAGATTCACTGTTGTGGTGATCTGAAATAGGTGACTGTTGGAGAAAACAGGGACATTCTGAGAGTCAAGCTTGTGTTCATAGCATGGAAATAAATTTATAATCATATCTTTGAAAAGAAAATTGAAAATTACTTCCTTGTTCTTTTACAAGGGTGCTCATCCATTCCTAACACTGCCTAGGGCTATTGAAACAATAGATCGGGTCAATATTCTCAAACTAGCTCCACAGGTCATTCCTTTCTTATCGAGCGGTCCAGGTTTTCCCAGCTAAATGAATGCAGATTCTTTCTGTGTTAACCTACTTGAAATTACAGTGCAATTGATTGTGGCCTAACCTAAATAATTACCTTGGTCAGTCACGGATTACAACCTTAAAGGGCATGTCCCATTTAAGAATCCCTAAATCAAAAACATACAAATAGTATCTATCTACAGGTAGATATATATTTTTTTAAAAAGGATGCAGGCTGTGTAGGAAGGAACTGCAGGTGCTGATTTAAAACAAAGATAGACGCAAAAAGCTGGAGTAACTCAGTGGGTCAGGCAGCATCTCCGGAGAGAAGGAATGGGTGACATTTCGGGTCGAGACTGAAGAAGGGCCTCGACCCGAAACGTCACCCATTCCTTCTCTCAAGAGATGCTGCCTGTCTCGCTGTTACGCCAGCTTTTTGTGTCTATCTTCAAAAAAAAGTTCAGCGTGTGTATATCTATCTATCTATCTATATTACTAAAAGTCTGTTCTTGACCGGTTTTGGCCATCTGTGCTGCGATTTCCGAGAGAACGCCGCCACCTACGGCCGTCATTTTTGGCCACCTTGCTCAGAGCCCCCCTCCGCCGCATGTGTGCTGAGGATTTTTTCCGTCGATGAAAAATGACAGAGATATTAATGTTTTTACAAAATTCCCCATTCTCTCTGCTGCCCCCGCTGGCGGCAGGGGGGAGAGACTATAAAACCAGGAATTGGTGTGCCACACAGTCTCTTCAAGATGGAGGAAGGCAGAGGGTCACGTTTCTCTGAGCTGTGAATAACACTGGACACATGTCTACTCAAATGTAAGTGCCCTTAGTGGTTCTAAAATGCTTGCAGAATGTGTCTATTGGTTCTAAACCTTGCAAAAAAATGTCTATTGGTTCTAAAGCTTGCAAAAAAATGTCTATTGGTTCTAAAGCTTTCGAAAAATGTCTATTGGTTCTAAAGCTTGCAACAAATGTCTATTGGTTCTAAAGCTTGCAAAAAGTGTCTCTATTGGTTCTAAAGCTTGCAAAAAATGTCTATTGGTTCTAAAGCTTGCAAAAAAAGTGTCTATTGGTTCTAAAGCTTGCAAAAAAATGTCTATTGGTTGTAAAGCTTGCAAAAAATGTCTATTGGTTCTAAAGCTTGCAAAAAAATGTCTATTGGTTCTAAAGCTATTGGTTGGCTTGGCTTGGCTTGGGTGTGTCTTGAAATTGAAAGGCACTACTTACTGCAAATGGTGGCATGAAGTTGAAAGGCACTACTTACTGCAAATGGTGGCTGAGGAGCTTTGGCTTGAAGTTGAAAGGCACTATTACTGCAAATGGTGGCTTGGTTGCTTTGGCTTGAAGTTGAAAGGCACTATTACTGCAAATGGTGGCTTGGTTGCTTTGGCTTTTAGTTGAAAGGCACTACTTACTGCAAATGGTGGCATGGGTGTGGCTTGAAGTTGAAAGACACCACTTACTGCAAATGGTGGCTTGGGAGCTTTGAAGTTGAAAGGCACTATTTACCGCAAATGATGGCTTGGGTGTGGCTTGAAGTTGAAAGACACCACTTACCTGCAAATGGTGTCATGAAGTTGAAAGGCACTACTTACTGCAAATGGTGGCTTGGGAGCTTTGGTTTGAAGTTGAAAGGCACTATTGCTGCAAATGGTGGCTTGGTTGCTTTGGCTTGAAGTTGAAAGGCACTGCTTACTGCAAATTGTGGCTTGGGTGTGGCATGGGTGTGGCTTGAAGTTGAAAGACACCACTTACTGCAAATTATGGCTTGGGTGTGGCTTGAAGTTGAAAGACACTACTTACTGCAAATGGTGGCTTGGGAGCTTTGGCTTGAAGTAGAAAAGGCACTACTTACTGCAAATGGTGGCTTGGGTGCTTTGGCTTGAAGTTGAAAGGCACTATTACTGCAAATGGTGGCTTGGTTGCTTTGGCTTGAAGTTGAAAGGCACTACTTACTGCAAATGGTGGCTTGGGTGTGGCTTGGGTGTGGCTTGAAGTTGAAAGGCACTACTTACTGCAAATGGTGGCTTGGGAGCTTTGGCTTGAAGTAGAAAAGGCACTACTTACTGCAAATGGTGGCTTGGGTGCTTTGGCTTGAAGTTGAAAGGCACTATTACTGCAAATGGTGGCTTGGTTGCTTTGGCTTGAAGTTGAAAGGCACTACTTACTGCAAATGGTGGCTTGGGAGCTTTGACTTGAAGTTGAAAGGCACCTCTTACTGCAAATGGTGGCTTGGGTGTGGTTTGAAGTTGAAAGGCACTACTTACTGCAAATGGTAGCTTGGATGCATTGGCTTGAAGTTAAAAGGCACCACTTACTGCAAATGGTGGCATGAAGTTGAAAGGCACTACTTACTGCAAATGGTAGCTTGGGTGCTTTGGCTTGAAGTTAAAAGGCACTACTGTAAACGCACTTCCTATTTGCACTATATATTGATTTTAGATAAAACGCTACCACTTACGGCTGTGATTTTTGGCCATCTTACTCAGTCCCCCTCCGCTGAGCAGATGCAGAGAATTCTTCCCATCAATGAAAAATAAAAGTGTTATTAGTTTTTTTTTTAATGTTGAGAATCTCTCTCCTGTCAATCACTCCATGAAAGCCACACCTTTTCCGGTGGGGGGGGGGGAGGGGTTATAAAACCCGTAAATGTGGGTGTGGCTCAGTCTCTGCAAGATGGAGGAGGGAGAGGTCACGACTCGCAGTCTTTAGTGGCTTTGCACCCTACTTCAAATGGTATGAAACTGCACTTGAATTTGGTGGCCTTGCACCCTGCTAGAAGTGGTAAGAAACTGCACTTGAATTTGGTGGCCTTATACCCTGCTTGAAATAGAATTACCAGGATTAGCCGTGAGTCAACTACCAGCCCACCAGCCGTGAGTGAGTGAGTTGCCAGCACAACAGGCCTGATTGACTGAGACGCCAGCCCAAGAATCCATTTGGCGCACAATTTGCATACTAGCCCTCTGGAAACGAGTCCCTTCAGCCCACAACACCCATACTAGCGCTCCAGAAAGCCCCCCCCCCCCCAACTGGCCACCAATCTTAGAATTGGTGGAGAGGTGGAATATTGCGTTGGATGACCAGCCCTCCTATGTGATGCTGGGACCCAACGGGTCCCACTTAGTCTAGTACTGTATATACACATTCCCACATATACATGGCGATGAGCCATTTTTTTTAATAGCACTAAAGGTGGGGACTTCCATGATATAGATGTAGTATTGATGTAGGACCAGTGATTTAATTTCCGTCAGAATGATAGGTATCTTGTGATCACCTGCAGCTGCTGCTCTTGTCCCTCTTGATAGCAAAAGGTTGCTGGTTTGGAAGGTGCTCTTGGGAGCCTGGGTCAGTGAATTTTATTAACAGTACATGACCCATGTGAGAGATGGGATACAAATCATGGTGGATGCTTTGACCTCAATCCTGTCAACTGCCCTCAGTTTAAGCAGCACTCATTCATATCTGGAGAGAACATTGGTTCAGTGATGCAGTGAGGAGGTGGGTTGGTGAAGATTATTCTGCCAAAACAGGCAATGAAGTGTCTCATCAAGTTAGTTTAGTTTAGAGATGCAGCGCGGAAACAGGCCCTTCGTCCCACCGCGCCCGCGCCAACCAGTGATCCCTGCACATGAACACTATCCTACGCACACTAGGGACAATTTACAATTTCACCGAGCAAATTTGCCGATAAACCTGTATGTCTTTGGAGTGTGGGAGGAAACCAAAGCACTCGGAGAAAACCTACGGGGTCACGGGGAGAACGTACAAACTCCATACGGGCAGCATCAGAGTCAGGAAAGAACGCGGGTGCTGGTGTGGTGAGGCAGCAACTCTACTGCTGCGTCACTGTGCCGACCAATTGGTCTCTTCCATGTGAAAAAACATCTTGATGGTTGAAAATACATTGCAGCATCTAATCTTGTTAGCTTGCCATTTTTAGTAATCAGTGTTTGATGTTGAGCAAAATCAATTTTCTTTTAAAATATTTTCATGACCTCAGAATTCTGTCTCTCTCTCTCTCTCTCTCTCTTTTTTTTTTTTTTTTTTTTTTTTTTTTTTTTTTTTTTTTTTTTATTTCCAAGACTTTATTCAACACATCAAATAATACAACAGATCACGTCATACACAAAGCGAAATTACATTATACCAAGTGTCATTATATTACAACATTACAATCATTATTCACAATACTCTCAACCCCTCGCGGTGACCAGCGCCCACGGAATACCTCCAAAGTCCCCGTGAACACCGCATGTTCCCTCTCCAGGGACACACGTGCACGGACGTAGGCCCGAAAGAGGGGCAAGCAGCCGACCCTTGCCTGGCCATCCATCGCCTGCTGCCTGGACCCGCGTATGGCCATCTTGGCCAGGCCCAGGAGTAGACCGACAGGTAGGTCCCACCCTCCCACTTGGCTCTCCCCACAACCTACCTTGTGTCCAAACACAAGAATCGTAGGACTAAAATGTAACCAGAACTTTAGCAACAACCCCTTCAGATATTGATACAGGGGCAGTAGCCTCTCACACTCCATATAAATGTGGAACACGGTCTCTTCCTCGCCACAGAAAATACAGGCAGCGGACGAGTCCGTGAACCGACTCAAAAGTTTGTTACATGCCACCGCTCCGTGCAGCACTCTCCACCCCAGGTCCCCAATGTAAAGGGGGACAACTCCCGTGTAGAGGGACCCCCACTGGGGACCTTCCTCGCCTTCAGGTGGTAACACCGTCCGCCATGGAGTGTCGGGACGGGAGACGAAGGCAAGGAGGTGCAGAATGTGCAGGAACATTCTATACAGTGAGCGTCTCTTCGCGTCACGAAACGGCACGCTATCCATCTCCGAAAGGCGGCTCAGGTTGTGTGGAGCCGGTGCCCGAGATATATCCCGGAACCGAGGCCCGATGAGCAGATCTGACGGAGCGGGTAAGAGCTCATTCAACACCACTCTAGGCGCATGCCTCTCCTCGACACCCGCCATGATTTGGTGAGGACCGGCCACTCCCGCAGCCGCAACATCCCCCTCCCCTCGTGGAGCAACACGCTGGCTGAAAACAACCAGATTCCTCACTCTTAACACATCCCGGTAGAAAACAGGCAAGCCCCTTAGGGCGGGTCGACTGATGCCCGCCTCCGGGAGCCGCGAGACCCCCCTTAGACAACGACCCCGTCGGAAAAAATACGTGGCCAAAACGTGCCATCTGGGGGGGTTCTCTATATACATATACCTCCTCAGAGTCCTGAGGCGGAGAGCCGCCACCTGGGTACGCGCGCATACCAAGGACTGGCCCCCCTCCTCTAACGGGAGACTCAGGACCGCTGCGGAAACCCAGTGCTTCCTATTTCCCCAAAAGAAATCCACCAGCTTCATCTGTAAAGCATTTACAAAAATGGAAGGCGGGACAAGAGTAGCCAGCCGGTACCATAACATGGAGGCCACCAGCTGGTTTATGACCAACACCCTCCCCTGAAAAGAAAGAACTCCAAGCAGGCCTGACCAGCGCCCCAGCCGGGCAACCACTTTCGTCTCCAACTCCTGCCAGTTTGCCGGCCAAGCATCCTCAGTGGGACTCAGGTACACCCCCAGATAGAGGAGGTGCGTGGTGCTCCACGCAAACATTGCCATCTCCTCTGGCAGGGAGTCCACCTGCCACTGACCCACTAAAAGTCCAGAGCACTTGCTCCAATTAATCCTGGCAGAGGATGCAGCCGAGTATATCTTCTGGCAATCACGCATCCTCCGCAGGTCACCAGGATCGGTGAACATAAGGAGTACATCATCGGCATATGCCGAAAGAACCAACTCCACCCCCGGGCCCGGTAGGGCCAAGCCTGTCAACCTCCTCCGAAGAAGACACAGGAACGGCTCCACACAGACCGCGTACAACTGACCTGACATGGGGCACCCCTGACGGACCCCCCTCCCAAAATGAAAGGGGGCCAACAACCCACCATTAACCTTCACAAGACACTCCACTGCAGCATACAAGAGGCGGACCCGGGCCACAAAATGCGGTCCAAATCCGAACGCTTGCAACGTCCCGAAAAGGTATTCATGCTCTACCCTATCAAAAGCCTTCTCCTGATCAAGAGACAGAAAAGCAGCTGACTGACCAGTTCCCTGTGCTAGATGAATCAGGTCCCTAACCAGGTGGATGTTGTCCTGAATGGACCGACCAGGGACTGTGTAGGACTGGTCATAGTGAATCAACTGAGACAGCACGGAGCCCAGGCGATTTGCCATCGCCCGTGCAAAAACTTTATACTCTGTGCATAGGAGAGAGACCGGGCGCCAGTTTTTCAACAAGCGGAGTTCCCCCTTCTTGGGCAGCAGGACAACAACTGCTCTACGCCACGAGAGGGGCATCTCCCCGGTCGCCAGGCTCTCCCCCAGAACCAACATGTAATCACCCCCCAGGATACCCCAGAAAGCTCTTACAAACTCTACCGTCAGCCCATCCAGCCCCGGGGACTTACCCCTCTTGAGCTGATGCAATGCTCGAGTCAACTCCTCCAAAGATAAAGGGCCATCAAGAATATCGGCCTCCTCCCTATCAATAATCGGTAGACTCTCCCACAGGTCCTGCTGAGCTTCCCCACTGACTCTACCTGCGGAGAACAGGGATCCATAAAAGGACCTGACCAAGGCACTAATCCTCTCTGGATCCGTGACAGAGGAGCCATCATCTGCTAGCAGCTCCACGAGCTGTTTGCGGGCTCCCCGCCCTTTCTCCAGAGAGAAAAAGAAAGGCGAAGCTCGATCCAGATCGTGCAGCATCTGGACCCGTGCCCTCACATAAGCACCTCGGGACCGCTCAAGTTGCAGGTTCCTCAAGGCTTCCTTCTTCTCATGAAACACACCCCATTCGCAAGATTCACCTCCAACCTGACCCAGGCGAGACTCTGCGTCCCTCAGCTCCCTCTCAAGCTTCTCAACCGCTGAGTCCCGCCGCCCGGTCGACCCCCACGTGTATTCCTTACAAAAAATACGGATGTGAGCTTTCCCCACATCCCACCACTGCCTAAGGGAAGAGAAGCACCTCTGCCTCTCTCTCCACCTCACCCAAAACCGACTGAATGACTCCCGGAAACACCGATCCTCCAGCAGCCGGTTATTAAAGTGCCAGTACGCAGACCCGGCCCGAGCGCGCGCTGGATTAAAATCCGCACGCACCAGACAATGGTCCGAGCATGGCACCAGCTGCATTGAGGCCGCTGAGACACGGGAAACAAACGCTCGGGAGATATATATTCGATCAATGCGGGAACCACCGCCCTCAGACCTCCGCGAAAAAGCAGTGGAGTCTGGGTTGAGGTCCCGCCACACATCAACCAACTCAAAAGAATCAATCAACCCTCTCAGCTTCTTCGCTACAGCAGGGGCACACTGAGTACCAGAACGATCTCGCACCTCAAGTGTGCAGTTAAAGTCCCCCCCAAGGAAGACACACTCTCCCCTATCAATAGTGCTCAACAGAGCACTCACCTCCTGAAGTAGGCCGGCCTGCATCGTGCCGGAGCTGGGGGCATACACGTTAATGAAATGCAACGGCATGCCATCCAGGCTCACGGCCAGATGGAGCAAACGTCCTGGCACAACTTCTTGCACTTTTATAATATTGGGCAAGAAATTCTGAGCCAACAGAATGGCCACCCCACTCGAATTTGAGCTAAGATGACTCATATAGACTTCACCTTCCCACTCCAATCTCCAGGTGGGTTCATCACTGACAACAGTATGCGTCTCCTGCAGAAAACACACTGCAAATTTCCCCTCCCTAAGGACCGATAAAAGCTGGAATCTGCGAAAACTCGCTCTACTCCCGTTTAAATTTAGGGTAACTAATGTGAATGCACTGGTACATTAGTTTGAAATCCTCCCACTTCTCCTGGGCTCTGTAGCCCTCTCTCTTAGGAGCTCCAAAAAGCCCCTAAGCTGGCCCTGCTCAGAGCCTGGAAGACCACTATCCTCGCTGGCAAGGATAGCCTCGAGAGTTTCAACTAAGGCCGACAGATCAGCCCACCGTCTCTTAGCGGCCTCAACCTTTTTCTTGTTGCTGCGAATTGTTTTTAGGAATTCCAGCAACTCGCAGATGATAGCACTTGGTTCGTCCTTGGTTCCTGGGCTATCGGCCAAGTTTCTCGCACCTGACACAACACGCTCAGCATCACCAAGGTCATTTTCAGAAGTCGAAAGACCAGAGCTCTCTGGAATTTCGCCAACCCCTTCACACAAACTGGCCCCATCCCTCTCCCCCTCCTCCGACATGTCACCACCCCCAGGATCAATGCCGGGGAAGGGTCCCGAAACCCCTATCCGCATCACGCAGCCCACTGCCTGGCTGGGCTCCTGCGCTCTGTCCTCACCCTCCACATCTGGGCCTGGGGAAGAGAAAACAAGAGGCACCCCCAGGGTCTGTGGTAAACTGGCACCCCCAGAATCCGAAAGAAGGTCGCTGCCCGAAACAACTCCGACCTCCACGGCACCGAAAGCACCCCCTCCACTGGCAACACCCAGAGGCTCTCCACCAGTCTTTTTCCTCTCCCCTGCCAACTCAGCCGGCAGTACAATACACACCTCGGCACCTCCACTGGCTCCAATATTGAGCACTGATTGGTACACCATTCCCCCCGGCCCCCCTCCCTCGGGCTGACTCTGCTCGTCCCCCGTCTCAGGGTCCACACTACCAGGGGAGCTTACCCCACCCTCCTGCGTGCTAACACCCTTAGTAGGCCTCTGAAACGAGGGGACCTCCTCCGACCCAGAGGACGCACCCCCAGGGGAGCCAAGATCAGCACACGATGAGATACCTCCCTCGGAGGGCCCCTGTGATGAAAGAACCTCCCCCCGCCCAGAGGACACAGCTCCAGAGGGGTCTACCCCGTCACCTGACCCTATGGTACCCTCGAGAGAACCCTGAAGCGGAGGCTCAACCTCCACCCCAGTAGACGTCATTTCCTGACCTCCACCCACATCGGTGGTGGAAGGACTGGAAAACTGCACCCCCCTTACTTTGGACTCACGTCCATGCTCTTCCTCGCCAGGCCCAATCCTCCTTTTGTCCCACTAGCATGCGGCGGTGTGGTGACCTCCATAAAGAAAGGGTCTTCCTCCTCCACACTACCCCCAGCCACTTTACCACCCGCACGTGTTACCTTCCCTACTCCCGTCAGAGCCACCTCAGCTCCTTGCTGGGCCACGGCAGTTTCACTCTGGGCCTCCCTGGAGCTAACAGGCACCTCTTGGGTGATCTTTTTCTCCTTTTTCTTCCTCTTCTTCAGCTGCTCCCATTCCTCTCCTCCCTCCCCCTGTGCCTCACCTTCAGCCACCCCCACATGTTCAGAATGTAGGGGTTGGGGGCCCTCGCTGCCCCGGGTCCCCAAGGCGGAAACTCCAGAACCAGAAGGGCTATCCCCACTGCCCCGGATCACCGAGGCAGTGCCAGCAGCCCCAGCCAGGTCAGCGCCTCCACCCCGCCCCTCCGAGGCATGACGAGCCACCGCTGATGGGCCAGCAGTGCGTTCCTGGGCCGCTGCGCTAGAGGTTCTGGCAGCGACCCCATGATTAGGACATTCCCTACGGAGATGTCCATAACCACCGCACGCATGACACCGTGCCTTTCCCCAACTCCAACGCACGGTTCTAGGGAGACCCCTACACTCCACCTCGAAACTCCCCTCATCGCCTTCCCCCTCCCCCACCTTCACGAACACCCTCCTTTTGAAACTGAGAATCCCTTTTTCCTCCGGGTCCCCCCCCGGGTGCATGAGCCTAAAGCACTTAGACCGCACCTCCCCAATCTGAGACAGGTGTGGAATGAGTGTCGCATCCGGAATACATGTAGGGCAACTCCTCAGGAGAACCGGTCTCACCCTGGACACCCATGGGTCCACCTGTATATGGACCCCCCCCACTGAAATCCCCCTCTCCACCACTGTGGCCACATCCTCCCGTTCTTCAATATCATCTCAACCTTTCCCCTCTCGAGCTCGGAAGAGACAATAGCCCCCCTACCAAGAAGGGCATTCATAGCCTTCGTAATTGCTCCCCTGGACATCTGGGGCCCAGTTTGAACCGAGATACCAAAACTGTCCCAGTCCAAGTCAACATGAGGCTCATGTTCAGATGGCCTCGCTTCCGCTGCTGATGTCGCTGCTGCGTAGCTCCTCACCTTCTGCCGCGCCCCCGCCATCGCCATCCGGGCAGAGGCACAAACCAGCTCCCGTCCCTCCAGCAGCTCAGCAAATTAATTCCCAGGGACAGTCACAGTCCAAAGCAATCCTCAAAAAGCAAAGTCCTCCAGCTGAATAAGGAATGTTCCAAACTCGTCCACGCCAGAATGCCAGGTCGCCCTTTCTTGCCGAACACAAAAGCACCGTCTTCACATTAAGCCAGGCAACCGCACTGTGCAAAATGACTTTAGGGCAGAGAATCAGTGCCAAAACACCGCAAAGGCACCGAAAAACTTCAAACCCTCGATATCCAGGCACTCTTGGCAGTCCGCCAATGACAGCCGCACCCTGTTCCCTCGACAATGCAGAAAATTATCAAGGGATTTTCGCGCTAAATGGAGGAGTCTTTAAAGCAATGGAAAGTTTCAACAGTCCAACAATAAGTCAGACTATGAATCCCCACTGCCTCTGTTCCTTTCCCAGCGACAGAATCCTTCAAAGGCTGCTTAAAACTTCTCAGCCACTGGAGCTGAGACAGACCCAGCCTGCCTCTCTCTCTCTCTCTCTCTCTCTCTCTCTCTCTCTCTCCCTCTCTCTCTCTCCCCCCTCTCTCTCTCGCTCTCCCTCTCTATCTCCCCCTCTCTCTCTCTCTCTCTCTCTCCTTCGCTCTCTCTCTCTTTCCCTCTCTCTCTCTCTCTCTATCTATCTATCTATCTATCTATCTATCTATCTATCTATCTATCTATCTATCTATCTATCTATCTATTTATCTATCTTATCTATCTTATCTATCTTATCTATGTGTTTAAGAAGGAACTACAGATGCTGGAAAATCGAAGGTACACAAAAATGCTGGAAAAACTCAGCGGGTGCAGCAGCATATATGGAGCGAAGGAGATAGGCAACGTTCTGAGCCGAAACCCTTCTTCCAACCCCTATCAGTCTGAAGAAGGGTTTCGGCCCGAAACGTTGCCTATCTCCTTCGCTCCATAGATGCTGCTGCACCCGCTGAGTTTCTCCAGCATTTTTATCTATCTATCTATCTATCTATCTATCTATCTATCTATCTATCTATCTATCTATCTATCTATCTATCTATCTCCTCTTCCAGCTCAGTAAGACTTTGAGATACCTGCCCCATCCCACCAATTCTGACCTCTTAATATCCCCAAATTTAATTGTTGCTCCAAGTTCCAAGACCTTGACTGCTGGAAATCCTCCCCAATAATCTTCCCTTCACTTCTTCCTCTCTGTCCTCCTTCAAGATTGGTTTAGTTTTAGTTTTAGAGATGCAGCATGAAAACAGCCCCTTCTGCCTACTGAGTTCGAGCTAACAATTGATAACTCGACAGCAGGGGCAATATACAAAGGCCAATTAACCTACAAACCTGCATGTCTTTGTAATGTGGGAGGAAACTGAAGCACCCGGAGGAAACTCACATGGTCCCAGGCGGGAATGTTCACATTCCATACACACAGCACCCGCAGACAGGATTGAACCCGGGTCTCTGGAGCTGTCAGGAAACAGTTCTACCACTGCGCCACTGTGTCGCCTGCATCCCTTTGTCTAAGCTTTTGGGCAATTGCCTTTATATAACCTTTTGAGGCTTGCCATCATTTCTTTTTTTGTTTGGTAAAACTCTTTTGAAGATCCTTGGGACATTTTTCCTGCATTAAAGGTCTTGGATGAATAGGAGCTCTTGTTGCTGCTTCTCATTCTGTTGGAACTCCTTTCAACAATGAACAATACTTCAAGTAAAAAAAAAGTCAGATCTTGCTGCCAAGTTTCAAAAGGTAATACGATTTAGATGCTGCTTTTGCTAACTCCAGGCACAAAGCCAAAACAGAAGGTTCAGTGCCAGATTTGACTGGCAATCCAGTAATGTCAGCTTCTGGCAGATCCTTTGCCCAAAGCTTGGAAGTTTCTAAGAAATTTCAGCAGCATTCTAAGAAACCGAAAGCCTTGATAATTATTCAGCCATCAGAAAACCGGCATGCAGACCAGATGTTCCTAGTTCAGTTAACCGTTCTCTCTGCAGAGCAATTGATTTATTAGGTTTAGTATCTGAGTTAAACATGAAACACTTTTGCTGGAAGTTCAGTGTCTTAATTGCAGGCAAGCTCGGGACTTTGATTTGGAAGACCCAAATTCCTGCCAGTGAAGCTTTCTCTGTGGTCTATTGCTGGTCCCAACATAACATCTAACTGTGAAGCTCAGGAAACTGCTCAATAAAGGGCAGCAGACCAGACGTGATGTGGACAAAAAGAGAATGCAGATGCCTGAACCTGGAACAAAAAAAAAACAGAACGCCGGAAGTACTCACTACGTTGTATATTGTTAATTTTTCCTCTTCCCTTTCTTTTCTGGTGCAGGTTCTCAAACCCAAAATGTTGACATGTACCTTAATTCTCTGCAGATTGCTCCTCTAAGTTCTTCCAGTATTCTGTGTTTGGACTTGATGCAGTTTTTGTGAGTGAATTCATTTGTTTAAAGATTTCATTGGTGAAATAAGACCCTCGGAATATAAGAATTTAGGGGCAGGAATAAGCCACTCCGCTGGTTAAGCCTACCCTATCATTCAATAAGCTTGTGGCACCAGAACTCATCTGCTGTTCTGTGCCAGATCCCTATTACACTCAAGATAGCCACAAAATGCTGCAGTAACTCAGCGAGTCAGGCAGCATCTCTGGAGGAAAAGGAAGAGCGACGTTTCGCAAAATGGCAGAACGGCACCTCATATTTGGCTTGGGCAGCTTGCAACCAAGTGGTATGAACGTTGATTTATCTAATTCCAAGTAATCTCTGCATTCCATCCCCCCCCCCCCCCCCCCCCCCCCCCCCGTTTCCCCACCCTAGGCATCCTACTAGTTCCATTGTTCGCATCCTTGTATCCCCCCCCCCCCCCATTATCACCTGTTTCCCAGCCAACAATGGGCCATTGTGGGCTCCACCCTTCCTTGGTCATCTGTTGCCAGCCCCGATTTGTTCTGGCCTTTTCTTCCCTCCCCTCTATTTTTAGTCTGAAGAAGGATCTTGACCCGAACCATCACCCATCCTTTTCCTCCAGAGATGCTGTCTGACCCGCTAAGTTACGTCAGCATTTTGTGTCTTTCTTCAGTTTATACCGACATTTGCAGGTCCTTTCTACACCTATTACACTCAATTCCCTAATTTTTCAAAATGGGGATTTACTTCCTCTTTAAATACCCAGGTATCCGACCTCCATAATCTTCTGGGGTAGAACATTCCACAGATTTATCATCCTCTGTCGGGAGAAAATTGTACACACCTCGGTTTAGAGAAAGATGTTTAAGGCATGGGAAGGACTGGTGGCTCAGTTACAGGTACAGATATCACAGGTGCGATATAAGTGGAGATGATAGAGGAGGGGGACTTGATTAGCAAGAACATAAGATCATAAATGATAGGAGTAGAATTAGGTCATTCAGCCCATCATGTCTACTCCGCCTGTATGTTTTAGTATCCTCTAGCTTGTTGTATGTGGGGGGTGGGGGGGGAAAACTTTTTTTAATCACTTACCTCGACGGAGATGCGACTTTTTTCCGTATCGTATCTCCGTCCGCACTGCGGCCTAACAACGAGCAGTTGGCGGCCTTTGCTGGAGACCGACTTCAGGAGCTCCAACAGCGGGAGCCTGCGGACGTTAACATCGTGGAGCTCTTGGTCCCTGGTTAGAGACCGACTTCGGGAGTTCCAAGCCGCAGGAGCTTTGGCCGCCCCGACGCAGGAGATTCGATCGCCTCGACACGGGGGCTTCGATCGCCAGATGTGGGAGCTTCAATCGGCCTGACTGCGGATGGTTTGACTGCCCCGACCACGGGAGAATAAAGAGGAAGAAGATCAGACTTTATTGTCTTCCATCACAGTGAGGAAAGTGGGGAATCCACTGTGGTGGGTGTTTATGTTAACTTTTATGTAGCTGTGTGCCTTGTTGCTTTTTTATTTAGTATGGCTCTATGGTGATTCGGATTTCACTGCACCTTAATTGGTACATGTGAAAATAAACTGACCTTTGACCTTTGAACCTTTGCTGGCAAACTAATACTTTCTACTTACATTCGAAGATCAGTGTTCGTCTAAAACAAAGGAATCGAGGTGAAAGAGATGTGCAGGCTGGAAAATAGTTCAGAATTTCCTTTGGCTGCTGCACAAAAGTGACAATGTGAATGCAATTATGATTTCCAAAGTCAGCTATTTAAAGCAGAAATAATTTTAAGACAACATATGTTTGAATGAGATTGGCAAACCTCTTCCCCAAAAGCAGTGTTTTCGCTCCGGGTGCAAATACCAGCCATCTCTTGAGTTGGAGATCGACAGGGGTGGAAAAAGAAATTCAATCTCTGACACTTTAATCTAATCCTGGCATCCTTTAAGAGCAGCATGGTGGCACTGCGGTAGAGTTGCTGCCTTACAGCACTCTCAGCATCAGAGACCCAGGTTCGATCCCGACTACGGGTACTGTCTGTACGGAGTTTGTACGTTCTCCCCGTGGCTGCGTGGTATTTCTCTGAGATCTTCGGTTTCCTCCCACACGCCAAAGACGTACAGGTTTGTAGGTTAATTGGCTTGGTATAAGTGTGAATTGTCCCTGGTGTGTGTCCCTAGGATAGCGGTAATATTGTAATTGTAATTAATTTATCAGCCAAGAATGTAAACATACAAAGAATTAGATTTGCCTAGTCATACAAAAAAAAGCAACAAGATACATAACCACATAAAAATTAAACATAAACTTAAACATCCACCACAACGGCGTGTGAGAATCCCCAGGTTTTTTTTGACAACCTCACATTCCCCACTGTGATGGCAGGCAAATAACTTATACCTTCTTTCCTCCTTTCCTCCCACGGTCGAGGCAATCGAAACCTCCACAGTCGGGGCGATCGAAACATCCACCCCCCCAATCGTCGATCGAAGATCCCGCATCGGGGCGATCGAAGCTCGCACGATAGGAACGGTCGAAGCTCCTGCGGATGGAGCTCCCGCAGTTGATCCCTAACAAAGGGACAGCCAGCTCCACGATGTGCGGGGATCGCTGGTCTGTGGGGACTAGTTGGGCCGAAGGGGCTGTTTCCGCGCTGTATCGACAAACTAAACTAAATCCTTGTGATTTGTATCGGTTGTGAATCCAGTGGAATAATGCCATGTGGTATTTGGCCACCAGAGAGCATGTTTGCAAAGAGATTGCTGGAAGTGAGCTGTATTTCCTGACTCTGCATTGGCCCAGGGAGTTGAGAATTCCACCCACGATTGCCAGTTTTTCACAAGATTTCCAGCCATGGATGAAATATCCAGCCATGCAGAGGATCCATTTGAAACTTGTGACATCGTCATTGCATCAATCAAAAAGCCAGTAAAGATCTGTGCTACCTTATTCAATTAGATTCAGTTGCGAAAGAAGGTCAAGCATAAATTGTCCCACAAGAGGCATTGATATTTACATCATTTATCGAGTAACATTCAAGAATCAAGCCAAACGCTTGTACTTCAATTGTCAAAGCGTAAAAGGCCACGGACAAAGTGCTGAATTAGTGCAGATTGGCACTTAATGGCTAACATGAACATGATGGGCTGAAGGGCCTGTTTCTATGGTGTATGACTAATGGGCCTGTCCCACTTAGGCGACTTTTTGGGCAACTGCAGGAGACTATGCGGTCGCCACATGTTCATGGGTGGTTGCCGGGTAGTCGCCTTCATGGTCGTGAGGAGTTCCCGCATTCTGGGAACTAGTCGCGGCCTCATTATGTTGCGGCCTCATTATGTTTTCAACGTGTTGAAAAATTAGCGGCGACCAGAATGAAGCCGCCATGGAAGTAGCGAGAATTCTCGTGCCGTAGGCGCAGTGGTAGTGAGTTGCCAGGAGGTCGAAGGTTGTCGTAGGTTGTTGTGGGTTGTAGCCGGTGCTGACCGGTGAATTTCATTGGCTCATTGGGAAAAAAAAACGTAAAGAGTAGTTTTCAGAACCGAGGGTAACCGACCGTGGATCTCTGGCTTCTTAAAAGTTGCCTCCACTCCTTCTATCCCCTCTCCCCCCCCCCCCCCCCCCCCCCCCCCCCCCCCCCCCCCCCCCCCCCCCTCCACCTCTTTTAAAGGACTTGCGTGACCCTTCCTGTACACTGTGCTTTCACCGTCTTAATTACAGCGCCAACCATCCTGTTGATCATGGTGTGTGTCTGTATCATATTGGCTTTGCACCGTGTGAATTTCACTCAGACAGCGCTCCCTCCGCGTGCCCTGTCCCATCCCTTGACAGTCGCCTGGAAACTCGCTTAAGAGGGACAGGCCCATAAGTCAATGTCATCTTCTGCTGTATACACTAATGACTTAGTGTATGTAAAGGAGTATTGTACTCAGTTACGATGAGTGAGGAAGCCCCGCCAGTCCGCATGCGCATCAATCTTCAAAGCAGCGGTGTGAAATCACAGATAACAGTAGTCGAAGTAACATAGTAAGACTTAGAGAAGACTAGAACTACCGAGTGATCTTTATGAGAGAGGGTAGGGAGCAGTGGGCACGTAATCACTCATCGTAACTCCTCATAAAATAAAGATCAAACTTCAAACTGGTAAGTTTTCATTTAATCTTACTATTTTACTTCGGAGTCACGTGAGAGATTTCAAAGGTCTGTGATTTCATGCCATGAAAAACGAGTCTACACAACCACAACTGCTTCATTGACAGATGAGGGAAACATTCATAATGAATAAATAATAGTAACTCCTCTCATCCGGTAGTAAATTAACCACTGAACCTAAAATAGAGTTGGCAAATACCCCTGGTCTGGCAATAGGTTATTATGAAATGTTCAGAAAGTTCGTTCGTTCGACCATCCCTGCAGTCGCTAGGATGTGGTCCAGCGGAACGTACATAACCTTTGCAGCTGATGTTGTAGCAGCCCTGGTGGAGTGAGATTTGAAAAATATCAGTATCTACTCCTGCATGAGCCAAACCCCGTTTTAACCACTTGGAGATGGTCTGAACCAATAGCTTTTTATAAAGTTTTTGTAATTAACAAACATTGCTAGTTCAGAGCCTCTAAGGCTCTTCATGACCTTGACGTATTGTTGTATATGTGTGGCCATACATAACCAAAGGCCCATGGGGTATGCCATGAAACTAGTTTGAGACCTCACGTCTGCTTTGCTTAACTAAACATTAAAATATAATATTATTTGCAGATGTAACCATCCTGTCCAGTCACAATATGTAGTGACTGAACCCGTTGCGCTGAGACCAGTGCCATGAGGATAACTACCTTATGAGAGCCGAGCCAAAGTTAAGGATGTAGCTGGAGCCCCCTGGTGAAATAGTGTTAATACCATGTCAATATCCCATACTGCCCTGTGCTTGCCCTGGGAGAACTTGTGTGAAAGATATCCTTTATAAACTCTGGAAGAGAGGGTGAAACCCGACAGAGTGAGTGCCGTTTGCTGCAGCAAAGATGATGGGAAGACACGTTGGGCACAGTTAATGGTCTTATAAGTTAATTTATTGTCAAAGACCCATTTGAAACGAACTCCAAGATGTCAGTTATCTGTACCGTATTAGATGTAACATTAGCATTCGAACAAAACGCTTCCCATCTCCTGAAGAGGAAATGTAATGCTTATCTTTTTTGGTGCTATCCCTGCACACGGCAGTGAGCACAAATTTGGATCGGTCTTACAATCCGAGCCACAAGAGCAGTCTACTCAGAATCTATGTCAATAAATTGATTTTATCATGCAGAGGCTGGTTTCCCGAGCCACAGGCTGAACCAGCAAAGTTTTACGTTTAGAATAACCATAAAAGGTTGTATTATTATTCCCGACAAAAGCGGGAAGCATGGCTGCATAGGCCAGTCAGACAGATCGACAACCTAAAGCGGGATCTTGCTGACTTCATTGCAAGACCCGACTGATGAGGCAAAATGGAGGGAGACAAAAATAACTTTCTTCTCCTTGAAGCGAGAATGTATCTTTCGCCACTGTTATGCCACATATTTTTGCAACCGGTAAATGAGCCTGGACACAAACTTATCGATATTCGGTGTTCCATCGAGCCATAATTTCATTAAATACTTAATGATCCAATACCCATTTTGTGTTGTCATTGATTGTATGTGATGATACTCTAACGCAAAATGAGATTAGGTAAATTATTACAGGATATTCTGACTTGATTGCACCCGTGACTAACATATGCCACCACCATAGTGTATCAACTCAACGTTGAGTATGCAGATTATGCATATTCGCTCAATAACCCTTTAACCTATAGAATGCACATAGTCTATAGGTGGTTGATACCAATAACTGAATAATTGTTAACTCATGCAAATCTCCTCCGTCTCCGAACTAGAGATGGCATTCATAATTTTCCATCTTAGAGCCCCATCAGTTTATAATATAACTGAAATTTTACTGACCAGACTACTGGGGCAATACTGAATACTGTTCGTCCACCATTATGACTTTGGTAGCTTCAGCTGGTAATAGCATAATGTTTGTCACAAAGCCCTACATGGCACTTGAGAGATTACTATTTTGCACGATGTAAGCTCCCCTACTTGCACAGCTAAATCACAGCTACTATATTGCCAATTACACTTGATGAATAGAAGGCTGCTTTATCACAACAAGATTGTTCCAGGCTCCTATTAATTCCAATCTCTTACCCCAGGGCGGAGTCACAGGCGAATTAATAGTTAAAGGTGAATCCCAATGATGAACAAGTCTAGTTGGTATCACCTTAATTTTCTTAAACATAGTTTGAGGCTGGAACAGTTGATTTTAGCAACATACAGCGTTAGAATATCCTCCAGACAAGACATAACAAATGTTTTTGAGCTCTGAACAGTCCAAGCATCGGTTTTAGTAATCTGGTAAATAACCTGGGAACTGAAGCTAACCCATTTTGCAATGTTTTTATCATTGCCCTTATCCAGATAAATTTCAAATGTCTCCGGTGATCTCTGCAAATGGGAGCATCCTATGGAAATCAGATGCGAAGTTTTCTATTCAGAATTTATACTGCACATGCAAGTTAAACGACATTCTGCATCTTTCACAATGAACAGGCCACGCCTGCCAATTCCGTACCTGCTCTAGCCACAACTCTGGCCCGAATTCCGAGCCTGTCTTGAAAACCAATCCTGGCCACGAAACACAATTCTGGCCCCAATTCCGTGATTGGAACCCTAGTATTGTGCAGTTTTTTACATGGTTAGATGCCACAACCATTTGTGTGTTGTAAGGCCACTAGGGCCCCTTCCATCCTTATCAAGGAATTCTACTTTCATACAACACATAAACTAAACACATGTTATCATTATAATTTGTAAATATGTAGATGGTTCGATATTTTTCCCCTGAGGCCGACTTGGGCCTCGGCTTAAAGACCTCTGCTCATCTTTCTTGCTGCCACCATCTTTGGTAACGCCAATGGAGGCGTGGGGTGTGTTGTCGCCGCAACGATGAAGCTTAGCTCGTCGTTGGTACCTCGATTGGTCCGACAGCTTTTGCTTCCTCATCCAGGTTTTACCTGTTGAATAGGTCTTACCTGAAGAGAAGATTCGGCGGCTGGTCTTTAATGTCACCCCTGATAGTGCTGTTCATTTCCGGCACTATAGCATGAGGGGAACTCTGGCCCCTTCCGGGTATCCTGCCACCTTCCTTTGCGAGGACTCTCTTGAATCCATACTCATGTGCTCCAGTACGTTCCACGGACATACTTTAGAATTTGAATTCAGTTACCCACTGACCACTTGCACTCCCCTCCACAGAGAGGGAGATTCGAAGACAGCCCTGAACAGGTGCTGCCGCAGCCTCATGGTATGCTCATCAGCTATACCTCCGATCTCAGAGTCAGAACAAAACTGACTCCGTGTGCTCAACTCCTCCAAGAGGGAGACATCATGCAGCCCTTCTACAGGTGCTGGACGGTGCTTCTACGGGCATCCTCTCCATCAGGAGCTCTTCCCAGCCCTACAACAGGTGCTGCTGCCACGGGCCCCCAAGGAGACACGCGGATATAAAGCTCCTCTTGCTGGAGCATCTTCTCTGGACAGCCCTGAACAGGTGCTGTCGCCACGGACTCCCAAGGAGACCCGGGCTGATAGCTCCCTCCTTTGGAGCGTACCATTGTGGAGCAACCTGTCCATCAGGCGCTCCATGTGGGCCAAACGTCCGAATACGCTACCCATTGAAGGAGGGGAACCATCCTGGCCCGACTCCCCGAGTCTACAGGCCTGACTGACTCACTGTTGGATTTCACCTCCTTTCATGGGCACACCATCGGTCTGGGACACGCTGACCGCACCGTCAGCGACTCTGGTGGCGACACCGCTCCTGGACTTATCTCCTCCATGGGAACCATAGCGGCCTGGAAGCTGCTGACTACATTGTCAGCGACTCTGGTGGCGATAACGCTGCTGGATTCACCCCCTCCACAGGAACCACAGCAGTCACTGCGGTAGCGAACCCGACGGTCCGCCGGTTACCCGCGCTTCCGCGAGTGTCAATTCCCCACGGCCCATAACTGGTTTCCCGCGGCCCGTCTGGATTTCGCCCCGTCATATCCAGCAGGAAACCTCTTATAAAAAGAGATTCCTGCAAGAAACACACAACCTGGTAAAGAATACAAAACTTACCTGCGGGTTTAAACTTACCGCTGGCAGGAGCGACGCGCCTGCATGTCCGGTGCTTCGCCATGCGAACGACGTAATGACGCGCATGCGGACTGGCGGGGCTTCTTCACGGAATCACTCATGTGACTCCGAAGTAAAATGGAGTTCAGCACACATACTTTATAACATTATGCATTCATTTCGAGGATAGATTCCTGTGTAGGAAGGAACTGCAGATGCTGGTTTAAACAAAAGATAGATACAAAATGCCAGAGTAACTCAGCATCTCTGGAAAAAAGGAATAGGTGACATTTCGGGTCGAGGTTACCATCAATGATCAATTGCTTTAACTCCGGCATTGAAGCTGATTAAAGAAATGTACTAAGTTTATTATTTGTGAGGAGGCTTGAAGTAGTGTATAGGTTTATTTATTGGTTATATAAGGTGTGATTAGTTGTTATCTGATGGCTGTTTGTATTCTGCATTGGGTGATTGTGTACGTTATCTCTCTTACTCACTTATCTCATCCAAGAAGGGTCACTGTTACATATTTAAATTCCTGCTCTGTTCTGTCCTTCACTATATCTGAGAGCTTCCCCTTGGCAGTATTGATGCAAACATAAAAAGAGTCGAATTCCTGAGGTGAGTGCAAATTCCTGAGGTGGCCTGTTGTGCTGTAGCAAGCAAGAATTTCATTGTCCTATCTGGGACACATGACAATACAATACAATACAATACAATACAATACAATTCAATTTATTGTCATTTGGACCCCTTGAGGTCCAAACGAAATGTCGTTTCTGCAGCCATACATTACAAACAAATAGACCCAAGACACAACATAATTTACATAAACATCCATCACATTGCTGTGATGGAAGGCCAAAAAAACTTCTCTCTCCACTGCACTCTCCCCCCCCGATGTCAGAGTCAAAGTCAAAGCCCCCGGCGGGCGATGGCGAATTGTCCCGCGGCCATTAAAGCCACGCCGGGTGATGCAAGGTCGCGCACCGGGTCTTGGTGTTAGAGCCCCCGGCGTGCGCTCGCAGTCACGCGGCCATTCCAAGCCGCGCGGGGCGGTGCTGTAAGGCCCCGCTCCAGGAGCTCTTCAACCCCGCAACTCGGGCGGGAGAAGCCGCCGTTGCGGAAGCCCCGAAAAGCGGTCTCCCTCCAGGGACCCGCGGGCTCCCGGTGCCGCCCTCCAGACCCGCAGTTACAGCCACCGAAGCTCCGGGGGTCGGGCCGCAGCAGCGTCCACCACAGCTCCACCC
This sequence comes from Amblyraja radiata, assembly GCF_010909765.2. NCBI lineage: Eukaryota > Metazoa > Chordata > Chondrichthyes > Rajiformes > Rajidae > Amblyraja > Amblyraja radiata. The sequence continues at coordinate 14,745,243 of NC_045957.1, forward strand.
GCTCTGGACTCGGCCAGCTCCGCGACGGTGAGGTGAGTAGTCAGCACCACAGCCCCCGGTCTTCCTGTTGGAGGCCGCTCCTCGTTGCAGCCCCAACGACAACGGAGACCCGACAAAGAAAAGGTCAGGTCTCGCGTGCAGGGAGAGATTTAAAAGTTACCCCCTCTCCCCCCCCCACACCACCCCAACCCCCCCACACACATACCCCAACAAAAAATAACAAAAACTACATAAAAACAAAGACATAAAATAATAAAAACGCAGACGGACTGCAGAGGCCGCTGCTGACGAAAGTCGCGCCGCCCACTCTCTTGACTTGACTTGATCATGTGTATCATTAAGGGTTCCTTGTAAAACTGAAGGCAATGGGCACTAAGGAGACAACATTCCAATGATTAGAGTTGTACCCTGAACAAAATAAAATGATTGAGTTGCTGGAAGTCTATCATTCCGTTCAAAGGGCATCACTGCAAGAATTCCCTAAGAGAGTATCCTCAGACCAACAATCTTCAGCACAATCATCTTCACCCGTTGACTCAATAACCTTCTTTCATCATTGGGGTAGCACAGCAGTTAGTGTTGCTCCCTACAGAGCCCCAGTCTTGATGCAGACCTCAGTGCATTTTGTACAAAATTTGCATTTTCACCCTGTGCTTCAATGGGTTTCCATCTGGTATCTAGTAAAGGGTGGCACGGTGGTGCAGCAAGTAGGGACGCTGCCTCACAGTTCCAGTGACCTGGATTCAGTCCTGGCCATAAAGTCCACGGGTGCTATTTTTGTGCACTTTGCATATTCACCCATTGACCGTGTGGATTTACATCCGGTTATTTCCCTCATCCCAAAGACATTCTGGTTGATTGATCAGTTCATCAGAAAAAATGATGAAGTATAGGGATTGGGGATGCTCTTGAATAATTGGACAAAGATTAATTTGATTGCAATTCCTAAACTACCTGCACAAATACCCAAGCAACATTCAGGCAAGGGATGATCGGTGGCATGTACCATTCATGTCATTCAAGCGGCAGGCAGTGACTATCTCCGAGAAGGAATCTACAGTAATCTAACCCTTGGATCATCAAGGACTAAAAACTCAACTGGACCAACCACGTAAACATATAGATTATCAGAACTGGTATGGGGCTGGATTTCCTGTAGCAGAAGCACACCTCCAGACCCAAAACTATTTCAGCCTCCAGAAGAACAATTCTGGAATAGGAAGGAATGCTCTCCAATTGCTTGGACCATTGGAGCTCTAACAGTTCTCAAGAAGCACAACGTCACCCAGGACAAATTAGTTCACTAGATTAGCACCTCATCAACCTGCTCACACACTTACTTTCTCACCCATTGGTGCACAGTGCTGTAGTGTGCTACTGTTAGTAGAAACAAGAAACTACAGATGCTGGTTCATAAAAAAAAAGACACAAAGTATTAGAGTAACTCAGCGGGTTAGGCAGCTTCCCTGGATAGGTGATATTTCAGGTCAGGAGCCTTCTTCAGACTAGCACCACAGTTACTTTCCTAAATTAATCCATCAGAAACTCTCAAACTTGCCACCTTTTCCATTGAGAAAGACAAGGGCACCAGGCATCTGGGGAATACCACCTTGTGAAGGCTCCCCTCCAGTAACACTGTGGAAAGGATTTTCTCCAGCAAGATTGCAGGGGTTCAAAAAAGTGAATGACCAATTTCAAATCTGAATACATAAAAACGATCTAGGTCACATTCATTCCTAGTGGAGAAGATAAATGCTAGATCGTTTGTAGACTAGGTGTTGGGGTTTCATCTCAACACCCCGCCAGAAATTTGTTACAATGCTACAAGGTCAACATTCGTCTTTGAAACTATAAGAAAGTGACCCTTACACCCATCGCACCGGTCCCCTTACACTATAATCTAAGCAGTCACGTGAAATAATTAGGTTTTAAAAACAGTAATTATCTCGGTTAATGAGATTTATTCAAAGATTTTGTAATATTTTTGGAGTCAATATGATCATTACTTGCCAATTGGATTTTCTGCATGAATGCATTCTATTCTGGATGTCGTTTATTTTATTTTATATTGCGAGATCCTCTTCCTTGGTGTTGTACTTGAACAGGCTTTCATATTGTGTCATTACTGTCTCTCCTCTCTGACCAATGTTAACTCTAAACGTTAGCAGATCTACATTGACACAACGTCCAACTTCTGGAGTAGGCTTTAACAAAGCAGCGTATTTCTGAGAAATGATTCCGTCGTGAAATTCAGTAGCTTAACATCTCCAATAAGGTAAACAGTCTCGGCAGTCCTTTCACTTTCAAAGTTTTTTTTGGCTCTTGTCATGTTTCTTTCCATACAAGAACCCTTGAAGTTAAGGAAGCAATAAAGTACACGTGTGTATTTGCCAAGGTCATAACATGCACTGAAATAACATCCAATGGCAGTTTGTCTCAAGGTGAAACAATCTTGCAGTCAAGACTAAATTGTTTTTGTTTTTTAGTTGTTTCCAATACATTGCTTGTTCCAAGATTGAGAACCTTGCACCAATTTGATGACCTTTACCAATGGCTATGTCCAGCATTACCACAAGTGCCAGCGGCCTCTCATCACATACAAATTTAGGACGTTATTTTAAGACCTCAAAATTTACAGTGTTCCGATGAATTTCTTTATAATTGTGTATGCCATGGCAAATATGGTTGCAATATTTACTGGCAATATTTACTGTGTTCTTTCATATTAATACTGAAAATTCAATTAAAATCTTCAACTTATTGCAAATACCAAGGAATCTTAAGTTCTGACACTCTCTTTACAGATAATAAATTTGTCTTGAAATATATTAGGCTAAATCCCAGAGGGCATAGTAGTTGGTGCTGTTACCTCATAGCTCCTGTCCTTGGCTGCCGTCCATGTCAGCACCTGGCCCATATTCCCTCCAAACCTTACCTATCAAAGTACCAATGACTTTGTTGGATTCACCGGAGATGGTCTTGGAGGATGCACCTCAAACTCGCCCCCTCCATGACACTCTGGTCAAGCAGAGCACCTTCAGTAACAGACTGGTTCCACCATGATGCAGCACAGAACTCCACAGGAGATCCTTTTTCCCTGTGGCTATCAAACTGTACAACTCATACCCCTTCTGTCGTGAGGTAGACTGACTCCTTCAAAAAATGGTGAGATTCTCTCTCCTGAAGGCCACGCCCCTTCCGGACGGACTATAAAACCCGGAAGTGTTGAGTGCCTCAGTCAGTCTCTGCAAGATGGGGGAAGCAAGAGAGTCACGTCTCTCAGTCTGAGCTGTGAATAACACTGAACACATGTCTACTAAACTGTGAGTGGTTTTACTGACATGTCAGTGCACTTAATGTGGTTTGAAAATATAGTTTGGAAATGCTAAAGCTGTGTTGCCTTTGGTTTGGAAATCCTAAAGCTGCGTTGCCTTTGGTTTGGAAATGCTAAAGCTGTGTTGCCTTTGGTTTGGAAATGCTAAAGCTGTGTTGTCTTTGGTTTGGAAATGCTAAAGCTGTGTTGCCTTTGGAAATGCTAAAGCTGTGTTGCTTTTGGTTTGGAAATGCTAAAGCTGTGTTGCCTTTGATTTGGAAATGCTAAAGCTGTGTTGCCTTTGATTTGGAAATGCTAAAGCTGTGTTGCCTAATTAAAGTTGCCTTGCCTAATTAAAGTTGCCTTGCCAAATTAAAGTTGCCTTGCTAAAAAATTAAAGTTGCCTTGCCTTCTATATAATTAAGTCTAATCTTGACCACTTCCTGTTTGCACTTTATATTGATTTTAGAAAAAACGCTACCATGTACGGCTGTGATTTTTGGCCATCTTACTCAGTCCCCCTCCGCTCATCAGGTGCAGAGGATTTTCCCTTTGATGAAAAATAAAAGAGTTATTAGTGTTTAAAAAATGTTGAGATTCTCTCTCCTGTCAATCATGCCATGAAGGCCACGTCCCTTCTGGTGGGGGGAGGGACTATACAACACAGAAGTGTGGGCCTGGCTCAGTCTCTGCAAGATGGAGGAGGGAGAGGTCACGACTCGCTGTCTTTAGTGGCCTTGCACCCTGCTTGAAGTGGTATGAAACTACACTTGAATTTGGTGGCCTTGAACCTGCTTGAAATGGAATTTCAAGGAATATCTGTGAGTCAACTGCCATCCCACCAGCTGTGAGTGAGTGAGTCAGCACAACAGGCTTGAGTGACTGAGCCGCCAGCCCAAGAATCCATTCGGCCAACAATGTCCATACAAGCCCTCTGGAAACCAGTCCCTTCAGCCCACAACACCCTTACTAGCACTCCAGAAAGCCCCCCACTGGCCACCAATATTGGAATAGGTGGAGAGGTGGAATATTGCGTTGGGGGACCAGCCCTCCCGTGTGATGCTGGGACCCAACGGGTCCCACTTAGTCTAGTGGCACTCTAAATGTAGCCTTTCCAAAGTTTTGAACAATTACAACTCGACATCCAACTCAATGTACTTAATAGCCAGACCAAAGAAGGCAAGTGTGCTAAATGACTTCTTTACGACCCTGTTTAAGAAAGAACTGCAGATGCTGGAAAAATCGAAGGTAGACAAAAAGCTGGAGAAACTCAGCAGGTGAGGCAGTACCTACGGAGCGAAGGAATGGGTGACGTTTCGGGTCGAGACCCTTCCTCAGACTGACGTGGGGGTGGAGGCGGTGTAAATACCTTACTCACACAGGTTGAAGCATAAGCATCTTTATTGTCTAGTTCATCATCACATATGCAGTACATCATGTTCAGTCTACTGCAGCTACTGCCAGGCAGTAGGCGAGTTCTTCGAGGAGGAAGAGCCATCTTGGAGGAACGGCTGCTAACCAGCAGCCGTCCGTTAAACTCGCATTTTTAAAAAGTTTTTAGTTAGTCCTGTCTCGTCTGTTTGGAGAAATTGACTTTTAATGTGGGGGGTAGGGGGTAATTTTATTTCTAGGTCCTTACCTGGTCGGTGAGGCAGCTTTTTCTCCGGGCTGCCCGTCGACCCGTCCTCGTGGCCTACGGGCTTGGAGCGCCGTTTCAAGGTGGGGACCGCCCAGCAACTCGGCCTCGGTGGCGGCACAGCGCTGGAGCGCTATCGCGGAGTGGGCGATGCCTTGCCTGGGTTGCCGCGCTGGATCGACGCGCTGGAGCTCTGGTGAGCTGTGACCGCCGTGTTCAACACCTCCGGGCTGCGGGTCTGCGGAGCGGAGCGGGCGACGCCGTTTTCAACATCGGGAGCCTGGGAGCTCCAAACCGGCTCGGCCTTGTCGGCTTCGGAAGCCGCGGTCTCCAGCTAGGTAGCGGCCGTTCCAGGTGGCCCAACCGCTGAGAGGACTCTCCCGACGCCGGGGCAAGACCACCCGGTGAGAACGGCCATGAACATTGGGCCTCCGCTGAGGCAATTGCGGTGGCCTCAATAGGCCTGACTTTGGGGTGAACTTGGAATAGTGACTGGACATTGTGCCTTCCCCCACAGTGGTGTCCATTGTGGGGGGATGATTTTTTGTCTGTAAGGTAATCCTGTTAGTCTTTGTCCAAGATGGCTGCCGTGAAGAGAGAGTGGACGTTGGCGCGCTTTAGCTGCCGCTGCTCTCTCTTCACATTGTGTTTTTGATTTTTGTTTTTGGACTGAATTCTGTTTTTAATTTGTGTTTCTGTGATGTCTTTATTATTTATTTTATTCTGATTATATGTTTATATTTCCTGTTAACCTATGTAAGGTGTCCTTGAGATGTCTGAAAGGCGCCCAATAAATAACATTTATTATTATTATTATTATTACACTATAAATCATATAATTAGGCAGAGTTATAATTACTAAGCATTCTGATTGGCTAACACGTAATAGCAAATCTACATCTCTTCTTGTATAAATGAAAACGCAACTAAGGCATTTCAAACTATAGATCGAGTAATTAATAATGGTTAAACATAATCGTAGATAATAATAATGGGGTTAAACATAATCACCATATCTAATAGGTGGCTTGCTAACCCGCCCAGTCCTTGTACGGTATGGGGGTGCCACATTAACTTTTTCCTCCGAAAGCTTGGGGGCTGGGGTGGGTAAATCCATGGGTCTGTGTGGGGAGACCGCAGGGGAACCTGGGATGGACCGTTGTGGGGATCCCGGAGTGCCGGTTACAACTGGGGACGCAGGGGCAGACCGATGCGGGGAGTGGGTGGATCCGGTAGCGGCAGGTGCTGGAACGGCTGCAACAGGCGTTGGTTTAAACTTGAGCGGCGGGGCATCATGACCCTGGGACGCCGGACGCTGTTCCTTCACAGGAAGGAGATGTTGACGGTTGCGTCTATAGATGGCACCATCGACTTAGACCAGGTATGAGCGTGGTTCCTTAGAGGGGCTGTGAATGTGTCCCAGTTTGGTATGTCCTTTAGCTGTTTGCAGTCCTACCACTTGGCCTTGTATAAGTGGTTTAAGTGGTTTGCTGGTCTTATCATAACAGCGTTTCTGCGTGTCTCGATTAAACTGTACACGCTTCTGTATTACGGCAGTGGGGCAGAATTTTGGTCGTAGCTGTTGCTGCGAGACAGGTGGTGGAGGGTGTGTCCGGTGGAGGGCTTGTACATGGTGTCAGAGAAACCGGTCTAGCCCGCGTCTGTTTACCACGATTTATTTTGTTTATCAGTTTTTATTTATGAGTGATTTTGATGACATGGCTAACTCTTGACGAAAGCCAAGCCCGCTCGTGTTTGATTCTGATATAGCCGAACGCTGGCGAATGTTTGAGCGAGACTATGCTCATTATATCCGCATCGTTCACCAAAACGCCCCCGATGACTTAAAGACATCGCTACTGTTGAATCTAATGGGTCCCGAAGCTATGATCCGCGCTGACTCCTTTGAATTCGCACCAGCACACCTCGACGCGAACGGTTTGGTAGTGGTGCCAGCCGAGACTATCGACAACCCAGCGGTCCTGCTGCAAAAGTTTAGAGAATTGTGTGACCTGCCATCGAATCGCATACTGGAGAGAACAAGATGTTTTGCCCAACAGCAACAGGCTGATGAGCCTGTGGAATGATTTATCAGCGAACTAAGACACATCAGCTCACGGTGCCACTTTGGTGAGTTGACAAATGAGCTTGTGCGAGATAAAATAGTGGGAGGAATGAGCGACCGCAAGCTAAGAGCTGAATTACTGCGGAACGCTGAACTGACTTTAGAGCAAGCCATTCATGCATATGGGATGGCAGAAACTGTAGCCCCACAAGCTGATTTTGACAGCACAAATCCTCAACAGCTACATAATGTAAACCTAGCTAACTATTCTCCGCAGAAATTTTTAAACGCGTTCCGCAAATATCCAAATATGCCTGCCTCGAGATGCCCAAACTGCAACTATTTCCACTCTAGGGGGCGCCAATTCTGCGTTGCCCATGGAAAAGTATGTCATAAGTGCAAGACTCTCAACCACTTTGCTAATTGTTGTCGGTCCCATGGGAGCACTGCTTCAAGGACAAATCTGCACCTGATTCAACAAGAGCCGTCTGATTCTGATTCCTAATAACAAGACGATGTTTCCCACGGGAACGATTCCGGTAACACAGACACGGACTCTACCGTACTCTCACTAAAACTGCGCTCCCCAGGCAAACTGATGGATCCTGCGGTGACCATGATAATCAATAACAAATCTCTGATGACGCCCCCTATCTTTGACGGGATAGGGGGCGCCGTCCTGTATTGATATGGCTGCCCAGCCTGCAGTTGTCCGTTTTTTCACCTCTTTTTTCATTTTTAGTGAGTTAAAGTTTTGTGTTGGAGGTTTTAGTCTTTTTTATGTGGGGGGTGTGGGGGGGGCGGGGGTGGAAGGGGGAAACTGCATCTCTCAGTCCCTACCTGGTCGTGGGGCGGCTTTCCTCCAAGCAGCAACTTCGACTCGTCCTCGCGGCCTTCCATCGGTGTCTGGAGCGACGTTTCCTGATGGGACCGGCCAGAACCACGGTTTCGGCCACGGCACAGCGCTGGTGCGCTATCGCGGAGCGGAGCGGGCGGTGCCTTGCCTGGGTCGCTGCACTGGAGCTGAGACCGCCGATGAAACATTGCGGAGCTGCGGGACTGTGGAGCGGCCAGCCGCAGGCGGCGGCGCGAACTTAAACATCGCGAAGCCTGCGATCTCTCCCCGAGATAGCCAGTGGTGGAGCTCCATCCAGCGCAGCCTGTTGGCTTCGGAAGCTACGGTCTCCGGTAAGGATGCGGCTGTTCCAGGCATCCCAAGCCGCTGAGAGGGTTCTCCCGACGCCGGAGCACCATCACCCGACGAGAAAGGCCAGTAACATCGGCCCCCGTAGCGGCGACTGCGGAGGCCTCAATAGGCCCGACTATGATTGGACATGGGGATGGGGACTGGACTTTGTGCCTTCCCTCACAGTGGGAACCATTGTGGGGGGATGTTTTTATGTTTACATTTCTTTATTATTGTTATGTTTGTATTCTTTTTAATGTGCTGCAATGGCAACTTGAATTTCACTACACCAATTGGTGTATGTGACAATAAATGAACCTTTGAACTTTTGAACCTTTGAATGCCAAAGTCGACACTGGGGTCAGAGTAAACGTTATGTCACTCAAAGAGTTCAACAAGAACCACTGAACTCATGCTTATGGGGGGGGGGGGGGGGGGATTATTCACCCGCTGGGTAAAGCCGATTTAAAGTGCACTGTCATAGAGCAGACAAAAAACCTAATATTCTACATTGTCCAACCGAACTCAGAAACTTTGTTTGGCATCAATGCATGCCACGACCTGGGTCTGGTCTATTTCGGGCATGCTGTTCACAAACTCTGTTTGAGAGAGGAACCAACACAACAGATGCTATCCAACTATAAAGACTTATTTGACGACAAACTTGGCAAATTGCCTACGAAATACAAGATCACTGTAGATCATACTGCCACCCCAATAGTTTGTGCACCTCACAGCGTGCCTCATGGCATGCGGGAGAAAATACACACCAAACTCAAGCCTATGGTCTCCATTGGAGTCATTGCCGAGGTCAGTGAACCCTCGGACTGGGTCTCCACTATGGTCGTTACCACAAAAAAAGATACGAAAGAATTACGCATCTGCATCAACCCTAAAGATTTGAACATAGCAATCAAACATCAAAACTATCAGATGAGAACCACTGATGATGTAGCGGCACAGATTGGTAATGCAACGGTATTCTTAGTCCTCGATGCCAAAAGCTCTTTCTGGCAAATCCCGTTGGACCGAGCATCATCTGCCATAACAACTTTTGCCACACCATTCGGCCGCTACAGGTTTTTAAGAATTCCCTTTGGTATCAACTCTGCTAGCAAAGTCTTTCAGCATGCATTGGAACAACTATTCGCAGAATATCCATGTGCCATCATTGTTGACAACACGACTACAGCGAATGATGATGCAGTTACAACGGTTTGATTTCCGCATTGTCTACAAAAAACGGAACAATTGTCAAGGGTCACAAGGCGGTCATTCTCCCAACCTTGCGAAACGAGTACTATGAGGAAATCCATGCAGGCCACCCTGGCGCGGAAGCTACCCTAAAACGAGCCAAGGAAATGATCTACTGGCCCGGGATGACCAAGTACATACGTGAGAAAACAGAATCGTACGCGATCTGCAACAGTCAATCACCCCATCAGCAAAAGCAGCTTCTTCTATCCCACTTCTGACACCATGTAAATACTTTAGTTTCACACAGGTTGAAGCATAAGCATCTTTATTGTCTATATGCAGTACATCACATGTTCAGTCTACTGCAGCTACTGCCAGGCAGCAGGCGAGTTCTTACACTATAAATCATATAAGTAGGCGGAGTTATAATTACTAAGCATTCTGATTGGCTAACATGCAATAGCCAATCTACAGGCGGGTAGAAGAAAGGAAGAGGTGGAGACAGTGGGCTGTGGGAGAGCTGGGAAGGGGAGAGGGGAAGGATGGAGAAAGCAAGGAACTACCTGAAATTGAAGAAGTCAATGTTCATACCGCTGGGGTGTAAACTACCCAAGCCAAATATGAGGTTTTGCCCCTCCAATTTGCAGTGAGACTCACTCTGGCCATGGAGGAGGCCCAGGACAGAATGGTTGGATTCAGAATGGGAGGGGGAGTTGAAGTGCTGAGCACCGAGAGATCTGGTTGGTTAATGCGAACTGCGCGGAGGTGTCGGGCGAAGCGATCGCCAAGCCTGCGCTTGGTCTCACCGATGTAGAGCCGTTGACACCTAGAACAGCGGATGCAATAGATGAGGATGGAGGAGGTGCAGGTGAACCTCTGCCTCACCTGGAAAGACCGCTTGGGTCCTTGGATGGAGTCGAGGGGGGAGGTAAAGCGACATAGGTTGCAAGGGAAAGTACCAGGGTGGTTTGGGTGGGAAGGGACGGATTGACCAAAGAGTTACGGAGGGAGCGGTCTCTGCAGAAAGCAGACAAGGGAGGAGATGGGAAGATGTGGCCAGTGGTGGGATCCCCGTTGGAGGTGGCACAAATGTTGGAGAATAATCTGTTGTATGTGACGGCTGGTAGGGTGGAAGGTGAGGACAAGGGGGACTCTGTCCTTGTAACGAGTGGAGGGGATTGGGAGTGAGAGCGGGACTACGGGATATAGACGAGGCCCTGGTGAGAGCCTCATCTATAGTCGAAGAACAAACACCCTGCCTACTTGTGTTACCACTTTTGTGGAACTATATCCCTGCACCCGTAAGTCCCTCTATTCAGCACTCCCAGGGCCTTACCATGGTGAATAATTCACTGCAGGGGATTCTAGGGGTCTCCTAGAATAATGTATCTGCATTTAGAAAGACAAGGACTGATTACAAATCCATCTTCAGCTCACCAACTGGATACAAAATTTGCTTGGTGGAAGGAACCATGGTGTGATTAGTTCTTAAGCGATAGGGGCAGAATTAGGCCATTCAGCCCATCAAGTCCCCCTACCATTCAACCATGACTGATCCATCTCTCCCTCCCAACCCCATTCTACTGCTTCTTCCCATAACCCCTGACTAGTGGACGGATGTTTGTCAAATTGAAAGCCCGTGAGCAGTTTGGTGCCACAGGCATTAGTTTTGGATCAACTGCTGTTTGGGATATATGGATATATGTGACTTAGATCCAAATGTAGGTGGCATGATTGCAGACCTTGCAGATGACAACTAAATTGGTGGCAGGGCTGCCAACTCTCACACTTTGAGCATGACACTCACGCATTTCAGCCAATTCTCACGCCGATGACAGAATTCTCACGCTGTCTTCAGTCCCTGCACAGTTTGTCTTTTTGCGCCATATCACAACGATCTGTGCAGTCTGGGGAAGCGCGTCAGTTGGCGGCTGTGAGTGACGTTGCATCTCTTCTCTTCTCTTCTTTCTTGGTTGGATGTGCGGCCGCCGACAACATGAAGCAGCCGGAGATAAAACTAACCAGGTGAATCGGTTGTAAAACATGGAGAGGACCACAATGAGGCCGAACATCTAGGACAGGGTTCGGCAACCTACGGCACACGGGCTGAATCCGGCCCGTAACACAAAAAAACACGTTTTTTTTCAATTTGTTTTCGCAGGGTCAGGGCAGGCGAGCCGACCTGAGAACTGTAGCGTCCCTGGGACGCGAGCTGATCTGGGAACGGCAGCCAGTCCCTGGGCACGCAGAATGCCAACTTGATCATTATGGACAAATTGGGCCAGCCACGTACATGTTGTATAACTCTGACTCTATGAAGATCTGAATGGGCTTAGAATGACCATTTAAGCAAAATTGCCCCCACTTTCCCCATTTTGATTCTTGAGATTAATATCCATTTGCTCTGTTAACAGCGTTAAAGTACTTATGAGGTCGAGTCAGGAAAGAGAACATGTTATTTCTTTTTAGTTTGCTTTAATTTGTTAGTTGATTGTTTGTTGAGTGCCATCATTTCTGAAATGGTCTTAAAGTAACTTAACTGTTATAAAGCAGTAATAAGTGATTTTTGTCCAAATAATTGGAACTTGCATAAAATGTTTGCATTATTAGCAGGACTGCCAACTCTCACGCATTGAGCGTGAGACTCACGCTTTCATAAAATTCTCATGCTCTCACGCTGATCACAAAATTTCTCACGCTCAAATATCTGCGGGTGCTGAAAGTTCAAAATAAAGCAAAAATTGTTTTAGAGGTGAGTAAAAACCATGAGGGGAATATCAGGTGAATGCATAGTATTTTTCCCAGGATATGTGATTCAAGCACTAGAGGGGATTGGTTTAAAGCAAGGCTATCAAACTACCGGCCTGTGGGATGATTTTGGGGGGAAAAAAGTAGTTTAGTTTCTCCCATGCAGATGGTGTGATAGGTGAGACACGGCGGCGGTGGTCCCAGCACCAACCCCCCTCCCCTTCCTGAAGCACGGCACACACCTCCCACCCTCACCTCCGGCGGCTCTATGTCCGTCGGCCGCTCTGTCCACACCCCATGGAGTTTTAACCCCGGCCCGGAGCCAGGAGTGGACCGGGTGAGTGGGGGTATTGGTGCCGCCTCCGGAGCCTACTTAAGGAGGGGGAACACCCCCACCCACACCCTCCCCCCCCTCGGTCACTACGCTCCCTCGCAATTTCTCACTCTCAACTCTCACCCAATGTTGGCAGACCTGTGGTGGTCTGGTGGAATGTGAAGAAAGTTGTCTGTTATAGCGGAATTTAGATCAACTGAGAAAATGGACAACATCAAATGGACTTTTGTTTAGTTTATTGTTACGTGTACCGAGGTAGAGTGAAAAGCTTTTGATGTGTCCTAACCAGTCAGCAGAAAGACAAAACATGATTACAACGAACCATTTACATGATAAGGGGATAATGTTTAATGCAAAGATAAAGTCAGCAAAGTCCGATCAAGGATATTCCAAGGGTCACCAATGAGGTAGATAGCAGTTCAGCACAGCACTGGGCTGGTTGTGATGATTCAGTTGCCTGATAACAGCTGGGAAGAAACTGTCCCTGAATCTTTACCTTTTGCCTGTGGGAGAGGTGGGAAGAGGGCGTGGCCAGGGTGCGACTCATCCTTGATAATGCTGCTGGCCTTGCCGAGGCAGCATAAGGTGGAAATGGAGTCAATAGAAGGGAGGATGGTTTGTGTACTGGTCTGGGCTGCGTCCACAATTCGCTGCAATTTCCTGCGGTATTGGATGGATCTGTTCCCAAACCAAGCTGTGATGCATCCTGATGCAATGTTTTCTGCGGTGCATGTGTAGACATTAGTGAGAGTTGTCGAATTTCCTAAGCCTTCTAAGGAATTAGAGGAGTTGGTGTGCTTTCTTAGTTGCCAAACTCAAAAAAGTGTGAAGTGATGAAACTGTTCAATTAAACATTACACTTGGAAACATCTTTTACATTCAGCGGGCACTACAAAGCACAACAGGCATGTGATGTGCCACAGGATTCCTAGCACCTGTGTGCTCCTGACAATGTTTTGAATACAGATTGGCCCATGAGTAGGTTATCAAACATCTATTGAATATTAAAAAGACATGAGCGCAGAAAGTGTGCTCAGCTGGGAATGAGTCCAGAACCAGGGGTCACAGTTTAAGAATAAGGGGTAGGCCATTTAGGACTGAGATGAGGAAAAACCTTTTCACAAGAGAGTTGTGAATCTGTGGAATTCTCTGCCACAGAAGGCAGTGGAGGCCGATTTACTGGATGTTTTCAAGAGAGAGTTAGATTTAGCTCTTAGGGCTAACGGATTCAAGGGATATGGGGAGAAAGCAGGAACGGGATACTGATTGTGGATGATCAGCCATGATCACATTGAATGGCGGTGCTGGCTCGAAGGGCCGAATGTCCTATTCCTGCACCTATTGTCTATTGTCAATGTGACAAGGGAAGCGACAAGCCAAGGAGAGGAAAGTAGATTTAACTGGTTTCTCCAGCAGTTTCTCTTCGTGTCGGATCTTGTGTAGGAAGGAATTGCACAGATGCTGGTTTACACCGAACATAGGCACAAAATGCTGGAGTAACTCAGCGGGACAGGCAGCACCAAATCTCGTTGCGCTTATGTGCAATGACAATAAAATATATTATTATTATTATCTGTGGAGAGAAATCTCACCGGTTTTGCAACGAAACTCATAAGAGGCGTGTGAGCAGCTGCCGGGCCCGTGTACTAGCCCAGTGCGCATGAGCGGCTGCCGGGCCCGTGTACTAGCCCAGTGCGCATGAGCGGCTGCCGGGCCCGTGTACTAGCCCAGTGCGCATGAGCGGCTGCCGGGACCTGGTACGATCCCAGTGCGCATGAGCGGATACCAGGCCCGGTTCCGATGCGCATGTGCAACAGCCGGTGCCTGTCAAGCACCCGGGTCCGGGTATTCAGTGCGCATGCGCCCCTGCATCACCACGCTGCGCGCATCGCCAGGCCCCGCCCCCCCGCTGACGTTCCAGGCCGTCAATCGGCGTCAGCGTCTCCGGGGGAAGCGTGCGGTGACGTAGGGGGCAGCGGCAAGATGGTGCGCGCGGCCTCCGTCAGCAGGCTCTGGCGGCGGCTGTTGCTCACAGCCCGGTGAGCGGGGGTTTAGTGTCTGTGGTGGGGGTGGGTCTGGGGGTCCAGTGGTCCAGTGCCTGGGGTCCAGTGTTTGGGCATCCAGTGTCTGTGGGTCCAGTGTCTAGGGGGTCCAGTGTCTAGGGGTCCAGTGTCTAGGGGTCCAGTGTCTAGGGGTCCAGTGCCTGTGGGTCCAGTGCCTGGGGGTCCAGTGTCTGTGGGTCCAGTGTCTGTGGGTCCAGTGTCTAGGGGTCCAGTGTCTGTGGGTCCAGTGCCTAGGGGTCCAGTGTCTGTGGGTCCAGTGCCTGGGGGTCTAGTGTCTAGGGGTCCAGTGTCTAGGGGTCCAGTGTCTGGGGGTCCAGTGTCTGGGGGTCCAGTGCCTGGGGGTCCAGTGTCTGTGGGTCCAGTGTCTGTGGGTCCAGTGTCTGGGGGTCCAGTGTCTGTGGGTCCAGTGTCTAGGGGTCCAGTGTCTGTGGGTCCAGTGCCTGGGGGTCTAGTGTCTAGGGGTCCAGTGTCTAGGGGTCCAGTGTCTGGGGGTCCAGTGTCTGGGGGTCCAGTGTCTGGGGGTCCAGTGTCTGGGGGTCCAGTGTCTGTGGGTCCAGTGTCTGGGGGTCCAGTGTCTAGGGGTCCAGTGTCTGGGGGTCCAGTGTCTGGGGGTCCAGTGTTTGGGGGTCCAGTGTCTGGGGGTCCAGTGTCTGGGGGTCCAGTGTCTGGGGGTCCAGTGTCTGGGGGTCCAGTGTCTGGGGGTCCAGTGTCTGGGGGTCCAGTGTCTGTGGGTCCAGTGTCTGTGGGTCCAGTGTCTGGGGGTCCAGTGTCTAGGGGTCCAGTGTCTGGGGGTCCAGTGTCTGGGGGTCCAGTGTCTGTGGGTCCAGTGTCTGGGGGTCCAGTGTCTGTGGGTCCAGTGTCTGGGGGTCCAGTGTCTAGGGGTCCAGTGTCTGGGGGTCCAGTGTCTGGGGGTCCAGTGTCTGGGGGTCCAGTGTCTAGGGGTCCAGTGTCTGTGGGTCCAGTGTCTGGGGGTCCAGTGTCTGTGGGTCCAGTGTCTGGGGGTCCAGTGTCTGTGGGTCCAGTGTCTGGGGGTCCAGTGTCTGTGGGTCCAGTGTCTGGGGGTCCAGTGTCTGTGGGTCCAGTGTCTGGGGGTCCAGTGTCTGGGGGTCCAGTGTCTGGGGGTCCAGTGTCTAGGGGTCCAGTGCCTGGGGATCCAGTGTCTGGGGGTCCAGTGTCTGGGGGTCCAGTGTCTGGGGGTCCAGTGTCTAGGGGTCCAGTGTCTGTGGGTCCAGTGTCTAGGGGTCCAGTGTCTGTGGGTCCAGTGTCTGGGGGTCCAGTGTCTGTGGGTCCAGTGTCTGGGGGTCCAGTGTCTGTGGGTCCAGTGTCTGGGGGTCCAGTGTCTGTGGGTCCAGTGTCTGGGGGTCCAGTGTCTGTGGGTCCAGTGTCTGGGGTCCAGTGTCTAGGGGTCCAGTGTCTGTGGGTCCAGTGTCTGTGGGTCCAGTGTCTGGGGATCCAGTGTTTGGGGGTCCAGTGTCTGTGGGTCCAGTGTCTAGGGGTCCAGTGTCTGTGGGTCCAGTGTCTGGGGGTCCAGTGTCTGTGGGTCCAGTGTCTGGGGGTCCAGTGTCTGTGGGTCCAGTGTCTAGGGGTCCAGTGTCTGTGGGTCCAGTGTCTGGGGGTCCAGTGTCTGTGGGTCCAGTGTCTGGGGGTCCAGTGTCTAGGGGTCCAGTGTCTGTGGGTCCAGTGTCTGGGGGTCCAGTGTCTGTGGGTCCAGTGTCTAGGGGTCCAGTGTCTGTGGGTCCAGTGTCTGGGGGTCCAGTGTCTGTGGGTCCAGTGTCTGGGGTCCAGTGTCTGTGGGTCCAGTGTCTAGGGGTCCAGTGTCTGTGGGTCCAGTGCCTGGGGGTCTAGTGTCTAGGGGTCCAGTGTCTGTGGGTCCAGTGTCTGTGGGTCCAGTGTCTAGGGGTCCAGTGTCTGGGGGTCCAGTGTCTAGGGGTCCAGTGTCTGGGGGTCCAGTGTCTAGGGGTCCAGTGTCTGGGGGTCCAGTGTCTGGGGGTCCAGTGTCTGTGGGTCCAGTGTCTAGGGGTCCAGTGTCTGTGGGTCCAGTGTCTGGGGGTCCAGTGTCTGTGGGTCCAGTGTCTGTGGGTCCAGTGTCTAGGGGTCCAGTGTCTGGGGGTCCAGTGTCTAGGGGGTCCAGTGTCTAGGGGGTCCAGTGTCTGTGGGTCCAGTGTCTGGGGGTCCAGTGTTTGGGGATCCAGTGTCTAGGGGTCCAGTGTCTGGGGGTCCAGTGTCTGTGGGTCCAGTGTCTGGGGGTCCAGTGTCTGTGGGTCCAGTGTCTAGGGGTCCAGTGTCTGGGGGTCCAGTGTCTGTGGGTCCAGTGTCTGGGGGTCCAGTGTCTGGGGGTCCAGTGTCTGTGGGTCCAGTGTCTAGGGGTCCAGTGTCTGTGGGTCCAGTGTTTGGGGATCCAGTGTCTAGGGGTCCAGTGTCTGGGGGTCCAGTGTCTGGGGGTCCAGTGTCTGTGGGTCCAGTGTCTAGGGGTCCAGTGTCTAGGGGTCCTGTGCCTGGGGGTCCAGTGTCTAGGGGTCCAGTGCCTGGGGGTCTAGTGTTTGGGGATCCAGTGTCTGGGGGTCCAGTGTCTAGGGGTCAAGTGTCTGGGGGTCCAGTGTCTGTGGGTCCAGTGTCTGTGGGTCCAGTGTCTGTGGGTCCAGTGTCTAGGGGTCCAGTGTCTAGGGGTCCAGTGTCTAGGGGTCCAGTGTCTAGGGGTCCAGTGCCTGGGGGTCTAGTGTTTGGGGATCCAGTGTCTAGGGGTCCAGTGTCTGGGGTCCAGTGTCTGGGGGTCCAGTGTCTAGGGGTCCAGTGTCTGGGGTCCAGTGTCTGGGGGTCCAGTGTCTAGGGGTCCAGTGTCTGGGGTCCAGTGTCTGGGGGTCCAGTGTCTAGGGGTCCAGTGTCTGGGGGTCCAGTGTCTAGGGGTCCAGTGCCTGGGGGTCCAGAGGTCCAGTGTCTGGGGATCCAGTGCCTGGGGGTCCAGTGTCTAGGGGTCCAGTGTCTGGGGGTCCAGTGTCCTGGGGGGTCCAGTGTCCTGGGGTCCAGTGTCTGGGGATCTAGTGTTTGGGGGGTCTAGTGGTGTAGGAGTCAAGTGCCTCGGGGTCTAGTGTCTGGGGTAGGGGTGGGTCTGGGTGTGGAGGTGTGTGGTGTTCTGGGGGGTTCTGTGGGTGTGAGTGGTTTGGGTATGGGTCTGAGTCTGGTGGTGTGTGGGGTGGGTGTAGTGATGGGAGTATGTGTGGTGGTTTGGGGAAGGCAAGCTGTGAAGCCCCAGCCTGCCGGCAGGGCTACGGCGCTGCCTCGAGTGTGCTGAGATCCCACGCTGGCTGCTGATTCCAGGCCATGTGTGGTGGTGTCAGGGTCCGGCGCTCTACAGCTAACCTGTCCCTAGGCATGCAGCTGGGATTTGGTCCGCGATCCCAGCTTTGACCATGGCCCGAGTCATAGAGAAGCACACCATGAAAATATTGGAATGGTGCGAACATTTTGCATTAATGACCTTCAGGGACAGAAACTTACCATCCATTCCCAGTCTGGCCTCTATGTCATTCAAGATTCACCAACAATGTTGATTCTTAACTGTGTAGGATGGAACTGCAGATGCGGGTTTACTCCGTAGATATACACAAAATGCTTAGTAACTCAGCGGGACGGGCAGCATCTCAGGTGAGAAGGAGATGCAGCCTGTCCCTCTGAGTTACTCCAGCATTCTGTGTCTATCTTCGGCTTAAGGCACCAGCTGGGCTCAGCCACCAGTGCCTTGATTTCAGTGGTGAATGTTTGACCAGAGCTCGAAAATAGAAACAATGGGAGATATAGAAACATAGAAATTAGGTGCAGGAGTAGGCCATTCGGCCCTTCGAGCCTGCACCGCCATTCAATATGATCATGGCTGATCATCCAACTCAGTATCCCGTACCTGCCTTCTCTCCATACCCTCTGATCCCCTTAGCCACAAGGGCCACATCTAACTCCCTCTTAAATATAGCCAATGAACTGGCCTCGACTACCCTCTGTGGCAGGGAGTTCCAGAGATTCACCACTCTCTGTGTGAAAATGTTTCGGGTCGAGACCTTACTTCAGACTGAAGAAGGGTCTCGACCCGAAACATCACCCATTCCTTCTCCCCAGAGATGCTGTCTGTCCCGCTGAGTTACTCCAGCATTTTGTGTCTATCTTCGATTAAAACCAACATCAGCAGTTCCTTCCTACACAGTTGACCTGAGCTCGGTTGATGGGTTGCGGAAACACTTTGATAGACAGAAAGTGTAACTCAGCGAGTCGGGCAGCATCAGGTCAGGCAGAAAAAGGATAGGTGATGTTACGTGTCAGGACCTTTCTTCAAACTTGAAAACACTTGGTCGGTTTCAAGATCAGTTTATTGTCACGTGTACCAGTTAAGGTACAGTGAAATTTGAGTTGCCATACAACCATACTAAGTGAAAAGCAACACGACACACAACCACATAAAAGTTAACATAAACATCCACCACAGTGGCTTCCCCATTCCTCACTGTGATGAAAGGCAATAAATTTCAAACTTCTTCCTCTTTATTCTTTTTGTTCTCCTGCGGTCGGGGCAGTCAAACCGTCTGCTGTCGGGGCGATCAAATCCCCTGCAGCCCCCGTCAGGGCGGTTGAAACTCTCTCAGCTTGATCCCAAGAGTGCAGCTCCATGCTGGCAATAATGTGCCCTCATCTCAGAGATAAGTACTACGCTTTGCCAATGGTTAGATCAGCTCCTCAGAATGCAGGTTTACTATCCTGGTTTCAGTATGGCCTGTGAAACAGACATCAAGCCAGCTGCGGCTGGGCGATCCATAAATTTTTGATTGAAATACTTTGTGCTTTGTTTCTTCACTGTTATTATGGTGCTGCTTTGGACTAAGTTTAATAGTACCTTCTGTACTATACTCCCAAACAGGACTCATTTATTTTAAGTTTTGGTTTAAATTGCAGCATGGAAATAGGCCCTTTGACCACAGTCCATACTGACCATTGAACACCTATTCACACTAGTTCTGTATTATCCCACTTACTCATCAACCCCTTACATGTTAGGGGCAATCTGCAGAGGCCTATGAAGCAGCATGCGATTGGGATCTGGGAGGAAACAGGAAAACGTACAAACTACACGCCCAGGAATCACCAGTCAGGATTAAACCTGGGTCTTTGGCGCTTTGAGGAAACAGCTCTACAAGCTATGCAACAGTGCTGTCCTATAGATAGATGCAAAAAGCTGGAGGACAGCAAACTCGGCGGGACAGGCAGCATCTCTGAATAGAAGAATAGGTGTTGTTTCGGGTCGAGACCCTTCTTCAGACTATGGTTGTGTAGCAGGCTTCATAGTAGTGTATGAATGCTGCTCAAATGTAATTAAAACAGCCTTTCCTTAAATGAATTGTTCTAACTTTGATAAACAAGTTTTTGACAACTTTTATGCCTGTTCATTTTGAAAATATTTATTGTTTTCCCCCAACAGATCTGTGAAGTCTCATTCATGGCGATGGAACAGCATCTCTGCAAGAGAGAGAGCAACACATTATGTTGTTGGAGAGAAAATTCACGGGTTCACCATAAACCAGGTAGTTTTCTTCCTGATGATTTTAATAGTTGAATTAGTCTTGCAAATGGAACATTTTACGAAATACTTGAAAAAATGTAACCCAAACAAATTATCATTAATTTTTTCCTTAATTTAAGACCAGCATGAAAGTATGTCAGTCAATGGATTACTGCAAACTGCCCAGTTACTTCTGTAAATACAACCTGGCAACAAATTTGCACAGAACAAAGTCCATCAATCAAAATTGGGACAAATCGATAGTCATAGATTAATACGGTGTGGAAACAGGTCTTTCAGCCCAACTCGCTCACACCGGCCAACAATGTCCCAGCTACCCTCGTCCCACTTGACTGCGCTTGGTCCATGACCCTCCAAACCTGTCCTATCCAAACGATGCGATAGTCCCAGCCTCAACTATCTCCTCTGGTAGCTTGTTCCATAGCTTGTTTGAGGAGGAGGAGCCATCTTGGGGAATGGCTGCTAACCAGCAGCCGTGTGTTTAATTCACTTTTTTTTTGTAGTTTTAGTGAGTCCTGTGCTTTGTGGGAGAGATAGACTTTTTAATGTGGGGGGTACGGGGTAACAATATTTCTAGGTCCCTACCTGGTCGGTGAGGCAGCTTTTTCTCCAGGCTGCCCCGTCGACCTGTCCTCGTGGCCTACCAGTGGGTGTGGAGCGCCGTTTCCTGGCGGGGTCCCCCTCGGCTTCGGTGGTGGCACAGCGCTGGAGCGCTATCGCGGAGCGGAGCGGGCGATGCCTTGCCTGGGTCGCCGCGCTGGAGCTCTGGTGAGCTGTGACCGCCGAGTTCATAACCTCCGGGCTGCGGGTCTGCGGTGCGGAGTGGGCGGCGCCGACTTCATCATCGGGAGCCTGGGAGCTCCAAACCGGCGCGGCCTTGTCGGCTTCGGAAGCCGCGGTCTCCGGTAAGGAAGCGGCCGTTCCAGGTGGCCCAGCCGCTGAGAGGACTCTCCCGACGCCGGGGCAACAGCACCCGGCCAGAACGGCCAGGAACATCGGGCCTCCGTAGAGGCAATAGCGGAGGCCTCAATAGGCCTGACTTTGGGAGAACTGGGGATGGGGACTGGACATTGTGCCTTCCCCCACAGTGGTAACTATTGTGGGGGGATGATTTTTTTGTGTGTAAGTGAATATTTTAGTTTGTGTCCAAGATGGCTGTCGGAAGGGAGAGTGTACGCTGGCGCGGTTTAGCTGCCGCTGCTCTCTCTTCACATTGTGTTTTTGATTTTTTGTCTTTGGATCGAATTCTGTCTTTAATTTGTGTATTGGTGATGTCTTTATTATTTATTTTACTCCGATTATATGTTTTTTATTCTTGTTACTTTCTGTAAGGTGTCCTTGAGACTTTGAAAGGCGCCCGCAAATAAAATTTATTATTATTATTATTATACACCCACCACCCTGTGTGAAACAGTTACTTCTCGGATTCCTATTAAATCTTTTCCCCTTCATCTTGAACCTACTCTGGTCCTCTATTTCCCTACTCTGGGTAAAAGACTTTGTGCATCTACCTGATCTATTCCTCTCATGATTTTGTATACCTCTATAAGATCTCCCCTCTTCCTCCTAGGCTCCATGGAATAGAGACCCAGCATACTCGGCTTCCTCCGATAGCTCACACCCTCTAGTCCTGGCAACATCCTTGTAAATCTTTTCTGAACCCTTTCAAGCTTGACACTATATTTCCTATAACATGGTGCCCAAAACTGAACACAATTTACTAAATGCAGTCTCACCAATGTCAAATATACAAGTCAAATTGGTGTTGGTGAGATGGTCTATATTTTGTGCAAGCAATGTTGTAGTGCCTCTGGAAAACTGGAATGGAATTTGTTAGGTTGACTTACTGGGACAGGGTTTATCATTTTGCTTACACAAGAGACTGCAGATGCTTCAACCTGGAGCAAAAAAAGCTAAACTGAGAAACTTCTGAGTTCTTCCAGAAGTTTGTTTATTTGTTCTTTACTTGTGCAACTCATCCTTGCCACAAACTCATTCCCTCTATTTCAGAAATGAAAAGTCAGTCTGAACAGAGTCGGAATGCTATTTTATGGTGATGTCTGAAAACAAGCTCTTTGGAATGTGAATCTTTAAAATTCATAATGATGCATGACTATAATTGATGTTGGTTTATTGTTGCCCTGTTTACCAACAAACTGGAAAAACTATCTTGCATGCTATCCATGTTACAATCAAAACCATATATGTGTATAACAGTGCAAAGAGAAACTAAATAGGATGCTGAGTGTAGTTACCACTACAGAGAGAGTGGATATATAGAAGTGCAGGGATGGCAACGAGGTGGATTGCAGGAATCCAGCTGTGGGAGACATGTTGAAGAATCTAATAACAGCAGGGAAGAGGATGTCCAATAATCTGGTGGTAAAAGGGAATGACTGGGACGTGAGTGGTCCTTGATTATGTTGGCTCCTTTCGCAAGGTGGTAGGTAGTCAATGGAGGGAAGGCTGGACTGGGCTGTATCCACAACTCTGTTATTTCTCACAACCTTTTGCAGAGCAGTTGTCAATCCAGGCTGACAGGTTGCTTTCTATGGCATATCTATAGAAATTGTAATTTGAGAATTTTCTTGGTCTTCTGAGGAAGTAGATGTACTTTCTTAGCCATTGGGTTTATTTGATTGGACATGGGCAAATCGTTGGCACATTTATGCCCTGAAACCTGAAGCTCGTGACTGTCTACATTGTAAAGCTGGAGGAACGCATATGAGTGGAGTGGGGGCAGGGAAATGTAAAGGAATAAAATAAAGTGGGGGAGATAAGTGTACCGAGGAGGTGAAAGAATGCTCACCGGGGTTCTGCCCTCGCTCTCCCTCGCCCCAGACGGAAGGAGAATAAAGTTCCTTTAGTCCACGCCTTTCACCCCACCAGCCTCCACATCCGCCTTATCATTCTCCAACATTTCTGCCATCTTCAATGTGATCCCACCTCTTACGCCTCTCGTCCCCCACCTCTTTCTGCTTTCTTTAAAGATTTTTTCTGCAACTCCTGGGTTCCCTCATCCCTTCCCATTTAATCGGCCACCTCCTCAGGCTCTTTTCCCTGCAACTGCAACTGATATAACACCTATCCCCACACCTCCTCTCACTTCCATCCAGTGATCCAAGTAGCCATTCCAAATGAGAATCAGTTCTGTTGCATCTCTTCCAACTTCATCTGTTGCATTTGGCACTCCAAATGTGGCTCCTCTACATTGGGGAGACCTAGCATAGACTGGGCAGTTTTGAATCCACTTCCCATTCCCATGCTGACCTTGGCCTCCTTCACTGCCATTAACCCCCCTCTCCTCACATCTATCCCCTCCCCCCCCCCCCCCCCAACCACCAATAGCACATAACTGTGCACATACAGTTCTACCACCACCTGGGACTGCTCCTATCCCCTCCTCCCTGACACCTTCCATTCATATGCTTCCCTCTGGATTTACATTTTATATTCTTCTTTTCCTACCTGACACCGTTTTGTCCTCTTTTTACCTCCAGCCTTTGTCACTGTCTCCAACCATCTGCACGTCACCCACCTCTTTACCCCCGCACTGTACCTGTGTACACTTATTGCTTAGTAGACTTTGCTGAACTAGCATCTCATTTTTCTTCCCCCAGACTCCAGAGTCTGAAGAAGGGTCCTGACCCAAAACGTTGTCTGACCATTCCCTCCACAGATGCTGAGTTACTCCAGACCTTAGTTATTTGCTCAAGATTCCAGCATATGCAGTCTCTTGTGCTTCCTAATAGAAAAGATGTGGGGTTCCAATTCCATTCCAGAATTTGAGTTGATATCTTTGCCTGTCTTATCACAGCAGTATTAAGAATGTGGAACAGAATGGCCGTGGAGCAAGCCTTTCGACCTATAAAGGCAATGAAAAATTGTCCTGAAATGGTATCCTCTCATATATATGGTTCAAATGTATACGGGTTTGGATGAGTGAAAGTAACAAATAAACCAGAACACTCCTCTGCTCAAAGAGGCTCCACCCCATTAAGATATTTCTAGAGTTGTGGAATAAGCAAGCCATTTGGCCATAAAGCCCCTGTCCCACTTTCACGATCTAATTGGCGACCTCTGCCGAGTTTGCCCTTGACTCATACTCGCAGCATGGTCGCCACGAGGTCGTAGGAGGTCTTCGTAACTCTTCCTCATGCTCGTGAGTGTTCTCTCTGTTCTCGTGGCCACAAGTAGGTCGTGGCGTTTTTTCCAGCCTGAGTAAATGTCCGCGAGTAAAAAAAAAAAGTCGGCATGGAAAAAATTGATACTTTTTACTCGTAGGTAGGTCGTGATGGTAGTCGTAGGTAGTCGTAGGTCGGTAACTGGCCCGAGAAAAAAAATGCAGACATGACATCATTTTATCATGTGATCATTTTCCACTCGTAGCTAGTCGTAGTTGGTCTTAGGTGTGAAAGACTGAGGTCGCAGGGGGGGGGTCGTAGGAGGTCGTAGACATAGTCGTAGGAGGTCGTAGACTTAGTTGTAGGAGGTCTTTTACTTCGGCGAGTCAATACGACCGTGACAATTTTTTCAACTCGTCTAGGGTCTACTAAACTCGTGGATTAGGTCGTCCAAGTGGGACAGGCCCTTATGTCTTTTCTGGTCCTATGGAAATGCTATCCATTTATCTTATTCAACCGTCTTTCCCCCCACAGTCCTGGCTTTGGGAGTCTTTAAAGGAAATTGTGTGGAATTAATGGGGAAATAATTTCATGAATTTGTCCTGGGACGATAAAATGGAATTTCAAAAGCTCTAAGGGTATGATTTTATTTGTTTAATGAATTGTAATGCCTGAAAGTACTGTATCAATGGTTGTTTGAAGCAGATTCATTCATTTCTATAAAGGAATTAAATATTTATTTGAAGGGAGGCACTTCAGTCTGAAAAAGGGTCTCGACCCGAAACGTCACCTATTCCTTCTCTCCATAGATGCGGCCTCACCCGCTGAGTTTCTCCAGCATTTTTGTCTACTTTCGATTTTTCCAACATCTGCAGTTCTTTCTTTAACATTTATTTGAAGGGAGAATATTTTGGGGATACAGGGGAATGGCAATGTAATGAAAAATAGCAATGGGTCTGAAGCAATGGGTCTGAAACGTCACCCATACGTACCCTCCAGAGATGCTGCCTGTCCCGCCGAGTTACTCCAGCATTTTTTGGCTATTTCCAATGGAAAGACAAATGGATATCATTTATAGAGTGTCAGTTTGGTCAAGTTATCTGCTTCTTCACGTTATATTCCATGCTTATGGAAATTCTTAGTGGGAAGAACTGCTTTCAGTGCCTGTTCTAGTTCATCTGCCGTTTGCACACATTCAAAGCATTCTTTGCGAACGTCAAGTTGATGAATAACTAAATATTCCAAAGAAAATATTGAAATTGGTGAGTTAAATAACATTAACTCTAAAAAGCTTCATTAAATGAAATGAACAATTATCAACAAAACAGAATAATTGGTGTGATTGTGCAAAGTGTTTCATATTGAGTATGAGGTTTATAAATATAGTTAAAATGCTGATGAATCTGCTATACTGTATAAGGGATTTGCCTTGCAGATTGTTTTGTTTCTCACCAAAGATATGTTTGGGGCTGCTTTTTCACTCTTAAAGGGGTGCAAATATAGTTTAAAAAAATCAGTACTGTATTTTTTAGAGTATTCTTTTCTTTCCACAGGTAACAGCTGTTCCTGATCTTTTCCTGACAGCAGTCAAACTTAGTGACGATAATACAGGAGCTCAGTATTTGCATGTGGCAAGGGATGATCCAAACAACCTGTTCAGGTAATTTATTGTAATGGCACACTTAATGTAAACATTCTAGTGCATTGTATACTTATTATAATTATCTCATTGTGCAATGATAACATCTGCATTCTATTTGTTAATGGGCTTTGGGCAGTGCTGGTGAAATTAACCCTTTGATTGCTCTTGAGAAGTAGTGGAGCCATCTTCTCAAGCTACCGCAATTCTTCTGATGCAGGCTCTTCCAATGTGTGTTGTGAAGGGATGTTCAGTATTTTAACCCTGAACTAATGAAGGCATTTCCTATTCAGGAAAATATGCGATAAAAATATGAGTTGAGTATCTCAAATCATAAATATTGAAAGAGCCTGGCATTCTCCAGTAGTCCTAAATGATAATTAATTTATCTATGAAGTATTTTTTTTTAAATCATATTTCATGTAGAAAATACACTCGGTGCCTTGCTAATCTTTGACGATTTAGGTTGATGAAGTATACAATGGAATGTGATGGCAGATGGGAAACGGAGATTATCAAAGGCTTTTATTGAGATCTTAATTTTGTTTTGTGAAGTTAATATCACAATCAATTGACATTGAGCTGTGTATATTATCTTTCAGTGTGCAACTCCGTACCACGCCACTCAACAGCACAGGTGTTCCACATATTCTAGAACATGTAGTACTTTGTGGCTCTGAAAAATATCAAATTAGAGATCCTTTCTTCAAAATGTTGACCCGATCCCTTTCTACTTTCATGAATGCCTTCACAGGTCAGTATTGATTTTGTGTGTGTGTTATTGACATTACTGTAAAAGATAGTTTGAGATTGACACTAGCGACGGTGGAGCTAATAGAATGAATAACTCATCAGCACCAAAAAAAAGTAGATTTGAGTTTTTATTTTCTTGATCATTGCAGCAAGTGACTACACAATGTATCCATTTTCCACCCAAAACTCCAAGGATTTTCAGAATCTTCTCTCTGTTTACCTTGATGCTGTCTTCTTTCCTTGCCTAAGAGAATTGGACTTCTGGTAAGATGTAAACTTGTTCAGTATGGATTTTATATTTGTTACACGTAGTTTGTATATTTTTGTGCATGTTTTGTATATTAGTATTGACCTTATTTATCTTCAGGCAAGAAGGATGGAGGCTGGAACACGATACCCCTGGTGATCAATCATCTCCACTTGTCTTTAAAGGAGTTGTGTTCAATGAAATGAAAGGCGTATTTGTAAGTCTTCATAAATTATAATTTAACTTGAACATGATGCACGTTTGTGGTGTTCAAATACAGAATAAAATTTTATAGAAAAGTTCTCTGTATTTGGCAAACTAATGCTTCAAAATATCTCTGTAGGTATTTGTGGGATCATTGTTAGTCATTTGGTTGTTAAAGGTTTGTATGGGTGCAAGTAGCCTTTTAGGATTGCTTTTTCATGTATACAGTGATCATTGTAATGCGCCTCATACCATCTCACCTTTCATGGTAATATGGCATCCAGATTCTTGCCATTTAACATCTTGTTCATTGGGCGCTTATTGAATATTGGAGCAGGTTGCTAAGTTAAATATTACTGGCACAAAAGTGGGTGGTATTGTAGATAGTGAGATGGTTGTCAAAAATTGCAGCAAGTTCTTGATCAATTGGACAGGTTGGGATGAGGAATGGTTGATGGAATTTAATACCAAGAAATGTGAGGGGTTGCATTTTGAAAAGTCTAACATGGACAGGACCTATACAGAGACGCGGGATCGATCCCGACTACGGGTGCTGTCTGTGCGGAGTTTGTACGTTCTCACCATGGCCGCGTGGGTTTTCTCCGAGATCTTCGGTTCCCTCCCACACTCCAAAGACGTACAGGTATGTAGGTTAATTGGCTAGGTGTATGCAAATTGTCCCAAATATGTGTGGGATAGTGTGAATGTGCGGGGATCGCTGGTCGGCACGGACTCAGTGGGCCGAAGGGCCTGTTTCCGCGCTGTATCTCTAAACTAAACTAAAACTAAACTAAACCAAACTGAGGCAGGTGGGAGAAGTGTAGATGGGACATGTCGGTTGGTGTGGGCAAGTTGGGCCAAAGGGCCTGTATGACTCCATCTGCCAGCCTGGAACCATAAATTGCTTTAGTTGTCACTTTTCTCTTTACAAAAATAGCAAACATTCTCAGTTTATGTTTATTAGGAAACTGTCAATTTAATTTTATTCCTCTTTACATTATCTGCCTTTTTGTTTCAGGCAAACAACGAGAATCTCTATGCTCAGCATGTACAAAACAAGCTTCTACCTGATCATACCTACTCGGTGATATCTGGAGGTGACCCTTTGCAAATCCCCAAGCTTGCATGGGAAGAATTAAAGCGCTTCCATGCCACACATTACCATCCTAGTAATGCAAGGTACATTAGAGGACAATATATAAAATATCGTGAACAATTTGAGATATCCGGGGATTATTTCTGTATAACTAAAATCGATCAACTAATTTAAATTAAAATAGCTATGCAAATATTTTGTCCACAAGGTCATAAGATATTGGAGCAGAATTTGGCCATCGATATATCCTTCCTAATCCCATTCTCCTGCCTTCTCCCCATAACCGCGGGCACCCGTACTAATCAAGAATCTATATCTCTGCCTTAAAAATATCCATTGATTTGGCCTCCACAGCCTTCTGTAGCAAAGAATTCCACAGATTCACCACCCTCTGGCTAAATAAATTCCTCCTCATCTCCTTCCTAAAAGACCGTCCTTTAATTCTGAGGCTATGGCCTCCAGTTCTAGACTAGTCGAAACATCTCTCCACATCTACTCTATCCAAGCCTTTCACTATTTGGTACATTTCAATGAGGTCCCCCCTCATTCGTCTAAACTCCAGCGATCACAGGCCCAGTGCTGTCAAGCAATCTTCATATGTTAACTTGCTCATTCCTGGGATCATTTTTGTAAACCTCCACTGGACCTTCTCCAGAGCCAGCAAACCTCAGTTATGGTTCCCAAAATTGCTCACAATACTTCAAATACAGCCTGACCAGTACCTTATAGAGCCTCAGGATTACATCCCTGTTTTTGTATTCTAGCCCTTTTGAAATAAATGCTGACATTGTGTTTGCCTTTGTCCAAGAGTGATAGATAGGGATTTTGATTGAAATAAGTACACTTGGTGTAAGTACAAATTAGACAATTTTAAGTAAAAGAAAATCTGGAGGAACTCAGCAGGTCAGGCAGCATCTGCAGAGGGAAATGGTGCAGGGCCATATTGGGGGCCCTCTTTCAGATTGCAGAAGAGTCCCAACCAAAATATAATCTGTGTATTTCCCACACCAGATGCTTTCTGATCTGCTGAGTTCCTCTTCAGTTTTTTTTTTTGCTCAGTATTCCAGCATCTGCAGTCTCATGTCATCCTCTGATAATTTAATACCTTATTTGCGCAATTTCAATTAATCGGGACAATAATGCAAACATCTACCCACCTTGGCAGGCAGTTACTTTAATTTTGAAATTACACAATAGATAGAATTACAGCTTTGTGGACTTTGAAACTATAAGTGGTTTAACTTGTTACAGATCCACTATAAAGAAGTAAAGCGAGGGGGTGGAGGGGTTGTCCCCTGCACCATGGAAATCCAGAGGATTAAACAAAATAAATGGGTGATGTGGTGATGCTAAGGTGTGCTTTGGTATTTGACATCAACGAGCATCCTGGTTCAATCCTGCATTTGAGTGCTGATGGTCCATAGTTGCACCTCTTTCCTGATTCCTGCATGTTCCAGGCTATCAGCTTATACCTCCCTGAACTCTCCATCTTTCCCATTTTTCCCTCCGGGTGATCACTGTTTTGGGCATTTGAAAGAATCAGTTAATGGGACATTTTGAGAGAATGGCATTGGTAAGGCCTCTCTGAGTGTTTATCAACTATGGTCTGAATGGCTTCTTACATTGGGGGAAATATCATTGTTCAACTTCTGTCAAGGAAAAGCTATACTTCACCCTCGTTAGACCTCATTTGGACTACGCAGTTGCAGCATGGGACCCATACACAAATAAATACATTTCTTTCATCGAATGTGTCCAAAGACAGGCAGCTCGATTTGTTACTATCACCTATGAGAGAGAAGCGAGTGTTACCAAACTTCTGGAGCAGGGAGGTTCTATAGGAGCAGGGAGGTTCTTATAGGAGCAGGGAGGTTCTATAGGAGCAGGGAGGTTCTACTGCAGTTGTACAGGGTCTTGGTGAGACCACACCTGGAGTATTGCATACAGTTTTGGTCTCCTAATCTGAGGAAAGACATTCTTGCCATAGAGGGAGTACAGAGAAGGTTCACCAGACTGATTCCTGGGATGTCAGGACTTTTATATGAAGAAAGACTGGATAGACTCGGTTTGTCCTCGCTAGAATTTAGAAGATTGAGGGGGGATCTTATAGAAACTTACAAAATTCTTAAGGGGTTGGACAGGCTAGATGCAGGAAGATTGTTTCCGATGTTGGGGATGTCCAGAACAAGGGGTCACAGTTTAAGGAAAAGGGGGAAATCTTTTAGGACCGAGATGAGGAAAACATTTTTCACACAGAGAGTGGTGAATCTCTGGAATTCTCTGCCACAGAAGGTAGTTGAGGCCAGTTCGTTGGCTATATTTAAGAGGGAGTTAGATGTGGCCCTTGTGGCTAAAGGGATCAGGGGGAATGGAGAGAAGGCAGGTACAGGATACTGAGTTGGATGATCAGCCATGATCATATTGAATGGCGGTGCAGGCTCGAAGGGCCGAATGGCCTACTCCTGCACCTATTTTCTATGTTTCTATGTTTCTGAATTCTCTGGGGTGGAACCCTCTCCAAGACAGACGTGAAGCTCACCATTTGACCTGTTTTTACAAAATGTTAAATGGTCAGCTCGACATAGACTACAAGACTTACACCAAACCCAAACCAATTAGGAGCAGACGAGGGCATTCGATCCAATTTGTGATCCCAGCTACAAAGACAGATGTATACAGCAATGTGTTCTTCCCCCGCACAATTAAAGCATGGAATATTCTCCACCCAACTATAGTTACCCAACCAGATGCAACTAAATTTAAAGTAGCTCTTTCTTCCCAATAACCCTTTCTGGCTTAAGCCCTCCCTTCACCACCTCCAGTTTAAATTCCAGTTGGAATATTTTGGAGGACCAAGAAACCAAGAACCAAGAAAAATATGAAAAATGAAATCTGTCCAATTTTCATACTTTGCATCAGCAAATATTGACATATTTCAATGTAGCATGTATCAAAACTCAATTGCAGGTTGTTTATTACAGATTTATGATCCAATAGCAGTGATCTTTAATATACAGAGAGTAGATCCATAACTGGCATAACTTAAAACTTCACCTGTTCTTTAAACAGATTTTGTTTCCAAAGTTTCTCTACTGGCTATGATATGCATCCAATGTTGTAACTTGTCCTGGGCTTCGGCTTAGTTTGAGAACAAAATAAAACACTGGTTCCAGTTAGTCTGAAGAAGGGTCCTGACCCGAAACGTCATCTGTCCATTCCTCCACAGATGCTGCTTGACCCGCCAACCTTTTTTGCTGCAGTCCTGTCCTCGTAGTGTAATGCACTTTTATTCCATCAGTCTTTTTTTTTTTGCTGCAGTCCTGTCCTCGTAGTGCAATCAGTCGTTTTCTCCCGTAGTTCCCATTGCTCACACCTCCCCATAATCACAAGTCTATCAGCTCTCTTCAGATAACACTTCTCTCTTGTCCATCTAGCTTTGTAGGCGATTCCTCCCCCAGCCTCCATTTTATGGGATGTTGAGTTCCCAGATAACCATCCATGTGCCTACTTTTCTGTAAATCCAAGCCACAACATCTGTTCATCGCAAAAAATTGCAATCTGATAATAAAAATTAATATACAAATTCCATGAGTGAATTTTATCATAATAGTACTTTATTAGCCTAGTATGTTTTGCAACTTACGGGGAATTTGATTTGCCATACAGTCATCATACCAATAAAGACAAACAAGTCACCCAAATACATTTTTAACATGAACATCCACCACAGCGACTCCCCACATTCCTCACTGTGACGGAAGGCAAAAAAAGTTAAATCTTCCCTTCTATGTTCTCTCGCGGTCGGGGCACTCGAGCCTTCCATTGTCGGGGCGATCTTGGCTCCCGCAGCTGGCGGTCGAGCCCTCCGCATCAGGGCGATCAAGCTCCCCTGCTGATCGAACCTCGGGTCGGGCCTAGTCACACCTTCTGTGACTTGGAGCTTCCCGACATCAGTCTCCACCCGAGACTGCAAGCTCCTCGATGGTGAAATCTGCAGTCCACGGTTGGAGCGTCGATCCCAGTCAAGGGATCGCAGGCTCCGATGGTAAGTGCACAGCCCCACGGTGAGGCTCAAAGTCAGTCTCGAGCAAGGCCGCCAGCTTCATGATGTTAGGCCGCAGAGCGACCGGAGATACGAACCGGGAAAAAATCGCATCTCTAGCAAGGTAAGAGATTGACAAAAGTTTCCCCCCGACCCCTTCCCCCACCCTCCACATAAAACAAACCAGAGAACATTGACACATACTTTTAAAACAGACTAAAAATAACAAAAAAGACAAAAAGACAGACAGACTGTTGGCTAGGCTGCCATCGCTGACCAACCGGTAGTATATTGTTCCAAGTCTCAGATTTTTAGGTAGCGATTTATGAATTCTACAGGCAAGAATTTATATTACTAGAACTACTGTAATGCAGGGCTTACCTGCACTCACTGTGACGTGTAGACCTTTGTCCAAAAAAGTTAAATCATTTAAAATGTAAGTACTACATTGATTGCATGAGAAGCTTAGAAGCTCTGCCATTTATCCATTTTATCCATTTCAGGTTCTTTACCTATGGTGACTTGCCCCTGGAACAACACCTCAAACAAATCCAGGAAGAAGCGCTTTGCAAATTCCAAAGAATTAATCCCGGCACTTCAGTTCCCACACAGCCACGCTGGAGTGAACCAGTAAGTAAAGGACACTATCTCTCTGACTCTGGGCTAATATCAGCAGTGAAATAACAGTGAAATAAAGTTATAAAAGTAATCCATATTTATGGTAGTCTTGGTGTAGATTGACAGTCCTGCTGCAACTTGACCTTGTATAAGAGATTATTCTGGATGGATCAAGAGTGCGGCGAGTTCAATGGTCATGTAGACGAGAAACAAAAGAATGCAATTCTTGCTGCAGCTTTACAGGTCCTTATTTTGAGGTTGACAGCCATTCCAGCCAAAGGAACTGTTGTTCTTACAAGACAATACAATAATAATTTATTAGCCAAGTACGTTTTGCAACATACGAGGAATCTCATTTGTCAAATCAGTCATACAAATAAAAAGCAGCAGAACACACAAAATACATTTTAACATAAACATCCACCACAGTGACTCCACATTCCTCACTGTGATGGAAGGCAAAATGAAGTTCAATCTCATCCCTTCTTTGTCCTTCAGTGGTCGGGGGCCTCTAACCTTCCATTGATGGGCCGATCTTACTCCCGTAGACGGAGGCGGGCCTCCTCGTCGGGGGGGATCAAGCTCCTTCATCGGGGGGCATCTCAGCTCCCCGCACCGAGCAATCTGACCCCAGGTTGGGGCTTGTCGAACCTTCTGCGTCTTTGGAGCTCCCGACATCTACGGTCTCTACCCAAGACAGCGAGCTCTCGATGGTAAAATATGCAGGCTGCGGTTGGAGTGATCCCAGGGAAAGGATTGGCTCCAATGTAAGTCCATGGTGGGGCTCAAAAGTCAGTCCCGAGAAGGCCTCCAGCTCCATGATGTTAGGCCGCAGAGCGACCGGAGATACGACCTGGAAAACAGTCGCATCTCCGGTAGTGTAAGAGATTGGGGGAAAAAAAGTTTCCCCCGACCCCCTCCCCTACATAAAACAAACCAGAAAACATTAACACAAACTTTAAAAACACACTAAAAATAACAACAAAATAAAGAAAAAACGGACAGACTGCTGGCGAGGCTGCCAATACTGCGGCACCCCTGGTTCTTGTATCTATCTTGTCAAAATGCATAAGAATTGTGTATAAAATAAAATGTTGGAGACACTTAGTGGCTCAGAACCTTTTTTGGAGAGAAATGGACAAGTGAGATTTCGGGTGGGACTCCGTCAGAAGAAGAGTTCTGACCCAAAACGTCTGCTGTCCATTTCATTACACAGATACTGCCTGATCTGCTGAGCTCATCCATCACTTTGTTTTTTGCTCAATTTTACAGTATCTGCAATCTCCTGTGTATTGTGTATGTTTCGTGAGATGCCTCATATAAACTTTAGGGACTATAGGCTCACTCAACTCGATCTTTTCCTGCACACCAATTCCCCAATCAACATAAGCATATAGTTTTATATTGTCGGCAGGCTTGAATATATTGTAGGAAAGAACTGCAGATGCTGATTTAAATCGAAGGTAGACACAAAATGCTGGAGTAACTCAGTGGGACAGGCAGCATCTGTGGAGAGAAGGAATGTGATGTTTCGGGTCGAGACCCTTCTTCAGACTGATGTCAGGGTAGTGGGTGGGACAGATAAAATGTAGTGAGACAGTAAGACTGATGGGAGAACTGGGAAGGGGGAGGGGATGGAGAGAGAGAAAGCAAAGGCTATTTGAAGTCAGAGAAGTCAATGTTCATACCGCTGGGGTGTAAGCTACCCAAGCGAAACATGAGGTGCTGTTCCTCCAATTTGTGCTGGGCCCCACTGATAATGGACCATTAGATTGGGAATGGGAGGGGGTGTTAAAGTGCTGAGCAACCGGGAGATCAGGTAGGTTAAAGCGGACTGAGCGGAGGTGTTCAGCGAAACGATCGGCGAGCCTGCTCTTGGTTTCCTCGTCTAAATCATTGGTACACATTGTGAATAGCATCGATCCCTGTGGAATCCATCCACTTGTGGCCAATATGCTTCTGATTAAAGTTGCTTCACTGTACTTTTGTAAAAAAAATAATTGTAGAGGAGGCACAGTGTAAGAAAGAAATATGTCTTTTTTTTAATGTTGGATCGGTGGTAGAACCTGTCTGGCACTTTTATCCGACCATAAATGCAAAATATCCCTTTTTAAACAAAAAAAATGGTAGTGTATTATTTATTGTTTCTCTGTGGTCTTATTTTGCCTCCAGAGGGAGTATCACGTTCCTTGTGGGTCAGACTCGATGGCTCCCGATCCTACTAAGCAAACCACATACAGTGTCAGCTACTTGTTGGGCGAGTAAGTATATTTAATTCTATTCCTATTTCTCTTTCTACACAGGAACTAAAGTGTATACTAACTTGAGCATTCCATATCTCAAATAAATCAGTTATAGCTGAAATGTGTAGGAAGGAACTGCAGATGCAGGTTTAAACCGAAGATAGACACAGAAAGCTGGAGTAATGGACCTGTCCCACTTGGGCGACTATTTAGGCGACTGCAGGAGACTATGCAGTCGCCACATGCTCGCGGTTGGTTGCCGGACAGTCGCTTTCATGGTCGTGAGGAGTTCCCACATTCTGGGAACTAGTCGCGGCCTCATTATGGTCGCCGCGAATTTTTCAACATGTTGAAAAATTAGCGGCGACTAGAATGAAGCCGCCATTGAGAGTAGCGAGAATTGTCGAGCCGTAGGTGGGTTACCAGGAGGTCCTAGTTGGTTGCCAGGAGGTCAAAAGTTCTCGGAGGTTCTCGCAAGTTGTAGCCGGTGCTGACTGGTGAATTTCATCAGAACCAAGGATAACCGACCGGTAATGTTAAATGTCCGCCGAGTAAGATCCTATGACTCTACCAGGATAGTTCTCCTTGAAATCCTGTCAATATTATTCTGTCAACACACATCACAGTAAGTGTTTGAGGCTAGAGGAACTCCAGCTCCGCATTGATGAGCTGGAGACCCAACTTCATACGCTGCGGTACATCAGGGAGGGGGAGTATTACCTGGATGTTTTGTGCCAGGGGATGGTCACACCGACCAGTTTAACTAATTCAGTAGGCAGTGAGCAAGGAAAGGAAGGTGTGGCCATAAGCGAGGCAGGTAGGGGGAACCAGGAGGAGATGCGGCAGGAGCCACAGCCCTTGTCCCTGACGAGCATGACCGAGGCTCTTACTCAATGTAAGGACGGGATCAGGGGCTGTGGGAGGGATGAGCAACCTGGCTGCAGCACCGTGGATCAGGGGGCCATTCAAGAGGGGGGAGTTAGAAGAAATGCCGTAGTGATAGGGGATAGTATTATTCGGGGGGTAGATAAGGTTCTCTGCGGCCAGCAGAACATGTCCCGAAGGCTGTGTTGCCTACCCGGTGCTAGGGTTAAGGATATCTCTGCGATGCTGGAGAGAAATTTGCAGAGGGAGGGGGAGGATCCAGTGGTCGTGGTCCATGTGGGGACCAATGACATAGGAAGGACGAGGAAGGAGGATCTGCTGAAGGAGTTTGAGCAGTTAGGGAATAAATTAAAAAGCAGAACCTCGAGGGTACTGATCTCCGGATTGCTACCTGAGCCACGGGCCAAATCGGCGAGGGTACGTAAAATTAAAAAGCTGAATGCGTGGCTCAAAGACTGGTGTGGGAAAAATGGGTTTGGTTTCTTGGGCCACTGGCACCAGTACTGGGACAGGGGGGATCTGTTCTGTAAGGACGGACTTCACCTGAACGGTGCTGGGACTGGGGTCCTGGCAAATCATATAACTAGGGCAGTAGAGAGGTCTTTAAACTAAGTAGCGGGGGGGAGGTATCAAGGGGGGTAATAACGGCAGGGGTAGAGGAAATAGAGCAGGGTATCAGTGGGGAAGCGGAAAGTCAAAATGTGACAGGAGACAGAATGTGTGAAGATAAAGCTCTAGATGTAAAAGGGGCAAAAACGGAAAGGAAGGGTAGTAAAAATCATCTGAAAGTGCTTTATCTAAATGCACGGAGTATTCGAAATAAGATAAATGAATTAACGGTGCAATTAAGTATATATAGTTATGATATCGTGGCCATTACGGAGACATGGCTGCAAGGGGATCAGGACTGGGAGTTAAATATAGAGGGGTACTCGACAATTAGGAAAGATAGACAGGAAAGAAAGGGAGGAGGGGTGGCCCTTTTAATAAGGGAGGGAATAACGGCAATAGAGAGGAAGGATATTGCGTTGAAGGATCAGGATAGTGAAACGGCTTGGGTACAGATAGAGAATAACAAGGGGAAAAAAACACTAGTGGGTGTAATTTATAGACCTCCAAATAGCTGTGACGCTGTTAGTCAGAACATAAATCTGCAAATAGTTGACGCATGTAAAAAGGGAACTGCTGTAATCATGGGGGACTTCAATTTTCATATTAATTGGGCAAACCAAACTGGGCAGGGTAGACTAGAGGAAGAGTTTATAGAATGTATTAGAGACGGGTTCCTAGAACAGTATGTCACAGAACCGACAAGGGGGGAGGCAATCTTGGATCTGGTCCTGTGTAATGAAGCAGGATTAATTAAAAATGTCATAGTTAGGGACTCGTTGGGAACAAGTGACCACAATATGGTCGAATTCCATATTCAAATAGAAGGGGAGCAGGTTGAAACTCAGGCTAGGGTGCTTAGTCTAAATAAGGGGGATTATGAAGGTATGAGGACTGAGCTGATCAAAGTTGACTGGGATAGCAGACTCAAGAATAAGACGGTACATGAGCAGTGGTGTACGTTTAAGGGTCTACTGTATAACCTTCAAGAAAAATTTATTCCTATGAAGAAAAAAAGGGGTAAGGGTAAGAACAGTCAGCCATGGCTCAGTAAAACTATAAAGGATAGTATTCGGCTGAAGGCAAGGGCATATAAGGTAGCCAGAGATAGTGGGAGGGTAGAGGATTGGGAAGCATTTAAAGGTCAGCAAAAAATAACTAAGAGATTAATTAAGACGGGGAAAATAGACTATGAAAGGAATTTAGCGAACAACATAAAAACTAATAGTAAGAGTTTTTATAGCTATATAAAAAGAAAAAGGGTGGCTAAGGTGAACGTTGGTCCATTGGAGGGTGAGACTGGAGAGTTGTTGGTGGGGAACATGGAAATGGCAAAGGCATTAAACGAGTATTTTGTATCAGTCTTCACCATAGAAGACACAAAAAATATTCCAACGCTGGATAAACAGGGGGCCGGTAGGAATGGAGGAGCTAAATACTATTAAGATCACCAAGGAGGTGGTATTAGGGAAATTAATGAGACTGAAGGAGGATAAATCCCCTGGGCCTGATGGATTACATCCAAGGGTCTTGAGGGAGATAGCGGTGGGGATTGTGGATGCATTGGTGATAATTTTCCAAAACTCTCTGGAGGCAGGAACGGTCCCAGTGGATTGGAAAATGGCCAATGTAACACCTATATTTAAAAAAGGAAGTAAACAGAAGGCGGGTAACTATAGACCGGTTAGTCTAACATCGGTGGTGGGTAAAATGTTAGAGACAATTATTAAAGAAACACTAACGGGGCACTTGGATAAACATGACTTCATCGGACAGAACCAGCATGGTTTTGTGAAGGGGAAGTCCTGTTTAACGAATCTGCTCGAATTCTTTGAGGAAGTAACAACCCGGGTGGATAAAGGGGAACCGGTGGATGTGGTATACTTGGACTTCCAAAAGGCTTTTGACAAGGTGCCACATAAGAGACTATTGCTAAAAATAAAAAATTATGGGATTGGGGGTAATATATTAGCATGGGTAGAGGATTGGCTAACAAATAGGAAGCAGAGAGTGGGGATAAATGGTTCATACTCGGGATGGCAACCGGTAACTAGCGGGGTTCCGCAAGGGTCGGTGCTGGGACCCCAGTTGTTCACAATTTATATAAATGATTTGGAGGAGGGAACCAAGTGTAATATATCAAAATTTGCGGACGATACAAAAATGGGAGGAAAAGTAGGGGATGAGGAGGATAGGAAGAGTCTGCAAAAGGATATAGATAAGCTAGGTGAGTGGGCAACAACTTGGCAGATGAAATTTAATACTAATAAATGTGAAGTCATTCACTTTGGGAAAAAAAATGATAGGGCAAGTTATTTTCTAAATGAGGAGGAGCTGCGTTGTAATGCAACGCAAAGGGATCTAGGGGTATTAGTACATGAATCACTAAAAGTTAGTATGCAGGTGCAGCAAGCAATCAGGAAGGCCAATGGAGTTTTGGCCTTTATTGCTAGGGGGATTGAGTATAAAAACACGGAGGTCTTGCTGCAGCTGTACACAGTATTAGTGAGACCACATTTGGAATACTGTGTACAGTTCTGGGGTCCATACTTAAGAAAGGATGTACTAGCCCTGGAGGCAGTGCAGCGAAGGTTTACAAGATTAATTCCTGCAATGAGGGGATTGACATATGAGGAAAGGTTAAGTAGGCTGGAACTCTACTCTTTGGAGTTTAGAAGAATGAGAGGCGATCTCATTGAAACATATAAGATCGTGAGGGGCCTTGATCGGGTGGATGCACCGAGGATGTTCCCAATGATCGGGGAAACTAGAACTAGGGGACATAGTTGCAGAATAAGGGGGGGGCTCTTTTAAAACTGAGATGAGGAAGAACTTCTTCACCCAGAGGGTGGTTAATTTATGGAATTCACTGCCCCAGGGAGCAGTGGAAGCAGAAACGTTAAATATATTTAAGACTAAAATAGATGGTTTTTTAGCTGCCAAGGGGATAAGGGGCTACGGGGAGAGGGCAGGGATATGGACCTAGGTATGGTTAGTATAGTAAGACCTGAGTGATCTCCTGGACAAGTGTCGATCGCCTGGATTGGGGTCGGAGAGGAATTTCCCGGATTTTTTTCCCGAATTGGACCAGGGTTTTTATCCGTTTTTTTGCCTCCCCCAGGAGATCACGAGGTTCTTGGGGTGGAGAGGGGTGATAGCGGTATAAAGGGGAGGGTAGTGTCTTGTGTTCTGTGTCTTGTGTCTACTGTTTGTGGGTAAGTGTGTCTGTTTAGTGTTCAGCCATGAGCGAATGGCGGTGCGGGCTCGACGGACCTGGTGGTCTACTCTCGCACCTACTTTCTATGTTTCTATGTTTCTAAATACAATTTTGATACTCTTGTGATTGATGTTCATATGATTGGAGCAACATTTTTAATTCGTATTGCTTTTTTCCCCCTACAGGTGTAACCCAGTTGTATATTATCTTTCAGTAATGTGTGCAAAAATGCAAATTTGCTTTCATTTGCATCTCAAACAAATTCTCTTTTTAAATAAGAAATCTGTGATGTGTGTTGACAGAATAATATTGACAGGATTTCAAGGAGAACTATCCTGGTAGAGTCATAGGATCTTACTAAGAAATTAAATGTCACCTCAGTTGAATGTCTCGTGGAAAAGGCAGAATCTTTGATAACATCAAATTTATTCACAACTTTACTGACATTCTCACTTGGATAAGTAGATAAAATAAAAATAGAAAATGCTGGTTTAACCACCTTAGTTATTCCAATGAAGTTTAATTTTAGAGATACAGCACGGAAACAGGACTTTTGGCCCACCGAGTCTGCGCCGACCAGCGTTTCCCGCACATTAACACTATCATACATACACTAGGGACAATTAACAATTTTACCAAAGTCAATTAACCTACAAATCTGTACGTCTTTGGAGTGTGGGAGGAAACCGGATCACCCGGAGAAGACCAGTGTGGTCACTGGGAGAACATACAAACTCTGTACAGACAGCACCCGTGGCCAGGATCAAACTCGGGTTTCTGGCACTGTAAGGCAGCAACTCTACCGCTACACCACTGTTCCAACCCTAAATTCAAATTGAGGAATTTAGAATGTGCAATTCTTCATACAAATAGGTCCTTGACACTTTCAGCAGTCAATGCTGAATCTCCGATGATCAGCCATTCCTACCCGTTATCTCAGTCTTTTTCCACGTCCCTCTTCAACTTGAAATATCGTATTTCATTCATTGTCCCTGACATTTATCCCGTGCATTCTTCCTTCAGCCAGCACCAATTTCATTCAATCTCTCTTGTTCGTTCCTTATTGTAAGACTTTTTTACATTTCTGCTCCTCTCCACTTTCTCCAATATAATATATATTTTTAATCTACTCGCAATTCTGATGAAAGAACCTGAAACAATAACTACATTTTTCTTTTAATGGATGCTGCCAGATCTGTTGAGTATTTCCAGTATTTTGTTTTCATATTTCAACCACCGACAGTATTGTATATTCTGCATATACGCTGAAGTATTTGTCTCCAGCGCTCCCTTTAAACATTCTGGGTCCTCTGGAAAATTCATTATTCTACTGTCTAACATCTAAAATATTAGAAATTGAAAACTTGTTTGAGTATTAATGGAATAGTCCGTCAGCGTTAACGTCCGGAGAGTGCCAGATTAATGGTGTTTTACTGCAACTTGTTTCATAGCATTTTTATGTTAAGTTCATTGTTTTCTTGTGGGTTAATGTTGGAGGGAAATATTTTATTTCAAATGTGTGTTTTTATGTCTTCTTGTAGCATTACCGATACCTATGAAACATTCATCCTCAGTCTTCTATCATCTTTGCTGGTTTCTGGACCCAATTCTCCATTTTACAAAGCATTGATTGATGCCAGGATTGGCACAGACTTTGCTCCTGTTGTTGGGTAGGTTTCGTTTTGTTCTGCTTTATCTTTTTTTGGTAGTTCTTTTAAACTGTTAGCTATTGTTTGTAAATGATCCACTACAACATACATGGTGAAACATATGTCTTTATTCCATTCAGAAATACAGAGCATTCGAACTGCACAGCTGTGCTCTTCCAGCTCAGCATGGCTTCTGCCAGCTGGCAGTCGTCATTAGTGTAGTACTGTAATACCATGTAACGGGTGGCATGCATATATGGAGATTATAAATGGCATGGGTTAATAAGGGTTAATCTACATCCTTCCTCTCAAAGAAGCAAAGCATATAGAGAGTGGCTAGCAGAGAATATATTATAAAACACCAGTATAGGGTGTGTGCATTTCTTATTTTGCTTGTACATGCTTGTGCATATATGAGCACGTAAAACGGCGGGCCATGCACAGTTCAAGTATAGCCGGTAAACTTTCCAATCAGCGGGTTTGGCTTGCAGACACGACGTACACGTGTACGGTAGTACCCCTCGTGCGCCTCATCCTTCTCTGAGGAAACGAGTCCCTTATAGGGTGAACGTGGAGGAGAAGACACCGGTGGAGATGGGGGCTCCAGGGAAGGTAGGGATGGTGCTGGCACCGGTAGAGGAGTCGCTGGAGTGGCTTTCGCAGAACGTGGGGGACAACCGACCGGCTGGTCAGGGTAAGGACGGGAAGGTGCCGGTTCATTAACCGGGAGGAAGTGTTGGTCGGTGCGTCGGTAGATGCTGTTGTCAACGCTGACCAGGTATGAGCGTGGCTCCACGGTTGACCCCAGAACGACACCGAGGCGGTCATAGCCTCTGAGCGACTGTAAGCGGACACCCTGTCCCTTGTTGAGTGGTTGGAGCGGAGAGCTGGTTTTATCCTAGTATTTTCTTTGTGTGTCTTGGCGGTGTTGGAGCTGGGATTGGATCATGTAGTGGAGATTATAAATGACATGGATTAATAAGGGTTAATCTACGGCTATTAATTTGATCTTTAAATTCTTATGCAATTTTGTAGTCACTAATGAAAGCTATGATTGTTTTTTCAGATACGATGGGAGCACAAGAGAGGCTTGCTTTAGTATTGGGCTACAAGGCATTGCAGAACAAGACGTCAAATCAGTGAAACAGATCATCGAGAAAGTAATTGACGAAGTAATTGAGTGCGTAACCTACTCTATAAACATAATAATTTAATTACAGTGCAATGTGTTGAATGTATGCTGCTGCGCAGTGGTGCTACACAATATGTCCCCTTCTTAACTTCAGTACCACGTGCAAAACAGCATTTAAGAGATATTTGGACAGATGCATGGGTAGGCATTGTTGAGAGGGATATGGGCCAAACACAGGCAAATGGACCATGTTTCCATGCTGTATGTCTCCAATTCGATGACGTGCTCATGTGAGGAATACTGTGGAGATAGCTTCCTTACTGGAGGAATGGTTCCTGGGTGTATTTATCC
Organism: Amblyraja radiata; assembly: GCF_010909765.2. NCBI lineage: Eukaryota > Metazoa > Chordata > Chondrichthyes > Rajiformes > Rajidae > Amblyraja > Amblyraja radiata. The sequence goes on from NC_045957.1 coordinate 14,788,154, forward strand.
TTCTGCCCTATGGTCCTCCTATTTGCTTCAGACATTATAAATATGGAATATTGCATTCGGTCATCTGTATGTTGGCAAGCAAATTTAAAAATCATGCTTGCCTGCAATAGGCTCTCATTTCATTTGATTTAGTTTAGCTGAGAGATGCAGCTTGGGAACAGGCCCTTTTGCCCACTGGGTCCGTACTAACCAACAAAAACCCATATACTAGTTCTGTCCTACACACTGGGGAACATTTACAGAAGCCAATTAACCTACAAACCTGAACATTTTTGGGATGTGGGAGGAAACCGGTGCACCCGGAGAAAACCAACATGGAGAACGTACAAACTCCAGACAGACAGCACCCGTAGTTTCATAGCGTCTCCGTTATGGCATCCTTTATGTAATAATGGTTCCCATGACCTGACTTAAATTAGGTTTTTTGTACAAAACAATAGTACTGGAGGAACACAGTGGGTCAGGCAGCATCTGCGGAGGGATTGGACTGATGACGTTCTGGGTTGAGACTCTTTATCAGACAGTTTGAAGTGGGGGGAGAAAACTGGACAATTAGAGGTGGGGGTGGAACAAAGGCTGGCAAATGTGTGGGATGGGGGCTATTGGCAGAGGACTGGCACAATAGACAAAGGCAAGGGGTGAAAAGGAACCAGATAGGTGTCAGATGAAGAGGAAGAGTGGGAGGGATATGGGTGGAAGAGTACAGGAGGAGGAGGAGAAAGAAGGTGGATAACAGGGAACTACAAGATTTGTTGATGGGAGATGAGTGTACAAAGCGGAGAAAGGAACAGGGAAAGCAGCTTCTCTTTAAATGAGAAGTTGCCTGCTCGAAGTTATTTACAGCAGGATGGTGCAACTACATTTCTAGCACGACCTAACAATACTGAGCAAATGAAGATTAAACATTGTAGTCTCCCAAAAGTCTTTATAGCTTTATTACTCTGATATATTTATCAAAGAAATGTTGGAGAGTTATAAGATCACAGCACAGAAACAGTTTTGGTCCACTGTGTTCCTGCTGACCACCAAGTTCATAAGTGACAGGAGCAGAATTAGTCCATTCGGCCCATCGAGTCTACTCCACCATTCAATCATGGCTGATCTATCTTTCCCTCTCAACCCCATTCTCCTGCCTTCCCCATATAACCCCTGACACCAAGTACCCATCTATACTGATTCCATTCACTGGCACCTAGTCTTTGGTCTTCTACGCCTTGGCAATTCAAACGGATCTCAGCATACTGGCAATATTTCTGAACCTCTTGCTCATTGCCATAAACGAATATCCTTTAGTTTTAAACAACTCTGCTAAGGGGGAAAGTTTGTTATTATATGCCGTATGCATGCCCTATAAACCCTATGCTTGCCCTATGTCTCATATTTGCTTGAGTGTTTTATTTACATGTTTAAAATTGTTGTTTTTTAAATTAAAAGGAAAGGATTTGAGGAAGTGAGAATAGAAGCACTCCTTCACAAGATTGAAATTCAGTTGAAACACCAGACTACCAATTTTGGCCTTGCATTGGCATCAGTAAGTTGCTCTTTACTTTATCCACATGATGGCGCACTAGCCACACTACCGTGGTTTGTGGAAGATATTTTGAATGTGCCACAAGAGGGTGTCAGAATCTAGTTAATACATGGTTTAATGTTAAATCGGTGTGGTGTCAATGTATCAAATATAAACTGTTTGAAGTAATCCTTTTTGAACAGTTTGAAGTATTTCTCATGTTGTTATTAGTAATAAAATTGTTTGAGTGAGCTCTGCTAAATGTTTTCACACTGAAGGACTAAAATGTATTAAAATAATTTTAAGGAGGCTTCTTTCCTCCAATTTACTTTTTAGTGTTAATGTCTGTGAGCTGGTATTCTGGGCCTTGAGTGACTTGCAACTGAAAAACCATATCCATTGGATGTGCCTTCATTAGACTGTTTGTGAGCAGAAGAAGGGCTCAGATGTGCGCAATCGAGTGTATACTAATATCCAGATGAGTAGATAGTATGATTTCAAAATTAACATTTATCAAAAATTATGGATTGGATCAACACTGTCCCATCATTCAGCTCTATTCCCTTTTTCTTCTCCTCTGGCAGCCTTGCTGAGAAATTAACTGAAAATACCTGGAAAATGTCCCATTCAAATCCATTGGAAACAGCAGCCAAAATCTCTTTTTGTCACCCCTTCTCCCTTTCTGCTAAGTAGTTGTTATTGGATACAAAAGCAAGATTAACATTCAAGTGTTGTAGCTAGCTTGTGCATTACAATCTTGGCCAAGGATCGGTTATTTGCCAAGATGAGGGAATTAGGTCCCATTGCAAGATGAAAAGTTCTGCTATTTATTTCAGAACAAAAACATTGAGGATTAATAATGTAGGTAGAGTGATAAGCTTCTCATTAGCAGTGAAGATAGACACAAAAAGCTGGAGTAACTCAGCGGGACAGGCTGGAGAGAAGGAATGGGTGGCGTTTCGTGTTGAGACCCTTCTTCAGCATTAGCAGTCATGTCGGAAGATAAGTATGGAAATAAATACAATCTTGAGTTTGGAAACCTAAGTTAATCCAATGAAACAATACTCTGAAGAAAGGTCTCAATCTGAAACGTAACCCATTCCTTCTCACCAGAGATGCCCGACTTACTCCAACATTTTGTGTCTATCTTCAAAACAATGCAAGATGCAATTTTAGATTTGTCACTTTAAAGGTTCCTTTGCATTCTGCTTGGGAGGTGTGATTCATAAATCAAGTTGTCAGAAATTAAATATTTTTCTTGTAATAACAATCGCTGATTTCTCTTTGTATGTTTATGTCTAGTATGTTGCAACAAACTGGAATCATGATGGGGATCCTGTCGAGGTGTTGCAGATTGGTGAAAAGGTGACTAGGTTCAGGCAATCCCTGAAAGAAAATCCTCAATTCTTGCAGGATAAAGTTAGATACTATTTCAAGGTAAGGGCAATTAAATTAGATGTTTTCTTTGTGTTTGGGGTCTCAGCAGCAGTGACTATCACTATCAACATAGGAAGATGTCTGTGCTGAACCTTGTATCAAATTCGACCATTCCAGTTTGTCTGCGCAGGATCCGTATCCCTCCATTCCCTGCATATTCAAGTGCCTATCTATAAATCTCTTAAATGTCATATCTTTCTTCCACAACTCTGGCAGCATGTATCAGGCAGCTACTACTCTGAAAAGAAAACTTGTCCTGCACATTTGCTTTCAAGTTAAACACTCGCTCTAAAGCTATGCCATCTACTATTCGACATTTCCACCATGAGGAGGGAAAAGGGTCTGACGGTCAACTTTTGCCGATGCATCTCATAATTTTATAACCTTCTATTAGGTTCTTCCTCAGCTTCTGATACTTCCGAAAACCAATCAAGCTTGTCTAACTTATCCTAAAAGTTAATATGTTCTAATCCAAGCAACATCCTGTTAAACCTCTCTTGGACCCTGTCCAAGACTTCACATTCTAACTGCAACGGGTGACCAAAATTGTGTACAGTACTCCACATTTGGTCTAACCAAAGTTAGATAAAGCTGCAATATGACGTCAATACCCGACTCAATTTTACTCAATACCCGACTCAATAAAGGCACTCATACCATACTAGTCTACCTACTATAGACATGTACAGAGGGGTCTTGGGTTCCATCAATCCGGTCCTGGCATTAACTATTTACTATCCCCTCGCAATTGACCTAAAAAAGTGACACCCTCACACTTGCTCTAATTAAACGCCACCTGGCTTTCCTTTGCCCATATCTGCGATCTATATCCTGTTGTGTCCTCTGATAGCCTTCTTCATTGCTCACGATTCCACCAATTTTTGTGTCATCTGCGAACTTGCCTAACCCATCCACATTTCCGTCCTAAGTAATTTATATATACTGTATCACAAACAGAGGCCCCAGAATTGATCCTTGCAGAACGCCACTGGTTAAAAGCCTCCAGTCAAAATACCAGCTTTGCACTACTCATCTATGTAGCTTTGCACTACTTTGCACTACTCATCTATGAGTAAGCAGTTCTGAATCCAAACAACCAAATCACCATGGATCCTGTGCATCTTAATCTTCTGGATCAGTGAACCATGAGGGACCTTGTCAAATGCCTAAATAAAGTCTATGCAGGTAACACCTACTGCTCTAGCCTCACCAATCACCTTTGTCACCTCCTGAAAAATCCTTGTTAAGGTCCCACTTGCCTTGCCTTGATCCATATATCCAAAGCCCTCCCTCCTGCTGCAGCTCTTGAGCCACTTAGTAACCTGCAATATCTTCTATTTCTTAGAACATAAGATCATAAGTGATGGGAGTAGAATTAGGGCATTCAGCCCATCAAGTCTACCCCACCATTCAATCATGGCTGATCTATCTCTCCCTCCTCACCCCATTCTCCTGCCTTCTCCTCATAACCTCTGACACCTGTACTAATCAAAAATATATAATATTTTATATATATAATATCTTGAGTCTCATTTGCGGCCACAGAACTGCTCACCTGTACCCCTTATGGAGTATCCTATCACTATTGCTCACCTTTACTACTGCTCTGCTGTTCAACAGATCCTGAGGTGGTTCTGCCGTTCTGGCTGCTGCTGCTATCTGTCCCTGAGAGGTCATTCCCCCAAGATATCCAAAACGACTTGTCTGAGAGAAAAAGATAAAGCCACAGGAAACTCCTGCACTACCTGCCTGCCTCAAACTCCTGCATTACCTGTCTGCCTCTCCTGATGGTCACATCCATCTGGCCAAACTTTTCATGTGACCACCTTCCTGAAACTACCGTCTACAACCTTTTCTGCCTCCTGGATTTTTTGAGTATAATTTAGAGATACAGCACAGAAACTGTCCCTTCGGCCCACCGAGTCCACACTGACCAGCCATCCCCACACATTAACACTGCACTACATGCACTAGGAACAGTTTACACTGATACCAAGCCAATTAACCTACAAACCTGTACGTCTTTGGCGTGTGAGAGGAAACCGAAGATCTCGGAGAAAACCCACGCAGTCACAAGGAGAAAGTACAAACTCCTACAGACAGCGCCCATAGCCGGGAACAAACCCGGGTCTCTGGCGCTTCAAGTGCTGTTGGGCAGCAACTCTACCGCTGCGCCACCTAATGCTCCTCTGTTTGTCCATTTGCTGCTCCAATGAATGCAGGCAGTCTGAGAGGAGCTGCACCTGGACACACTTTCAGCAGAGATAGTCGTCAGGGGCACTTGACTGCTCCCTGATTTCCCAGGATTGGACAGGAGGAGCAAACCACTCCACTGACTGCCATAACAACCTCCGGAATACACATTAAAAAAAATCTATAGGACCTCAGGAAGCGTAAACATTGACAATCTTACCTTGCCCGTACCTTGTTTCTATTCGCCCTCTTCACCAAATATTTACTACATCAGCCCTTTCGCCTCAAAGCAGCCCCTCTCAAAGTGGCTGCTCCAAATTGGCAGCTTCACCCTTTTACTTGCTGCTAAGGCTGACTGGCATAAAAAAGTAATGCTACTTTTCAATACTTAAATTGAATTAATTGCCAGTGGATATTAATTAGCTGTTATTTCATGAGATTTTATTATTTAAAATATTTAAATCTTTAAAATGTTTGTTTAAATCTATATTGCTTTTGCATTTTCAAGATAGTGTTTGCTTGCATCTGGAGGGCAATCTGGAGCTGTCTCTGTCCCCATTGATTGGTATTTTCCATTAACAATAACTGGCAAGTTTAGTGATTTTTGTTTTTGGCCTACACTTCATATTTGTCCTTATTTATTGAATTGAATTTCATGAAAAAAGTTTACGAAAGATGTCATAAAATTTGTCAACTTATGATTGTTAAATCCAATGCCATTAAAACTGTAATGTATTTAATAGCATTTAAACCATATGCTTATCTTTAACTGATTTCTTCAAAGGCTCATATCAATCTTATTAGGCTATCTATGCTAACTGATTTTATCAGAATGCTAAATAATTGCATCCCTTTCCTGAATTTCTACTTTATTTATTTATCTCCTTGAGCTGAAGTATTTTGATGCCCTTAAATCCTGTGGTAGCTTTTCTTTCCAAAAAGGTGTTAATGAAATCGAAATGTGATTTTTTTTTTTAAATTATTATTTATCTCCCCCCCCCCCCCCCCCTCCCCATTGCTTTTATTGAAATCCTTAATTGAAAATCATCAACTACTATTCTTTTCAGAATGTCACCCTATATTCTTCTACACTTTTCACTGAAGGCTGTGTATTTGGCAAAGTTACCTCCCTCTAATTTATTTCTGAAGGAGAGTTTTGTGGTTATTAGAATGCATATGCTAGATGCAGGAAAAATGTTCCCTATGTTGGGGGAGTCCAGAACCAGGGGTCACAGTTTAAGAATAGGGAGTAGGCCATTTAGGTCTGAGATGAGGAAAATGTTTTTCAGCCAGAGTTGTGAATGGCCTACTCCTGCACCTATGTTCTATGTTTCTATTTGGCCATAATATGGAATGTTTCTTGTGACCCAGGAAAACCCTCATCAGCTGGCCTTGTCAATGAGTCCAGATGAAGGTTATTTGGAAAACCAAGGCAATGCGGAAAAAAGAACACTACAAGAGAAGGTCAACTCCCTCTCTACAGAAGAAAAGAAAGAAATCTATGAAAAAGGTGACGTTCTCTGCGGATCGGGAATCATATTTTAAATATTTTGTAATCACTTTTTTCCTTTTAATCACAAACATCTGTAATCCCCAGAGCAAGAGGTGGACGTTTTGTGCTGCCTGAGTATAAAGCAGCATGTGTCATCTTTCTGCTTCCTCCTGGGGGGCAGTACCCAGGTTGTAATCACAAGACACCTGTGGATGTGCACAGTATAACCATGATTAATGGGAGATCAACGGCGCTTCATTGTCACATGTGCAACACACAGTGAAATTCTTTTGTTGCATACTGTTTAGTATACCTAAGCACAATCCTCGATTAGCAAAGTGTGCAGAAATTGTCATCTGAGACCGCAAACGAGAGGCACCAAGTTTTGGCACCATTTTCAAAGTCCAGTCCTTGTGCTTGGTCAATCGAAGTGAGCCCCAGGCTGCTGCAAGGCCTCCAGCCCTCATCTTCCTTGGATGTCTGGATTGTCAAGCAAACTGATGTACCTCTCCTTGCCCTTCCACCTTTTGTGTCCCGAGGGCGCCACCCTCGGCTGACCTTGAGGGCACGGTAGGCCAGACCCTGTAATTATGCTCCTAAAGCTTACCCCCCCTTAGTCTAGTGCAGTCAAACACTGAGTCAAGCACAGGACCACTAAACTTTATTTTTTGAACGAACAACGAATCCCCTATACAATACCTAAACCACCGCGGGTTCGATCCTTGTCCCTGACTGTTCAAGCCCTTCAGCCTCGTGCAAGCAGACACCTCCAAAAGGTCACGCAGTCCCAAGCGCCCTTCCAGAAGATCAACAATGAACCTCGTGGGGGCTACATATTATAGGTCATCGAACCTTGTGGGGCAGAACTACACGGGGGTGGCACCCTTAGAAGTCAATCACACATATTGATTACATTAAAGTGTTATTGACAGTTCCCCAACCCAATTACAAAGAGTCCCATTACAATGTTTCCACAGAGGCTTCTGGAAGGAAGTCAATTAATCAAATAATGCAACGTTCTCCCAGGTAATATAAACAATTCTAACACGGCTTCACACTTCACCCAATCATCAAACAGCAGCACAAACACTTTGCAACATTATTAACAGTATTTACAATCCCTTTGCAGCCGGCCAATCATGGTAATGCATCTGCAACACCTTTGAGTTTCTCTGCAGAGTCCTCATACATTTTAACAATAAAGAGGACATCTGGATCTTTCCCCATCCTGCATATCAATCTAGGGCTCAGAATGGTGCCATTCACAGCCTGTAATTTTCCACAGACAGAGGCCAAGCAAGTCCTGCAGATGCAGGGATCCTCCATTTTATAATGTCTAATTTGGTCAATATGAACATTTTCTGTCCCCCCTAGTATTATTGATGAAGGGCATGGGGCATCCTTGGTGTCTTGTTTTATAACTGGAACATTCTACTAACTCCACTTCTAGTTCCTGGGATTTACAGGCGTGCGAGTTAACATTACCATTGTTCTAACACCTCTACGTTGGTTAGACTGAATATAACCCCCACAGCAAATTACAGTTTAAAATTTTTTTTATTTTTAATGTTGTGTTTTTATTCAGAAATTAAGTTGTCCATGGAGTGATGATAAGGGCTATTGCAGAAACATTTGGATGTTCAGAATAACAATTAATATGGTGGATTTTGAATTAAAATGTGTTTAATTGTAACTGCATTTCTGTCCACCTCTGGTTGTCTTTCATCCCTTTGTTTATTAGGAATCTATTTATCTATCATTTATGAATTGTTGAAGTTTTTCAGACACACAGAGAAAAAAACATTTCTGTCTTGCATCCTTATTTTCAAATCCTTAAGGGCCTGTCCCACTTGGCGATTTTTTTCGGCGTCATATCAGTGTCGCCAAAAGATCTTGAACATTTCAAAATTCAGCGGCGACAAAAAAAACGTTGCGACATTCGGAAAAACTCCGCGCGTCATAGGTCATCACGCTGCGTCACGGCGCATCACGCTGCAACGTTTTGGTGACCTGATACGTCAGTCAATAATGCCAGCGGAGGCTTAAAATATCGCCAAGTGGGACAGGCCCTTTAGTTCTAGGTTCACCCACAAGAGGAAATTGCCTCTCCTCATCTATCCAATTAAGGACCATCGGGGTCCCTCATATTTCAATCGTCTACATTTATTCCAGCAGCTGCAAGTTTGATCTGCATCCGTTCCAGATACAGGTGCAGAAAATCTTTGCTGATCTACTCCCTGCACATGAACATCTTTCTTTAAATAGGAGGCCAATACTGTACACAGTACTCCCACAATTGCCTTATCTAACTGACGCATAACCTTCCTACTTTTGCATTCAACTCTCCATATAATAGATGATAACATTTTGTTAGTTTTTCTAATTACCTATAATCTACACACAAGTCTTTTGCAGAAGTTGAACATAAAATAAAAGAAGCGGTGGTGATTCTTATTGATAGTATTGATGAAGGTTCTTTCAGAAGCATTGCTTTAGATATTCCAACAATTTGATTTGTGATTATTGCTACAGCTAATGCTTCACCTGTTTTCTCATTTCTTTGAGATGCTTTTAAATGCACTAGTGCTAAAATGGTAACTTAATTAATTACAAAGGAGACACAAATGCTGGAGAAACTCAGCGGGTGAGGCAGCATTTATGGAGCGAAGGAATAGGTGACGTTTCGGGTCTGAAGAAGAGTCAACCCGAAACGTCACCTATTCCTTTGCTCCATAGATGCTGCCTCACCCGCTGAGTTTCTCCAGCATTTTTGTCTACCTTCGATTTTTCCAGCATCTGCAGTTCTTTCTTAAATAATTAATTACAAAGGTTCTTTTTACTTTCTCAGGCCTGGAGCTGATAGCTGCACAGAGCACACCTCAAGATGTGTCCTGTCTGCCAGCACTTAAAATTTCTGATATTCCACAAACATTTCCTTTAACGTCAGTCGAGATGGATTATGTAGGTAAGATTATTGACCTGCATGGGGTTATCATACAAGATCTACTTGTTATTTAAACCTGCAGTTTAGTGCAAAGTTTGACCCTATTGATGCTTGGAAAGGCTAGCAGAAGCTACTTGTGTACCTTCTGTGCCCTTTGCAATGGTTTAGTTCAAGAGTCTTTAAGAATAGATATGAAATGTTGACTTTGTCAGTGTAGTCCAAATTCTGGGAACAAAGCAATATCTGGGTGATCATTTGTTCAATATTTGCAAATCTCTCAGGATGGGTGAGTTCTTTGGCCCCATCCTATTCAGTTTTCCCAGTGGATTAGATGGTCCCACATGTGACTTCCTGGCATTGTTTCTGTCTTATTACATTAATATATGATGAGTGTTTGACTGCACTGTGCCTCTACTCTGTGTTTAGAAGGATGAGGGGGTGGACCTCATTGAAACTTACCGAATAGTGTAAGGCTTGGATAGAGTGGATGTGGAGAGGATGTTTCGACTTGTGGGAGAGACTAGAACCGGAGGTCATAGCCTCCGAATAAAAGGACATTCCTTTAGGAAGGAGACGAGAAGGCATTTCTTTAGTCAGAGGGTGGTGAATCTGTGGAATTCATTGCCACAGAAGGCTGTGAAGGCCAAGTCAGATATTTTTAAGGCAGAGATAGATAGATCTGGATTATGGGGAGAAGACAGGAGAATGGGGTCTGGGGTATGGGGAGAAGACAGGAGAATGGGGTTGATAGATCAGCCATGATTGAATGGCGGAGTAGACTTGATGATTCAAATGGTCTAATTCTGCTATCACTTATGAATTTATTAAATTAAATCCATGTTGTTGATTGTAAAAGAACCCCGAAAAATGTTTTATGGCAGCACTTAAAAAGGCTATGGTGAAAATAAGACAAATGAACAATCAAATATTGAAGTCCATAAGGTATCTGTTCCAATTGGAAAGAATTAAGTAAAATGTTACAAGAACAACAAATAGTCATTCTAGCAGATTAAGAATTAGTTTAATTTTGAAATAGAGAAGCTAAAAGAAAGATTTAAATATTGTGTGGTTAAGTCTGTGTCAATTTAAATTGGCAGTACAATACAATACAATATAATACAATACCTTTTATTTGTCATTTGAACCTCAAATGAGGTTCAAACGAAATTTGGTTTCTGCAGCCATACAAAAAAAGAACCAAGACACACACCAACACAATTCAATTCACATAAACATCCATCACAGTGAGTCCTCCTCACTGTGATGGAAGGCAAAACTTAAACATATCTCTCCCCTGCACTCCCCTCTCCCCCCCATGTCAGAGTCAAAGACAGAGTCTTTATATGAGACATAGACATAGTGAGCTGGTTACACATTAAATGTACCTTTTGAAACGTTGGCTTCATTCTGTTCTACTTTCTTGTAGGTGGAGAGGTGCCTATTCAGTACTGTGGGCAGCCAACCAATGGCATTGTTTACTTCAGGGCTTTCACCAGCCTTAATACTCTACCAGATGAGCTGAAGCCATATGTACCACTATTCTGCAGTGTGATTACAAGGTAAGTTAGTGAAGTTGCAAGGGTGGTAACAATCCGAGGGGCCTGTTCCTGTGCTGTATTGTTTTATGTTCTGTGAGAGTTAATGAAGTGTACTGGATCATAACTTATGAACAATCTGTGTCTATGAGAAGTATTTGTATATTTGTGGAATGTCGGATATCTCTGCACCATGGTTAAATATTACAATGTTTTTTTCAATAAATACATTTTGTCACCCTTAAATCTATTTGTCTGTGCCAGTTTCGATTTTTGTGTTGTTAGTGTAATTTGCTCAATCTGTTTGTAGGCTTCATTTTTGTTGGACCCCTCTCGAGGATATTGTCAGAAAAGCTGAACTCCACTCAGTGGAGTTTGCAGGATCTTGGGCAACATTCTTTTGAAGCATGGGAGGGGTATTAATTGATATTTTAAAGTGATTTTGTTAACTAAGTATGAAAACAAAACAAGTATGTAAATCATACGAGGATTTTTGATTTGCCGTACAGTCACACTAAAAAAGCAACAAAACACACGAACACATAAAAATTTAACATAAACATCCACCACAGCGGCTTCTCCACATTCCTCACTGTGATGAAAGGCAATAAAGTCTTATCTTCTTTCCTCCTTTTTCTCCCGCGGTCGGGGGTCGAACCATCTGCAGTCGGGGCGATTGAAGCTCCCGCAGTCTGCGATCGAAGCTCCCACGTCGGGGTGATCGAAGATCCCGTGATCGGGCGGTCGAAGCTTGGAGCTCCCGAAGCCGGTCCCTAACCAGGGACTGCAAGCTCCACAATGTTCAGTCCGCAGGGTCCCGCGGTTGGAGCTCCCATGGTCGATCCCCAGCTCCGAGATGTTAAATCCGCTATGCAGACGGAGATACGATAAGGAAAAAGTCGCATCTCTGTCGAGGAAAGAGATAAAAAAGTTTCCCCCCTCCACCCCCCACATAATACAAAACTAAAGATACACTGTAGACAGTTTGAAGTGTGCGCATGTGCGGGGCCTCAGGCCGGCGAGGCCTGCGGAACCAGCGATAATTTCCAGGCGCTTTGAAGATGTGTATTACAGAAATGAGTTGCTTAAAGCTTAAATGAAGTTTAAGTAAATTAGAATATTTCATTTACCTCACACACAGTAGATGCAGGAGTAGGTCATTCGGCCCCTCGAGCCAGCACCACCATTTAATGTGATCATGGCTGATCACCAACAATCAGTACCCCGTTCCTGCCTTCTCCCCATATCTCCTGACTCCGCTATCTTTAAGAGCCCTATCGAGCTATCTCTTGAAAGTATCCAGAGAACCTGCCTCCACCACCCTCTGAGGCAGAGAATTCCACAGACTCACAACTCCCTGTTCTTAAACTGTGGCCCCTGGTTCAGGACTCCCCCAGCATCGGGAACATGTTTTCTGCCTCTAGCGTGTCCAACCCCTTAATAATCTTGTATGTTTCAATAAGATCCCCCCCCCCCCCCCCCCTCACTACAACAACATTTAACTACAGACTAAAAAACAACAAAGAGAGAAAGGGACGTGACAGACTGTTGGCGAGCCAGCCATTGTATGGCGCTGTCCGGGTATTATTTAAATGCATAAAGTATAGGCTGTGGCAACATTGATGACAAATGTTTCATGCTGATCTTTATAAGCTGATAATAGACTTAACGACTGACATTTTACTTCATTTTTTTTTTAGAATAGGCTGTGGGAATCTAAATTATAGAGAGCAGGCACAACAGATTGAGTTGAAGACTGGAGGATTGTCTGCCTCACCTAAGATTCTCCAAGATAATGAAAATTTGGATATGTATGAACAGGTGCAGTACCTATTGGATTTAAACTAGAAAAAACAATAAGCAGAATAAACTGCAAGTATTAGGTGGGACTTTTGTTCATAAACATTTTTCTCAAATTTAAAGTAACCAAACAAAACTTAATTTCATTTACAGACGGGTGAGATTTGTGGGCGAGAGCTTTCCATTTGGAAAGTTTTAGTTTTATCAAAAATTAATGAACTATGTGCAAATAGAAGCTGCTAAATTAAAAATGGACACTAAAGTGTCAAGATGGCTTCAGCTGCAAGAATCGGAATGTTCGCACCCCAAAAATATTTTGAGAGGGTATAGTTGCAAACTTTAGAGTCATGGTATTATACTGCTCAGAAACAGACTCCTTGGCCCAACTCATTAATGCTAGCCTAGTCTAATTTGCCCGTTTTTGGCCCATATTCCTCTAAAAGGATATTTGAACAGGTTCATGGATAGAAATGGTTGTACCTCTCTCTACCAGTTTCTCTAGCAGTGTGTATAGTGACCGATTTTCATATCGTTTCAAGGATTCTTTCCTTTAATCACTATGATTGAAGACAGTGGATCAGGAGATTGATCGAAACGCACTCACGAGCTCTCCACGAGACAGTCAACGGTGTTGAAAGATAAATCTTCCACACACAGTCTCTTGATTAATAGTTTCTATGTTGTAGTAGTAAAAACAGTAAGATATTCATCCAAACTTCTTCTTGTTTAAGTACATTTTGATCAAACGCGTGCATGGTCAAAAGCTGTGACCTCTCCCCCATGCTTCTTCAAACTAAACTAACTACTAGGGAGTCTGCGCGAGAATCCCAGCCGCAAACACGCCTCAGACTATGTATAAATCCCAACCACATAATTACAGGCAGATAAAATTTAAAGGTAACTGGTTATAGTTTTAACATACTGAGTTAAGCTAAATGGCTACTACAGTTTGTTCCATATCCCCATCACCTTCTGTGTAAAAAAATTGCCCCTCAGGTCCCCTTTAAATCTTTCCTCTCTCACCTTCAACCTATGCCCTCTGGTTTTATACTTCTCTACTTGGGGGTGTTGTATTTTCAAGTGTAAGAAGTATGATAATTGATGTTGGATTTGACCACTCGAGTGTCATATCGTTATGTGAAATTGAGGTATATTTTTACTCAAGCTATAAGATTTGGGTGGGCGTTCTATTAAAGTACAGTAGAAATGAGAGACAAATGCAAAAATTACAGATGTTCAGTAGGTCAGTCAGTATCTGTGGAAAGAAGTACTTAAAATTTCAGGTCAGTGACTTTTCATAATGTTTTAAGTTTGAGAAAACAGAGGGGGATGTGTAGAACAAAGGCAATGTAAATGATAGAATCCAGATCAAAAGACATCAGACACGTGCCGTTGGTGCTATCTAAGAGAAAGATGATCTGTCTGAGGAAAGGATAAACTGAGTGTTGGGTGAATAAGGATTGAGGAGAGTAAAGGGATGTAAAATACAGCAGCTGCTGGGAATGTGAGATAAAAGAGAATGGTGTGAATACTCAACGTCAATTAATATCTTTGCAGATAAAAACTTTGTTATGCCTAAACCTTCCTGATCTCCCAGTTGCTAAACACTTTAACTCCCTTTAACTTAATTCCCATACTGACCTTTCTGTCCTGGGCCTCCTCCACTGTCAGAGTGAGGCCCAGTGCAAATTGAAGGAACAGCACCTCGTATTTTCCTTGGGTCAAGCCCCCTCTTCACGACATAGGCATTTAATAGGATTATTTAGGATGCACTGCAAAGGATTTTTAGGATGCAGGAAAATTATCTGACCTCACTGGTTTGCAATTACAATTTTGAGCAAAGTTAATCGTTGCATTTCCCATTTGGATAAAATACTTGTACATTAATGCTCACCAATGTGATATTTAAATGTATAGTCAATTGAAGTTTATGATTTTGATTAAGTTATGTAATTGCACTAGAATCTTAATAATTTTAAAATCAAATGGATTCATAGAGGTTCCAAACTACTACCAACTTTCTTTGAATTCTTAAAAAGGACTAATTTTTGATCACTAATACAGAATAACTAAGAATTTCATTAACTCTTCAATAACAATATTATTAGCACCATCATTCTTTGTGCTTTTCTTCTGCTGTAATGATTATTGCATTTGTGTATCTTGTATAAATTATGCTTACCATTATGTTGAAGCAGTTGTTTCTTGTACATCAGGGAGTGTTGTTTACGTCTCTATGTTTGGATAGAAATCTGCCTGATATGATGCAACTTTGGGCAGACACCTTCAACAGGTGAGTGCCAGTTAATAAGATTGTTTCAAAAATAGGTGCAAACTTTTTTATATTTTGCTTATGATTAATTCATTGTGTCCGCCTGGAATTTGTCAATGGAAGTATTGTGATCCTTATGGGGTATTCAGTAAAAGCATTGCCATTTGCCAAATCGTACAACTTAAAAGTTAAAACTTAAAGCTCCCCTTAGCATCAGTTTTTTTTTTAATGTCCTTGCATCTGACCACATTACAAGGATAGTGCTGAAAAATTACTATTGAAAACAAGTACAGTCAGAAAGAAGGTTTGCATATAAGGAATTCTGTTTTTACAGCCGAGATTGATAGATTCTTGATTAGCTATAGCCCTGTCCCATAGTGCAAGTTCATTCCAAGAGCTCTCCCGAGTTTAAAAACAAATCAAACTCGTGGTAAGCATGGAGAATGAACGTAGCGGGTACGTCGGAGCTCGGGGACGTCTCTTAGCGGCTCGTAACGCTAACAGCAGGTACTCGGGAAGACTCACTAACGGCAGGTAAGCACGGGAAGACTCGTGAAGATTTTTCAACACGTTGATAAATGTCCACGAGAGCCCCGCGTACCGACGAGTGGCCATTACCGCAAATCTCTGAGTTCGAAATCAGGGCAAACTCGGGAGAGCTCTTGGAATGAACTCGCACCGTGGGACAGGGCTATAAGGGTGCTAAAGGTTACGGGGAGGAGGCAGGCAAATGTTGAGAGGGGATAAATAGATCAGCCATGGTTGGATGGTGGCATGGATTCAATGGGCAGAATTACCTAATTCTGCTCTTATCTCTTATGGTCTATTTTCTCTTCCAAATTTACTGCTTAATCTACTGAATATTTCCAGACATTCGGGTTTTAATCTCAGTTTTCCAGTTTAGTTTAGAGATACAGCGCAGAAACAGGGCCTTTGGCCCACCGGGTCCGCACCGACCAGCGATCCCCGCATATTAGCACAATCCTACACATACTAGGGACAATTTACATTTGTACCAAGCCAATTTACCTACATACCTGTACAACATTGGAGTGTGGGAGGAAACCGAAGATCTCGGAGAAAACCCACGCGGGTCACAGGGAGAACGTACAAACTCCGTACAGACAGCACCCACAGTGGGGATCGAACCCGGGTCGTTGCAAATGTTGTAAGGCAACGACTCTACCGCTGCACCACCATGCTGCCCTTAATGTAGGCTACATTTAATGGTGTTTGTTACTTTGTTTTGCTTATTGAAGCTCTGAACAATTCTGTGAACCAATAACCCTTTCTCGTTTCCATCCCTTTGCAGCCCGCATTTTGACGACGAGGAACATTTCAAAGTATTGGTCATGATGGCCGCACAGGAGCTGTCCAATGGGATTCCAGACACAGGGCATCAATATGCAGCAGTTCGGGCTGGCAAGACACTGACCCCAGCGGGAAAACTACAAGAGATATTTAATGGGTTAAGCCAGGTAAAACTCAGTCACTGTTTTCCCTCATTAACACCCCCATTCCCTCTATAGCTTTTCTGTACATGGGTAATAAAAGGAAAATAAATAATTGACCTTAATTTATTGGGGTTTCCCCCCTCCCCCCCAATTTTGAGTGATATGTACAGGACATTTACAATTCAAAAATGGGATGGATGTTGCTGACAAAGTCAGTTATAAAGCTTTCCCCTCACCCCAGAGAAGATAGTCTGGAGCTACGTCACATTTTACAGTGAGTTTCTCACCGTACTGTGTGAGGGACCTCTTAAAACAATTGACCCAGCGAAGATGAAAGAACGACTATATTTTCCCACACACAGTGCCCTCCATAATGTTTGGGACAAAGACCCATCATTTATTTATTTGCCTCGGTACTCCATAATTTGAGATTTGTAATAGAAAAAATCATATGTGGTTTAAAGTGCAAGTTGTGAGATTTTATTAAAGGCCATTTTTATACATTTTGGTTTCACCATGTAGAAATTACAGCTGTGTTTATACATAGTCCCCCCCATTTCAGGGCACCATAATGTTTGGGACACATGGCTTCACAGGTGTTTGTAAACTGCTCAGGTGTGTCCTTAATGCAGGTTTAAGAGAGCTCTCAGCACCTAGTTTTTCCTCCAGTCTTTCCATCACCTTTGGAAACTTTTATTGCTGTTTATCAACATAAGGACCAACGTTGTGCCAATGAACGTCAAATAAGCCATTATGAGACTGAGGAACAAGAATAAAACTGTTAGAGACATCAGCCAAACCTTGAGCTTAACAAAATCAACTGTTTGGAACATCATTAAGAAGAAAAAGAGAACTGGTGAGCTTACTAATTGCAGGCCAAGGAAGACCTCCACAGCTGATGACAGAAGAATTCTCTCTATTATAAAGAAAAAACCCCAAACACTTGTCCGACAGATCAGAAACATTCTTCAGGAGTCAGGTGTGGATTTGTCAATGACCACTGTCCGCAGAAGGCTTCATGAACAGAAATATAGAGGCTACACTGCAAGATGCAAACCACTGGTTAGCCGCAAAAATAGGATGGCCGGGTTACAGTTTGCCAAGAAGTACTTAAAAGAGCAAACACAGTTCTGGAAAAAGGGCCTTGTGGACAGATGAGACGAAGATTAACTTGTAACAGAGTGATGGCAAGAGCAAAGTATGAAGGAGAGAAGGAACTGCTCAAGATCGAAAGCATACCACCTCATCTGTGAAACACGGTGGTGGGGGTGTTATGGCCTGGGCATGTATGGCGCTGAAGGTACTGGCTCATTTATCTTCATTGATGATACAACTGCTGATGGTAGTAGCATAATGAATTTTGTGTCCCAAAACATTATGGTGCCCTAAAATGGGGGGGGGGGGGGGGGGGGGGAGGACTATGTAAAAACACTGCTGTAAATATCATATTGTGGAGAACAGAAGAAAATAAATAAATGATATGTCTTTGTTCCAAACATTATGGAGGTCACTGTTGGGCCTGGTGACATGGAGATACTATTCATGCAAACCATGTCTTCAAGTGGTAGGAGCCAAGAAATTGGGAAGTGTTTGAGAAAGGAACCATGATGGGTGTCTGCGATAAGTGGAAGTAGTACATGTTTAACATTCAAGTGAGCGTAGCTTGAGGCACTCAGCCAGAATACTGTCAAGGCCCATATTCTTTATTGTCCAATGTGCTCTGCAGTTTTATGTTGCTATTCCTTTTATAAGGTAATATTTTTTTCGTTGGTATCAAGATTATGGTATCAAACGGTGAATAGATTAGTGAGTTTATTTTGACAGCGATTGACACCAATGAATTTTGATTGCTATTACAATGTACATTTTTCTGCTACTAATGGTCACAGTTACACTTATCTATTTGGTAGTGAGATTTTAGCCTTGGGAAATTGAGCTGTTATGAATCAAAGGGTAAAGGTACTGGGAAGACAATATCTCTCTTTTAAGTGTGCTAGCATTTGAAATGATTTGGTTTGAGATTTTCTGATTAGCTGTTACTGCCTTGTATTCTCTGCTATCTTTTCAATTGAGCCAGCCAGATTCAGGAGAGAAGTTTGAGTAACTGAGAGCAAACAATTAAGAGCTTTGTACTTTCCACCTTTGAAGGGGTTCATTGAATAAAGTAATGCAATACTCAAAAATATTAAAGCACCTTTTTCAATTAATTATTTGAATGGAAAGTATTTAAAATATCAATTTACACAAAATATTTTCACTTTTAAATATAAAAAAAGAATTAAGTGATAAATGTCATGTTCCAAAAAAGAAGTATTAGTTGTTCATCATTTTCAACAAAAGGGGAATTAGCTATCATTCCGTGAGATCGCTGAACTCCTTTGGTCAGTCCGCCTGGACCTACCTGATCTCCCGGTTGCCAAACACTTTAATTCCCCTTCTCATTCCCACGCTGACTTTTCTGTCCTAGGCCTCCTCACTCTGACTCCATTGTCAGAGTGAGGCTAATTGCAAATTGGAGGAATAGCATCTCAAACTTTCCTTTGGCAGCTTGTCTATCTTTGATTTAAACCAGCATCTGCAGTTCCTTCCTACACATTAATAAGAGATAAAGATTTTTAGGATGCAAATATGATAGAATTCCAAGATAGACACAAAATGCTGGGGTAAATCAGCGGGACAGGTAGCATCTCTGGAGAGAAGGAATGGTTGACGTTTGTGGCTGGGACCCTTCTTCAGTTCCTTCCTACATATTTTGTCTGATAGAATTCTAAATGCAATTTGAGGGTGAATACCACAGGAGCAAAACCAGTGTCTTCAACGTAAGTAAGGGCAATAATAAAGGTACGAAGGTGGTGTTGTCGATGGTAGATTGGGAAAATATGCAGAGACAAGTCACTAAATGAATGGTGGTTGGTAGCTATTTAATAAATCAGGAATCTATCCCAGTTGGAAACATAGATTCCATGAGACAGAGGCATAATCTGATTATTATAAATTGAAAAGTAGAGCATCCAATATGTAAGGGCTTGTGGTAAGCCGCAGGGCTGGAGCAGCAAAAGACGAAAAAGCTCATGAGATGGGTGAAAACTATTTTTGAAAGAACTAGCTTGTCATATGAAAATGTCTATGGGCATATAAATAAGAAGATGCTACCTAGAGGGTGTGGTATCTCTAGGGAATGAGGCTGATAAACTAATTAAAATAAAATAAAATGGCAGGTATGTTTAATCTTTTTTGCTTCAGTCTTCATCTTGGAAAAGATGGTAGATATGTAGTGATGTTACAATACTTACCTCCAGCGGCGCTGCAGTTCTGCCACTGGCCGTGCGCGCGACTTTAGCGCCTTTGAGGAGGGAGGGGGCGGGATGCCGTTTTGTACTGCCTATCGGAGGCGGACTTCCTTGGGCTGCTAGCTGCTGAAGAAAAATCGACCCGACTCCTGTTTGCGCTATATATATATATATATTTTTTTTTTAAATTGCTGGACAATTTAATATTTGGATTAAAATAAAAAGCGATTTCTAACGCCCTCAACGCTTACAACGTGACGGATCGCAAGAACGGGACGAAACAAAGTGTAAGTCGTGTATTTTACATCAAATCTTGCTTCTTGGGATGGCTTTAATCTAATTTTACGTTGCGAAAATGTGATTTGGGCCCCATACGAACCGGCAGTGTTTTTCCTGCCGATATGGGGTTCAAATTCACCGCATATTCAACGTTCCAATCGATCGCGTTCCAGAAGCAAGATGATTAAAATGCCCTTTTTATTTGGACAATCATGTCATAACCCGTCCAAATTGTCTATATTTTGTGTTATTCTCTCTCCATAATCATTATTTTTAAACTAAATATTCACAACAGTTTGTCACATGCATAGTGCAAAAAACAATAATTTTGATTATATTTTGAGAGGATGTTTCTGGATTAATGTATGGGAATTAAACATTAAATTCCTTCCATCTGGGATATAAATTCATGACAGTAAAAATCATGTTATATTGTGAATTCTTGTGTGAATGGTATTAGTTTGTTATTCGGATACTTAGGGTATTTAAAAAATATATCCTTTTCTTAAGAAATTGAATCTATAGGACATTGTTAATGGGAAAGTAGTGGGCAGAAAGGCATGTCATGTGTGGTTTGAAGAGCAAAAACATGTAGTTTACAATGCCAAAATTGAAAAGTTGAGGAAAAACAAGGTGTACAGAATTGCTTATTGGTTACAATCTGAGGAGTATGTTGATGATACTGATTATGATATGCCAATGTACCAGCTTGCAACTGACCTTCTCCATAAAGACTTGGTCTATTGCTAGAAATTGTAATTTATTTACCTATCTGTTACGGACTTACAGCATATTATACAATAGTAGCCAGAGACTACAAATGAGTTACGATCAAAGGGATCTGGGTGTTCTAGTGCATGACTCAAAGAAATTAGCTGGCAGATCAAACAAGTACAGGTACTCCCCGATTTACGATGCTTCGACTTATGATATTTCGATTTTACGATGGTGCAAAAGCTGGGCAACGGCAGCGAGCCACAGCTCGCTTCTGTCCACGTGGTCACGTGTATTAAATGCATTTTCGATTTACGATGGGTTTATCGGAATTAACCCCATCGTAGGTCGAGGAACAACGATAGTTAAGAAAGCAAATGGTATGTTGGCATTTATGGCGCAGGGGTTAGAGTTTAAGAATCGGAGTGGGGGGGGGGGGGGGTGGGGGGGTGGGGTTGTTATTTAGGCTGTTGGAATATTGTGCATAGTTTTGGTTCCCATATCTAAGAAAGGATAGAGTAGTAACGGAGATGGTCAGTCCAAAGCTGATTCACCTGTCTAATCCTGAGTTGAGAGGGTTAGATGTTCCTGAGGGAAGCTAGGCAGTTTGAGTCTGTGTTCCTCAGAGTTTAGAAGAAATGAGGGGTGACCTTATTCAAAGATACAAGTGCCTGAGGGATGATTAATAGGGAAGATGTTGAGATATTTTCGCGAATGGGAAAGTCACCAACAAGTGGGCATTGATACAAAATAAGGGGCAGGTCATTTAAAACAGAGTGTGCAGAAATTTTATCTTAGATGGACCTGTGGATTTCTCTGCCCCTGAGGGTGGTGAAAGCCAGAACATTTGATATATTTAAGGTGACGATGGATATTTGATAAATTAAATAATTTGGGGGGGAATTGAGGTCAGCTACGATCATATCGAATGGCAGGACAGACTTGAAAGGCCTGGTGGTCCATTACCACTCCTGTTTTTTTTGTATTCTTGTGAGAATTACAAGACCTAATAGTTTGAGTGTTTTCTTTGAAACAGAGGGAACGGTGGAGAGACTTGAATAGAATGTACAAAATGTTAAAAGGCCACATGCAAATAGGGACCACATACTTCTCTCAGCAGAGAGATAAAAAAAAGTAGAAGGTCATAGTAGGTAGACAGTAATTGATTGAATTATAGGAGAGATTAGAAAAAATCCATTCACCCAACTAGCAAGGAACTAGAAATTGCTGATTAGTTTATTATTATTCCCATTTGTACCGAGGTATAGTGAAAAGCTTTTTGTTGCGTGCTATTTTCCTACTTGTGAAAATATCTCAACATCTACCCTATCAAGCCGATTAAAATGCTTTCTACGTCACATCTGTAGAAGTTAGTGATGGTTTGTGGGGACTTGCCAAACTTCCTAAGCCTTCTAAAGAAGTATAGGGATTGTTGTGGTTTCCTGGTCATAACATCATTGTGGTTGATCCAGGACACATTATGATATTTATTCTGAGGAACGTGAAGCTTTTAACCATCTCTAATTCGGCACTATTAGTGTATACCGGGGGTGTGTGTGTTTAATCTTTGCTTCCTGAAGTCAATCCCTGAAAAGATGGTAGAGGCAGGAACCCGCGTCATAATGGTCGTGTGTATTGAATGATCTTAATCTAAATAGGCATGAACCGAGTATTGAGAGATTGATTTTGTTTTGGTTACTCTTTTTCCGCTCATGTGGCCACATTAGGTCAGGTTGCGGCATCCTATGTTGTAAATTTTCCATGATTTCTAACAACTTTAGCCAACTACCCCTCCTATTCCGATTCCGACCTTTCTGTACTGGGCCTCCTCCATGGCCAGAGTGAGTCCCACTGTAAATTGGAGGAGTAGCACCTCATATTTCGCTTGGGTAGTTTACACCCCAGCTGTATGAACATTGACTTCTCTAATTTCAGGTAGTCCTTGCTTACTCCCTCTTTCACCTCCCCTTCCCAGCTCTCCCACAGCCCACTGTCTCCGCCTCTTCCTTTCTTCTTCCCGCCCCCACCACCCCCACATCAGTCTGAAGAAGGGTCTCAACCCGAAACGTCACCTATACCTTCGCTCCATAGATGCTGTCTCACCCGCTGAGTTTCTCCAACATTTTTATCTACCCTAGACAATGGTAAGACGTTTTGTAGGTGTTTGTGTATAAAATATTTTTCCTCCAAAGGTGCACCACATGAAGAGAATTGCTGAGATGCCTGAACTTTTGACTGTTCTCCGCAAACTGCCACGTATTAAGATGCACTTAATGAGCAGTGAGAATATGAGGTGAGCTTTTAATATTCAGAAGCACATAGTAGCCAGACAAAATAAAATGCACACATCTTCAAAGTTTCAAGCTCTGATTTTTTTTTAAAGTGTGTTTCGGTGATATGACAGATGTAGATTAGGAATTAACTTTGCAGAACTGCAGCTTTGAACGTTAAGCAGAGACATTTATTGCACCATCTCTAAGTTATGTAAACATCTTCAAAAAGTAGCTTTACTATTTTATTTTGCAAGAACTTATCCTTTGACGTTGAATCCTGCTGGAATTGTCTTTTTTTCAATTTCCTATGCCTGCCACTTATGATTCTGGCACTCTGGTCCACTTTCAATTTATTTGTGTGTTCGTACAATGCAAATTGTACCAATTATAGTACTAAGTTTCCTGTGATAGTCTTAAACAAGATCAAGGCTTTTTTTACATGCGTATAAAAAACCTATGTACCTGTGTATAAAAGCTATGTGCTTGTTATGTTGTGCTTCAATTTAAAAAAATGAAGATGGTCCATTATTCTCATGTAAAAATTAAGTTTCTACCTTGTTATAGGATCTCTATTATTTGTGGGATGGACTAAATGATATCACATGTCGCGAGAAAATTTAGTTTGTTACCGTCCACTTAGTTAATATCATCATTTTGTCAAATCGCAAAGACCACAACTTTGTATGGATACCAATGAATTGATTATTGCAGATAATTCATTGATCTATGTTATCTTGATAGATGTGCAGTGAATGCCACTCCACAAGAAATTCCTGAAGTGTCAAAGGAAGTTGAAAAGTTCTTAAGAAACATTCCTGGATTAGGAAAGAAAAAGAAAGAAAGGAAACTCATCCGTTCTAATATTATTGAGGTACTACTTTCAAAATATTTAAAATTCAGTGGGTGGAAACTGCAGTTAACAGCAGCATCAGCTTATATTATGCTTTTCCTGCCTCTAGTGGGAGCAATTGCCAAATTTGCACTTTACTTTTGAATTGTTCACTTCTGTCCACTTGCTGTTTGCTTATCTATTTGGAATGTGTTTCTGCACATTTTTTTCACCCTATATGTGACAACCGTAGATATGTTTGTATTTATATATTTGGACATGGCTGAGTGAATGGGCAAGATCTCAGCAAACTGAATTTAATGTGGAGAGATGCAAGGTTTCACACATCAGTGGAATGTAAAGGCAGACTTTTATATAAATGGAAAAACATAGCAGATGAACAAAGTATGAACTGTGTTCTTGTCCATGAAACACAAGGTTAGACAAGTACAAAACATGGTTAGGGAAACAAATGCCACATCAGCCTTCATTACTGGAGAGTTAGAGTTTCGAAATCTATATGGACACCACTATGCCGAGTGCTGGTGAGGTCGCACCTGCAATACTGTGTACAAATTTGGTCGTTTGTTTCAGAGAGGATATTTAGGCATTGGCAGCACTCCATAAATTCCCTAGGATGGCAGGGTTGATCTATCACAAGTGGAAATATCTTGTGAAGTTTAGAAGAATGCAAGATGACATTGAAATGTAAATTTCTTAGGGGCACGACTGGGTAGATGACTAAATCATAATCATCATAATCATAATAGTAATTTATTAGTCAAGTATGTTTTACAACATTCGAGGAATTTGATTTTCAATACAGTCATACCAATAAAGAACAACAAGCCACCTAAATAAATGTTTAACATGAACATCCACCACAGCGACTACCCCAACATTCCTCACTGATGGAAGGCAAATAAAGTTCAACCTTCTTCCTTCTTTGTTCTCCCGTGGTCGGGGCACTTGAACCTTCTGTTGTCGAGGCGATCTTGGCTCCAGCAGCCGGCGGTCGAGCACTCCGCATCAGGGCGATCAAGCTCCCGCATCGGGGGGGATCTCAGCTCCCCCGCGCCGGGTGATCGGACCCCGGGTCGGGACTGGTTGAACCTCGTGTGGCTTGGAGCTTCCCGACATCAGTCTCTACCCAAGACTGTGAGCTCCTCGATGTTGAAATCCGCAGGCCATGGTTGGAGCTTCAATCCTAGGCAAGGGATCGCAGGCTCCGATGGTAAGTCCATGGCGCCGCAGTGGGGCACAAAGTCAGTCTCGAGCAAGGTCGCCAGCTCCATGATGTTAGTCCGCAGAGCGACCACAGATACGATCCGGAAAACAATCGCATCTCCGGCAAGGTAAGAGATTGAAAAAAAGTTTACCCTGACCCCCTCCCCCACCCCCCACATAAAACAAACCAGAGAACATTACCACATACTTTTAAAACACACTAAAAATAACAAAAAAGACGAAGAGACAGGTTGGCGAGGTTGTCATCGCTGACGGCGCCACCCAATGTTTCCACTCGGGGAAAATCTTGAACAAGCAGACATACCACAAGATTAAGGATCAGTCATTTAAAATTGGAATGCTGAATCTGTAGAATTCTGTACCCCCTAAGGGTTGTTAAGGCTAGGTCATTAGGGGTATTTAAAAAGGAAGTAGATACATTTTTGAACGGTCAGGGAAATGGGGCTGTGGGGAACAGACACTGACACAGTGGCCAATTCCTTTTCTCATATATTCATGTGTTGATGCCACAGTTATCTGTCATCTTGCTTACCTTTCAGTGTTTCTTTATTGGTATAAATCCCTATGGAGTGCCTCTGTCGTTAGACCATTAACAGGAACAGTTAATTGAATCTCGTGTGAGTGTGCGTGCGTGTGTGCGAATGTATACAAAGGTGAGAGCGATGTGGAAGGCTTGACTTTTATGACCAACTATGGAAGAAAAATGAAGCCCGCCCGCCTGCTCGACCGCTTCATTATTCTTCCATACTTGGTCATAAAAGTCAACCCTTCCACATCGCTCTAACCTTAGTATAGGATGGTTACAGCATTCACCTTGCAATTCAATAGCACGTTAATAATTCTACATCTACCTTTTAGTTTACTGTCGTTATACGAATAGTTAACAATTGGAACCAAGTCCAAACCTTGTAAGAATGGCTTGTTCTTCTCTTGCATTCAATATTGTTTAATGAGTTGTCGTTGGTAGACATGAATCCACCTTGACAAGCGGGTTACAAATGGGTTTTCCTGCATGGAACATAGAGCAGTACAGCACAGGAATGGGTCCTTCGGCCCATAATGTTTGTGTGAAACACGATGCCAAGTTAAACTTATTTCATCTGTCTGCATGGTCTATATTGATCTATTCCCTGCCCTTCTACAGTATGTGCCTATCTAATAGCCTCTATAAATGCCACTATCGTATCAATGGATTGTTTTTATTTAGCCAATATTACCCAATTAAACAAGTAAAAACAATCACGCCTAGTATGGAGTTGTCAGGTTTTCAATTGGCCAAATTTACAACTCTGAAGTTGAGATTCCAAGAATCTCTGTCCTAACCGACTGTTGTGGTAGAAAGTGGATATTAGGTCCTGGAAACAAATTTTACTGACTACCCTTCTATGCTCTCTTCAACTCCAGAACGATGCCAACTGTTAAAGCTGTCAAGGATTTTCAGAAACATTTTTCTCTTAATCACTTAAATAATTAGGCATTAATCAGAATACATAAATAAACCTTCTCTTCAGCCCTGTGGTCCACGTTCACTTTATTTGTCATATTTAGATGTTGGTGGTTCCCACAGGCATACTTGCTTGCACCTGTGGTTCAAGGTTCATTGAAAGTTTAGTGCGATTTCAGTTATTATGTTTAATTGGTGCTTTTTCTAAAGATGATATTAATTTGACTTGCTTTAAGCCAATCCAAGAATAGTCCCTGGATGCCAGTTGTGTTTGATTAACACATCACTATTGTTCCTATTTTTCCTTAGTGTAGTGAAGTGTCAGATTTCCTATATCCAAAATATTTTCTTTTGTATTAAAATTCTTGTTGCCTTTCTAAAATTGGTTTCCCCACCCTGTTCTATGCAACCCGCATCAATATTCAAAGATCTTTATTGTCATCTGTATCAATTAAGGTCCAGTGAAACTCGAATGCATGTTTTTCCTGGTGCAGTTAATATTGTTATTGTGTAAATGATTCATGTTTGAGCATTCTTTAGAAATTGTAATAACTGCAGTTATAATTTTGAGGGTTTGGGGTAACGATAGGTCTTTTTTTAAACCAAATGAAGAATTCTTTGTGGAATTTCAACATTAACCATAAGTTATTGACAAATCAATTTGAAGAAGGGACCAGACACAAAATGTTGTCTGGCCATTTCCTTCTGATACTGGGGCCTTACAGCAAAATGCAGCGCCAGAGACCCGGGTTCG
This sequence comes from Amblyraja radiata, assembly GCF_010909765.2. Classification (NCBI taxonomy): domain Eukaryota; kingdom Metazoa; phylum Chordata; class Chondrichthyes; order Rajiformes; family Rajidae; genus Amblyraja; species Amblyraja radiata. The sequence continues at coordinate 14,815,622 of NC_045957.1, forward strand.
ATCCCGACCACGGGTGCTGTCTGTATGGAGTTTGTACGTTCTCCCCGTGATCTGCGTGGGTTTTCTCCGAGATCTTCGGTTTCCTCCCACACTCCAAAGACTTACAGGTTTGTAGGTTAATTGGCTTAATAAAAATGTTAAATTGTCCAAGTTGGCGATATGCCGACTACAAAATTCAGAAGGTTCAGAAGGTACTGCTTGACCTACAGAGTTCCAACAACAGTTTTTTGTTCAGCATTCGAACATCTGCAGTCTCTAGTATCTCCAGTTTTAGTTTAGTTTTGAGATACAATGCGGTAATAGGCCCTTCGGCCCAACGAGTCCACACCGACCAGCAATCCCCACACATTAACACAAGTCTACACATACTAGGGACAATTTACACTTACAGTGCCCTCCATAATGTTTGGGACAGCCCCATCATTTGTTTATTTGCCTCTGTACTCCACAATTTGAGATTTGTAATAGCAAAAATCAGATGTGGTTAAAGTGCACATTGTCAGATTTTATTAACGGGTATTTTTACACATTTTGGTTTCACCTTGTAGAAATTATAGCAGTGTTTATACATAGTCCCCCCCCCCCATTTCAGGGCACCATAATGTTTGGGACACATGGCATCACATGTGTCCGGAATTGCTCAGGTGTGTTGAATTGCTTCCTTAATGTAGGTATAAGAGAGCTCTCAGCACCTAGTCTTTTTTCCAGTCCTTCCATCACATTTGGAAACTTTTATAGCTGTTGATCAACATGAGGACCAAAGTTGTGCCAATGAAAATCAAATAAGCCATGATAAACATTTTATGATACATCTGAAACTAGACTGCTTTTTATTCCATTGTAAAACACTATTCTCTCCTTAGTGCCCACAATAAGCGTGTGAAACGGACATTCGAATGACAGCAACTGTTTGATTTTGTTTCAATGTAAAAGATTACAACTAATTTTGACCAATTTTCTTCCAGAAACCACTCAATCCCGAAGAAGTTGGGGGTGATGTGCCTGGAGGTTCAAGAGTTTCAAGGAAGCTTGTGTTTGTAAGACTGATATTTTTGAATTGATGAACTTTCTGAAAATACTAAACTTAAAATGTTAAGATATAAAATACTACTTTTTGGGGTCGAAGGTCGTCCTAAAATTTGAATATTAATGCAAGGCCTATTATATTGGCAGAAATTGCTAAATGTTTGGAGATGTCCCTGTCATGGGCTGTGTGGTGGCTGTCCATACATCCGTCTCCCATTGTTAAAAGATGTACAGGTGTCCACCTGGACAGACATACCACTGGCAATAATGTCTGTTGCTCCAGGATCGTCTTTTCAGCCATCTCGACGCCCAGTGAAAGGACCCACCAGGGGTGCAATCGTACTCGACTCTGAGAGATTCCCTATGATGACAAGATCCCTGCAAACTTTTACCACAAATAATTTAGCTTTGTTTATCGTCACGTGTACAGAGGTGCAGTGAAAAGCTTTTGGTGCCATCCATCGCAAAGTAGCTATGGACCTCTGCTGATGATGTTACGATTGATCACACTTTATAATCCCCAGCGGTTATTAATGTTCACCAATGATGACCTGCGTATTTGGTATTTGTCCGCTTGTGCTAGGTTTTGACTTTGAGAACTTTATATTTTAAAATCCTCTTTCAATAGGAGTGTAACAAAAGAAATGTATGCATATGAAATACAGCAGTATTTTTGTTTTGGGTATTTAATTTTCTTACAAAGAATGTGTGTAAGGAGCTGTTCAATATTTATTTAGTGATTCAGCTAATGGTTATATTAAAATGTGAATATTCTATAGTCACTCAACACGTCGGGGAGCATCTGTGGAATGAAGAACTGAGTCTGAGAGCTTTTGTCAGAATAAATATTTGAATCCCTCTTACATACAAAGGCAATTTAGTTCTACATATTTACACAATGCTTAGTGGAAAGTTTAAATCTCTCTTTGGCTACTCCTTTTAGGAACCTGGCTTCAAAGCTTGTCAAATGAAGACACACTTCCAGCTTCCATTCCCTGTGAATTACGTTAGTGAATGTATACGCACAGTTTCCTACACAAATCCTGACTTTGCCAGGTAAGTTGCATTAGTCTAAACTTACAAACATTAATTTCTTAATGAACTTTGAATAAAGTAAAAATTTTAAACAAAATTACACGGGAGAGGAAGAAAATTAGTTTTTAATGTTGGGATTTTGATCTGAAATCTGAAAAAACACCTTAAACTTCACTACAGGGTACTACACCAGTCTTGACTATATTTGGAGAAGGAAATGAAAATACTATCGACCCCAGTGGTCTTTTCAGTAAATTCATCCATTTAGAAAATTAAATTGACAAAATTGAGCTCCTGCTATATTTGTTAAATAAATTGTGTCTTCCGGGAAGGGAATGAAATTTACATTAACACGTATTGATTTTGTAGGTAAATTATAACATTGGAGAAGAGGGTGAAATTAAAATTACTTCCTTTATGGTTTTATAGATAAATTCACCATAATGTTAAAAGGAATGTCCCATTTCAATTCTGGTCTCTCCCGAAAGAAGCTAAAATTAGCTGGGATTGGGAAGGTGAATAAAATCAAGCAGATTGTTATCCAACACATGGATAAGAATCTTTGTATGAGGTATTGCAGAGTCCATATCATAGAAATAAAAGGTAAATAAAACGTTTTGTTGGTTTATAAATAAGATGCAGTAGGTGGTGTGGAATTAGAATTAGAATTAGAATTAGAATTTCCTTTATTGTCATTCAGACCTTACGGTCTGAACGAAATTTCGTGCCTGCAGTCATACATATAATAATACAATAATAAACAACAATAAACACAAATTAACATCCACCACAGTGAGTCCTCCAAGCACCTCCTCACTGTGGTGGAGGCAAAAATCTCCACTGTGGTGGAGGGCTGCAGTCTCTTCCCTCCTCTTCTCCCTCTGCGCTGAAGCGATACCCCACCGGGCGATGGTACAAACAGTCCCGCGGCTCACCGAACCCCGCAAACGGGCCGGTTCAAACACCGCGGCCCGGGGTGGTCGAAGCTGCCGCCCTCCAGTCCAGCAGACGCAGCCGCTGGCCCGCGGCTGAACCCCGGACTCAGGTCACCGCCGCCAGAACGCTGTCCCAGCCACCGGAGCACCGTTTCAACCCCGAGCCGGATCGCCCTCACGTGAGTGCCGTTCCTCCCTCGAGCTGGGCCGCTCCGACAGGAGCGCCATTCCACCCTCGAGCTGGGCCGCCCCGACGGGAGCGCCATTCCACCCTTGAGCTGGGCGGCCCCGATGGGAGCGCCGTACCTCCCTCGAGCTGGGCGGCCCCGACGGGAACGCCATTCCACCCTCGGGCTGGGCCGCCCCGACGGGAGCGCCACAGCCCCTCACGGGAGAGTCTCAGCCCCGCGCCAGGCCGCCCTCACGGGAGCGTCACAGCCCCTCACGGGAGCGCCGTTCCAGCCCCGAGCCGGACCGCCCTCACGGGAGCGAGCCCAGGGCAAGTCCTGACTGGCTCTGCCTCCGGAGTCTCGAGGTCGCCAGCTCCGCCATTAGGCCTCAGCGCAGACGGAGGCAGAGAAGGGGGATACGACAAAAAAGTCGCATTCCCCCGAAGGGAGAGACAGCAAGCCCTGTTTCAACCCCCCCCACATAAACACAACCTAAAAACCAAAAACTTAACTAGACTTAACTTAATTATGATATAGATTTATTAATGTAGTTGCCTGGAACCACTTCTGAGGTTTCAGAACCTATAGAAATGGAGTAAAGGAAGTTTATCTGAAGATTAGGCAGCAAAGTGGCACAATCAGTGGAGCTACTGGCTCAACGCCGGAGACCCGACATTCTCCCTGTGACTGCATGGGTTTCCTCCCAGTGCTCCCGTTTCCTCATATATCCCAAAGACCACAGGTGTGTAGGTTGATTGGCCGCAGTAAATCTCCCCTAATGTGTAGGGAATGGATGTAGTAATGGGATAACATAGACCTAGTGTGAAGGGGTGATCGATGGTCAGCGTGAACTCAGAGGGCCAAGGGCCTGTTTCCATGCTCTATCAATCAATCTGCTCTTTTTACCCAGCTTATTATCTCAATTACTTTTTAATCCATAAATGTGTTAAATTGATTGCTCTGGCCATATGGCGCTGACAACTTAGCATTCTATTGTCATGGGGGAAGGAAATAAATGAAATTAAGTGGTTTGTAACGTTTTTGCATAGTCTGATCATAGATATTTACAAGTGAGTTTTGTCAGCAAAGTAATTTCATTTTCCCTGTGTAATGTTACTCATAAAGCAATCATATTGTTACAAATGCATTTGCCATTAATTGCATTTTATTTGTAGACTTTCTGTTCTTGCACGGCTGATTACTTCTAAATTCCTCCACCGTGAAATCCGAGAGAAAGGTGGCGCGTATGGAGGTGGTGCCAACTTAAGCAACAGCGGTCTATTTTCATTCTATTCTTACAGGTACCCGTGACATGTTTTAAATGGTTTTAATTGTGCAGAGAAGAACACAGATTGAAGTATAAGTTGCCCCTTTTGCTTGATTTTTATCAGCTGTTATGAAGCAATAATATTTCAACTGGGACTACAGATCTGGTGCTAAAAGTTCCAATTATGCTGGGAAATGGCTTTTAACTGGAACATACCTAGATGCAAGAGCAAGACGGCACATCTTTGTGACTCTTTATCGGTCCACCATTTTACGTCTCCATTACGTGTGTCTTGCTTGATTATACATGGGTATAGTATGATATGACTGGATAGCATGCAAGCAAGGCATTTCCACTGTACCCTGGTCCACGTGACAATAATAAACCAACAACAATATGTATCTGATACCACTCCGGACGCCATCTCTCCAATATCGCTTTTGGCCTTGCTTCATTTTTTCGTGGACCTATTTTGTGCTTTATTACAAGCAGTACAATTAGCAATGTTACAAAATTTTGAGATTTTAAAAATCAAGTCAGTAATTTATCCTATCAGATAAAGCATAAAAAGAAGTTTAATTTGACACCTAATTCACTTTCATATCTTCAGTTTTAAAGTTATGGCCATTTTCATACTCGGAAATTAGCATTTTGTTCCCTATTGCTTTTCCATTGACTTAACACAAAAGCTGTGATCGTGGACCGTCAGAAGCCCATAACTTTATTAAAAATTAAGAGAACTGAAATAAATTTTCAGTTATTATAGATTGAAGCATTCTGAAACAAATATGAAACAATTTTACTTAGATGACGAAATTAAAACATATAATTAGTTAATTACCTAATTGTAGCTAATTACAAAATTCAATTACTAGATCTAAACATCTATCAATTTCTTAAGAATAGATTAACATTTTTAAATAGCTTGTGTCCAAATAACATTCACACAATAATTCACAATATAACATAATTTTTAAATCTCATTGTCATGGATTTATAGGCCAAATGGAATAATTTAATGGTTAAGGGGAAATCCTTTAGGACCGAGATGAGAAAAACATTTTTCACACAGAGAGTGGTGAATCGCTGGAATTCTCTGCCACAGAATGTAGTTGAGGCCACAGTTCATTGGCTATATTTAAGAGGGAGTTAGATGTGGCCCTTGTGGCTAAAGGGATCAGGGGGTATGGAGAGAAGGTGAGTACAGGATACTGAGTTGGATGATCAGCCATGATCATATTGAATGGCGGTGCAGGCTCGAAGGGCCGAATGGCCTACTCCTGCACCTATTTTCTATGTTTCTATGTTTCTAATACCTGTAAATTAATGGCCATTTAAATCATCTTGCGAGTGGGTTTCTCTGGTACGCGATCATTTGGAACGTTGCGGTTGCGGTGAATTTAAACCCGTATCGGCATGAAAAATACTACCGGTATGGGGAATTTAAACCCGTATCGGCATGAAAAATACTACCGGTATGGGGAATTTAAACCCGTATCGGCATTAAAAATACTACCGTATGGGGAAAAAATCACCGTTTCGCAACTTAAAATGTGAATTAAAGGCATCTTAAGGAGCACTTTTATACATAAAATAAACGGCTTTCGTTTACCCGTCCCGTACGTGAAATCCGTCCCCGTTGTCGGCATTGACGGCTTTAGAAGCTGATTTAAAAATTACTCCAGCGCTGAACTTGTCGGGCGATTAAAAAAAAAAAATACACAGAACGCCCGTCGGAACGATTCTTCAGCAAAAGCTTGCACTCCGACCAAATATAATCCAGGACAAGGTAGGAAAAAAACGCGTTTTAAACCCGCCCCCCCCACCCCCTCAAAGGCGCCAAAATCGCGCACACGGCCAGTGGCAGAATTGCAGCGCCGCTGAAGGTAAGTATTGTAACATACTTACTACAATGGAAGTTCTTGTTATTCAGAATATGTTTTCATGTGTAGCTTTATCGTTGTTTATCATCTTGGATGCAATATGAATGAACAAAAATGGTCTTAAATATGAAGGCTGGTCAATGGAGATGGAAATTTGTAATTTGAGGGATCAAAACAGTTTTGACTTTGCAACAGTATTCTTCTTGTGATCATTTGTGTAAATGATCTAATTGTATATGTGGTATAGAGTAAATACTCTAGATGCGTAATATAATTAAGAGACAGGTTAAACTTTTCCTTCATCTACATTCAGGCTTCAAATGTTAATTTTCAGCCTTCACATTTTATTGGGCTCTTAACCAGTGGATTTCTATGGAAATTTAAATGTTTTACCTGCAAGTTTATGGTGCATTTAATTAACATTCATGAGCAAATGTTTGAAGATAATACATGAAAAATGGTTGAGTTATGGATATAATATACAAGAATATTACTGTTTATCATTACAGAGATCCTAATTCTCTCAATACAATGTCAGTATTTAGACGAAGCATTGCTTGGGCCAGAGCAGGAAAATTTACACAAGAAGATATCGATGAAGCCAAATTATCCGTCTTTTCAGCTGTGGATACCCCCATAGCACCATCAGACAAGGGTAAGAATGTGTTATCATTAATAAAAGTATGAGGGGAAGGAGAGTATCAAATGATAGTTGATTCCAAGATGGTTGTGGGGTCAGAACATATTATAGATAGTGAATAATAGACTGTTGGATTGGAAGAAGCATCTGTGTTTCTGGAAAACCCAGCTGTGTGTGGCTTAACAATATAATAAGTATGACAGGTCATGAATATTTAAATGTCCAGCTATTCTCCTGTCTACTGATTAGTCATCAAGCACCTCAGCAGCAGCCAGATTATGTTCCCATTTTTGATATTGATGCGTGCATTTTAACCTTTGACAAAATTCTAACTTGTCTATTTTTGCATGTAAGACTGGGTCCCAGGTGCCTGCTGTAAACTAGCAGGTATGATAACTTTAACAAAGACTTCTGTTGGTCTAACCATCTTGGACATTCAACGGTGTTAGCTTCCAGTTCTACGGGTTCTTCTGGCTGATGCAGGTCATGTGAGATGCTGATATTGCCGCAGTGTGGGAGGGTGACAGTTTGGGTGAGTTGGAAGCTTGCTGTTTACACTGGGCTCCCATGTACTCCCAATAAAGTGGCTTCAGATTATCAGTGCCATTCCCCGTGCTCCTCTATTTTGAGCAGTCGTAGAGCAGGGATGCCTGCAGGCCCACTGGAATGTTGCATCTTTTCAAGGAGGCTTAAAGAGCATCCATGAATCATTTGCATTTGTCACCTGGTACCTCTAGCATAGCAGAGCTCAATTATGTCTCTGTTTTAGGAGTATAGTTTCAACCATGCAAGGGATGGAGCCTGCATATCAGAGTCATCTGAATGTACTAATGCCTCAATGCTGCTGATGTGGTGAGGGGAAGGACATTGTGGGGGGGGGGGGGGGGGGTGTCTTTATACACCACAGAAACAGGCTATTTGACCCACCATGCTGACCATCAAGCACCCACTTACACAAATACTATTTTATTTTCCCCATATTCCCATTCACCTCCTAATGATCTACCACTCATTAACGGTAGCCAATAAACGACATGCCCATGTGCGGGTAATTTGGGGCACCTGGATGCAACTCATGTGGAAATAAGGAGAGAACACGCAAGCTCCACACATACAGCACCAGAGGTTATGGTTGAACCAGGGTCGCTGGAGTCGAGCTCACCAGCTCTACCAGCTGCAATACTGCAGCAGATTTGACCAGGATATAGAGAGTTAATTTTAGTTAACTTCTCTTGCCATGAATTTGGATACTTCGCCAATAGAGCATTGATGTATTTAAGAGGGAGTTAGATGTGGCCCTTGTGGCTAAGGGGATCAGAGGGTATGGAGAGAAGGCAGGTACGGGATACTGAGTTGGATGATCAGCCATGATCATATTGAATGGCGGTGCAGGCTCGAAGGGCCGAATTGCCTACTCCTGCACCTAATTTCTATGTTTCTATGATACTTCTCCAATGCTTTGAGTTCCATCTGCAGATAGTGTGTCGCAAAAATGCACAAGAAGGCAGTGGTTACTGCTGCCCAGTGGACCGTATGAATTATGCAGAGTTTGAAGTCTAGACCATCTACCATATGTTTGCTCAGATAGCCAAAGGTTCCAAATTATTGCTTCACTCACTGAGACATGCAAGAGAATGGGGCCCTGTTTATCAACCACAGTTATCAACCAACTGTCTCCTGCTACACAACAACCTCTTCCAGAAATAATAAAGATTGATGATGTTCCTCAAGCATGTGTTAAGCTGCTTCTTGTGTCGTGCGAGCCACTTCCTAACGGACATAGATGATGAAAGTCGGCCTTGTCTTCCGTGTGCCAGCACATCATTCAATCATCTTTGCAAAGGTGCTTGGTACAACTTATATAGAATTAACTATGTGCATTCACAAGTTTCTCCTTGCACTTGCAGTGAATGAGTGTGATTGAAAGCACATCGTATTAGAGTTGCCAGAATTGATTAAAGCAATTTAGCAATTGAAAATGCTGTTTTATTACACTCTCTCTGCTTATTCACCAGGATTAGATCGTTTTCTCTATAGTATCTCGGATGACATGAAGCTGAAACGCAGGGAGCAGCTTTTTGAAGTTGACCATGATGGCTTGATAGAAGTAACCAACAAGTGAGTAACTGTTTAAAAGAAGCCTTGATGCTAAAAAGGCAAAATGAATCCACTTGTTTATGCCTTACAATACAGTTCAAGCTAATCTTGTACAGGTTGATGTTAAATTACTTGGCTTCCAGAAAACCTACATTTGTAGGGGGAAGGATAAAGGGGGTGGGTGAGGGAGATTCCACTGATCCTTGTGTTGGGTTGCATGTACTGGTGCTGCCCTCGAGGAAACATGATAATTCAGTTGTTAAAATGGAGAAAAGAGACTGTGCAAAAAAACTAACTGCTGGAAGAACCCAGCAGGTCGACAGCACCCGTGGCGGGAAATGGACAAATGATAGCTCGGAGATAGACACAAAAAGCTGGAATAACTCAGCGGGACAGGCAGCATCTCTGGAGGGAAGGAATGGGTGACGTTTCGGGTCGAGGCCCTAGTTCACTCGGGAGGGGATCTATCTATCTTGCAGATTTTGCCAGCTTTCCTTCCCAGTTCAGTTATAATCTGTGTCGTTGCCCCTTCATGATCGTGCACTGACAAGAAACAAAAAAACTGAATGTTTAAATGTAGGCAGGTAAAGGGTGCAGTTATTAGAGCAAATGAGTATATTCTCAGTGATCTGCAGTGGTGACCACCAGCATGACTGTGGACATTCTCCACTACAGTAACTTGGCAAACTGATTTAATCTCCACTATTCAATATTGGTTTAATCTCTCATCTTCTACGGAGGTTTCCAGAGGAGACCACTTTGTATTTTACAGCTTCAATGCTATGTACTATGTTTTTATTTTATTAATTTAACTGCAATGTTAATTCTGTATAAATTATAAAAATGATCAGATTATAATTTCTCATCTGTTGGTCTTGACTTTGGTCATCTGTCTCTTCCCTAATTTATTTCTTCATTTTGTAACATCAATGCCAGTAGTACTTTGCATAGTTCAACTTTTATTCAATTTTAAGGCAATGTGTCCAATGGTGCCAACACAATCAACAGCTTGAGTTTAATTGATATTGGCATGAGAAGTCAAATAAGGGACTAAATATGTTAACACCTGTTGTTAACATTCTTTGTTCAAGGCATAATTGAACTTCTACATGAAACTACTACTTCGCAATATTCTTTCTGCTCTATTACCCCGAAGATATACACAAAATGCTGGAGTAACTCAGCGGGGCAGGCAGCAGACAGACAGACAGGTGGGCAGAAGGACTGGGGTGGCTCTGTTGGTAAGGAATGAAATGCGGTCCCTTGCGAGGGGTGACATAGAATCAGAAGACGTAGAGTCATTGTGGATAGAACTGAGAAATTGTAAGGGTAAAAAGACCCTAATGGGAGTTATCAACAGACCCCAAACAGGAGCCTGGAGATAGGGTGCAAGTTGCATCAGGAGTTAAAATCGGCATGTAACAAAGGTGATGCAACAGTGGTTATGGGAGATTTCATCATGCAGGTAGACTGGGAAAATCAGGTTGGTACTGAACCCCATGAAAGTGAGTTTGTAGAGTGCCTCCGAGATGGATTCTTAGAGCAGCTTGTTCTGGAGCCTACCAGGGAGAAGGCATTTCTGGATTTAGTGTTGTGTAATGAAACAGATTTAATAAGGGAGTTCAAGGTAAAGGAACCATTAGGAGATTGTGACCATAATATGATAAGTTTTTATCTGCAATTTGAGAGGGAGAAGGTAACATTGGAAGTGTCAGTATTGCAGTTGAACAAAGAGGACCATGGAGGCATGATGGAGGAGCTGGCCAAAGTTGACTGGAAAGAGACCCGAGCAGGGATGACGGTGGAACATCGATGGCAGGTATTTCTGGGAATAATACAGAAGGTGCAGGATCAGTTCATTCCAAAGAGAAATAAAGATTCTAAGGGGAGTAAGAGGAGACCGTGGCTGACAAAGGAAGTCAAGGACAGTACAAAATAAAAAGACGTTTAACATAGCAAAGATGAGTGGGAAGCCAGAGGATTGGGAAACTTTTAAAAGCAACAGAAGGTACTAAAAAGGCAATACAAGGAGAAAAGATGGAGTACAAAGGTAAGCTAGCCAAGAATATAAAGGAGAATATTAAAAACTTCTTTAGGTATGTAAAGAGCAAAAAATTAGTTAATGCAAATGTTGGTCCCCTGAAGGCAGAAACAGGTGAATTTATTATGGACAACAAGGAAATGGCAAACGAGTTGATCAGGTACTTTGGTTATGTCTTCAGTAAGGAAGACACCAACCATCTCCCAAATCTACTTGGGGACAGAGGACCAAGGGTGATGAAGGAATTGAAGGAAATTCACATTAGTCAGGAAATGGTGTTGGGTGGACAGATGGGACTGAAGGCTGATAAATCCCCAGGGCCTAATGATCTGCATCCCGGGGTACTCAATGAGGTGGCTCTAGAAATCATGAACGCATTGGTGATTATTTTCCAATGTTCTATAGATTCTGGATCAGTTCCTGTGGATTGGAGGGTAGCTAATGTTATCCCACTTTTTAAGAAAGGAGGGAGAGAGAAAGCATGGAATTATAGACCAGTTAGCCTTATATCAGTGGTGGGGAAGATGCTGGAGTCGATTATTAAAGATGCAATAGCGGCACATTTGGATAGCAGTAAGAGGACCGGGCCGAGTCAGCATGGATTTACAAAGGGGAAATCATGCTTGACAAATCTTCTGGAAATGTTTGAGGAAGTAACAAGTAAAATGGACAAGGGAGAGCCAGTGGATGTAGTGTACCTGGACTTTCAGAAAGCCTTTGATAAGGTCCCACACAGAGATTAGTGGGCAAAATTAGAGCACATTGTATTGGGGGTAGGGTATTGACATGAATAGAAAATTGGTTGGCAGACAGGAAACAAAGAGTAGGGATTAACGGGCCCTTTTCAGAATGCCAGGCAGTGACTAGTGGGGTGCCGCAAGGCTCGGTGCTGGAACCTCAGCTATTTACAATATACATTAATGATTTAGATGAAGGGATTAAAAGTAACATTAGCAAATTTGCAGATGATACAAAGCTGGGTTGCAGTGTGAACTGTGAAGAGGATGCTATGAGAGTGCAGGGTGACTTGGACAGGATAGGTGACTGGGCAGATTCAGTTTAATGTGGATAAATGTGAGGTTATCCACTTTGGTGACAAGAACAGGAAGGCAGACTGTTATCCGAATGGTGTCGGGTTAGGAAATGGGTAAGTACAACGAGACCTGGTGTGCTTGTACATCAGTCACTGTAAGTAAAGTACAGTAGGCAGTGAAGAAAGCAAATGGCATGTTGGCCTTCATAACGAGTTGAGTTTAGGAGCAAAGAGGTCCTTCTGCAGTTATACAGGGCCCTGGTGAGACCACACCTGGAGTATTGTGTGCAGTTTTGGTCTCCTAATTTGTGGGACATTCTTGCTATTGGGGGAGTGCAGCGTAGGTTCACAAGGTTAATTCCCGGGATGGCGGGACTGTCATATGCTGAAAGAATGGAGCGACTGGGCTTGTATTCACTTGAATTTAGAAGGATGAGAGGGCATCTTATAGAACCACAAAATTATTACGGGATTGGACACACTAGATGCAGGAAACATGTTCTCGATGTTGGAGAACCAGGGGCCCAGTTTCAGAATAAGGGGTAGGCCATTTAGAACTGAGATGAGGATAAACTTTTTCACACAGAGAGTTGTGAATTTGTGGAATTCTCTGCTTCTGAAGGCACTGGAGGCAGATTCGCTGGATGCATTCAAAAGAGAGTTAGATAGACCTCTTAAGGCTGGCGGAATCAAGGGATATGGGGAGAAGGCAGGAACAGGGTACTGATTGTGGATGATCAGCCATGATAACATTAAATGGCAGTGCTGGCTCGAAGAGCCAAATGGCCTACTCCTGCACCTATTGTCTATGTTTCTCAGGAGAGAAGGAATGGGTGAAGTTTCGGGTCGAGACCATTCTTCACACTGTTATCCCAGTGTGGCTGTGCTCGCATTCTTTGTCTGCACCCCAGTTCCTCTGGCCCTGATTTTTTTCTGATGTTTTCCTACCTCTAGTTCCCTCCCCTCTACTTTAAATCTGAAGGAAGGTTTTGACCCGAAACTTCACCCATCCCGTTTCTCTAGTTGCTACCTGACCCAACTGTGTCTATCTTCTGTATAAACCAGCATCTGCAGTTCCTTTCTACACTATTTTTGATGCAGCTTTTTTTGTTGTTGAAGTCTTTCAACTTCAAGGCTCAGTGCTGGGACCCCAGCTATTTACAATATATATTAATGATTTGGACGAGGGAATTTAATGCAACATCTCCAAGTTTGCGGATGACACGAAGCTGGGGGGCAGTGTTAGCTGTGAGGAGGATGCTAGGAGGCTGCAAGGTGACTTGGATAGGCTGGGTGAGTGGGCAAATGCATGGCAGATGCAGTATAATGTGGATAAATGTGAGGTTATCCACTTTGGTGGCAAAAACAGGAAAGTGGACTATTATCTGAATGGTGGCCGATTAGGAAAGGGGGATATGCAACGAGACCTGAGTGTCATGGTACACCAGTCATTGAAAGTAGGCATGCAGGTGCAGCAGGCAGTGAAGAAAGCGAATGGTATGTTAGCATTCATAGCAAAAGGTTTTGAGTCTAGGAGCTGGGAGGTTCTACTGCAGTTGTACAGGGTCTTGGTGAGACCACACCTGGAGTATTGCGCACAGGTTTGGTCTCCTAATCTGAGGAAAGACATTCTTGCCATAGAGGGAGTGCAGAGAAAATTCACCAGACTGATTCCTGGGATGTCAGGACTTTCATATGAAGGAAAGACTGGATAGACTCGGCTTGTACTCGCTAGAATTTAGAAGATTGAGGGGGGATCTTATAGAAACTTACAAAATTCTTAAGGGGTTGGACAGGCTAGATGCAGGAAGATTGTTCCCGATGTTGGGGAAGTCCAGAACAAGGGGTCACAGTTTAAGGATAAGGGGGAAATCTTTTAGGACCGAGATGAGGAAAACATTTTTCACACAGAGAGTGGTGAATCTCTGGAATTCTCTGCCACAGAAGGTAATTGAGGCCAGTTCATTGGCTATATTTAAGGGAATTAAATGTGGCCTTTGTGGCTAAAGGGATCAGGGAGTATGGAGAGAAGGCAGGTACAGGATACTGAGTTGGATGATCAGCCATGATCATATTGAATGGCGGTGCAGGCTCGAAGGGCCGAATGGCCTACTCCTGCACCTATTTTCTATGTTTCTATGTTTCAACATAAAAAGTAAGAGCATATCGATCTGAAATATCACCTGTCCATGTCCTACAGATATGCTGCCTGACCCACTGAGTGACTTCAGCAGTTGCAGTTCCTTGTGTCTCAGTCTAACAATACGCTGTACTATTTTAACCCAAAGAAAACATTTTCTGTGCTCCAATTAACACTGTTTCTTTGTATTGATTTTTTTTTCAGATATTTGATAGCTGGACAAAGCACAAGTGGGGCTGCAATTTTAGGGCCTGAAAGTGATTCTATCAAACGAGATCCAAGTTGGGTGCAGAGGTAATAAAGGATAAGAGGACAAATGCCAAGGATCTTATCACTTCCCCAAAGTAACACAGGATCAAGGTGGATTCCACTGAAATATTGATGTTTACTTGCACCTAATTCTGAAGGAGATGAATGTGGAAACAGCAATGTTCTTGATCCAAAGACTAGGTTCTCAGATTTTGCGAATGGCACAATTCAGTGGAGTTCCTTGTTACCTCAATTTTAAGTTTGCAGCTGCTACAACAGAGTAAATATGGATTCCTAATGCTTGTTAAAATTCAAGGCAAGTAACGTATCCAGCTCTTGGAGGAGAAAAAAATGATTTTGAGGAAAAATCATGCTGAATGTTTTCTCTACAATTATGTGAAATATTGTTAATTCTGTTACGATGTGATTTGCCAGCAGAAATACAATTCTTTCCAACCTATTTAAGTAGTATTTGTCACTTGACTTAACTGGAACATTTTATGCAAAGCATCCTCGTTGGAAGAGATTAAGACAAGTGGTTTATGCAGACCATTCAGATGGGCAATTGTGAGACCTCCTTATGCTTTAGAAATTTAAACATCTGTATTTTTTAGTAATCTAAAATAAAACTTTTATGTAATGGTAAAACCTATTAGCAATGTTTCATTCTTGTATTCTGTCTTTGATTTTTTTTCATGCCTCAGTGTTAATGGTGAGGGTAGTGGGGATGCAGAACGAGCATCCAGAGAAAGTGGTACAGGCAGGTACAGTTGTAATATTTAAAACATTTGGACAGGTGCACGGATAGGAAACGTTAAAGAGACATGGACCAAATGCAGGAGAATGGTTAATTTTAGCTTAAATTGGCATTTTGGTTGGTAGGTTGAATAAGTTGAGCTGAGTGATCTATTTCCATGCCGTAAATTGTCCCGTTAGACTAATGCAAAGTCCTGTTTTATATTTGCACAGAAGTGAAATACTTCATAGGGTAGATGTCGACATTGTTTGGAGGCACTCTGCAGAGCAGATAACATCTGAGAAATAATGGATAATGTTAGATATACAATACAATACAATACAATTAAATTTATTGTCATTTGGACCCCTTGAGGTCCAAACGAAATGTCGTTTCTGCAGCCATACATTACAAACAAATAGACCCAAGACACAACTTAATTTACATAAACATCCATCACATTGCTGTGATGGAAGGCCAAAAAAACTTATCTCTCCACTGCACTCTCCCCCCCGATGTCAGAGTCAAAGTCAAAGCCCCCGGCGGGCGATGGCGATTGTCCCGCGGCCATTAACGCCGCGCCGGGTGATGCAAGGTCGCACACCGGGTTCTTGGCGTTAGAGCCCCCGGCGTGCGCTCGCAGAGTCCCGCGGCCATTCCAAGCCGCACGGGGCGGTGATGCAGACCCCGCTCCAGGAGCTCTTCAACCCCGCAACTCGGGCGGGAGAAGTCGCCGTTGCGGGAGCCCCGAAAAGCGGTCTCCCAGCAGGGACCCGCGGGCTCCCGGTGTTGCCGTCCGCCAAACCTGCAGTTGCAGCCACCGAAACTCAGGAGGTCGGGTGGCAGCAGCGTCCACCACAGCTCCACCCGTTCTGGACTCGGCCAGCCCCGTGACGGTGAGGTGAGTAGTCGGCACCAGAGCCCCCGGTCTTCCTGTTGGAGGCCGCTCCTCGTTGCAGCCCCAACGACAACGGAGACCCGACAAAGAAAAGGTTGGGTCTCCCGTGCAGGGAGAGATTTAAAAGTTACCCCCTCCCCCCCACACCACCCCCAGCCCCCCACACACATACCCCAACAAAAAATAACAAAAACTACATAAAAACATAGACATAAAATAATAAAAACGCAGACGGACTGCAGAGGCCGCTGCTGACGAGAGTCGCGCCACCCACCGATTCCGTCCCATCCATTGCAGCTCATAAATAATGACACAAAAGGAGACTATTCTGCCCATTGGGTCCATTCTGACAATCCCATTGGTCTGATTTATCCTTTGGTTATTTTCTTGTACCCTCTGCAACTTATTCTCTCTCGTGTGCATCCATTGATTTTATTTGCCTCTGAACTAGAAAAGGGGTGATTTACTCAGCCAATTAACCTGCCAGTTTCTTTGGAATGTGGAATGAGACTTGTGTAAACAGCAGAAACCGTGTAGGAAGGAAATGCAGATGCTGGTTTACACTGAAGATAGACACAAATACTGGAGTAATAGGCAGCATCTCTGAATCGAAGGAATCGTGACATTTCGGGTTGAGACCTTCAGAATTCCGAATTCCTCAGAGTACACCCATTCCTTCTACCCAGAGATGCTGCCTAACACGCTGTTACTCCAGCATTTTGTGTTTATAACCAGCAGTAACCCATGTAAATAGAGAATGTGCAAACTGATTGGATTCATCATCAGATCGTTTAGTTTAGAGAGACAGCGCAGAAACAGGCCCTTCGGTCCATCGAGTCCGCACTGACCAGCAATCCCCGCACATTAACACTACCTCACACACTCGGGACAATTTACATTTGTATCAAACCAATTGACCAACAAACCTGTATGTTTTTGGAGTGTGGGAGGAAACTGGAGATCTCGGTGAAAGCCCACGCAGGTCACAGGGAGAATATACAAACTCAATACAGACAGCATTTGTAGTCTGATAAAGGGTCGTCAACCTAAATTGGTAGCTTTCTATTTACAACATCGTTTATTTCTGCTAAAGGGAAAAACTGTTTCTTAAAGTTACACAAATATGCAGGTAACTCAATTGTTGTCTATATACAGCTAGATTACGGTAACAGTGCCTTGCTCATCTGAAGAGTTTCTTTTTAATTCACCCGTTACATTTATTGTCATTGTAAACCCCCTGTCCCACTTTCCCGAGTTACTCACGAATTCTCCCAAGTTTTCCCCTTGATTCAAACTTGGAGAATGTCCATAGCGAGTCCGTAGGAGTCTAGATATTTCGTAGCGGCTCGTAATGTCAGCCGTGGGTACTCGGGTCATCAGGTAAGTCGGGACGTTTTTTCAGCATGTTGAAAAATGTCCACGAGTAAGATAAATAGCCCCAAGTATCTACGGCTGGCATCTCCGAGTTTGAATCAAGGGGAAAACTTGGGAGAATTCGTGAGTAACTTTGGAAAGTGGGACAGTGGCTTAAGGCAACTGGAAGGTATAACGGGAGAGCAGTGAAAGTATGGAAATTGAGCAAAGGATTCCAGTGGATCGCACTTGAAAAGGAATATAATTGCGAATAACTTAATAATCCATTTATGCCAATGATACTTGTTTGGAAGGTCAATGCTTCTAATGTTTAAATCTTATCAATCTGGTTCACTTCAAATATTGCTTTAATGTGTGTATGTGTAGATTGTTGGACAAAACCGTGGTCCTATCAACAACCTCTGCCTCAAGGAGCTAGTTATTGACTGCAGGAAACGTGAAGAAGTACATGCTCCAATCTGCACCAATAGTGCTGAAGTCTTCTTGTGTATGGGGTGCACAGCCTAAAGTTGTAGGTCGAGGGGAGACATCCAGGCCAGGACAGCATCAGTTACTGGGTGGATGACTTTGATGTCACCAGGGAAAAGCCTCAGTTGGCAGTCATTCACGATGTGTGGGATGGTCTGGTCTGGATGTCAGCAGTCGCAAGTAAGGGTGTCTGTCATCCCCCACTTATGCAGTTGAGGGGCTGTTCTTGCATGGAGGGTGCGGATTCTGTTCAGGGTTAGCCATTGCTTGCGATGGAGGTCAAAACCCGGTGGTTTCACTGTGGGGTCTGTGATGACATCTCCGTTGTTGGTGTTGGCATCTTTCCTGGCTCTGTGCCACTCTGTCGTGGAGTCAAAGTCTTCCAGGGATTTGGCTGAAGACCAGAAGGGTTGGCTGGACTTCAGGCGCATGTTGGGCAGATTGTTCAAGTCAGCATGGATGGGAAGGTCAGGGTTAGTTAGCCTCGATGGTGCTGAAGTGGAAATGGTTGAGAACTACAAGTTCCTTGGCGTAAATATTACCAACAATCTGTTGTGGACCAACCACATGGAAGCAACATCCAAGAAGAACCTCTACACCTCTACTTCCTCAGGTGACAGGAAATTCGATGTCTCCAATAATTTTTATAACTAATTCACAATTTGAAAATAGTGGATTTAGGCTAATTGTGAATATTTAACTTATCTGGCAAAGAGGAGAAGATGTGGGGATTTGGTCAGAAATTACTTTTCTATCTCTGTGTAAAGGAGAGATCACAACCCTGTCAGAAGATATCCTGGTTGCTTCTAAAAATAAATTACATTGTATATAAATATTTAAGGCTAGGGATATGATTGTGGGTTGCAGATAATTAGATTTATACTGGGACTGTAATAAGATAATGCCTGAGGGAAGAGATCTGGACCTGCCTTCCTCTGGGTGCTATAAAATGTCCAATAATTTAACAAACTTGTTATTATCTGTGGGATGGGTTACCTGAAGAGAGGACTTGATGCATAGAAGTCAAGCGGGATCAGCAGAAATTATATCAACAATGGCATCCTACTACTCTCTTAAAACACTGAAGGACTCTGCTTCCACGATTCTTTGAGGAAGCGATTTTGGAAACACTCAAAGCTCAGTGATTTTTGTTCATTTGGGTCTTGGGTGATAACCACCCTTCAGTGGGGACTCTGGGTTTCCCCAGAAATCTTAGGCAAGTGTTTCCAAAAGTAATCATTTGTAGAAAACGCGACCAAAACATGGTGATCTAGAACCAGATCATTGATGTGGAACATTGGTTCTGCTTCTCTCTCCATGGATGCTGCCCACCCTGCTGGATGCTCCCGGCACTTTCTCTTTTTTATTTCACGTGTTCAATCAGTTCTTAGTGACGTTGCTCCAGGCATTGACCAAGGCGAGAGTGAGAAAAGGGATCTAGCTTTAATGTATATAACAGAAGATGTACACCACTCTCGCCCCTCCACTCACCAAGGAAGGCACTGGGGTGTTGAAATTGTTCGGTCGTGTAGAACTGTCACTGATTTACAGTTCAGTGCTTAAAAGAACTAGAGATTATCCTGCGGCATCCAATGTGAAGAGGATTAACAAGGTAGATGGTGAACTGCCTCCTTGAATATTCAATGAGGAAGCAGATTCAATAATGGCATTAAAGGGTCTTTTAGATAGGCAGGTAGACAAAAGTGCTGGGGAAACTCAGCGGGTGCAGCAGCATCTGTGGAGCGAAGGAAATAGGCAACGTTTCGGGCCGAAACCCTTCTTCAGATGGATATGCAGGGAATGGAAGGATATGGATCACTTGCAGGCAGCATAAATTAACTTAACATCATATTCGGCGCAGACGTTATGGCCCCCACGGCCTGTTGTTAAATGGTTGTAAATATGTTCTATGAGCCAGACCGGGTTGGAGCTGTTTGTAGGTGGTACTGCAGATCCCTTTAGAGGTGAAGATAGGCAGCAACACCAGTGAAGGACACCTTTCTATTCCTCCCTCATAAAATTAATAGATGGGGTTTTAAAGGTGGCCTGAATGATGAGGAAAGGTACAACATGGCTGCTTTGGGTCAGGACGATAAAAGGAACTGCAGCAGGGAAAAAAACGAGATTGATCACTTTGGACAACCAACCATTGGGGACTTGGTATCAGTCAGACCAGTGAATATCTATACTGATAGATTGGAAACAGGTCATTAAATCATAGAGTTGGTGATACGTATTAAAGCAGCTTTGGGCTGTTATGTTCAGTAATGTTCTGAACTTATGAAATACATCAAGGGGTTTAGAAGCGAGATATTGTCAATAATGGCATTAGTGTTTGTGGTTGACCAGATCAAATTGTTGTAATGCTATGAAAGTAATGCAAAGAATAGAGCGTGCAGTGTTTGTCAATTAATTGAAAAGTATTTATTTGGGGGGGGGGGGGAAGAGAAAGACCACAAATATGTGTAGGAAGGAACTGCAGAAGATGGTTTAAATTGAAGATAAACAGAAATTGCTGGAGTAAATGGCCTGTCCCACTTACGTGTCCTTGGCACGCAAATTACACGACCTCGTCGTCGCGTTGAGGCGCACGGGCATCGTGTGGCCGCGCAGGGCCGGTCCCACTGAGAAGCGAGGTGAGGTATGGAGTTGTGCGCGGTATCACGCAGCTCTCCGGGATTTTGTACCAAACTAAATCTTCGCGCGCCAACGGCCTGTCGCGTAAATGACGGCCAAAGTGCGAACAGGCCCAAAACCCTGGCGCGACGCAATGTCTCACCTCCAACAGCAGCAGAAGCAGGCAAACGATCGCCGAACTCGGCCTGGGGCTCACGGCCGTTGCGGATTCGGATCCGCCCCCACCTCTACTCCCAGAGCGGGGCTGATGAGGGGGGGTGGCCGGCGAACTGGCAGGAGCTGGAGGCGAAGGTAATCGCCCGGCTGGGACGTTGGTCCGGCCTACTTGGTGTGCTCTCTTACTGGGGCAGGGCTGTAGTTATAAACCAGCTGGTGGCCTCTTTGCTGTGGTACCGGATGGCCACTATGGTCCCGTCCTCTTATTTTATAACCATGTTACAGAGGAGATTGGTCAACTTCTTCTGGGGTGAGAGGAACCACTGGGTCTCTGCTGGGGTTCTGAGTCTCCCGTTGGAGGAGGGTGGTCAGGCGCTGGTCTGTATTCGTACCCAGGTGGCAGCTCTCCGACTCAGGACCCTGCGGAGGTACGTCTACTCAGACTACCCTCCTAAATGGCACGTGCTGGCGACATATTTTTTCCGCAAGGGGCGCTGCCTTCAGGAGGGCTCACGGCTCCCAGTAGCGGGCATGAGTCGACGCGCTAGGCGGTAGTTGCCTGGCTTTTACCGTGACCTCCTGAAGGCCAGGAATTTGGTCACCTTCAGCCAGGGCCCTGCTCCTCAGGGGGAGGGGGGTGTCGTGGCTGTGATGGTGGGTGTTGAGGAGAGGCAAGTGCATGGAGGGATTCCGGACGAGCTTACCCCCGCTCAGTCGGAATTGTTCGTAGGGCCCACGGCCCGGGTCCCTCCCCGAGAGCCGGCCCCATGCAACATGAGCCGCCTTTCCGAGATGCCCAGCGTGCCGTTCTGTGACGCGGAGAGGCGCGTACTGTACAGGCTGCTCTTGCACACTCTCCACTTCCTCGCCCTCGTCTTCCGTCCAGACACAACCTGGCGGTCCGTGTTACCACCTGACGAGGGGAGCGGTCCCCAGTGGAGGTCTCTCTACGAGGGAGTCCTCACCCTTTACATCGGGGACCTGGGGTGGAGAGTATTGCTCAGAGCCATGGCCTGTAATAGGTATTTGAGCCGGTTCACGGACTCTTCCCCTGCTTGTCATTTCTGCGGTGAGGAAGAGACCGTGTTCCATGTGTACATAGAGTGTGAGAGGTTGCAGCCACTGTTCGAATATCTGAAAGGGCTGCTCCTCAAGTTTTGGCTACATTTTAGTCCAACGCTATTAATTTATGGGCACCCGGTACAGAGGGGGGATGGATGGGAGGGAGGAGGGGGTCTCCCTGTCGGTCTGCTCCTGGGTCTGGCCAAGATGACCATTCGCGGGTCCAGGCAGCGGGCAGTCGATGGCCGCACAGCGGTCGCCTGCCTGCCCCTTTTCCGGGGTTGCGTCCGAGCTCGCGTGTCCCTAGAAAAGGAACATGCGGTGTCCATGGGGACTTTGGAGGCCTTCCGTGAATGCTGGTTGCCGTTGGAGGTCGAGTGTTTTGTTGATAAAGTTGACGTTATATTAATTTGATGATCGTTTGTTTGTAAACTGTCAACATAGGCAGTCTTTGATTGTGTTAATACTCTATGTTTATTTTATTTTTTGAATAAAAGTAGTTTCATAAAAAAAACAAAAACAAAAAAAAAAAAAAAAGAGCGGGGCCAAGAAAATTGAAGATAGACACAAAATGCTGGAGTAACTCAGCGGGACCGGCAGCATCTCTGGAGAGAAGCATTGGGTGACGTTTCGGGTCAAGACCCTTCTTTCAGACTGAAGAAGAGTCGACACGAAACGTCACCCATTCCTTCTCTCCAGAGATGCTGCCGGTCCGCTGAGTTATCACTGCATTTGTGTCCATCTTCAAATGACGTCACGTGCTCCAGGCGGCTGTGCGGGCGCATGAAGACTCGCGGGACCGTCGCGCCTCATGTCTGCTGTTCCTTTATGTCTCCATGATTTTATTGAATGTCGGAGTTGGATCGGGAAGACTAATCCGCTTCTAGTTCTTTGTCTTTCTCACACTGTTTAAGAAAGTAATCAGTCAAACCAAATGCAAATCTGTGCAGGACCAGCCAGAGCAGTTTTATTTGAAGCTGGAAAATAAAACAACATCTTCCACTTCACTACAACACATGAATTACATTGATCTCATAAATATGCTTTTTAGATTTTTCACATTAAAACTATTCTCTTTCAAGAAGGTGATCCACACAATAAATATTTGTGAACAGTGCAATGAGAAGCGATTAAAATGTACGACAAGTGTAACTTTTTTTCCATTGGCAATGTTGACAAACCAATTCTTCCACTTTGTACCAGTGGCTGGGTTATAGCCTGAGTGAATGTGTAATGAAGGGAACAGGATGCCTGCTTTTATTTCCATAAAAAGTAACAGTACAACATACCTAACTTACAGAGCAAATTAGAAGCTGCTTTTATCCTCTGCGAGGCAACATAAATGCTGTTGATCAAACAAGCTGGGGCGTTGTGTAACCACTTTCGTACAGCTGACTTTTTAAATAGCAATGGTGTTACGGCTTTCGAATGTACCGTTTTGCCTAAGGTGCTCAATCTTTCCAGCAATGGGCATGTCGAAGTCGACATTGTATTTGGCCAATATCTTCATCATTGGCCGAAGATCCATCCACCACTGCTCCTTTGGAATCCGATGCCTGAAAACACAGTTGGGGGGGAATTGTAAATTCCACTTTGCTCTTCTTGAAGGCTAGACATGGTACTCCAGCCCCAGCCATCCCAACCTCAGTATTGTAATATACAAAGTATTTGCAGCATGAGGCTGCCTGTCCAAGACATGACCACCCCTTTGACTTATCTGTGGAGGAAGGATCTGCAGATGCTGGTTTAAATCGACGATAGACACAAAAAGCTGGAGTAACTCAGTGGGACAGGCAGCATCCCTGGAAAGGAGGAATGGGTGACGTTTCGGGTCGAGACCCTTCTTCAGACATTCCTTCTTTCCAGAGAGGCTGCCTGTCTCTGACTTATCTGCTGTTCTGTGTAAGCGCTCTGCACCACCCACCCTCTGTGGTAAGTGTGAGTTGACCTTCAAGCACGGTAGCAATTCAGTAAAGGGCCTGTCCCACCTGGGCGTCATTTGCTCGTCATTTACGCGACATAATTTGCACGTCACGACGCACGCGTTGTGATGCGCACATGGCGTGCATTATGCGCGCATTGCGCGTGGTGAGGCATGGTGGCGTAGGCAGTGACGCGCGGCACCCCAGGATTTTGGGATTCACAAAATCTTTGCCCGCCCCCAATTCCGGAGCTTCCTACTCAACAACACTGGAGTACCTTCACCAAAAAACCTGCAGCAAATCAAATTGACGACTCCTCACACCTCATAGGCTATGGGCTGAGCATCAATAAATGTGTCTAGAATTTAACTTTCATGACCCATGTCTGGTATCTACTTGAAATTTGGCACAGATTTAGATTAAATATAATATAATTGAGAAGGAATTAATAACTCGTCAGTGTCAAAAGTTGCACATTAATTAATTAAGCTAATAAGCCTAGTCTTCATTTAACCCCTCAAACATATTCTAACCTGTTTTAATGCAGTCAGATTCCCTGAGGCTGTAAGCTCTTAACATACTCTCCGAGCTTTGAATGAAATCTCAATGCTATTAGATAGGTTCAGAGTTTGGAAGAAACTTGTTTACTCAAAAGGACACAAAGTGTGAAGAAGGGTCCTGACCAGGATCGTTACTTTTGTGTAAACCCGTGTCTACAGTTCCTTGTGTTTGTGTTAGCTATTCAAGAGTTATCTGGTATATGTCTCTCCACTCATCAGTTGTAAAAACCCAACCAATTTCTTCATTTTGACCTTTGTGGGGTTTCCATCAAGTCTTCATTCTCTAGAATTTATTGTCTAGTCCTCTTGTCTTTAATAAAAATCTTAATAATTATCAGTTAACTCCTTTTTAAAGTCATGGTGTTGCCTCCACCTTTACTGCATGGGAATTATATTGCATTAGATGAGCCATTATCAGCCTTTCTCTGCAATTGGGGGGCACAGATTTTACACGATAATTTGTAACACAAGAACAGTCGTCAATAACAGTGAAACCCCCAACTAAAATTAACACATCTATCCGCACGATGCCTTCACTAAAGTAAACGGTGCTTCAAAGCATTGGAGAGAAAATATTGCAAAGATCTCGGAGGGTTGCGGGATTGGAAGAGGTGTTCAGAAATATGAAGAGGTGGAGGTACTGAAGGATTTGAAAATAAGGAAGAGAATTTTAAAATTGAATATTTGGCTCTTGGTTTGAATTTGAATACTGATTGCAGAGTTTGGATGTGCTTACGTTTATGTACAGTGGAAGATAGGAAGCTGGATAGTGTACATTGGATTGGTCAAGTGAAGTGGAGAATGATTACTGAACACCTTACAGTGCCAGAGACACGGGTTCGATCCTGACTGTGGGTGTTGTCTGTATGGAGTTTGTACGTTCTTCCCGTGACCTGGGTTTGCTCCGGTTTCCTCCCACACTACAAAGACGTACAGGTTTGTCGGCTAATTGGTTTGGTATAAATGTACATTGTCCCTAGTGTGTGTGTGTGGGATAATAATGTACAGGATGATCGCTGGTCGGGGCCTACTCGGTGGGCCGAAGGGCCTGTTTCCGCGCTGTATCTAAACTAAACTAAACTAGTCGAGTGGAGAGTGGTGACGAGACACCAGATAACCTGAGACAAGGATAGAATAAATTGGTGGGAAAAAGCTACATGTATAACCTACCAACCTGAAGCTTTTTAGAACTGATGATCATACTTACTTAAAATCAGTTATATCTCTCAGTTCTGATACAGGCTGGAACACCAGGGTACGCCTACGCATTCCCAGTAAGCAAGCAGAATCATGGGAATTTGCAAACACTCTCCCTGTGGGTTTTTACACAAATATAAAAGTGAATTAAAAAAAACAACCAGATTTTAAGTTCATAGTTCATTTTTCTAAATGGAGATACATTTGGTGAGGTTACAGCTTTATATTTTTTTTAAAAAAGGAAAAACTCTTCAAAAGCAGCCAGGAACGGAGTCCTCTAGTTTAAAAAACTCACCATTCAAAATCAGAATTGTTGACAGTAGACAGTAATTAACACTTATTCAAAGTCAAATCTAAGATCTTTAGATTCTGATTTTCCTTGGACAGCCAAAATATTTGAAGAAAAACATATTCCGATAATAAAATGCTTGAACGTACTGAACTCTTCTTCATGGCTTCAGAATGTTACAAACTATGAAGTGTAGTCACTGTTGTAGTAAAGGAAATGAGGCTTAAGAATAGCACGCAGCGAGCTCCCATAAACATGGTGTGATGAAGACCAAATGATTTGTATAGTAATAGTAATTGGGAGGTAAATATTAAACAGATACTGTAAATCCTTGGGCCTAGTTCTATGACGTCACTTGCGGTGCTTTAATGTCTCATCTGCAAAGCCTAGAGTTTAATGTTGAAGTTTCTGTCAGGGAAATACACGCAGAACTTTAAATGAAGCTGAAAATGCAACCAGCGGGGCTGCAGCTTTCAATGCTGAAACCATCAACTGGTTCACGTTTGGCAAGGATCACCATTTAACGATTACCAGACTAATGTTCATATTTTGCTTCACACCATTTTCCCATCCCATCATCCCATCGCCCTCCGACACCCACCATCATCAAGTACTTTGAGAGGCTGGTCATGACACACATTGACTCCAACCTCCTCGACAGCCTTGGTCCACTGCAGCTCACCGACTGTCACAACAGGCCCATGGCAAAAGGCTTCTTCCTGGCCCTACACTCATCGGTGGAACTTCTGGATAATAAAGGTACCTACATCAAACTCCTATTTATTGATTATAGTTCTGCCTTGAATAGCATAATCCCAACCAAACTCATCTCCAAACTCCTGAACATACCCCTTTGCTATTGAATCCTTACCGACATAACAGTCAATGACATTTGGCACAAAATATCCTCCACAATAATTCTCAACAGTGGTGCCCCATAAAGGAAGCATTCTCCCTACATGTTCACGATTGTGCGACAGAATTCTGCACCAACTCCTTTTACAAGTCTGGAGATTACGCCACTGTAATGGGCCAGATCTCGAACAATGAAGGGACAGAGTACAGGAAGGAGAGCACTAAGTAATATGCTGTCAAGATAACAACCTCACCCCCAATGTCATCGAAGGGTCCAGTTATTGATTTCAGGGAACCCGGTGGTATATACTTCTCTGTCGAAATGGAGGTAATTGTGACCAAGTTCCCAAGCATATATCCTGGACCATTCACATTGCAGCCGCAGCCGCGGCCAAGAAAATGCCCCAATGCCTCTAGTTCCTCAGAAGACTCAGGTGGTTTGGTATATCCCCAATGACTCTTTCCGACTTCTGAAGATGCACCTTAGAAAGCATACTACCGGAATGCATCACAGCTTAGTTTGGCAACAGCTCTGTCCAAGACCACAAGAAATTGTAGAGTTGTGCACGCAGCTCCATCCATCACATATACCAGCCTCCCCCTCATCAACAACATCTATTCCATAATGCTACCTCAGGAAGACAGTCAACATAATGATCCCAATCCTTCCCTGTTCTCCCCTCTCCAAGCAGAAAATACATAAGCTGGAAAGCACGCACCACCAGATGTAGGAACAATTTCTTCCTTGCTGTTATCAGATTGCTGATCTTTTCTCTCATAATCTAAGTGTGTTTTCCAGACCTCCCAACCCACCCCCTTGCAGCCCTTGCACTTTTTTTTGTGAAACTGTAACGCTATCACACTATACTCTGCTTTCTGGTATTTTTCTCTTTGCACTCACTACCTGTTGCACTTGTGTGTGGCTTGATTGTACTCGGCTATAATTCAACTGGATAGCAGATATTTCACTGTATCTTGGTACACATATCAATAATAAACCCCCATATTTTTGTACCCAATATCTATCAATTTTGTTCTTAAATACATTTATCAACTGATTAGACACAGTCCCATGAGATAGAAAATCCCAAAGATTCCAAATGCCAAAGACACTTCTGGAAGAACTCAGTAGTTCTGGCAGGAGATGTGGAAACACCAACATTGTGCTTCTTGCTCCAGATTCTACAGTCCAGAGTCATTTGTGTCCCAATTCAAAATGTCAACATTTATTTGAGATTATGACCCCTAGTTCTAGATAGGGAAGCTATTCTCATTTGGCCCATACACTCAAACATGCTAATCTTGCCATGTACATCCTCGTCCAAATCATCTTATTGGATGATTGATAATGATTGATAAAGGCAAGCAGGCCAAAAGCCTTCTTTCAATTTCTTCTTCTTGCGTATGGCGTGCACAGCCTAAAACTGTAGGACAACTTGTTCTATTTGATCTTATTTGATGCACGCCAGGTGCATTCGTCAAAACACGGCAGACCACGTGAAGGTTGCAATCTCCCACCCCCTTTCAATCTTATATCTACCTGTGATGCTATACTCAGGTACGTGCATTTGTTCTCCTAAATCCCTCAACTCGCAACACTCGCCGGGGCTCTACCATTCACTATGAAGGTCCCGCACTGGTGCAACTTCCCAAATTGCAATAGCTCAGAATTAAACTCAGTTTGCCAATCCTCAGCCCACTTACCTGCTGTATTTCCTGATAACCATCATCACTGCCTATGAGACCACATCTCTGGCCCTGCTCTCATCAATCCTTGTGGTTACTTCTTCAAAAAATGAATCAAATTCAGCCAACATGATCTCCCATGCACAAAACATCCAGCCCTATCTTTCGAGACGCGGGTCCATCTTATCCCTCAGGATCTTCTCCAGCAACTTTCCAACCACAGACAACAAAGCTATTTACTGCACAGATAGGACCCTTGAGAACACAAGGCCATTTAGTGCCTCAAACTGTTCTACCACTCAGTACAGCTACTGCATATCCATGAGCAATTTTAGGTTACAAAAATAAAAAGATTTAAAATGAAGAAGTTAACCAAAGGTTTGAGGAGGTTAGTTGCAAACATGTACCACCTTTGTGCACATGAGCTTCACTTCTGGAAGTCTTACACATTAGACGTACTGCTCTGTCCCTCCCCCATCTCGACCACAAGGCATTGGAGCAGAATTACCACAATCGGCATATCGAGTTTGATCCACCATTCGATCATGGCTGATCTATTTTTTCCTCTGAACCCCTTCTCCCCGTAACCTTTGACACCTCTACAAGTCAAGAACCTTTCAATCTCCACTTTAAAAATATCCATTGACTTGGCCTCCACAGCCATCTGAGGCAATGCATTCCACAGATTCACCACCCTCTGACTTAAGAAATAGCTCTTCAACTCCACCACCCTGGTCTAGTGAAATAATCCAATCTAATTCCTAAGATTTCTCAGAATGTCTTGGAAACTTCAGTTAAATCATAAACCCTCCCAATTATTTTCCCATATCCATCCCCAAGTTTAACAAATCTCATTTTATAATTTAACCATTGGCATGAACCTAAGGAGGATTAAGTGGATGAGATTCAAAGGACAAAGGACATTTATTGTCACATACACCAATAGGTGTAGTGAAATTTGAGTTGCCATTGCAGCACACCAATAAAATAAACACAACATTAAAGAATTTAACATTAAACATAAAAACATCCCCCCACAATGTTTCCCACTGTGAGGGAAGGCAGCAACGTTCAGTCCACTTCCTCTATGTTCATCCGTGGTCAGGGCCTATTGAGGCCTCCGCAGTCGCCGCTACGGCGGCCCGATGTTTCAGGCCCTCTGGCCGGAATGATGGAACTCCAGCGTCGGAAGAACACTCTTCAGCAGCTTGGAGTTCCGAAACGGCCGCATGCTACCGGAGACTGCGGCTTCCAAAGTCCACAGGCCGCACTGGTCGTAGCTCCAACACTGGCGATCTCGGCGAGAGATCCCAAGCTCCGCGGTGTTTAAAGTCAGCGCCTCCGAGGCTGGATGCTCCGCAGACCCCGCAGCTCCACGATGTTGAAGTCGGCAGTCCCAGCACTCCGGAGCTCCACACGGCGACCCGGGTAAGGCATCGCCCGCTCCGCGATGGTACCTCAGAAGCTGAAGCTGAAGCTCGAAGCTCTGGGCGGTCCCGGCAAGAAAGGCCGCGCCAATCCAGGTGGTAGGCCGCGAGGAGGGGGGCGAAGATGCAGCTCGGAGGAAGGACGCATCCTCGCCCAGGTAGGGACTAGAAAAAACAGTCTCCCCCCCCCCCCCATCCCCCACATAAAAAAGACTAAAAGGCCTCCAAAACAAAACTTTTAACAAACTAAAAATTAAAAAAGGGGTGAAAAACGAACAGCTGCAGGCGAGGCTGCCACACTCTATGGCGCCACCTATCAGTGAGTGAGGAGCAGGAGTGAGATTCACACCCTCCCCAAGAGTAGTTTTGTTTGTTTCAAACCTCTACCAGCTTTATAAGTGCTATTACATTCATTAAGAACATTGCAAACCAGTTTCTGGTTCTGGGAAAATAAAATAACCTTTCCAGACCAGTGGTAATCTGATGTTCAATAAATTTGAACAGTTTTGAGCATACTCAATTATCTCAGAATACTGATAAAAGAAGCAAAATGATGCCTGACCAGAATAAATCGAAATTGTGTTAAAGGGTAACAGTGTCCCCAGTTAAGCCTTCCAATGGGAAAATTAATGTGTGAATAAGTATTATTCCACCTTCTTGAATGTATTCCAAAAAAAAAGCAAGGACTAAAATACTTAAAATAAACCCGCATGTATAATGAATAATTATCACTAAATACATGTATCGTGTATGAAATCATGAGAGGAATAGATCGGGCAGATCCACATAATCACTTGCCCAGAGTAGGTGAGTCGAGGACCAGAGGTCATAGGCTTAAGGTGAAGGGGAAAACATTTAATTGGAATCTGAGGGGTAACTTTTTCACACAAAGGGTGGTGGCTGTATGGAACATGTTGGCTGTTGTGGGCAAGTTGGACCAAAGGGCCTGGTTCCACATTGTATCACTTTATGACTCTATGACAATGACTTACAACAAAACAACATCAATACCAACTTATAACATATTAGAATTAGTAGTAGGTTGCTTCAGATATCCTTCAATGGTAACTATGATAGAAACAACATCAATATTGCACCATTAACTTCAAATGGTCGGTATGACTGCTTAAAACACATTTGTTTCAGCATAGAATCAATGCAAGTTAATAATGTTGTCACTAACATAACAATAAACAAAATTAATTACCTTCCGCTATCATTCCACGATGCCAGCGAGGGAAGCAAGGCCAAGACAAAGCAAGGGATAGATTAAAATGACCATTTTGTGTGACATCAACTTTCCAGAAAATAACATATACGTTTCACACAGAAACTATTTGACCAAATACAACTGAAACTCAGCAGCCTGATGGACCACTGGATAGTTAATGTTAACCCACTTGAGTAGTTTCTGACCATATCCTGAGCTGAATAGGTTTAAAAGAGGTTTCTTTCCAGATGCGGAGGATCATGCATCCTCTGCCATATCCCGTATCAAATCATCCCTCCTGCTGAACTAAATGGTGCCATTTGAGATTTGCTTACCTTTTCAGTTGCAAAGGGTCATGAGTTTAGTTTTAGTTTAGTTTAGTTTAGAGAAACCGGCCCTTCGGCCCAACGGGTCCGCACCGGCCAGCGATCCCCGCACATTAACACTATCCTACACACACTAGGGACAATTTTACATTTATACCAAGCCAATTAACCTGCAAAGCTGTACGTCTTTGGAGTGTGGGAGGAAACCGACTATCTTGGAGACAACCCACGCAGGGCACGGAGAGAACGTACAAACGCCGTACAGACAGCACCTGTCGTCGGGATTGAACCCAGGTCTCCAGCGCTGCAAGCGCTGTAAGGCAGCAATTCTACCACTGTGTCACCGTGCTGAGTTAATAGTCAACATCTTTGGGAGGTAGGTTTGATACCCTTCACAGCTCTGCAAGGTGGCTCAAGGTTAAATCCCAAAGGATCTTCGCAAAAGGAACCGGTCACTTTCTCCCCATTTCTTCCCACCAAAAGACATCTGAAATATCCTTCAATTGCACTCAGAAGCATAATTTGCCTGAAAGCTGATGAATCCCTAGCATCTGATGGTCTGCATCTTAGAGCTTTGAAAGAGGTGGCTATAGAAATTGTGGATGCTTTGCTTATCAACTCCCAACTTTTTAAGATTCTGGGATTGTTCCTGTGCATTGAATGGAGAGAAAATCTGACGCTACATTTTATAAGGAAGGAGGCCCAGTGGTGGTGGGCGATGTGAGACCAGCGGGGCTTCCTCCCATATCCTCTCATGTGGGCTTCCTCCCATATCCTTCCTTCGTTCGGTTTCCTCCCATATCCCTAAAATGTGCGGACTGTTGGGTTAATCAGCCACTGCAAATTGCTCCTGGTTTGCAGTTGAGTGGGAGAATCAGGAGTGACTTTAAGAGAATGTGGGAAAGAAAATGGGATTAGGGTTGATGAATGCAAAGGGAGCTTGATGGTTGGGATAGACGTTGTGGTCCACAGGGCCTGTTTCCCTGTCCTGACATTAATGACCAAGTCTCTATATAACTAACTATGCTGCAGGTAATTGGGTGTAGAGGACATTTGTGCATTAATTTGATGAATAGATTAACTCTTAAGGGCCTGTCCGACTTGGGGGATTTTTAAGCAGACTGCCGGCGACTGGCAAGCTCGCGGCACTCGCCTGCAAACCCGAGGAAGTGGAAGAGCGAGTGTCAAGAGCGACACAGACACACACACACACACACAGACACACACACAGACACACAACACACAGACACACACAGACACACACAGACACACAGACACACAGACACACACACACACACACACAGTGGGGGCCAGGGAAAGCGGGGGAGCGCTGTCTGAAATTCACACGGTGCGAAGCCGAGGTGATACAGACACACACCGCGATGAACAGGAAGGTTAAAACGGCTAGCACAGTGTACGGTAAGTCCTTTACAAGAGCGGGGGGGAGGAGGGGAGAAGGGTGGAGGGGAGAAGGGGAGATGAGGGGGGGGGGGGGGGAAGAAGGGGGGAGAAGGAGTGGAGACACTTTTAAGAAGACAGACAACTTTTAATAAGCCAGAGATACACAGCTGTGAAGTTTGGCGGGCATTTAACATTACCGGTCGGTTTTCCTTGATTCTGAAAACTCGTGCTTACGTATTTATTTCTCCAATGAGCCAATGAAAATGCCCAGTCAGCAAAGGAGATTAACTCTAAAACTACTTCCGACTACCTGCAACTACATGGTGACCCCACTACCACTGCACCTACGACTACAGGATTATCGATTTTCTCCATGACGATGTTGAAATATTTGCTGCGACCATACTGAGGCCGCGACTAGTTCCCAGAGTGCGGAACTCCTCGCGACCATGAAGGAGACTCACCAGAGACCACCAGCGAACACGTGGCGACCATGTGGCGATCATGAGGCGAGCGCAGAGTCTCCTGCACTCGCCTAAAAAGTCGCCTATGTGGGACAGGCCCTTTAATGTTATCCTTCAATAAGATCATACTGTCATAAGAAAACACTATTAAATTCAAACAAAATCACAAATCACTATCTAAATTGAAAACCTATGAATTCCTGATGGTCTTACACTAAGATTGAAAGACAAAGGCAGATCTATTGACTTTTGCCGTACAATGATCATTCGGGGCTCTTCATTATATTATCTTTGCTCCAATTTTGTTACGTTAATTTGACAAGCAGCATATCATAGAGGCAACATTTGGGTCAAAACCAATAAGATCCAAGTTCTTTCTGCATTAGGAATTAGACTAACTAATGCATGCATATTTACCTTTGACTTTATGCTTGCAGAAGCACCACGTACTCTGAGCAGTAAGCACCATAAGGCAATTATTGTTCTTGTGTACTGTAGGTATTACTATGGAGTAGGGATTTAGGCAATGATAGATGGAGGCATAGTTCTGCAGGTTGCTTCTGCAATAAACTAATGATAGAGGCCAGGTTTTTGGTTCAGCAACAGGTTAAGAGTGGAAAAATCCCATCCTCTCTGAAGCTGCGATCCACCACACTTCCTTAACAAAACATAGTATAGCACGGCACGAGTTTGAACCCTTCGGCCTACAGTGTTCATATGCTGAACATGATGCCAGGTCTGCTTGTACATGATCCATGTCCCTCTATTCCCTGCACTTCCATGTGCCTATCTAAAAATCTCTGGTTTACATTGAAGACAGACACAAAATGCTGGAGTAAAAAGGTAGCATCTCTGAGAGAAGGAATAGATGACGTTTCGGGTCGAGACCCTTCTTCAGACTGAGAATCAGGGGAGAGGGAATCTGGAGATATGGAAGGGTACAAAGCTTACAACCTAGCAGTATGATGTTGATTTCCCTAAGTTCAAGTAACCCTTGCTTTCTCTCTATCTCCATTCCTCCCCCACCCTAGTTCTCCCACTGGTATCACTGTCCTCCTGATTAATTTTACTGTTTGCATGCCTCGTTGTCACCTTCCCCTTAGCCAACAATGAACCATTCTACATTTCCTTGATCATCGTCTGCTTTAATCTGTTGTTTTCACACCTCACATTATCTTTGCACCCTTCCGTATCTCCAATTTCCCTCGCCACGGCTCTGAGTCTGAAGTTGGGCCTCAACCCTAAACGTCACCCATTCCTTCTCTCCAGAGAGGCTGCCTGCCCCCTGTGTTACTCAGTCTGGTGACTTTGGGAATAACCAAGGAATAAACGAGATTTAGAATAAAACAGCGGTGAACAACCTTTTTATGAGGGGATCCAGAGTAACAATCCAGGTCACTTCAGACTGCATTTGCGGGAGACATATTTTGTTTTAACCACATATGGCCACAAAATGATGCTTTTCATTTTATGTATGATAAGACGAATGCTCAATTAACAAACAATTTGGTTGCCGTTTATATCACTATTGTCAAGTCATGTTGAATGTTCTCGATACTGTAAAAGAGAAACACCTGCTAGTCCAGGCTTTCATTGCAGACAAATTGAGCTGGAGCCTCTACTACCAACAAATTCAGAGACAGTTTCTTCCCAGCTGTTATCAGGCAACTGAATCATCCTACCACAACCAGAGAGCAGTGCTCAATAACTATCTACCTCTTTGGTGGCCCTTGGACTATCCTTGATCAGACTCTGCTGGCTTTACCTTGCACTAAACGTTATTTACGCTGTAAATGGATCAACTGTGATCATGTATTGTCTTTCTGCTGGCTGGTTAGCACGCAACAAACAGCTTTTCACTGTACCTCGGTACACGTGACAATAAACTAAACGGATGTGAAAAGTAGAGATCATAAGAAGAGGACAACCAGTAAACCACATATTTCATTGAGCTTGTCCACCCACTGAGATTTAAAACCCTCTCCGGTTTTGATCCAAAACCTCTTCTCCTCGGATTCTCAGTATTCAATGTTCTACTGAGATCATCGTTTTGAAGTCATTGCCACAGAGGGCTGCGGAGGGCAAGTCAGTGGAGAATTTTACGGCAGAGATAAACAAATTCTTGATTAGAACGGGTGTCAAGGGTTAAGTCAGCGGAGAAGGCAGGAGAATGTGATTAGGAGGCATAAATGAGCCAGGATTGAATGGCGGAGTGGAACCGATGGGCCGAATGGCCTAATTCTACTCCTGGAACTTGTGAATATACACAATGATTGGGTTCTCTACAGCAGAGAACTCCAAAGATTCCACCCTACTGGCCAACTGAGATCGTGCTATCTGGTGTAAATCTGTCACCTCCCCAGCCAGGCAAAACAGCCCTTCCGTCTACCCCCGGCAGTCACTAACAATTATGAAAAATCTCGAGACATCAACCTCTCATTCTTCTAAAGTCCAGGGAATATCGACCAGTCATCCTCAATCCCAGGACCCAACGTTGTGAATCCACATTACATCGCAGGTTTAAGAACGTTCTGACGTTGGGTAATCAGAAATGTTAATGCTATGTGTCAGAAGGGACTGCAGATAGTAGTTAAACCGAAGATAAACATGGGTCCGGAGGACTCGGTGGGTCTGTTTCCATGCTGTATCCCTAAATGAACTAATATCTTTATTTATGCAGAGGCCAAAACTGCAAGGAGCATATTAGTTTGAAAATTACATCATACATCCTTGCCTTTTTATTCTAAACCTTCACAAGAAAGGTCAACATACCTCGTACCTGCCTAACTGGTACATCTGCATGTTGGCTCTCTGTATCTCCTGAACTGACACAATATTTGGTCTCTACATTAAATTTCAATTGTTTTTTCCCATTAATTAATTAATTTACTATGTATTCAGTTTTTCTTTTCTTTTTTTCATTCTCCTATGTTAAATTCTACCTTCCAGCTATTTTTCCCCATCGCTGAACCTGCCGATAATCCTGCCTCTCTATTACATGGTGAGCACTGTGTAAGTGACTTCATGGTTTTATATGGTGACCGAGGCAGCCTGTGGTAAAGACTCAGGCACTTTGGTGAATTAAAGGACACAGCAAGTCTTCAGCAGAGGGCAAATGGGAGAAGGGAAGCAATACAAGGACAGGCAAGCTGGAGAAACTCAGCGGGCGCAGCAGCATCTATGGAGCGAGGGAAATAGGCAACGTTTTGGGCCGAAACCCTTCTTCAGACCCGAAACTTTGCCTATTTCCTTCGCTTCATAGATGCTGCTGCGCCCGCTGAGTTTCTCCAGCTTTTTTGTGTTCCTTCGATTTTCCAGCATCTGCAGTTCCTTCTTAAACACAAGGAAAGGCAATGTTGAAAATCGTGCAGCAATATAGACAATGGAACAAACAGCATCAACAGAGATTGGAGCAGTAGCAGAGGAAGATTATTTGCTTCGCAAGTCCACAATAATGATTTTGCAATCTGAAAAGTTACTACCCAATTTAAAAATGTGTACAATAATGCTTACAGGGATGGGAGATTGCAACGTTAATGTGGTCCGACTAATGCAATTAATCCGACGTGCACAAACAAGATCAAATAGAACAAGTTGATCTCCAACTTTAGGCTGTGCACGCCATATGCAAGAAGATAATGCATATATATCAAACTTAAAGAGAACACAATTTTCCTCATTAGAGATCATTTTAAACTTAAACTTTAAACCATTGATAAACAAATTGGCCAGGCCTTACACTAAAGAATGAAATCTTGCACTCATTAAAAAAATCACGGTTTTCAGATCAATAATTTTGAGTCTGCATCGTTTATTACCTTGTCTGTAGTATACATTTACTTTGTCTGAGATCCATTGCATGGCTTTGGCAGCTATCTTTGTTCCAAAGTTTCTATCAAAAGGTGAAGGGGATCCACCCTGGAAAGATTAACAACATTGCATGGTTGAAAGTTAAATTCCATGTGGATTATAAAGATTCAGTCAAATTTCTTCTACTGCAAGTTTATTCAAGAAGAAAGAAATTTTAATGGTTCAATACTTTATACTTTATGAAGCATATACTTTATATTAATTTACAACAAATTACAAAATGCACAAAATAAAATCACTTTTCACCAAATCAACTTTATCTCCATTTTAAGCTATGTGATGATACTTTTACTTTCACAGAGTCTTTCCACCACCTCAAGAGCCAGTGAATTCCGGATCCTAACCTCTCCCAGACTAAAGAAGATTTTTCCCCACAATCCCAAAATTAAAAAAAAAAATGGTGAGAGGTGAAAGATCTATAAGGGATTTAAGGGACAATGTTCACACATAGAGAGCGGCGAATATATGGAACGAGTTGCTGCCACCGTTGGGTGGCACGGTGGCGCAGCGGTAGAGTTGCTGCCTTACAGTAGCAATGTTACAAAATTTTGAGATTTTAAAAATCAAGTCTGCAATTTATCCCATCAGATAAAGCATAAACATAAGTTTAATTTGACACCTAATTCACTTTCATATCTCAAGTATTTAAAATGTTATGGCCATTTTCATACTGGGAAATGAGCATCTTGTTCCCTATTGATTTTCTATGGACATAACAAAAAAGCTGTGATCGTGAACAGTCAAAAGCCCATAACTTTCTTAAAAATTAAGAGAACTGAATGAAATTTTCAGTTATCATAGATTGAAGCATTCTGAAACAAATATAAAATAATCTTACTTGGATGACCTGAAATTAAAGCATATAATTAGTTAGTTACCTAATTGTAGCTAATTTCAGACTTCAATTACTAGATCTAAACATCTATCCATTTCTTAATAAATGATTAACATTTTTAAATAGCCTAAATGTCCAAATAATATTCACAAATAATTCACAATAAAACATGATTTTTAAATCTCATTTACATTAATTTATAGACCAAATGGAAGGAATTTAGTGTTCAATTGCTGTAAATTAAAGTCCATTTTAAATCAGCTTTCTAGTGGGATCCTGTGAACGCGCTGGTTTAGAACGTTCACATTGCGGTAGATTTGTGCCCTCAAATGCCCAGAAAAATACTGCGGGATATAATGGGCCCAAAATGAGCTACTCGCAATATTAAACTTTGTATAAAGGGATCTTTAGAAGCCCTTTTTAATGTAAAAATATACAGCCTACCTTCAGTTGACTGCTTTATGAGACCCTGCGGTTGCTGGCGTTCGCGGGTTCAGAGGTTGATTTTTAAACTACTATAACTATTTTACGAGGCCTTTAAAACTAATAATAGCTTTTGCGACGGGGTCTTCCAGCGATTTTTCGTTAATAATTAACTAGGCTGAACATCCTCGATTTGAACAGCCTAGGGAAAATCGCGTTTTAAACCCGCCCCCTCTAAATGGCGCCAAAATCGCGCACACCCGCAGCGACAGATTTTCAGCGACGCTTCAGGTAGGCTTTGCAACATACCTACTTACAACACCAGAGACCCCCCACTATGGGTACTGTCTGTACGCTTTGATCCCCACTACTGGTGCTGTCTGTACGGAGTTTGTACGTTCTCCCCGTGACCTGCGTGGGTTTTCTCCAATATCTTCGGTTTCCTCCCACATTCCAAAGACATACAGGTTAATTGGCTTGGTATGAATGTTAAATTGTCCCTAGTGTGTGTAGAATTGTGTTAATGTGCGAGGAACGTTGGTCAGCACCAACTCGGCAGGCCAAAGGGCCTGTTTCCGTGCTGTATTTCTAAAACTAAAAACCTAAAACTAAGACATGGAAATCAATACATGTGCCGCAGCCTTATTGAAGAGAAATGGTAATGTTACCATCATTCCTCAGAACTACACCTCACTGTTAAATAAAGGAAGACAATATTTGAGTGTTACAGCCTCAGTTTTGAATACACCCGTCCACTATGTTTTTACCTGTGGAGGAAGAAACTGCGGATTCCTGCTCATCCCGAAGATAGACACAAAGTGCTGAAGTAACTCAGCGAGACAGGCAGCATCTCTGGAGAAAAAGGATGAGTGAAGTTTCGGGTTGAAATCCTTCTTCAGACTGAAGGTCTGCAGAAAATGTCAGTTTGTGAAAGTTGAGAAAGTCTCTCAATCTGAAGAAGGATCCCGTCCCGAAACGTCACCTATTCCTTTTTCTCCAGAGATGTTGCCTCATCCAGGAGGAGTTACACCAGCACTTTGTGTCAACCTACTATGTTTTCTTACCTGCTGCATGTGGCCCAGGACATTTTTCCGGCAGTCAAAGATACCCTTGCCTTCTTCGCTGTACAACTGGTAGATGAAGTCCGTTGTGTAATTTTCACTGCAGCGCTCATTTCTGAAACATATGAATAGCTGTGCCTCAGTTTTAATTTTACTTTAAGCTGATTTGCCGAGGCAAGTCCCGAATACAACGGAATCTGGAAATATTAGTAGAAATAGCTGGAAATAAGGTCATAAGTGATAGGAGTAGAATTAGGTCATTCAAGCCCATCAAGTCTACTCCGCCATTCAATCATGGCTGATCCATCTCTCCCCATTCTCCTGCCTTCTCCCCATAACCCCTGACACCCGTACTAATCAAGAATCTATCCACCTCTGCCTTAAAAATATCCACTGATAAATACTTCTTAGAAACTGCCCGATCAGCTCAAATGAGAAATGGAGTAAATACTTCAGGTTGATACCTTTGATAGAAGCGCAGAAAAATCTAACAAAGAACACCATTTGCAATCTGAGTCAGTGGTATTTGACTGAACTAGACTAGGAGTTAAGCTTTAGAAGAGCGTATTTACAACCACAGCCTCGTAATTGTTGGAAGACTGGGCAGGAAAAGGTGTTCAGGCTAAAATCTGATCGACCGAGATGTTATTGAATGGCAAGACAGGTCTGACTGACTTAGTGAGTAATGTGATCTGCAACTTAAGTAATCCAAGTCATCAGCCAATTTTCAAGTACACATAAGCCAGCTCAGGATAAACAATGGGAAAAGTGAAGTAATCAAAGATTCAATTGGAACCTGAGGGGCAACATTTTATACACAATGGGCAGTAGGTATATGGAACGGGCTGCTGGAGCAGGCAGTTGAGCCAGGTACTATCCCAACGTTCTAAATACATTTGGACAGGTACGTGGATAGGATCGGTTTAGAGAGATTTGGGGCAAATGCAGGTGGGTGGGACCAGAGTAGATGGAGCACAGAAGCTCCCTATCCTTGCCGTCTGTTCCATTTCTCTCTTTTATCTCACATTTCAGCATGTTAGTAATCTCAGCATCCCACCTAACCCTGTATTGTGATCTAAACCACACAGAGTCATAGAACTGTACAGCACTGTGACGTGGCAGTAGATTTACCGCCCTACAGAACCAG
Organism: Amblyraja radiata; assembly: GCF_010909765.2. NCBI lineage: Eukaryota > Metazoa > Chordata > Chondrichthyes > Rajiformes > Rajidae > Amblyraja > Amblyraja radiata. Next base: position 14,856,142 of record NC_045957.1, read on the forward strand.
AGACCTGGGTTCCATCCTGATTACGGATTTGTACGCTCTCCCCATGACCTGCGTGGTTTTCTCCGGGTGCTCTGATAACAAGGGAAATCAGGGATAGTATCAAAGCGAAGGATGATGCGTACAAATTAGCCAGAAAAAGCAGCATACCGGAGGACTGGGAGAAATTCAGAGACCAGCAGAGGAGGACAAAGGGCTTAATTAGGAAAGGAAAAATAGATTATGAAAGAAAACTGGCAGGGAACATAAAAACTGACTGCAAAAGTTTTTATAGATATGTGAAAAGAAAGAGATTAGTTAAAACAAATGTAGGTCCCTTGCAGTCAGAAACGGGTGAGTTGATCATGGGGAACAAGGATATGGCGGACCAATTGAATAACTACTTTGGTTCCGTCTTCACTAAGGAAGACATAAATAATCTGCCGGAAATAGCAGGGGACCGCGGGTCAAAGGAGTTGGAGGAATTGAGTGAAATCCAGGTTAGCCGGGAAGTGGTGTTGGGTAAATTAAATGGATTAAAGGCTGATAAATCCCCAGGGCCAGATAGGCTGCATCCCAGAGTACTTAAGGAAGTAGCTCCAGAAATAGTGGATGCATTAGTAATAATCTTTCAAAACTCTTTAGATTCTGGAGTAGTTCCTGAGGATTGGCGGGTAGCAAACGTAACCCCACTTTTTAAGAAGGGAGGGAGAGAGAAAACGGGGAATTACAGACCAGTTAGTCTAACATCGGTAGTGGGGAAACTGCTAGAGTCAGTTATTAAAGATGGGATAGCAGCACATTTGGAAAGTGGTGAAATCATTGGACAAAGTCAGCATGGATTTACAAAAGGTAAATCATGTCTGACGAATCTTATAGAATTTTTCGAGGATGTAACTAGTAGCGTGGATAGGGGAGAACCAGTGGATGTGGTGTATCTGGACTTCCAGAAGGCTTTCGACAAGGTCCCACATAAGAGATTAGTTTACAAACTTAAAGCACACGGCATTGGGGGTTCAGTATTGATGTGGATAGAGAACTGGCTGGCAAACAGGAAGCAAAGAGTAGGAGTAAACGGGTCCTTTTCACAATGGCAGGCAGTGACTAGTGGGGTACCGCAAGGCTCAGTGCTGGGACCCCAGCTATTTACAATATATATTAATGATCTGGATGAGGGAATTGAAGGCAATATCTGCAAGTTTGCGGATGACACTAAGCTGGGGGGCAGTGTTAGCTGTGAGGAGGATGCTAGGAGACTGCAAGGTGACTTGGATAGGCTGGGTGAGTGGGCAAATGTTTGGCAGATGCAGTATAATGTGGATAAATGTGAGGTTATCCATTTTGGTGGCAAAAACAGGAAAGCAGACTATTATCTAAATGGTGGCCGACTAGGAAAAGGGGAGATGCAGCGAGACCTGGGTGTCATGGTACACCAGTCATTGAAAGTGGGCATGCAGGTGCAGCAGGCAGTGAAGAAAGCGAATGGTATGTTAGCTTTCATAGCAAAAGGATTTGAGTATAGGAGCAGGGAGGTTCTACTGCAGTTGTACAGGGTCTTGGTGAGACCACACCTGGAGTATTGCGTACAGTTTTGGTCTCCAAATCTGAGGAAGGACATTATTGCCATAGAGGGAGTGCAGAGAAGGTTCACCAGACTGATTCCTGGGATGTCAGGACTGTCTTATGAAGAAAGACTGGATAGACTTGGTTTATACTCTCTAGAATTTAGAAGATTGAGAGGGGATCTTATAGAAACTTACAAAATTCTTAAGGGGTTGGACAGGCTAGATGCAGGAAGATTGCTCCCGATGTTGGGGAAGTCCAGGACAAGGGGTCACAGCTTAAGGATAAGGGGGAAATCCTTTAAAACCGAGATGAGAAGAACTTTTTTCACACAGAGAGTGGTGAATCTCTGGAACTCTCTGCCACAGAGGGTAGTCGAGGCCAGTTCATTGGCTATATTTAAGAGGGAGTTAGATGTGGCCCTTGTGGCTAAGGGGATCAGAGGGTATGGCGAGAAGGCAGGTACGGGATACTGAGTTGGATGATCAGCCATGATCATATTGAATGGCGGTGCAGGCTCGAAGGGCCGAATGGCCTACTCCTGCACCTAATTTCTATGTTTCTATGTTTCCTCCACAACTCCAAAGACGTACAGGTGTGTAGGTTAATTGGCTTGGTATAAATGTAAAATTGCCCTAGTGTGCGTAGGATAGTGTTAATGTGCGGCGATGGCTGGTCGGCGCAGACTTGGTGAGCCGAAGGGCCTGTTTCCACGTTATATCGCTAAACTAAATTAAACGCTGAAACAGGCCATTCCCTCCATGTTGTCATGCTAACCAAGTTGGCATACTGGACTGGTCCCATTTGCCTACATTTGGCTGTATCACCCCTCTAAACCCTTCCTACCCATCTGTCCGAATGTCCTTTAAAAGTTGTAATAGTATCAGCCTCGATTGCTTCCACTGGCACTTATGCCAAATACAGTCTAACCTCTGAATGAAAATGTTGTCCCTGATGTCCCTCTTAAATCTCTCCCCCTTCACCTTAAGTCTGTGCCCTCTAGTTTTTGAATCCTCTACCCTGGTAGAAGATTACGATCATCACTTTATCTCTGCCCCTCCTGCCTTTCTTGTCAGTTAGAATGCCTTGTTCTAGTTCCCCAACACTGCTTCTTATCCATACTCTATTCCAATTTAATATTTTAAATTTAATACTCATGTGCCTTACCTGAACTTAAGGAAGTAGATCCAAGGAAGCCCTCTATTTGCAGTTCCCCTTCCAAGTTGAACATTATACTGACTAGGAAATTTATCACTGTTCCCCCATCAGTGTTTTAGTTTTAGTTTTAGTTTTAGAGATACAGCACGGATACAGGCCCTTCGGCCCACCGAGTCCGCACTGACCAGCGATCCCCGCACATTAACACAATCCTACACGCACTAGGGACAATTTACACATACCAAGCCAATTAACCTGCAAACCCGTATCTGTGGGAGGAAACCGAAGATCTCGGAGAAAACCCACGCGGGTCAAGGGGAGAACGTACAAACTCCATACATGCAGCGCCTGTAGTCGGGATCAAACCCGTGTCTCCGGCGTTGTAAGGCGCTGTATGGCTGTATAGGGCCCTAGTGAGACCACACCTGGAGTATTGTGTACAGTTTTAGTCTCCAAATTTGAGGAAGGACATTCTTGCTATTGAGGGAGTGCAGCGTAAGTCCACAAGGCTAATTTCCAGGATGGCGGGACTATTATATGTTGCTAGAATGGAATGGCTGGGCTTGTATACTCCGGAATTTAGAAGGATGAGAGGGTATCTTATTGAAATATATAAGATTATTAAGGGATTGGACACGCTAGAGACAGGAAACAATGTTCCTGATGTTCGAGGAGTCCAGAACCAGGGGCCACAGTTTAAGAATAAGGGGTAGGCCATTTAGAATGGAGATGAGGAAAACATTTTCACTGTGAATCTGTGGAATTCTCTGCGTCAGGAGGCAGTGGAGGCCAATTCACTGGGTGCTTTCAAGAGAGAGTTAGATAGAGTTAAAGATAGCGGAGTCAGGGGATATGGTGAGAAGGCAGGAACGGGGTACGGAATGTGGATGATCATCCATGATCACAGTGAATGGCGGTGCTGGTTCGAAGGGCTGAATAGCCTCCTACTGCACCTATTGTCTATTGTCTATAACACTACTGCTGCGCCACTGTACCACCATTGCTGGCATCTAAAAGCTGGCATTCCTTCCCCCATCAGCATGATGAGGACCTTCACCCAAAACTCTGCAGTGGTTCAGAAGGCAATTAGAGATAGCCAATAAAGCTCAAATCTTAAAAAATAACAAGGTTAATTATTTCTCACCTGAGTACCAGACCACGTTGGACAGATGTTTTCATCTTCGCTGTCAAATGTCGCACATTAGCCTGCAAAACAAAAAGCACAAAGGCATAAAGAAATGGTCATATTTAAAGATGATATTAATTGAATAATACCGTAGAATCGTGGTGCAGTGGTAGAGTTGCTGCCTGGGGCTAAATTCTTTTTCTTCCCCAAAATAAACATTATTCAGAATAAAAAATTCTATATAAATTAAATTTTTTAATTAAATTTCTTTATTTATATAGCACATTTTTAGTCAACTTGCATTGACCCCAAAGTGCTTCACATAATTACATCCACACACACAGGCAAAGGTGGGTGAAGTGTCTTACCCAAGGACACAACGACAGTATGCACTCCAAGCAGGAATTCGAACCAGCTACCTTCCGGTTGCCAGCCGAACACTTAGCCCATTGTGCCATCTGTCGTCCCAAGAACAAGAACACTCTTCCAGCATTCTCAGCATTGATCCTTTCATAAGTGATATATTTGGTGGGGTTCCCCATCCTTACATCAAGCAATCTTGCCACTCATGTGGTCCGCTGGGTCTGAAGAAGGGTCTCGACCCGAAGCTTCACCCATTCCTTCTCTCCAGAGATGCTGCCTGTCCCGCTGAGTTACTCCAGCTTTTTGTGTCTATCTTCCGTTTAAACCAGCATCTGCAGTTCCTTCCTACGCGCTTGATATCCCATCCCTTGTTTGAGGGGCGTCTGCATCACACCCAGCCCCCCAATGTGCAGCACAGAGCCTTGGCGTTGGCTGCACCAAGCCTCAGTGCGTCCCTCAGCACGTACTCTTGCAGTCTGGAGCGGGCCAGTCGGCAACATTCCCCGATGGACATCTCGCTCTGCTGGGAGAGCAACAGGTATCGGGCCGACCAAAGAGAGTCTTTCACCGAGTGATCTTCCAGCAGCACATGAGGTCCGTCTCCGATTGTGTCCCTGGGAACAGTCGGTAAACTGTGAAGTGCTTTGGGAAAACTAAACTACTGTTAATTCCCAGTTCCCCTTCCATTTAGGAGGTGAGGAGGAATCTCTTTAGTCAGAGGGTAGTTAATCTGTGGCACTCATTGCCACAGAGGGCTGTGGAGGCCAAGTCAGAGGGTATTTTTAAGGCAGAGATAGACAAATTCTCGATTAGAATGGGTGTCAAGGGTTTTGGGGAGAAGGCAAGAGAATGGGATTTGGAGGCAGAGATCAGCAATGGTGGAGTGTGCCCAATGGACCGAATGGCCTAATTCTACTCCTATAATTTGTGAACTTGTGAACATTTAAACTTTTGTTATAGCTGGGTTCACTCTCTGCATTCAATGTGGGCTGCTGGCCAATTGTTCCACATGCCCTGTTAGGTAAACACTCAAGTTATTCAAGAGATATGAGCCTGCAAAACTCTCTCTCTCTCTCTCTCTCTCTCACACTCTCTCTCTCTCTCTCTCTCACTCTCTCACTCTCTCACTCTCTCACTCTCTCACTCTCTCACTCTCTCACTCTCTCACTCTCTCACTCTCACTCTCACTCTCTCTCTCTCTCTCTCTCTCTATCGTCAGTGAACCAGCATTGTGTCAGGGGCTAGCTGTATCTGGCCCTGATTGTTCAAACACATAAAAACAGAGTAATACTGTGCATGTTCCCACTTCAATCAGCATCATAGGGTCGGTCATAAGTCATCGGAACAATTGAACACTCAGGGCTCTGACGAAGGAACACCAAAGGTTCACCAGGATATCACTTGGAAGGGAAAGCTGTAGTTATAAGGAGTCATTGCATAGGCTGTGTTTATCGTCCCTGGAATGTAGGGGGCAGAGGGTTGACCTTATAAAGGCTTCTAAAATTGTGAGAGGTTTGAATATGAGTCATAAGTGATAGGAGCAGAATTAGGCCATTCGGCCCATCGTCTATTCCGCCATTCAATCATGGCTGATCTATCTTTCCCTCCTAACTCCATTATCCTGCCTTCTCCCCATGTTTTTCACTGTCTCCACAGGATTCCACAGGGTGGGCAAGGCAGTGGGCTGGTATCTCTGGAACCTAGACGTCTGCTGTTAGTTTTAAATGTCCTGCTGTCAGAAAAGGATCCTGAGTGGCTCAGGTGGTAGAGTATCAGGCTTTGCATCTGCAGGGTCCAGGGTTCGAGTCCCTGTCCAGGCTTAGGTGAAGTTGATCTGCTCACGGTCAGGTTCAAGTGGAACTGGTCACTCCCTCACCTTGACGGTCCTCTCAAAAAGGCCGCGGAGCGGCACAGCTGGTGGACCCGCTGCCTCACAGCAGAGGCCCAAGTCTAGTTCTGTTTAGTTCAGAGATACAGCGTGGAAACAGGCCCTTCAGCCCACCAAGAACATGCTGACCGATACACATATACCTTAGTTCTATCATATACACTAAGGAAAATTTAGAGAAGCCGATTAACCTACAAACCTGCACGTCTTTGGAATGTGGGAGCAAATAGAGCATCTGGAAAAAAACCACACAAAGCAAATCCTATCACTTATGACCTTATGACCTTGTGAAAACCACGTGGTCACAGGGAGGAATTGCAAACTCTGCACAGTCAGCACTTGTAGTCAGGATCAAACTCGGCTCTGTAGCACGGCAAGGCAGCAACTTTACTGCTGTTTAAGAAGGAACTGCAGATGCTGGAAAATCGAAGGTACACAAAAAAGCTGGAGAAACTCAACGTGTGCAACAGCATCTATGGAGCGAAGGAAATAGGCAACGTTTTGGGCCGAAACCCTTCTTTAGACTGATCGGGGGTGGGGGGGGGCGGGGAGAAAAAAGGAAAAAGGAGGAGGAGCCCGAAGGCTGGAGGATGGGAGGAGACAGCAGGGGGGCTGAGGAAGGGGAGGAGACAGCAAGGACTAACAAAATTGGGAGAGCTGGAGGGCAGGGGGGATCACAGAGAGGGGGCAGTTAGAGAGACTTTACTTTACTGCTGCGCCATTGTGCCACCCTCAGGTTCGATCCTGACTACAGGTGCTGCCTGTGTGGAGTTTGCAATTTCTCCCTGTGACCGCGTGGTTTTCACAAGGTCATGAGGTCATAAGTGATAGAAGTGCAATTAGGCCATTCGGCCCATCAAGTCTACTCCACCATTCAATCCTGGCTGCTCTATCTTCCCCTCTTAACCCAATTCTCCCCAAAACCTCTGACACCTCTAGGTGCTCGGGGTTTTCCTCCCACAAGCCTTGTATTCTTATGCAGAATTATCTGCAAGAAAAAGAATGGTGCAAAAACAAGAGTGGAAGTACCAGGAATACACTGCTCGGAGCGGTGATGGAAGCAGATACGATAGCAATGTCCAAGAGGCATTTGACAGTCATATGAAGAACAGGAGATGGAAGGAGTTCAGGTGCATGGTTCCTTGAAAGTAGAGTCGCAGGTATATAGGATGGTCAAAAAGGCTTTTGGCACATTGGCCTTCATCAGTCAGAGTATTGAGTATAGAAGTTGGGAGGTCATGTTTGCAGTTGTACGAGATGTTGGTGAGACCGCATTTAGAGTATTGTGTCCAGTTCTCGGCACCGTGTTATAGGAAAGATGCTGTCAAGTTGGAAAAGGTACAGGAAAGATTTACGAGGATAGTGCCAGGACTAGAGGGTGTGAGCTACAGGGAGTGATTGAGCAGGCTGGGACTCTATTCCTTAGGAGATCAGGAGGATGAGGGGTGATCTTATAGAGGGGTATAAAATCATGAGATGAATAGATCGGGTAGTTGCAGAGCATCTCCTGCCCAGAGTAGGGGAACCAAGGGCCACAGAACATCAGTTCAAGGTGAAGGGGAAAAGATTTAATAGGAATCTGAGTGGCAATTTTTTTACACAAAGGATGGTGGGTGTATGGAACAAGCTGCCAGAGGAGGTAGTTGAGATGGGGATTATCGCAACGTTTAAGAAACAATTAGACAGGTACATGGATAGTGTAAGAAGGAACTGCCAATGCTGGTTTAAACCGAAGATAGACACAGGCAGCATCTCTGGAGAGAAGGAATGGCTGGTGGATAGACAGGTTTAGAGGGATATGGGCCAAACACAGGCAGGTGGGACTAGTTGTTGGCCGGTGTGGATAAGGTGGGCCGAAGGGCCTATTTCCATGCTGTATGACTCGATGATATAGACCGTGTGCAGTTTAAATTGGGATTCTGGTCAGCACAGACATTGTGGGCCGAAGGGCCTGTTGCTGCGGCTGGACTGTTCTATGTTTTAAATGAACACAGGAGATAAAGGGAGCCCTACACAATTTCATGACCAGGTGTCCATTTCAGGTCATGTTCAGTAGTGCTGGATTTCCACAGTAATAAAGTCACTCATAATAGGGTATCCTTCAGTTACAGGGAGCCTAGGGGTGGGAGATTGCAACCACGTGGTCCACCCTGTTTTGACTAATGCAATCAACCCGACATGCACAAACAAGATCAAATAGAACAAGTTGACCTACAACTTTAAGGGCCTGTCCCGCGAACATGCGACCTGCATGCGGCAAGCGCGACCAAACCGGAAACCGGGGCCGCGTGAAGGTCGAGTGATCCCCGTACAGGGCCGGTCCCACCAGCATGCGGCGAGCGTGACCAAACCAGAATCGGGGGCCACACGGAGGTCGAGTGAATGATGTGAAGTTCGAGCAAAGTCCACGGGAAGTTCAAGCGAAGTCCACAGGAAGTTCGTGCGTGACGTACGGCGTCAAGGCGGCTGCAGGCCGGCAGGCCGTTGCCGCGAGGAATTTTTTAAAACGGTCAGTTTTCCAGAGCCTCGCGCGATGTCGGGACCAGCTCCGCACAACTCCATACGGCTCCGGCGATCGAAGTGGGACCGGCCCCGCGAGGCCGTATGGCTCAAGCGACCACGTTAGGTCGCGCTTGCCGCATGGAGTCGCATGCTCGTGGGACAGGCCCTTTAAGCTGTGCATGCCATATGCAAGAACAAGAAGGGGTGCCAACTCTGGAGTCTATGAGAATGTGCATCAAAAATCACCCTTTGAGTTCAGTCCTCTTGGTCTTCTTAACAGCTACAGTCTGCTGATAAAATGCAGCTTGTGTGATCAACCTGGACATGATGTCTCACATTTTTCAAACTGAAAATACTGGTGCTAATATGTACAGCAATCCATTCCAATAGTCGAAAAACAACGCACGCACAATGTTTTCACTTCTTATGTCTGTTCACTGGGTGGCAGTAAATGGCACAGGATGAAGTCAGGGGGAATGCGTTCTTCCACTCCGAACACTTAAGATCGAGCAAAGTTTGGTCAGAAGTTTAAATTTAGCATGAAAAGATTCCTGATATGGCAACTTCTAGATGTTATTTCAAGTGGAATCAGCTGATGAAAGTGCAAGATCTGAAGGGACCGTTACAAATTAAGACAAACACAGAGAGTGTAAAGGGGAGAGGAAAAAGGTTTTCCAAAAGCTACAGAGTTTGACTTTAAACAAAATCAAAGAATCAGAGGCTTCCAAATAAGTGATCTTCCAAGCAAAGTACACGGGCTAAAACAAGTCTGCATAAGAGGACGAAAGTGACAATCAGATTCAGATTCAGATTCAGATTCAGATTCAATTTTAATTGTCATTGTCAGTGTACAGTACAGAGACAACGAAATGCATTTAGCATCTCCCTGGAAGAGCGACATAGCAAATGATTTAAATAAATAATAATAAGTGATAATAAGTGTCCGGGGGGTGGGGGGGTGATTGGCAGTCACCGAGGTACGTTGTTGAGTAGAGTGACAGCCGCCGGGAAGAAGCTGTTCCTGGACCTGCTGGTTCGGCAACGGAGAGACCTGTAGCGCCTCCCGGATGGTAGGAGGGTAAACAGTCCATGGTTGGGGTGAGAGCAGTCCTTGGCGATGCTGAGCGCCCTCCGCAGATAACGCTTGCTTTGGACAGACTCAATGGAGGGGAGCGAGGAACCGGTGATGCGTTGGGCAATTTTCACCACCCTCTGCAATGCCTTCCGGTCGGAGACAGAGCAGTTGCCATACCATACTGTGATGCAGTTGGTAAGGATGCTCTCGATGGTGCAGCGGTAGAAGTTCACCAGGATCTGAGGAGACAGATGGACCTTCTTCAGTCTCCTCAGGAAGAAGAGACGCTGGTGAGCCTTCTTGATCAGAGTTGAGGTATTGTGGGTCCAAGAGAGGTCATCGGAGATGTTGACTCCCAGGAACCTGAAGCTAGAAACACGTTCCACCTCCGTCCCGTTAATGTGGATGGGGGTGTGCGTGCCGCCCCTGGACTTCCTGAAGTCTACAATGAGCTCCTTGGTCTTCTTGGAGTTAAGGGCCAGGTTGTTGTCAGCGCACCATGCTGCTAAGTGCTGGACCTCCTCCCTGTAGGCCGACTCATCGTTGTTGCTGATGAGGCCAATCACCGTTGTATCATCTGCATACTTGATGATGGTGTTAGTACCATGTACAGGTGTGCAGTCATAGGTGAAGAGGGAGTAGAGGAGTTAGGGAATCAGACTCCAGGGCGGCCGTGGTGGCGCAGCAGTAGAGTTGCTGCCCTACAGCAAATGCAGCGCCAGAGACAAGGGTTCGATCCCGACTACGGGTGCTGTCTGTACGGAGTTTGCACGTTCTCCCCGTGACCGCCTGGGCTTTCCCTATGATCTTTGGTTTCCTCCCACACTCCAACGACCTACAGGTTTGTATGTTAATTGGCTTGGTGTATGTGTAAATTGTCCCTAGTGTGTGTTGGATAGTGTTAGTGTGCGGGGATCGCTGGTCGGTGCGGACTCGGAGGGCCAAAGTGGCCTGTTTCCGCGCTGTATCTCTAAACTAAACTAAACTAACCTAGTTTGCAAAGTTCTGAATTTAATAGTGATTGCTGCTTAAAGGAAGCTGAAACAGGATGTAAACATGGCATAGTAAAAAGATTTCATATTTGTTTGCCAAAGGAAATCAAGAAGGAATTTGCCCCCTTGCAAAGGGTGAGTGAAATGTACACAACTGATTAAAAAAAGGCTTCGCAAATTGCTGTGACTGCTTCTGAAAATATGTTCATCAATGCAATCCAAATTGTACCATCGGTGTAGTGTTGAATAGATACGAGGATAAAGCAATAACTAAACTCCATATTATGAAACATGCGGGTCTCCCTTCAAGTCTTTAATGGGATGATTTTTCCGAGCTGCTTTCTGTCCATTTTAAAGAGCACTCTGAGGTGACAACAGCTGCTGAGGCAATGGTTAAAAATAGGCCAACTGAACCCAAGGGCACAATGTGGAAGGGGCACGGTTCACAGTTCTCAAAGTGATCTGGAGTCTTCGATTCCACATCTTAGAGCGATACAGCGTAGAAACAGGCCATTCTGCCCAACTTGCACATGCCAACCAACATGCCCCATCCACACTCATCCCACCTGCCTGCGTTTTGATTATATCCCTCTAAACCTACCCTATCCATGCACTGTCCAAATATATGTTCAATGTTAAGTTTAGTTTCATTTAGTTTGGAGATATGGCGTAGATACGGCTTTTCAGCCCACCGAGTCCACCATGACCACAATCACCAACCAGTTCTATCTTAGACACTAGGGATAATTTGCAGAATCCAATTCACCTATACACCTGCACGTCTCAGGAACGTGGGTGGAATCTGGAGCATCCAGAGAAAAGCCACTTGGTCACAGGGTGGTGTTGTAAGGCAGCAAGTCTACCCACCCTCTCTGTTGCCTGTCAGGTTCCTATTAGATCTTTCCCACCCTCACCTTAAATCTATGTCCTCTGGTTCTTGATTCCCCTACTCTGGATAACAGGCATTGTACATTTCCCCTGTCCATGCCTCTTGTGATCTTATACACCTCTATAAGATCACCCCTCCTCTTCCTACGTTCCAAGGGTTAAAGTCCTAGCCTGCTCAACCTCTCCCTAGAGCTCAGGCCCTCGACTACTGCCAACATCCTCATAAATCTTCTCTGCACCCTTTCCAGTTTAACAACATCTTTCCAATAACACGGTGACAAAACTTGAACACAATACTGCAAATGCACCCTTGCCCATGTCTGTTCAATTGAAACATAACCCCCTAACCCACGGTGTCCAAGGATATATCTGATCTAACCCAAGAGATTTATCCACCTCCATACACCATTAGACATTCTGCACCTCCTTGACTGTAATACTGACTATCCTCAAGACACTTCCATTAACTATCTTGTATGCATAAAAAAAAGAGTCGAACAGCTAAATTGGTAGCAAAGGTTCACTAATGGACAGAGTCAACAATTAGGCAAACTGTGAGCATGAACTGCACTCCAGGGAGCCTAACAGTTACAAGTCTGCATGATGATCAGGATATCCTTCCTTCCTGGTTTGCTGACTTCAAATTACACCCCCCCTTCACCACCATACACTGCCTCACCTAGTTCAGTCTTGCCAGGCTCAAACAAAGGAGGGGCAGTGCACACAAACGGGCACTGCTGTATCTCTAAATTAAACTACACAAAACTAAACGCTCACAGCCATGAGTACACATGCACACTGACATTTAAAAAATGTCGCCTCTCAGAAATTGCATCATAGACAACTCTTGAAAGTTTTTTTGCAGTAGTTTTTGCAATTGTATTGTCATTATTAATTTATTAGTTTTGATTTTCTTATTATGTATTATCTGTGCGTACTGGGTTTACAGGCCTGTGATGCTGCTGGAAGAATTTATTTATTTTGTGTCAGTCCCTGCGACAATTAAATGCTCTTGACTCTTACATGTCCATAAGATCAAAAGTGATAGGAGTAGAATTAGGCCTTTCGGCCCATCAAGTCTACTCCGCCATTAGACCATGGCTTATCTATCTTTCCCTCTAACCCCATCCTCCTGTATTCTCCCCATAATTTCAGACACCTGTACTCATCAAGAATCTATCTATCTCTGCCTTAAAAATATCCACAGACTTTGCCTCCACAACCTCTGTGGCAAAGAAATCCACAGATTCACCACCCTCTGACTAAAGAAATTCCTCCTCATCGCCTTCCTAAAAGAATGTCCCTTTAATTCTGAGGCTGTGACCTCTAGTCCTCGACTCTCCCACTAGTGGAAGCGTCCTCTCCACATCCACTCTATCCAAGCCTTTCACTATTCGGTAAGTTTCAATGAGGGTTCTCCCTTCATTCTTCTAAACTCCAGCGAATACAGGGCCATCAAACCCTCATCATATGTTAACCCAATCATTCTTGGGATCATTCTTGTAAACCTCCTCTGGACCCTCTGCAGAGTCAGCACATCTTTCCTCAGATATGGTGCCCAAAACGTATTAATTTTGTTTTTCTTATGATATATTATCTGTGTGCACTCGGTTTTACAGGCTTGTAATGCTGTTGCAAGTAAGAATTTCTTATTTTCATAGAAACACAGAAAAATAGGTACAGGAGAAGGCCATTCGGCCCTTCGATCCAGCACCGCCATTCAATATGATCATGGCTGATCATCCAAAATCAGTACAACGTTCCTGCAATTTCCTGCTTTCGTGTCGGCGCCTACGATGATTAAATGCAATTGACGCCGACATGTTTGCTGGTTAAATAGAGTATTGAAACCGACCTGTAACTCTTGGATGTCGAAATTCTCCTCGAAGATGTACGAGATGTCAGCACCAGCGGAGAGGCCACTCATGCTCGCCAGGTAGCCGCAGTAACCTCCCATCGTCTCGATAATGAAGACACGCCGCTTGGTTCCACTCGCCGATTGCTTGATGCGGTCACAAGTCTAGCAGAAACATATCATATCATTAAATCGTGCACAACAGTTCGCAGTCGACCGAGTCCGTTTTATTACCCTGCTCCACCAGTGTGACTGCAGAAAGCATTTTAGACCGTAAAATGCCAAAGGCATTCAACGCTCGTTAAAAATGGCTGAATGGTTTACTCGCGGGTTCAAAATAATGTTATGTACCTCCCTAGAGATCAGCAAATTGTAAAGTAATTTTATGTTTTTTATCATGAGGCAAATATTTTGCTTCGTGTTCTCTCTCGGATTTAATTACTGTTTTCAAATTATTTTAATTTAATTATGGAATATTTGCACTCATTCTACAATGCACATCACAATTCAAAAAAGGCAAATCATTTAAAATCAAGCAACATGTTTTTAATCAAAAAATTGGGTATGTGTTCATGTTTTGTAACATGGTGGTTATTTAGTTTATGACACAAAATGCTGGAGTAACTCAGCGGGACAGGCAGCATCTCTGGAGAGAAGGAATGGGTGACGTTTTGGGTCGAGACCCCTTTGTGTCATACCTTTGATTTAAACCAGCATCTGCAGTTCTTTCCTACACAGGTTATTTAGTTTAGTTTATTGTCACGTGTACCGAGGTACAGTGAAAAGCTTTTGTTGTGTGCTAACCAGTCAGCAGAAAGACAATACATGATAACCATCGATCCATTTACGAGTGTATAGACAGATACATGATATGGGAATAATGTTTAGTGCAAGGTAAAGCCAGCAAAGTCCGATCAAGGATAGTCCGAGGGTCATCAAAGAGGTAGATAGTAGTTCAGCACTGCTTTCTGCTTGTGGTTATGATGTCGGTATTTTAAAATGGCTTTGGTCTGCAATTTTGAGTTCTTAATTGTAAATTTGTAGAATTCCTGGGTAGTGAAATAGTGGGTACATTACCAAAATGGTTTACAGAAGCCGAGACGATTATTGTGGAGATGTAAGTTTGCATCCCACCATAGCTAATGGGAAACAGAAATGTAGTTAATTTAATTTTGAAAAAAAAATTGGAAAAGAATACGCAGCTGACCATGAATGCTCCCTGATTACTGTTTATTGATGTTCTTCAGGGAAATAAATCTGCCATCCTTACCCAAACTGGACTATGCGATTATAAGAGTAACAAACGTGGTTAACTCTTAATAAGACACAGAGTGCTCGAGTAAACCAGAGACACTACTAATCTATGGGGTAGACACAAAATGCAAGAGTAACTCAGCGGGTCAGACAGTATCACTGAAGAACATGAACAGGTAACGTTTTGGGTCGGGACACACCTTTAGATCTTGTTCTCCAGAGATGCTGCCTGGCCCACTGAATTACTCCAGCACTTTGTGTATTTTTTTGTAAACCAGCATTTGCAGTTACTTGGATCTACATGGCCAACTGTTAACTGGCTCCTCAGTTAAGGAGTAATTCGGGATAAGTGATAAATGCTTGCATATTATGGGTGAACTGGGGTTGGGGACTGGACTTTGTGCCTTCCCTCATGGTGGGAACCATTGTGGGGGGATGTTCTTTATGTTTAAAACTCTTATTAATGTTATGTCTGTATTCTTTCTTTATGTGCTGCAAAATGGCAAGAAGCATTTCACATCACTACACCTAGGTGTATGTGAACGTGACCAATAAAATACCTTTGATACCTTTGATATCCGATGACATCCACATTCATAAATGAATTAAAAAAAACCATGCTGAATATGGTGGGGCTGCGGTTGAGTTGCTGCCTTACAGCGCCAGAGACCTGGGTTCGATCCTGACTATGGGTGCTATCTGTGCGGAGTTTTTCTCTGGTTTTCCCTGAGAGATCCAGTTTCTAGTTTCCTCCCACACTCCAAAGACGTACTGGTTTGTAGGTTAATTGGCTTGCTGTAAATTGTCCCTAGTGTGTGTAGGATAGTGTGGCGTGCATGGGGGGTTGTTGGTTGGAGCGGACTCGGGGGCCGAAGGGCCTGTTTTCCCACGGTGTATCTCGAAACTAAAGCTTAACTATATAGAATGCCATGAAGACTGGCTGCTCACCATCATTACAACTTTACTTTGAAATGGAACAAAAGATTCTAGGTCAATCACATCCCTGTAAAAATGCACTCTGCCACATTTACAGGATTTCACAGCAAAGCAGAGAGCAATGTTAAAGCAGCATGCAAAACACCACTATCGCACAGGATTACAGAAGCTCTGCTAGGCACACATCATAACCATGAAGCAAATTATACCGTTAGAAGCATAGCCGTAACTGAGGCCGAAAGCAATGGAACTTACCTCCACGATCATATTGATAGCAGTGTCAGCACCAATACTATATTCACTACCTGGCAGATTGTTACTAATGGTAGCAGGCAAAATGCAAATGGGGATGCAAAACTCCGCATAAGAAGCTCGGGCAGCATATAATTCCAGCACTGATTCGAACGCCTGAATTTCCAGAACAAAAATAATGTAACAATTTTTGTTCGATTGTTGCACCGCATCGTGCAACTATACCCCATCTTAACCATATTGCTTTAGGTGTGAGGAGAAGTTTGGCTTCCTGTTAGCAAACACATAGAGCTTCAAGCAAAGGAGCATGCAAAGCAGCCATAACATACTGGGAAAGCTTACACTGAAACACACGGGCTAAAGCTGGTTGAAATCGTGTCACCCCATGACCACTTCGGCGTACAGGCACCTCGCCTTTTATGCATGATTCCTTTATGCGCTTTTTGAATATCGCTGTTGTTTAATCAGCACCAGAGCCTAATTTACGCACTTGTACCAAATTTATGCTTGGCAGCGTGGTCACGCATATGTTCAATTTACATGTTTCTGAGATACGCACAAAATGCTGGAGTAACTCAGTGGGACAGGCAGCATCTCTGGAGAGAAGGAATGGGTGAAGTTTCAGGTTGAGACCCTTCTTCAGACCAAACTAGCATCTGCACTGTTCCTTTCTACACAGCATTTTGTGTCTATCTTCAGTTTAAACTAGCAACCAGTTCCTTCCTGCACATTTTTGAGATAGGCACTGCTTTTCAGGAAAGTAATCCACACCCCTCTGTAAAATGTGAGGTGCCTCTATTCGGAAAAGGACTGGAGAGGCACGTAAATAATTAGACCAACGCACAGGCAATACTTCATCATAATCTTGAAACATACATTGAGGATGGAATATAGTGTTAAAACTGAAAGAGTAATTAATAATACTTGTCTCACTACGAATTTAAAATGACATGAATAAAACATCAACAGATGCAATTTGTATCAATCCATTTCCATAATCAAATTACCACTTACAGTAGCAATGTGCATTTATGTTTAAAATTTAATGAGGTACCTGGGAGTATAATGAGACAACAAAGCTAATGTTACAGTTAAACCAAATATATGTGGTGTTATGATAAACGATATAATTAAAGACATAGCGTTAAATATGCATTGGAAAAGAGAAGAAGGTAGACGTGATATAGAATGGAAAGTGAAGAGTCTAGGTTACTGAAGGATTCAAGGAATGTACAAGTGTTAAGCTGGATGCATTCTTTGTGGGATCGTGAGATGGTCAGAGAAGGCAAAGGTAAGACTATTAAGGGCTTTGAAGACATGGAAACGAAGCTGAAATTTGAACCATTGGTGGGGATTAGAACCGTAGAGATGATGGACGAAGTGGACACCAGTAATTAAAAAGTGAATCACATAATTGGGTTTAAGAGGGAAAAATAGATCAGCCATGATTGAATGGCAGAGTAGACTTGATGGGCTGAATGGCCTAATTCTGCTCTTATCATTAATGAACTGATGAATAATGGTACGTTCTTCAGCAGTATGTGATTGAAAGCTGATTTGAGTTGGAGACAATGTTTGTGATCTCTTCTGTGTCAAATCACGCCAGATGTGAAACTTGACTGGGTATTTCCAGTGGTGAATTGCTCTTGCAAACCTCATATAATTACTGCAGTGGGGATGCAGATGATGTTATCCATGCAACATTTTCTGCAACATTGCTACCAAGTCAGTTCCAAGCCAAATCACGGACTTGTGCAGCAATATGCAAGCACAGGACGGTCAAAGTGGGAAAACTCAGCCTCAATTCCTTGTTATATTACTGAACATGAATAAAGGACAAAGAAAAATAGTTATGATTTAATTCAACTCTATTTTTTCATCTCTCAATGAAAACACAGAAACAAGAATTTAAAAAAAATGAACAAGGTTAGCAGTGGCAGGTAATAGGGCAACAAATGTAATTGTAAAAAAAAATACTCACATGGGGCTAAAATGAGTGCTGGAGCAACTGAGTGGGTCAGGCAGCATCTCTGGAGAAAAAGCATGGGTGATGTTTTGGGTCGAAAGTTTGTAGAAATACTCAACCTGAAGAAGGGTCCCGGACCTGAAAGGTCGTCTATACATGCTCTCCAGAGATGCTGCCTGACCCACTGAGTTACTCCAGCACTTTGTGTCCTTTTGTGTGATCCAGCATCTGCAGTTCCTTGTTTCTACTAAAATGGGTGATGATTTTGAAGCCATTTAATTTGACATGCAATGGAGAATTTTTGGACCAAGAAAAAAAACTTGCTGTTTCAATATACTCCCAAAAGGCCGATTTTTTTCCGCCTTTTACTTTCTGGCCAAGGATAATGAATTTCACTACATTGACACTTGAGTTTCTAAAAAATGATGGGGTGTTGCCTTTTTAGTATATGAACTAAGAAGGGTGGTTAATATGCAGCAAATTTAAAACAATGTTTGCGGAATTGATTGATAAAAATTGACATTGCAAAATGTTTATGCTGGACTGCATAATTCTTTTTTACCTTTTTAATGCAGCATTATCCACCAGCACTAACATGGATCATACTGCAGGAAACCTCTCCCCCTCCCCCCTCCAGAGAGTACAATAATCACACAGTTGCTTAGAGAAGACACAGAAGGGCCTGAAATTTCTCAATAATTTAAATAACCCACTACATTATCCAACCTGTATCCACAGAAAAGACGGATGTAATGAGATATAATTTGGAAACAAATTTACACTGGAGAAAGCAAGAGGGTTACCTTGCTGTTTAAATAAATAATTTCAAACAATTTTGAGCAACAAACTCATGTGTAACAAAATCTACTGACCAAGTACTGTTATAGATGATAAAACATTGGCAAAGTCAACTAAGTTGAATAAACCTTTAAGCCAGAATTATTTCGAACCAGGGATGGAAATTTTGGTTTGAATACATCCCGAGCTACCACATTTTAACAAAATTAAACAAAAAACTAAATTGGGGAATTTTAACTAAATGAAGGCTCATTAATATCAATGTGCAGTGCCTAAAGAGAATGGTAGATTAAAGGCTTTATTGACTAACAATATTGAAAAATCTCACCCTCATTAACAAAAGCAAATGTGTTGAATTAACCTAAAATAGAAACCCTGCTAGCCTGCTGTGATGTACAGGCCACTCAACATAAAATAAACATAATCATGAGGGAGGCCAGTCACTAGCAGTATCAGTCCGGCTGGTGCTGGCAGATAACGGACGCAGCGGAAATGGCCCTGTACGTCTCTCTAGAGACCAATTGTGTTAGAAATACGCTCGCACATTCCCAGGCAAACTTACATCGGCGATAGCATTCAGGGCAGTGTCTGCACCAACGCTGAAGTCTGAGCCAGGCACATTGTTGGAGACAGTGGCAGGTACCATTACCATGGGAATGCAGAACTCGTCATATTTGGCTCGCCCAGCCAACAGTTCCAAAAGTCCCAGGTAGGCCTGGAGGGCACATTCGGATTAGCTCACGTGCACAATTGGGTGGATCAAAACAAAGGCAAGGACCAAAGGGAAAGCCACGTGGAGCATCCCAGTGCCATCATCATAGTTGGAAACGCCACACTCCTGTCTGCCAGGGCAGGTCCAGTCATCCATTAAACATCGTTATAATGTACTTGATTCTTAATTACTCTATAAGATACAATCTTATGACAGATCCAAGCAATTTAATCCAATATGTTAAGCTGGTCATAGTCATAGAGTCATACAGCACAAAAACAAGTCCTTCAACCCAACTTGCCCATACTGACCAAGATGCCCCATCTACACTCGTCCCACCTGCCCGCGTTAAACCCATATCTCTCTAAATCTTTTCTATCCATGTACCTGTCCAAATGTCTCACAGATGCTGTTATAGTATCTGCCTCAACTACCTCCTCTGACAGCTCTCACCATATACTCACCACCCTCTGTGTGCAAAAGTTACCCCTCAGGCTCCTAATAAATCTTGCCCCTTTCACCTTAACCCAATGAACGTCTGGTTCTTGATTCCCCTACCCCAGATAAAAGACTCTGTGCATTCACCTTATCTATATCCCTCACAACTTTATATACCTGTATAAGATCACCCCTCAGGATCCTGCCCTCCAAGGAATAAACACCAATGTTAGAAAACGAATCAAATGCTGTTATGGTACCTGCCTCAACTACCTCCTCTGGCAGCTCGTTCCATAGACCTATCATCCTCTGTGTGAAAAAGTTGCCCCTCAGGTCACTATTAAATTTTTCCCCTCTCACCTTAAACCTATGTCATCTGGTTCTTGTTTCCCCTACTCTGGGTAAATTACTCTGTGCATCGACCCTATCTATTCCGAGATTGAGTGTACAAGCTTTACACAAGATTCTTCATATCATCTCACCCATCAACAGTTACAGTTACCATACATTCATCTTTGTTGCCTGTTCCTGTTTAACGCACAATTACATAATTTCAGATTCATGTTCATTTTGTTGTCATATACATCAGCGCATATTGAAATTCCTGCCTCACACTGTAATAAAAACAATGAGTGCAGAACAGTGGAATGGTGCTAGATTGTAATACAATCTGAAATAGTGCAAAATGTATTAAAGTACAGGTCCACCACCGATTTTCCGGACAAAATTACGAGAGCGCACTTGAAATCACCCCCCCCCCCCCCCCCCCGAAAATGTAGGGTGGCCAAGCTCGTCCTCAACAGGACCTCCGTGGCTGATCTGCGGGTCAAATTTGGCTCCTGCGTCCGGGGCTGAGGAACTCTGGCCCAGCCGGAGCTCGCAGATCCGTGGCTGGAGCTGACTGCCGAGGCCGACTTTGTGGGCCGGTATCTCGGCTCCCTGGTGGCCAAGGTACCATTTGACTCCTCTCGGGGGCCATGACCTCTGTTGGCCTGGCAAATCGGATAAACCACCAAGGCCCTTGAATCAAGGGTGCCGGAAAATCGGTGGTGGACCTGTACAATAATGGAATCATCGAATGAGGTTGAATTAAGAATGAGAGTACATGGCAGCACTGCTGGGAAGAGGATGTGAAAGAGGTGACTGGCTCATGTATTTGACAACAGTGGGGAAAAGGCTATCCTTAAATAACTAGCTGTAGTATTTAAAGAAATTGACAGACTAATTCTAAACCACTGACAGTGGTAAACCACTTAAGGGATTGAACAGGCTAGATGCAGGAAAATGTTCCTGATGTTGGGGGAGTCCAGAACCAGGGGTCACCGTTTAAGAATAAGGGGTAAGCCATTTAGAACTGAGTTGAGGAAAAACTTTTTCACCCAGAGAGTTGTGAATCTCTGCCACAGAAGGCAGTGGAGGCAAATTCACTGGATGTGTTTAAGAGAGAGCTAGATACAGCACTTAGGGTTAACGGAATCAAGGGATATGGGAAGAAAGCAGGAACTGGGTACTGATTTTGGATGATCAGCCCTGATCATATTGAATGGCGGTGTTGGCTCGAGGGGCCTAATGGCCTACTCCTGCGCCTATTTTCCATGTTTCCACTATATGAAACATCTTTCTCCCTCTCTACTTTCATCAGAACATACTTTAAGAAGGTCCCAAGAATTCAAAGCAAGAATGTAACATGGTTATGTAAGCTAGTGGTGCATGTAATTGCACAAGTATTTAACTGGAGGTATGCATTTGCCCAAATCCCTTCATTAATATTAAAACCTAAACTTAGTTATTTTTTTATAACACACATAGGACTTGGAGGACGGGATCTTGAGGGGTGATCTAACAGAGGTGTATATAATAATGAGGTAAATAGATAGGATGGATGTACAGAGTATTTTATGTAGGATAGAGGAATCAAGAACTAACATTCTTAGGTTTTAGCTGAGAGGGGCAAGATTTAATAATAACCTGAAGGGCAACGTTTTCACTCAGAAGATGGTGGTGATATGGAATGAGCTGCCAGAGAAGGTAGTTGAGGCAGGTGGTGTAAAATACACTTAAAATACACTTGGATGGATACATAGACTCGCTTCGATGGGGCATCTTGTTCAACATGGACGAGTTGGGATAAAGGGCCTATTTCCATGCTGTATGTCGCTATGAATCTGTGACATATGCCATAAGTGATGTGGGAAAGATACTTCTTTAAAACAGTGAATGGTCAGCATTTGGAATTGATTATCAATGGTAGGAGAGGAGGCAGATTCAATTTATTTAAAAGAGCACTAGGTAAATAACTGGGGAGGAGGTAGGGCTGTGAGTCGATCTGGAGTATTCTCACATTGTGCTGGCAGGGATTTAATGGGTTTAATTGCCTCCTTTCATGTGATTCTATGATGCATACTGTTGTCAAGCGATATTTCTAGCAAAAAAAGACACAAAATGCTGGAATAACTCAGCGGGCTAGGCAGCATCTCTGGAGAACATGGATAGGTGACGTCTCAGGTCGGGACCCTTCTCAGTCAAAGGACCCGAAACGTCACCTCTTCATGTTACCCACGGATGCTGCCTGACTCACTGAGTTACTCCAGTACTTTTGTGTCTTTTTTTTTGGTAAACCAGCATCTGCAGTTCCTTGTTCCCTGGGGGGTTTGCTCATCAACATTGATTATTCAAAGAAATTAATCTCAATAAAGTGAGCACTGGGGAATGCAAAGGAGGTGGGAAATTAAAAAGGTCGGTAAAAGGAATTACAGGGAGTGTGAAAGGTGAGCTACCAATAAATAGTTTCTGTTTGTAAAACTGGGCTAGGCATAATTGCACCTATTTTACCGTTAAAATTATACATAATGATTGATACTAATTCATCAGTTTAAAGCTTATGTATTAAATGGCTGTAGCTGTTTTCAGATAGATTTTTTTCACAAAAACATTCTCTTTTGTTTCGTGAATATTTTATTTTGTTTAACAGGAAGGATCCTAATTTTCCCTCTAATGGGCATGTTAAAAACGAGAGGGCATAGCTTCTTGGAGGTGACAGGGCCAAAGTTTAAAGGAGATGTGCGGGACAATTTTATTTTACACAGAGAGTGGTTGTGTTGCCTGTAACCCACTGCCAGGGATGGTGGTGGAGGCAGAAATAATAGTGGCACTAAGAGGCTTTTAGATAGGTGCAGGAATAGGTGAGGAATGGAGGGACGTGGATCACATTCAATCGGCATAGATTTGCTTATCTTGGCATCATGTTCGGCAAGCACATTGTGAGCAGAAGGGCCTGTTCCTGTTCTGCACTGCTCTGCTCTTCATTTTTTTTTAAAAAATCATTACAAGTGTTCTTTGGGGAATTTCTTAAGAGAAGTGCATCACGTACCTCAAATCCGCCAATCAGCAAAAGAGCATTGATTTTATGTAAGCGTATCTGTTCAGCGATAGCCTTCAGGTTGTTAACAGGAAGGGTGCTGTCAGGACAGGCAAAAAGATATGTCAGAGACGGTGGTAACTGGTGTACAGTCAGCTGCAACAACAAACACTAGAGAGGCAATTCTCCAAGGAGAGATGTCTCATTTGCAGAACTGGAGGCTGTAAAAACTGAATTTGCGTATGCTGCCAGGTGTGTAGAGTATGTGGTTCGGCTATTTAAAACATGTCCAAAATAAATCCAATGCTGGCTGACTGAGCAGCCAGGTTCCTGCCAGTCCTAATGCTACTACTCCTGTCACCTTGTCACCCACCCACACCACCTACCGCCATCGGGAATGGAGGTGAGGAGGAATTTCCTTAGCTAGAGGGTGGTGAATCTGTGGAATCCTTTGCCGTAGACGGCGGTGGAGGCCAAGCCATTGGGTATTTTCAAAGCGGAAGTTGATGGGTTCTTGATTAGTACGGGCATCAAAGGTTACAGAGAGAAGACAGGAAAATGGGATTAGGAGGCAGAGATCAGCCATGATCGAATGGCGAAGCAGACTCGATGGGCCGAATGGCCTAATTCTGCTCCTATGTCTTATGGTCCTGAACCATGTTCAGGTGTGGATCTCATTGGAATCCATCTGATGGTGGACAACTGGGTTCCCTGCTGCAGCTCAATGGTTACGGGACGTATGAGAAGTTAGTCGGTGCGTAGATAGATCCAAACAACACATTAGGCTTGATCCCAAAGACGGGCCAAGTGTAGTTCTAGGTAACCTAATATCCACAAAGCAATAAAACAGGTACTCATAAATAAGGTGGGACTGATGAAAGGGCATTGATCTAAATGTAATCTAGAAACTAGATTTTATTGCACTAGATTTTTCAGGGTTTTATGACAAATGATTTACCTTCGGGCAAATTGGGACTTGTAATACAGCACCTTTACTTACCGTTTGGTACCCAAGAGGGAACCACCTTGACCCGTCCATCCCCCAACATCGCCCCATTTAATTTCTTTGATCTGAGGGAGGAAAGGAAGAATTATATTAATACAGAGATATTAATATACTTATTAATTATATTAATAAGCAAACATATAGATGCTGGAATCCTGCGCAAAAAAAAAACCCACAAAGTGATGGGAGTATCTCTGGAGTGCGTCAGGTAGCATCTGTGGTGGGAATAAGGGGATGAAAACTTCTTCAAAGGAGTGGACGGAGGAGGAGAACTTCCTCAAAGTGTCCCAATCCAAAACGTTGTCTGTCCACACCTTCTACAGATGATGCCGGGCCTACAGAGTTCCTCCAGTACTTTGTTTTTTAATATATGTTATAATAGATTCTGAGTGTGTTTCAAAACCATTGGCCATTGACTGCTAATGTTGCAGTTCTATATTTTCATTGTTGCACCTTCAAAGTGCCAGGTAATATGACATAGCTACAGGCCACCACGTTGATATCAGTCTCTGCTGCTCAGAAACCAGTCATCCTTTGCATGGACGTAGCCATGTGATGAAGAGGTTATGTGTAGGGAGGAACTGCAGATGATGGTTTACACCAAAGATAGACACAAAACACAGGAGTAACTCAGCGGACCAGGCAGCATCTCTGGACAAAAGGAATAGGTGATGTTTCGGGTCGAGACCCTTCTTCGGGTGGCTCTCGACCCGAAGCGTCACCTAGTCCTTCTCTCCAGAGATGCTGCCTGATGAAGAGGTTACTTGGCTTCCACTTCATATTTAGCTGGACTGTCTATGGGGACTCATTTGGACAAATTTCAAACATGTAACATTGAAAATCAAGTTTTCCAAAAGATTATCACAATAATGACCATTTCCGGATTGGTGTATCTCACTTGAAAAACTTGATGGAGTATTTTGCTGTGGTGACTCCATCCTTGTAACCTGACACGACGTCCATAACATTCACTGTAACTAATTACCCAGAACACACCTCCGCTGCTTTGACCGACCCTTCCCTATGCTAAATTCAGGTGCCTGTTTCGTCAGATGCCTTCCAACCTCCAAGTAATGTCAGTTGAATTTTCCAAGTGCTGCCTTTGGGAAAACATCATTGCCTGTGCAAATAGACACAAAATGCTGGAGTAACTCAGCCGGTCAGGCATTATCTCTGGAAAAACGAAATAGGTGACATTTCGGGTTGAGACCCTTTTCAGACTGAGCGTCAGGGGGGAGGGAAACTGGAGTTGTGAGATAATACCGCTCGGTTGTAAGCTGCCTATGAGGTGCTGTTCCTCCAATTTGCGTGTGGCCTTACTCAGTATGAGAATGGGAAGGGGAGTTAAAATGAGATCCGGGAGATTCCATCGGCCAAGCGTACGTGTTTGGGACATCTTTGGATGACCTTTTGGTCAGAGTCTTCTGTTCCTTCCCTTGGAAGTCTGCAAGATGTGCAGGTCACTTGCATACATTCTTGCCCACAAACCATCTGCAAAATGGGTGGCACAGTGGCACAGAGGTAGAGTTGCTGTCTTACAACTTTTGAGACCGGGGTTCGATTTTAACTACATGTGCTGTCTGTATGGAGTTTGTACGTTCTCCCCGTGACCTGCGTGGTATTTTTCCGGGTGCTCCAGTTTCCTTCCATACTCAAAGATGTACAGGTTTGTAGGCTAATTGGCTTGGTGTAATTGTAAATTGTTCCTAGTGTGCGTAGATTAGCATTAGTGTGTGGGGATCGCTGGTTGGTGCAGACTCGGTGGGCTGAAGGGCCTTTTTCCACGCTGTATCTCTAAACTAAACTAAATAAATTAAACTAAACCTTTCTCCAACATATCAAATAAAACCCAAAACCCTTCCTACCTTCAGACCATCTGTGATCCCACCTGATTCCATGAACTCCAAGTTCCTATTGGGTTAATTGAACACTCAGGACTAAGTTTTCCACACAGAGGGTGGTGATGACGTGGAACGTGTTGCTTGAGGAAATGGTAAAGGTTGCAATCAGTCTGAAGAAGGATCCCGACCTAAAACGCCACCTATCCATGTTTCACTGAACACCTTCGATCAGTCCGCCTGGACCTACCTGATCTCCCGGTTGCCAAACACTTTACTTCTCCTTCCCATTCCCACACTGACCTTTCTGTCCTAGGCCTCCTCCATTGTCAGAGTGAGGCTAAATGCAAATTGGAGGAACAGCATCTCATATTTCGCTTGGGCAGCTTACAACCCAGCGGTATGAATATTGATTTATCTAACTTCAAGTTACCCCTGCATTTCCTCTAGTTCCATCCCACCCCCACCCAAGTCACACCAACTGTGCAAACAGCTAACAATGGCCTGTTTCCTTCATCATCGTTACTTTTTTGCATATCTTTCATTCATTGTTCTTTATCTCTCTACATCATTGTCTATGTATCTCTCGTTTCCCTTTCCCGTGACTTTCAGTCTGAAGAAGAGTCATCCATTCCTTCTCTCCAGAGAGGCTGCCTGTCCTGCTTCAGTTTTAACCAGCATCTACACCTATCCATGCTCTATGGAGATGCGGCCTGACCCACTGAGTTAGTCCAGCATTTTGTGTCCACCCATCGATTGGTAATGCCTTGGATTCATTGTATAAGTGTACACAAACAAGTGGGAAGCTCACCTGCCCATTCATGAAGCCATCAAACCCATCGGTGACTGCTAACATTTTGTGACCTTCAGAGATGCCAAGTCTCACTGCAGATCGAACGGCTGCATTCATACCAGCTGCTGGAGCACCCACATTGAGGACGGCCACACTGAATGGGGTCTGCATGTAAAGGGTGGAATAAGAGAGGGCATTGTCAACACTGTTCACCATGCACCATGATGGAAAAAAACGACATAGAGAATTTGACTTTGTGGTGTACGAGTAAGCAGTCTACTTGATATCAGATCTCATTTTTACTTCTCTGAATTGAATTGAATTGAATACTTTATTGTCAAATATGACAAGTCACGGCAATATTCTTTGCTTACATTACTTGCCAAGGTATGCAAATAGTCGCCTATAAAGGGCGCTTACAAAGTTACTAATTCACCCCGCCCCACGCCAGGCCCCCCTTTGTTCTCCCCCACCCTCCCTCACAGTAGTCCCCCTACGTCAGGTCCCCATTGTTCTTCCCCCTCTCTCGCGGTGGTCAGTCCACGCCGGGTCCTCCATTGCCCATCATCCTCCATTCCACCATTATCACCAGGTCGAAAGAGAGGAAGAATTATAAAAGTTTTTTTAAAAATGACTTCCGTGTCATTCTGAAGGTCACTGCAACATGGACTTACAGGAGGAGGAAGTGCTGAGATTTTCATATGTGACAATGCCTTGTAAACATTTAAGTTGTTTTCAAAACTCCTGCAGGCAGATACAAGAAAACAAAATAAGGAAAAAATGCATTGCTATTTTGAATGTGTAGAAAGGAACTGCAAGATGCTGGTTTAAACCGAAGATAAGATAAGACACAAAAAGCTGGAGTAAATCAGTGGTTCAGGCAGCATCTCTGGAGAAAAGGAATAGGTGATGTTTCGGGTCGAGACTCTTCTCCAGACCCAAAACTTTGTCTATTCCTTTTCTTCAGACTGTCTGACTTGCTGAGTTACTCCAGCTTTTTGTGTGTATCTTTGCTATTTTTAAATCTCAGATTTGAAAGACCGGAAAACTAATTTAGCAGTAAATTACTCGAGGACACACAATTCAAAAAGGTAAGACGAATTTCACTGTAACAATAAACTTGAATGAATGTAATTAATAGCAAGGTAATTAAGATAAGACAATTACAGAGATGTTGAGGAGACAACAAAAAAAACATTCACCCAAGTGCCAAATCAGTAATGAGGGTTTGGAGCTCACCAACTCAAGTAGAAGCTTTCATCACATCTAAAGTATACATGGATTTACACTCTGAGAGCCACAAACTACCAGGTTAAAGAGTGGCAGATGCAATTAGTTTGAATAATCATCGGTCAATCTAGAAGTTATGTGCCAAAGACTTTGGACTTTAAATATTTATGATTCCAATGCAGACTTTAAGACTAATCAGATTTGAAAATAGGTTTAGTTTAGTTTAGAGATACAGCGTGAAAACAGGCCCTTTGGCCCACCGAGTCCACGCCAACCAGCGATCCCCATGCATTAACACTATCCTACACATGCTAGGGGCAATTTTACATTTATAACAAGCCAATTAGCCAATTAGCCGATAAATCCGTATGTCATTGGAGTGTGGGAGGAAACTGAAGATCCATGAGAACTGCAAAAACACACACAGGTCATGGGAAGAGCGTACAAACTCCGTACAGTGTAGTCAGGATCGAACCTGTGTCTCTGGTGCTGTAAGGCTAAGGTTATCAAGGAAAACAGCGAGAGATAAATCCGTTAGAAATATAGGCGGAGAAATGGCAGATGGATTTAATCTGGACGATTGTGATCAAATAAGAGATACCGGGAATATTAATATACAGAGGTATGTTGGAGTTCGTCCTCTGGTCTCTGTGTGGTAAAGAAGGCATATTGTATACTTGACGTTACCACCAGGGGGCGTCCTACGATGGCTGCCTCGCCAACGGTCTGTCTCGTCTTTTTCCTTCTTTGTGTTTTTAGTTTCTTGTTAAATGTATGTTTTAGTTTATCTTTAGTTTTGTATTATGTGGGGAGTGGTGGGGGTAGTGGGGGAAACACCAGTTATCTCTTTCCTTGACGGAGATGCAACTTTTTCCGTGTCGTATTCCCGTCTGCACTGCAGCCTAACATCGTGGTGCTGGTGGCCTCTTGCTGGGACCTCGGAGCTCCAACCACGGGAGCCTGCAGACTTTAACAACGTGAGCCGGCTACCCCCTTTCCCAGGGATCGACCTCGGAGCTCCAACCGCGGGAGCCTGCGGACTTTAACAACGTGGAGCTCGCGGTCCCTGGTTCGAGACCGACTTCGGGAGCTCCATGCCGCGGGAGCTTCAACCGTCCCGACGAGGGAGCTTCGACCAACCCCGATGCGAGAGCTTCGATAGCCGGCTGCGGGAGCTTCAATCGGTCCGACTACGGGTGGTTGGACTCCCCCCACCGTGGGAGAAAAAAAGGAAAGAAGATAAGACTTTATTGCCTTCCATCACAGTAGGGAATGTGGAGGAGCCGCTGTGGTGGATGTTTTAAGTCAAAACATTTTTGAAGTGTGTCTTGTTGCTTTTTTGGTATGACTGTATGGCAAACCAAATTCCTCGTATGTAGCAAAACATACTTAGCTAATAAATTACGATTAGGATTATGAGTACAAGCGGCAGGAAGTCATGTTGTAGCTACATCAACCTTTGGTTAGGTCACATTTAGGGTATTGCGTGCAATTCTGGTTGCTGTTTTTCAGGAAGGATGTGGAAGCTTTGGTCAAGATGCAGAAGGATGTTGAGCAAAAGGCAAACCGCTCAGCGGGTCAGCGGCATCTGTGGAGGGAAAAGGACAGACGATGTTTGGTGTCTGGACTCTCCTGTAGACAAGGGCCTTTACCTAATACATCTGACCATGTCCTTCCACAGATGCGGACTGACTTGCTGAGATCCTCCAGCAACTTATTTTCTGCTGAAGATTCCAGCATCTGCAGTCTCTTGTGCCATCAGGATGTTGCCTAGATTAGAAGATATTCGCTATAAAAAGTAGTTGGACAAATAGGGTTTGTTTTTCAGAGGCTGATGAGCAACCTGATAATAGTGTATGTAATTATGAGATGCACTGATAGGGAAGATAGAGTTTTCATTCCAAATACTAGAGGACACAGCTCTAAGATGAAAAGGGAAAAGTTGCACCAAGTGGCGTATACCTAGAAAGAGCTATGAGAGGAGGTGATGGAAGCGCATACAATGACAATGCTTAGGAGACATTTAAACGGGCACGTGGCAGGTAGGGATGTAATGGGCCTGTCCCACTTGGCGACTCTTTAGGCAACTGCCGGCGACTGTTATAGTCGGAGCAGTTCGCCAAAAAACCGACGACAACCTACGTCATCCTGGTGACAACCTACGACAGCGCCTACATCAGGAGAAGTCAAGCTACGTTCATTGCCATCAAACCCACTACTGCCGATTTTTTTTTTCAACATGCTGAAAATTTAGCGGCGACCAGAAAGACACTACAACTTTTTGCGTGACTGAGGAGCTACCCCCAGCGACCAGAAAGATGCTACGACTTTTTGCGTGACCCCCGGCAACCACGTGGCGACAAACTAGTCGCTTGTAGTTGCCTAAAAAATCGCCTAAGTGGGACAGGCCCATAAGGATGCAAACCATGTGCAGGCAGATGGGATTCGTTTAAATTGGCATCATGGTGGGCATGAACATTGTGGGCTAAAGGTCCTGTCCCTGTGCTGTACTGTTCTATGTTCTGTGTTCACTGTTAAGTCCAGAGGTATGCAATGTCTCTGCTCAGAAGATTCTTCAACCCTACATTGCTTTTCGAGGTAAAACCAGAGAGATCTCTGTGGAAGGGGGATGGGGACATAAAGCCACTGGCAAGTGGACGCTCAGGATCAACCCTATAGCTTCGCGAGAAGTGCTCCATAAATCTGGTCACCAGTGTGAGTCTATACAGGAGAACAATAAAAGAGAAGCTGCCTGAGCATCTCCCGCATCTTCTGTTTGGTTCCTAGATTTTCAGCCTCCGCCATACTTTGAGAAAGGGTTGAAAAGACACATTGGTAGCCAAAAACACATAATCCGAGACATGCTGGAGGCCAGGTACTGACATATCTGTCCACCTGCGCCATTAATAGTGAAAGGATGTGGAGAGGATGTTTCCACTCGTGGGAGAGTCTAGGACCAGGGGTCATAGACTAGGAATAAAATGACGTTCCTTTAGAAAGGAGATGAGGAGGAATTTCTTGAGTCAGAGGGTGGTGAATCTGTGGAATTCTTTGCCACAGAAGGCTGTGGAGGCCAGCGATGGTAATTTTAAGGCAGAGATAGATAGATTCTTGATTAGTACGGTTCAGGGGTTATGGTGAGAAGGCAGGAGAATGGGGTTAAGAGGGAAAGAGATCTGCCATGATTGAATGGCAGAGTGGACTTGATGGGGTGAATGGCCTAATTCTGCATCTATCACATATGAACTAATTAACATGAACTTATTAATGGACTCAATGTGCACAGCAGAGGAGCAATGACATGGCGAGGAGAGCAACCTGATGTGCTTCATATCTTGGCCCTCAGCTCGACACCAGTGTGCAGCTGTAAAGCAAGGCAATTGAATGGGATATCTGACCTGTGCTTCTTCATCATTTATCTTCATAATTTTTTGATACGTTGTCATGAGTATAGAAGCTGGGATGTAATGTTAAAATTGTACAAGGCATTGGTGAGACCAAATCTGGAGTATGGTGTACAATTTTGGTCGCCCAATTATAGGAAGGATGTCAACAAAATAGAGAGAGTACAGAGGAGATTTACTAGAATGTTGCCTGGGTTTCAACAACAAAGTTACAGAGATAGGTTGAATAAGTTAGGTCTTTATTCTCTGGAGCGCAGAAGGTTAAGGGGGGACTTGATAGAGGTCTTTAAAATGATGAGAGGGATAGACAGAGTTGATGTGATCAAGCTTTTCCCTTTGAGAATAGGGACGATTCAAACAAGAGGTCATGACTTCAGAATTAAGGGACAGAAGTTTAGGGGTAACATGAGGGGGAACTTCTTTACTCAGAGAGTGGTAGCGGTGTGGAATGAGCTTCCAGTGGAAGTGGTGGCGGCAGGTTCGTTGGTATCATTTAAGAATAAATTGGATAGGCATATGGATGAGAAGGGAATGGAGGGTTATGGTATGAGTGCAGGCAGGTGGGACTAAGGGAAAAAAAATTGTTCGGCACGGACTTGTAGGGCCGAGATGGCCTGTTTCCGTGCTGTAATTGTTATATGGTCATATGGTTATATGTTTAATGTGTTTTCACAAAATGTATTCGCTTTAAATGCATTTGGTTGAAATGCATTTTAGTGCTTTTGTACTACGGTTTTAATTATCAGTGCTATTTTAAAATAGTTTGGAAAAACTATGTTAGACAGACTGTGATCATTCAAGGAATGTGCCTGACAAAGTTATGTGCCCTGGACTGATCAGCTCAGACAATGGGCCATTTTCTGGACAATCTGCCCCAGACTGCAGGAGGAAGGAAATGTCCCGCGGCACAAACCATTGTCCAGTATCTCTCTCAGTGACACTGCAAGTAACCTCATGATCGATATCATTCAGACAACCGACAAAAGAGACAGAAGAAACAGAGAGAGGAAATCACTGGGAACCCAGCTGTCCTGCTACCAGGAATGCTTTAAAAAAATCTACTTAATGTGTTCTTGTCTACGTAGGTTTAACATTTTAACTGGTAATTGGGGTGGAAGATTGCAACCTTCACGTGGTCCGCCCTGTTTCCACTAATGCAATCAACTCGACGTGCACAAACAGAACATCAAATAGAACAAGTTGTCCTACAACTTTAGGCTGTGCACGCCACACGAAAGAAGAAGACTGGTAATTAGTTTTTGTCATACGACAGAAACAAACCAAGTTGGCACGGTGGCGCAGCGGTAGAGTTGCTGCCTTACGGCTCTTGCAGCGCCGGAGTCCCGGGTTCGATCCTGACTACGGGTGCTGTCTGTACGGAGTTTGTATGTTCTCCCCGTGACCGCGTGGGTTTTCTCCGAGATCTTCCGTTTCCTCCCACACTCCAAAGATGTACAGGTCTGTAGGCTAATTGGCTTGGTAAATGTAAATTGTCCCTAGTGTGTGTAGGGTAGGGTTCATGTGCAGGGATCGATGGTCAGTGCAGATTCGGTGGGCCGAAGGGCTTCTGTCCGCACTGTATCTCCAAACTAGACTAAGTCCACGCCGATCCTCACCCACCTATTTTCACTAACCCTACATTCATTATTTTATTTTAGTTTTTAAGATACAGCGCGGAACAGGCCCTTTGGCCCCGACCAGCAATTCCCGCACACTTACACTATGCTACACACTGTAGGGACAATTTTACATTTATACCAAGCCAATTAACCCCAAACCTATACGTATTTGGAGTGTGGGAGGAAACCGAAGTTCTTGGAGAAATCCCACGCAGGCCACGGGGAGAATGTACACACTCCGTACAGACAGCACCTATAGTCGGGATCGTACACGGGCCTCTGGCGCTGTAAGGCAGTCGCTCTTACCTAAAAACCTAAATACTAGGGTGTTCGAAGGTCAGCGTGTACTCGGTGGGCTGAAGCCTGTATTGAAAGTGTTGTATCTTTCAATCTATTCACCCATACGAAACAGCATTTAGTTGTTGAACCAGATGACATAAAACTCCGAGAGGAATATATGCTACATCTTCATTCTCTTGTCTGGCCGTGCAGATGATGGACATAGTGTAAGATCATGTGCACTGATAAAACGTAGCATGGACGCAGAACTGCACGTTTGACAAGATGCACTAGCTGATTGTAAAGCTGAAGGCAATTGAGTAACATCTCTCTGTCAGCACAAAATCAAAAGCCACCTTACCTGCCCCGCAACTTCACCGCGTCATCAAACCTCTTTTCATCCATCGCCTTCTGAACTGCAATTGTCTGGTCGTAAATTTTAAAAACAAATAACATTAAACTTGCAAACATCTCTCCATCAATCAAGAATATCACCTTCATTTTCAAGTGGAAATGACATTATATTTTTTTATATTTAATATAAAAATGAATATGTTTTTCAATTATCTCCCCATGTTATTGTTTATTTACTGAACTGTTCGAACTGGATTTTAAGTGCTAAATATAAGACAAGGTTTTTGTTTAAAATTCCACAAAGTTACACATTCCCCTTTGACAGCTTGTTTCTTTAGGGAAAAAAAGATAAGGGGTTTTGCTTTGTTAAAGACCCTGAATATGGGCTAAAATTTCTCAGCAGTACTGAATTCCAGAGATAAGGGAAAAATTGCCTGTCTTTGACAATCCATCAGCTTTTGCCATTAATTGACTCATAAAACTCAGCAATTGTAGTCTGTTTCACAATTCATCACGGTGGTATTTGCATTCGGAGTCTGTGCTTTATTCATCCAGTAACATGGCTATGAGGCTACTGTATACCCCAAAAGAGCTGCTCGCTGTATTTGTGGGTCATTGATTCCCATTGCTAGAATAGATCTACAGCTGAGAACAACGGTTGATGGAGATAGACACAAGGGCGGTCCAGTATGGGACAAACCAATTTAGCCCAATGTACGAGTTGTCCCGGCTAATACGGGACAGTTGGCAACCCAAGCTGCCACTGCTTGGTCCCAGCTGCATGCTACACAATTGACCCAACTTCAGTACTCACCATCTGTACGCACTCCATTAAGGGAAGTCGGACGGCCTGGTTCCCAGACAGCGACACAACGCAGGCCGGGGTTTCGGGTGACGCTTCCAGCAAGGCAAGCACGGCCTCTATTCCCATTCTGCTGGCCTATAGAGCACAGAACAAACATGACAGCAAGAACCACGTTGAAATGATGGACTTATACATCGGTGAGACCAAACGCAGACTGGGCGATCGTTTCGCAGAACACCACCGGTTGCTGGGCACTTTAATCCTCCTTCCCATTCCTACACAGACCTTTCAGTCCTTAGTCTCCTCCATTGTCAATGTGAGGCTAAACACAAATTGGAGGAACAGCATCTCATATTTCGCTTGGGCAGCTTACAGCCCAGTGGTATAAATATTGATTTCTCTCACTTCAGGTAGCCCCGGCATTCCCTCTCTCTCCATCCATCCCCCACCCAAGTCGCACTAGCTTCTCGTTTTCACACTACAAACGGCTTACAATGGCCTGTTTCCTCTATCGCCGTTACTTTTTTGCATATCTTTCACTCATTGGTCTTTATCTCTCCACATCAACGTCTGTATCTCTCGATTCCCTTATCCCTAACCAGTCTGAAGAAGGGTCTCGAACCGAAACGTCACCCATTCCTTCTCTCCAGAGATGCTGCCTGTCCCGCTGAGTTACTCCAGCATTTTTGTGTCCATCTTACGTTGAAATTATTATTTTCTCCAAAGAAAGCAAAGAAAGCCAAGAAAGCAACCTGCTATCAGCAGCAAGAATGGTTTCATCAGAATGCTGCTATGTACAAGATGAGGCGCTTTACTTACCAGGATTCGGTCGAATGCAGACGGCGTACCTCCACGTTGAACGTGACCCAGAATGGTCACCCGCGTGTCATAACCCAACCGCTTGACCACAAGCTGTCAGAATTTGTTGCAAAAAAAGAAAATGATCTGTAATAAACTGAAGAAGTGACACTTGACGATGAAGATAACACCTTGCCAAGAGAAGTCACACCTTGCTAAACACTTGCGGCAAGGCAAAAAACCTTTTGATTACTTCCCTCGCCTAAATTGTCTTTAACTTATTATGATTATTATGCAATAAGTTCATTCTTGTAAGAGGGCTTGCAAGAAACATTGCGCGGGTACAAATTAATACCAACAACATTTCCAATTTAAAAGATGTTGGATTGTGAGTAACATTCTGCTACTCACAATCCAGTGGTATGAATTTTGATTTCTCTAACTTTAAGTAACCCCTGCCTTCCCTCTCTCCATCCGACCCCCACCCAGGTCGCACCAGCTTCTCGTTCTCACCTAGCAAACTAGTAAAATGGCCTGTTTCCTTTATCACCATTACTTTTTTGCATATTTTTCATTCATTTGTTCCATATCTCTCTACATCACCGTGTACATCTCTAGTTTCCAGTTCCCCTGACTACTCTGAAGAAGGGTCTCGACCCGAAACGTCACCCATTCCATCTCTCCAGAGAGGCTGCCTGGCCCACTGAGTTACTCCAGCATTTTGTGTCTATATTCTGCTACTTAAATTAGTTTTAATCTCCTTTCCCAAAAACTGTTCCCTATGAAAGCTATGCAATGAACTGCAAGAAGTTGCCTTGTGTTGAGTAATGTTCTAATTCTAATACTTAATTGAACCAGATCAAGCAGCATATGTAATATGGTTCAGAAAAGGTGTTCAGTAAAAGTAAGTTTAAACAAATTGCAAAGCAAGCAAGTATACTCAGTGGGTTAGTAATGCTATAAGCAATGCTATCACCAGCGTAACTAAAACTAAACTGCAGCTGCTTAGTCAAGCATTGCTAAAAGATGGAATGACATAAATCATGCCCGGAAAATATATCAGCTGTCAGAATCTTACTTGTAATCCACGAATATCTCACAATTTTTAACTTAAAGTAGAATCATTATCCTGTTACTCAACTAAACGACCCTTCTACACAGGAAAACTATTCCCTTCCACAAATGTTACCACGATTTATAACCTTCCAAATGTACCTGCAAATTGACACAGATGGAACTGACATGTTAAGGAGCAAAGTACCCGTAAAAGATTTGGAGTTTCTTACTTAAAACTAAAATGTACAAAAATGAATACCTGGTATAACCTTTGCTTCCAAAATTGATCATTTAAAAGTTAATAGCACGGGGAAGCAGAACAAGAGGACATAAGTACACACCTCCAGTATTCGTCCTGCCAAGCCACATTATGTTTCGATTACAAAATCCAGGAAATAAGCATCTCACTGCCTGGAAATTCCAAAAGGATTACTGGGAATGCAAGGGCTACCTACCATGAGGCATTAAAAAAACACGGCTGCCATTTTGCCCACTTTGCAGCGTATGTATCCAATTTTTATTGACGATGGAGAAGGATTCGAGTTGTGCTTGAGATGGCCACGCTACCAGTAATCCCAGTAGAATGGAAACAAGGTGCAGTGAAATGCAGGAAGTGGACAGCCCCCTTCCTTAGCCACCCATGTAATTCCCTGCTGGTGCCTTACTGACCATCTCTGACCCACCTCATCACAATGTACCAGGTGGATGTCCAATGTGGGAGAGTGATGAAGAGAAGCCACCATTTATTTCCTGGCTCACATTGCTACCAAAATACATCTTGCTTTGCGTTATATATATTGCATGCAGTGTGCAGTAATGATCAACGATTTCCCTCTTTCGATAAAGGACCTAAGTGTATGCACTGCAGAGCCTATTCATTTTGTCTAACCCATGACATCGCCCACAAACTGGCTGACCAGCGGAAGAGCAGACAAATGCTCCAGAAGATCTCAACGTCAAAACACAAGACATCAAATTCAAAAAGGAAAGATGTTGTGGCACAGTTTTTGATTAAAGTGCTCAAGGATGGGGTGCTGATTTAAAGCAACAGAGGCTGCGATTTGTGAAACCGTATTTCAAAAGCAAGCCGCAGAGGTTAGTGTGGCAATGCAGGAATTGGTCCAAGCAGCACTGTACCACAAGGCCTGTACTCACATCCTTAATCATGTCAGAAGTTATAGGATTGTTGTGACAATCTATTGCCCCTTCCGATATAATTATGATATTCAATCTTTTCTTTCCTGCACGGTTCTGAGAGAGAAAAAAATAAAGATTGCATGAAAAGACACCAAAATACAGGCCATGGAACACAATCTGCTCTGAATAGTTTCCTTCCACAAAATTCTCTTGCATCATGAAGATTCCCCCCCCCCCCTCCTTCCCTCCCACGACTCCCTCTGTTTCTTCACAGCATGATTTTAACATGGCCCATTGCTAATTGATAATTTGAGAGTGAAACTATTGGCAGATGATGGGCTCCATGTTTGCCTGCATCTTATCCAGTTACTCACTTCCTTTACAGAATCGGAAGAAATTGCCTTTCCATTTCTGTCAATTGCTCCTTCTGAAACTATGACAACATTCAACCTGATTCCGCTCGAACGGTTCTAGAGAGCACAGAAAGTAATGCTGAATACATTTTACTGGAGCAATAAAGTAGTTAAAGGAATAGACTTTCCGAGCCTGCTCCACTAAACACCTTCGGTTTGATTCAGGATGTTGACACACGTGGGAAACTTCCGAGGGTGACATAAAAAAGAAACCAGGAGAGGCAAATTGAAAGGGCTATGAAAGGAGAGGTGTGGCTAATCAGGAATCAAAAAGGAAATTTGGTCATGAAGGCAAAACATAGCTGAGGTACTAAATTAATAATTTACTTTGGTCTTATACCAGGTAGATGCTGTCAGGCTCCCAATCAATTGAGATACTGTTCAGTTTAGATTAGTTTAGTTTACTGTCACGTGTACCGAGGTACAGTGAAAAACTTTTGTTGCGTGCTATCCAGTCAACAGAAAGACAATACATGATTACAATCGAGCCATTTACAGTGTGTATAAATACGTGATAAGGGAATACGTTTTGTGCAAGGTAAAGCCAGCAGAGTCCGATCAAGGATAGTCTGAGGGTCACCAAAGAGATAGATTGTAGTTCAGCACTGCTCTCTGATTGTGGTAGGATGATTCAGTTGCCTGGTAACAGCTGGGATGAAACTGTCCCTGAATCTGGAGGTGTGCGTTTTCACACTTCTGTACCATTTGCCTGATGGGAGAGGGGAGAAGAGGAAGTGGTCTAATTGATAAATCATAGAAAGGCAGGCCAAATATAAAATTGATCAATAATCTGAGGGAGGTGAGATGCATCCAAAATAGCTGAGGGAAGAACTTATAATGGCCCTAACCATAATCTTTCAAACATCTACAGATTGATCCTTGAGATTCGGAGAATCGTAAATATTTGCATCCCTGTTCAAAAAAATGTGAAGTTGGAGCCCAGGCAGATTAATTTTGGTGAAAGGAAAAGTCTTAGATTTTAACAATTGGAAATAAAACTAAAAGTACTTGAAAATCTGAAAATTGATAGTGTTTTTTGATGAAGTTACTGTAAGTATAAATGAAGGAACTACAGTTAAGAAGGCATTTGATGAAGGGCCAGAGAATAATCTGGATGGAAGTGTAAAGTGTTTATATAAGGTGTTTGGTACCAGCCACACTGTTTTCTTTCGTCCTTATTCAAGATTTTGAACTTGCCGTAGAGGAGAAATATTTCCAAATTTGCATTTGGCAAACATTTGCAGGTTTTAATTTCATCCTTTTTGTGATCTGTGTATCACTGATGAGGCAGCTATTTATTGCTTATACTTAATTGCCCTTGAGAGGATGGTGAGACACATTCTTAAACTGTTGCAACCCTTCTGGTGAAGGTACTCCAGTGATGCTGGAGTACCTTCAGGATTCAGCCTCAGTGAAGATGAAGGACCAGAGATATATTTCCAAGATAGGATGATGGATAACTTGGAAGGGAAGCTGCAAGGGAAGTGTTGGTCCCATTCACTTGCTTTACTTGTCCTTCTCAATGATGGGGTCACAAGTTTGTGAGGTGTTGTGACAATAATCTGGGTTCGTAACTGCAATAACACCACAGATAACACACACACTGCAGCAACTGTGCATCAGTGGAGGAAGGGAATGGATGTTAAGGGCATGTACAAATCAAGCAGGCCGTTTTGTCCTGAATTGTGTTGAATTTCTTGAGGGTTGTTGGTGCTGCACTCATCTAGGCAAGTTGTCCCCACATGCCTCAAAACTTCCACAATAATCCCCATAGCGAAGAAACCAGTTGTTGCCTGCCTAAATGACTACTGCCCTGTCGCCCTGACCCCAATAATAATGAAGTGTTTTGAACGCCTGGTGAAACCCCACATTACTGCCAGCCTCCCCTCATCGTTAGACCCCCTCCAGTTTGCCTATCGCCCCAACCGTTCTACAGAGGATGCCATCTCTACCACGCTGCACACAGTACTCACGCATCTGGAAAAAAAAAACACATACGCCAGAATCTTGTACATTGACTTCAGCTCAGCGTTTAATACCATCATCCCACAGAGACTTGTGGAGAAACTAACCCTGCTGGGCCTCAACACCACCCTGTGTCACTGGATCTTGGACTTTCTGACAGAGAGACCGCAGTCAGTCCGTGTTGGCAAGAACACTTCAGGCTCGATCACGCTGAGCACCGGCTCCCCTCAAGGCTGTGTGCTCAGCCCGCTGTTGTTCACATTGCTCACACATGACTGTGCTGCCAGATTCAGGGACAATAAGATCATAAAATTCGCGGATGACACAACAGTGGTGGGACTCATCAGCGGAGATGACGAATCAATGTACAGGGAGGAAGTAAAACAACTAGTGGACTGGTGCGGCAAAAATAATCTAGAATTAAATGTCGACAAAACAAAGGAGATGGTTGTCGACTTCAGGAGGGCGCAGCCAAAACATACACCCCTCAACATCAGTGGCACCACGGTGGAGAGAGTGGAGAGCATAAAGTTCCTCGGTGTGCAAATTACAGACAGCCTCACCTGGTCCAGGAACACCACTGGGACCGTCAAACAGGCCCATCAGCGACTGCACTTCCTGAGGAAACTAAAACAGGCCTCACTCCCCACCAACATCCTCAGGACTTTTTACAGGGGTACGGTGGAGTCTGTACTCACGTACTGCATAAATACGTGGTACTCCACCTGCAACTGCTCGAACAGGAAGGCTCTGCAGAGGGTAGTGAGGGGAGCAGAGAGGATCATTGGCGTCTCCCTACCCTCGGTACAAGAACTGTTCCAGAGCCGCTGTCTGAAAAAAGCTCAGAGAATTGCTAAGGACAAACTGCACCCCCTCCACATACACCTGGATCTCCTGCCATCAGGCAAGAGATATCGCAGCATCAAAGCCCGGACTACCAGACGGCTAAACAGCTTCCTGCCACAGGCTGTGAGGCTGCTAAACAGTCACTCAGTACTCACAGTCACCTGATTCTGCAGCTTGGCACGGCCACTTTAATAACTGGCACTGGCCACTCAAATCAGCTGCCCTGGACATTTTAATGATTGTTTTTACTGTATTTTAACGTTGTTGTTTTACCTGCTTTTAACTATTTATACTGTTTCATCAGGGACTGGATTGTTTTTAGTGTTATTATGTGTGAAATGTTTTAAATTTCATGTGCGATGCTCGGTATTCCCTGGGAAATGTCTTTTCATTTTGCACTGTACAACTGTTGCTTGCAAGATGACAATAAAGGTTGATTGATTGATTGATTGATTGATTGATTGATTGATTGATTGATTGGAGGGTGTTACATCGCAAGCTCGATCTTTGGCAATTGGAAAGATCTTGGGGTGTCTCGAATTGAGTCACCTGCCACTGGATACCTAGCCTCTAATCTGCTCTTGTGTCCACAATATTTATTTGACTTGACCACCGCAGTTTCTGGTAAATGTTTTCCAGTTGATGTCTATTGACTCCATTTTCTCAAGGACTTGTTGGGATTCTACTTTAATGTCAAGATGGCCACTCGCACCCCAGCTCGGCATTCAACGTTTTGGATCAAAGATAGACACAAAATGCTGGAGTAACTCAGCAGGTCAGGCAGCATCTCTGGTGAAATGGAATAGGAGACGTTTCGGGTCGAGAACCTTCATCAGATAAGGGGTCTTGACCTGAAACGTCACCTATTCCATTTCTGCAGAGATGCTGCCTGACCTGCGGAGTTACTCCAGCAATTTGTATATATCGTCAGTGTAATCCTTCTAACACGTTCAGCTTTTTCGTCCAAGTTTGGCCCGGGTTTATCATGAGGTCAGGGGCCAAGTGGTCCTGACATGATTCAAACTAAACATTAGTGAGTAGGTTTTTGTAAGTGCCACTGGACAGCATGTCAAGCAACTTGACACTTCAGAGCACACTAATTGGACAGTGATTAGTCAGATTGCATTCATCCTGTTTTATGTGAATGGGGCATATCTGGGTTATTTTCCATATTATCTGAAGCAATGCAGTGTAGGGGGAACAACTGTGTCAGAATCATAATACTGCAGCTGGGAGTTGCTTATTCCAATGGCCTTTGCTGAATCCAGCGTTTAGACCATTTTGTGATACCCTATGGAGTAAATCAAATTCATTAGAGACTGAATTCTGTAATAGTGGGAGTCTCTTGAGCAAACTGAGAGAGATCATCCATTTGGCACAGAAGTGTAATAGAGCAAATAAAACAAAAAAGAACTTCAGAAATATAGGAATGGGCTGTGGATTGGGTGGAGACAAGGCAGATGAAATTTATTGCTGAGAAATGTGAAATATCTTGGAAGGAAGAATGAGAAACAATCTATCGGACCTCAACAGCACTTTTCTGAAATGGGCTTAAGAGCAGACATATTTTAGAATATGTGCGGAATATCATTGAAAGTGGCCGAGCAGGTTGAACAAGGGACCCGGAAAGTATTTGTGATCCAAGTACAAAACAAAATGTGTTTCCCAAAACATTGGTTCAATCACAAATGGAGAATTGTCTACTCATGGTTACCATACTTTAGTAGGAAAATGTTAAGTGCTTGGGAGGGAGTTCAGAAGAGTTATACTGGAATGATTACAGAAAACCGGAAGCGGCGGCGCTGGGAACGGCTGCGGCTCGCCTGCAGTCCGTTTGTCTTTACTTTTTTGTGTTGTTTTTTTTCGTTTTGTGTAGTTGCCTTTTTGGTTTTTAGGTTGTGTTTATGTGGGGGGGGGGGTGGGTGGTTGAAACGGGGTTTGCTGTCTCTCCCTTGGGGGGAATACGACTTTTTCGTCGTATCCCCCCTCTCTGCCTCCGTCTGCGCTGAGGCCTAATGGCGGAGCTGGCGACCTCGGGACTCCGGAGGCAGCCTGTCAGGACTTGCCCTGGGTTCGCTCCCGTGAGGGCGGCCCAGCTCGGGGCTGGAATTGCGCTCCCGTGAGGACGGCCTGGCGAGGGGCCGAGACTCTCCCGCGAGGGGCTGTGGCACTCCCGTCGGAGTGGCCCAGCCCAAGGGAGGAACGGCACTCCTGTCTGAGTGGCCCAGCCCGAGGGAGGAACGGCACTCCCGTCGGAGTGGCCCAGCCCGAGGGTGGAACGGC
The DNA here is from genome assembly GCF_010909765.2 of Amblyraja radiata. Classification (NCBI taxonomy): domain Eukaryota; kingdom Metazoa; phylum Chordata; class Chondrichthyes; order Rajiformes; family Rajidae; genus Amblyraja; species Amblyraja radiata. Next base: position 14,899,068 of record NC_045957.1, read on the forward strand.
ACTCCCGTCGGAGTGGCCCAGCCCGAGGGAGGAACGGCACTCCCGTCGGAGTGGCCCAGCCCGAGGGAGAACGGCACTCCCGTCGGAGTAGCCCAGCCCGAGGGAGAACGGCACTCCCGTCGGAGTGGCCCAGCCCGAGGGAGAACGGCACTCCCGTCGGAGTGGCCCAGCCCGAGGGTGGAACGGCACTCCCGTCGGAGTGGCCCAGCTCGAGGGAGGAACGGCACTCACGTGAGGGCGATCCGGCTCGGGGCTGGAACGGTGCTCCGGTGGCTGGGACGGCATTCTGGCGGCGGTGACCTGAGTCTTGGGTTCAGCCGCGGGACAGCGGCTGCGTATGCTGGACTGGAGGGCGGCAGCTTCGACCACCCCCGGGCCGCGGTGTTTGAGCCGGCCCGTTGCAGGGTTCGGTGAGCCGCGGGACTGTTGTGCCATCGCCCGGTGGGGAATCGCCTCAGCGCAGAGGGAGAAGAGGAGGGAAGAGACAGTAACCCTAAGATTTTTTGCCTCCACCACAGTGAGGAGGTGCTTGGTGGATACACTGTGGTGGACGTTAATTTGTGTTTACTGTTGTTTATTATTGTATGATGTATGTATGACTGCAGGCACAACATTTCGTTCAGACCGTAAGGTCTGAATGACAATAAAGGGATTCAATTCAATTCAATTCAATTCAATGAGGGCCTTTAGTTATATGAACTGTCTGTAGAACTATATATGACCTTCTTCCATGCCATAACATTTTTATGAATTCTGTGAGATGATTGGATTTTTTTTGTGACATTATTCCAATATCTTGGTAATTTAACAAGGGTGACATCTGATTTATTTCTAACGAGCCAATGTTAGAAAGAACTCAAGGGTCTACTTGAAGCCCCGTTGTAAGCCCCCATACCTGATCTATCCCTCTCAGTGTATAAAATCATGAGAGGAATAGATCGGGTAGGCGCACAGTTTCATGCCCAGAGTAGGTGAATCGAGGACCAGAGAACGTAGGTTTAAGGTGAAGGGGAAAAGATTTTATAGGAATCTGAGGGGTGACCTTTTCACACAAAGGGTGGTGGGTGTATGGAACAAGCTGCCAGAGGAGGTAGTTGAGGCAGGGACTATCCCAACGTTTAAGAAACAGTCAGACAGGTACATGGATAGGACAGGTTTGGAGGATTCCTATTACATCTTTTCCTCTTCACCTTAAAGACCACCAGGGGCGCTGGGGAGATGGCAGCCCTGCCGGCAGGCTGTACGTTTTCCTTTCTTTTTGTTATTTTTTAGTGCATTAAAAGTTTGTTTGAATGTTCTTTGGTATGTTTTATGTGGGGGGAGGGGGGAGGGGATCGGGGGAAACTTTTTTTTTCAAGTTCTTACCTTGCCGGAGATATGATTATTTTTCGGATCACATTCTCCGGGCTCTGCGGCCTACCATAGCCTGAGCTGGAAGCCGCCTCGGACTGTCGTGAGCCGCACCATGGGGCGCGGACTTAACATCGGATCGGATCCCTTGCCTGGGATCGCTCCCACCGCTACCACCGTGGAACCAACACCATGGGCTTGCAGTCTCGGGTGAGGCTGAGTCGGGAGCTCCAATGCCGCGGAAGGGTCGACCAGCCCCGACGCGAGGTTTGATCGCCCGGTGCGGGGGAGCTGACATTCCCTCTATGCGGGAGCAGATCGCCTAGATGCGGAGGGCCCGAACGCCGCCGGCTACGGGAATCAAGATCATCCCGTCAACGGAGGGCTCAAGGCCCCCAACCGAGGAAGAACAAAAGGAAGGACGTACTTTATTTCGCCTTCCATCACAGTGAGGAATGTATAGGAGTCACTGTGGTGGATGTTTATGTTAAAATGTGTTTTTGAGTGATATGGTGCTTTTAATTGTATGACTGACCTGGCCAATGCAAAACATACTTGGCAAATAAAGTGTGATTCTGATTCTGATTCTGATATGGACCGAACGCAGGCACATGGGACTGGTGTAGCTGGGAAGTTGGCCGGTGTGGGCAAATTGGGGTGAAGGGCCTGTTTCCACACTGTATCACTACATGACACTATCTCTTAGGAATGGTTGGCCTATGACTGATTGAAGTGGAGAAGCAGCATTTAGAATGGCATTGAGAACCTCCATGAACTTATGAATTTATGAATTTATGAAAGGGATTAATAAAATCTGGTAACACTGAGAGGATCCACAGAAATGGTGGGAGGATGGGCCCACTTCAGCAACAGCATATGCACCCGCCATTTAGGCACCCCCTGCCTCATCTGTGGAAGGGACTGCAGCTCTCCCATTGGCCTCATAGGTCATCTCAGATCCCATGGAAAAACTGAGTGCACGGAAAAAAATCGCCCACTAGAAGAAGAATTTTGCTTTACCTTGGAGAGTTTCCGGCACAAGTGATCCTCCCATCCATCAGCTGGAGGTTTTTCAGGTAGGAACACCCAGTCTGCACCACAGGCCAACGCGCTCACCAGAGCAAGGTAGCTGGAGCACAAACACACTTTATAGAAACATGGAAACATAGAAAATAGGTGCAGGAGTAGGCCATTCAGCCCCTCGAGTCAGCACCGCCTTTCAATATGATCATGGCTGATCATCCAAAATCTGTACCCCAATCCTGCTTTCTTCCCATATCCCTTGATTCCATTAGTCCTAAGAGCCAAATCTAATTATCTCTTGAAAACATCCAGCGAATTGGCCTCCACTGCCTTCTGTGGCAGAGAATTCTCTGGGTGAAAACATTTTTCCTCATCTCAGTCCTAAATGGCCTACCCCTTATTCTTAAACTGTGGCCCCTGGTCTGGACTCCCCCAACAAGGGAAACATTTTTCCTGCATCTAGCCTGTCCAATCCATTAAGAATATCATGTGTCAATAAGATACCCTCTCATCCTTCTCGATTCCAGTGAATATCAGCCCAGTCGATCCATTGTTTCATCATATGTCAGTCCCGCCATCCCGGAAATTGATCTGGCAAATCTACACTGCACTCCCTCAATAGCAAGAATGTCCTTCCTCAAATTAGGAGACCAAAACTGCACACAATATTGAATTTTAAATTATGAATTAAAAAAAAGCTTATTTTTATCACGTGTCAGAATCACCATGAGTCAGAAGTTACAGTGTTTGCTCACCCACAATGGCGACCCATCACTTCCAGCACAAACGTCCTCTGGTGGCTGTGAACAAAATGGTGACAGAATTACTCAGCGCAAATCCTACGGCTCAGTCCACCTGGACCTACCTGATCTCCCAGTTGCTAAACACTTTAACTCTCCTTCCCATTCCTACACTGACCTTTCTGTCCTAGGACTCCTCCATTGTCCGAGTGAGGCCAAACGCAAATTGGAGGAATAGCATCTCATATTTCGTTTAGCGGCTGACAACCCAGTGATATGAATATTGATTTCTCAAAAACCAAGTATCCCTGCATTCTCTCTCTCTCCATCCCTCTCCCACCCAAGTCTCACCAGCTTCTTGTTCTCACCCAACAAACAGCTAATAATGGCATGTTTCCTTTATCATTGTTACTTTTTTGCATATATTTCATTCATTGTTCTTTATCTCTCTAAATTGTCATCTATATCTTTTGTTTCCCTTTCCCGTGACTTTCAGCCTGAAGAAGAGTCTCGACCCGAAATATCACTCATTTGTTCTCTCCAGAGATGCTGCCTGTCCCGCTGAGTTACTCCAGCTTTTTGTGTCTACCTTCCCTCTCATACATGCTTCCCCAAGATAGTTTAGTTTATTGTCATGTGTACCGAGGTACAGAGAAAAGCTTTTGTTGCGTGCTATCCAGTCAGCGGAATGACAATACTTGATTATAATTGACCCATTTGTAGTGTACAGATACACGATCAGGGAATAACGTTTAGTGCAAGGTAAAGCCAGCAAAGTCCGATCAAGGATAGTCCAAGGGTCACCAAAGAGGTAGATAGTAGTTCAGCACTGCTCTCTGTTTGTGGTAGGATGATTCAGTTGCCTGATAATAGCTGGGAAAAAACTGTCTGCAGCAAAAGGCGATTGTTATTAAGCACAGCCCATTCCATCTTTCTGTATAATATTCCTGGAAAACCTTTGGCTCTTTAAAACAATGAAAATAGTATGGCCAGGGTCAAAATGATAATAAAACAGCAAATTCTGGAAATCACTGATAGTGTCAGAGTGATATAGCGTGGAAACAGGTCCTTCTGCCCAACTTGCCCACACCGACCAACATGTCTCATCTGCACCAATCCCGCCTGCCGGCGTTTGGCCCATATCCTTCAAAACCAGGGGTCGGCAACCTTGTTCTGCATAGGGGCCGGGACACATGTCTGTGAGCGGATGGCAGACCACATCTATCACGTGTACACATGGATCCCGCCCCCTTCCCGCCCCGGTTGGCAGGCATCAAATCATGTGTTTACAGAAGGTAGACAAAAGTCCTGGAGTAACTCAGTGGGTGAGGCAGTCTCATGCAATCCTTGCATGTCTCACCCGCTGAGTTTCGCCAGCACCACCATTCAATATGATCATCCAGAATCAGTACCCCTTTCCTGCTTTCTCTCCATATCCCTTGATTCCTTTAGCCCTAAGAGCTATATCTAACTCGCTCTTGAAAACATCCAGTGAATCGGCCTCCACTGCCTTCTGTGGTAGCAAATTCCAGATTCACAACTCTCTGGGTGAAAATATTTTTCCTCATCTCAGTCCTACCCCTTATTCTTGAACTCCCCCAACATCGGGAACATTTTTCCTGCAACTAGCCTGTCCAATCCCTTTAGAATTGTATATGTTTCTATAAGATCCTCTCTCATTCTTCTAAAGTCCAGTGAATATAAGCCCTTATCAGCCTGCAACACATCACTATCAGCTCGGGAGAGCTTAGATCTATTTAGAGATGCAGAATGGAAAGTGTTATCCCACTTTCACATCCACTCCCTACATATTATGGGCAACACCACCATTTGTTATCCAATCTCAGTTGCCCCCCCCCCTCCCCCACCACAACCTTTCACAAATTTAGTTTATAGTTTAGTTTATAGATACAGGGTGGAAACAGGTCTTTCGGCCTAACAAGTCTGCGCCAACCAGCATTCCCCGCACATTAACATTACCCTACACACTAGGGATAATTTAAAAAATCCAATTAACCTAGGGACAATTTACAATTTTATCAAGCCTATAAACCTACGAACCTTTATGTCTTTAAGTTGTAGGGAGCCAGCTGGAGCTCCCAGGAAAAACTCACGCCATCACAGGGAGAACGTATAAACTCTGACTGGACAGCACCTGTAATCGGGTTCGAACCCGGGTCTCTGGCGCTGTGAGGCAGCAACTCTACCGCTGTGCCACCGTGCTGCCCTGAATCTTCCCTTTTGTTCTCCCTGCCCGGCATCTTTTTCTGCAACTTCTAAGGTCGTTTCATCTCACATTTTTCCCTTTGCTAATGTAAACATTAATCACGTTTTTCTCTCTCAACTGATATGGTATGATCTTCTGAGTATTTCCAGCATTTTCGGTTTTTATTTGTGTATTTGTTTTATTTCAGATCTTTGGCAACTGCTGTATTTTTCTTTTGGGTGAAAATGATATCAGTGTATCTTCTATGTAAACATGCCAGATGGGTGTGAATGCCGGCTCCATCAATAAAAAGCACATACACCATGTACAAAAGTACTGCTCTGATTCTCTGGGGAAATAGGTTACACAGGGAGGACGGTGGTGCAGCTGGCAGAGCTGCCTGACAGCGCCAGAGACCCGGGTTCGATCCTGACTACGGGTGCTGTCTGTACAGAGTTTGTACGTTCTCCCCATAACCTGAGTGGACTATCTCTGAGACCTTTGGTTTCCTCCCACACTCCAAAGACGTACAGGTTTGTAGGATCATTGGCTTGGTATAAATGTACAATTTATAGGCTAGATGCAGGAAAAATGACTGAGAGAAAAGAGATAGATGGTGTCAGTGATATGAGTCAAGCAAAATGGCAAAAGAGCGATGGCTCCAGTTTTGTTCAACCTTCAGGACTGCTGTACTGACTATGGTGCTTTCAAAGAGTCAAGTGATTTACTGGTTTTCGTCTGTTCTTTAACATTTGGCAGCAGGCAACAGTTTTAATTTGGAGTTCACAAACATTCTGAAAAAACGCAAATATCCCATCAAACCTGCTGCTAGGCACTAAATATAATCAGCACCCAACAATCCAGGGCTCATTAAACTGCTGAACAAGCAAGATAGGATGCGGGAGCTCCACTGTGTAATGTAATCAGGTTCCACCAATAAAGACTTTTGCTGGAACCTGAGCAGAAAACGGTGGATATGTTCAGCTCATTGACAGCATCTATGGAGTGGCTTAAAAAATGTATGTAGCAGGTCGAGGACACTTCATCAGAGTTCTATCAAAAACAAAGGGTCTTTAACTTGGAACATGAATTCTGTTTCTCTTTCCACCGATGCTGCCAGGCCTACTGAGTTTTTCCAGCATTTTGCTTTAGATTTGCAGTATCATTCATTCCCATCCACACATCCACACATACTGAAGGCAATGTGCTCCATGTATAAATTACACAGTGGTTACTCCACCCAGTCAACTCAGAGGGCACCTCCAACCTCAAAATTAATAACGGCATCAGTGTCTGGGAAAACCACCTTTGCCAGCTTCCCTTCAAAATAGCTTGCCGTCCTGACTTGGAAATATATTGCTGTGCCTCCAACATCACTGGGTCTACATCCTGGATCTACTTGCACATTGTTGCTGTGGGGTGCACCCTCAACAAAAGGATTGAAGCAGATCAAGGGTGATTATGTTGGGCAAAAAATGCCAGTGATGCTCAGATCCTAACAAAAGAATAAATGAAAATACTGTCGACATTTGATCTCTGGGGCGGGAGATTGCAATCTTCACGTGGTCCACCCTGTTTCGACTAATGCAATCAACCCGACATGCACAAACAAATAGAACAAATAGAACAGGTTGTCCTACAACATTAGGCTGTGCACGCCATACGCAAGACGAAGATTTGATCTCTGAACAGAAATTTCATCAGTTGTACGAAGCGCTTTTTTTCAAAAGTCATAGACATATTGTCTATCATAGAAATCTGTACCCACTTGTAAGAACAGAAATCTGCCATTTTTACATTTATACTGCAGGAAAAGATGGCAGGCGTCAAGTATTAATCTCTCTTGGTTTTTTGTCTGGTACTTGGTAATTGGTTTAATGTCACGTATGGCACCACAGGTGGATAGAGTGGTGATGAAGGCTTTTTGCCTTTCATCAGTCAGTGAAATTAGTATAGAAGTTGAGACATTAAGTTACAGTGGTGCACAATGTTAGTTAGGCCATCCAACAGCATAAACAGGAAGTCCCCACATACAAACTGTGAGGTCCTGCTAAACGTTTTTTTTCACACAAAGGTTGGTGGGTGTATGGGACAAGCTGCCAGATGAGGTAGTTGAGGCCTACAGTAACTGGCAGGGTAGCAAATCAAATACTTGGCATTACTAAAAAAAAATACCTTGGCATTACAGATGTGTCTTTTTACAGTACTGGAGAGATTTTGAGGAACAAGATTACTATTTAGTTTTTTTACACCAATACACTGTTCTTAACAAAAATCTACCTATCATGTGAAACCTTATAAATAACAGATATAAATTAGATATCTTCAAGACCGAAAATGAAAAACTTTTTTCATGACTGACAAATCTTCATCGTTTTACCACATTGGACACCAAAAATGTGATATTAAAAACTCTGCCACATTTAGTCATGAATATTTAATTCATAAATAAACTTCATATGGCCCCTCATACATATACGTTTTGATAATGATCTGGGGAAATATCTTCATCAATACCAGGAGAAAAATACAGTAACATAAAGATAATACAGTACAGTAAAGATCCCGTAACGGTCGTTGTGCTTCGTGTCCATTGTCACAACGACCGTTATCGGGGTCGGTACGTCCGTAAGTTAAATCACGGAGGCTCCAAACTAATGCTTTTCAAAAACTCAACGAGGTATCCTATGGTAGTAGCGATTTTTGGGTGAGTTAAATATTTTTTCTTATTTTCTAATTTAACATATCAAAAACATTATGGCGTCAAAAACGCAATGACCATTTACGATATATTTTCCGACTTTTTAAAATAAAACTTTTTTAAATGTTGGACATAAATTGGTCATCAAAACTAAAAAATGGAGCCAATCTTCAATTTGGTACCACACTGTCTCTTGTTTTCCTTTCGTATGGACCAAGTCGCTAATTTCATCCCTTCGTGTCAACTTTGGGAAGCTCCGCAACGACCATTACGGAGACATTTTACGTACTAAAAAATCAGTCCAAATCAAACATTTTGACAAATCATCGGCCATTGATATAGCTCATAAGGTAATGTACCGTTTAGATCACGTTGATGAAAATGTTTGGGTTTTGCTAATAATATAACGTTCATTTTCTGGGACACCTAGACTTTTAGTGTCCACCACAACGTACGTTTGTGTGTATGATGTGTAACGTGTGTTGCGGTGTCCACTCTGATGGATGCAGTATTCTACTACATGATCAGTGGAATGAAGTGGAAACGGTGTTTGCAATTTTATTGTACCATGTGGTATTCATAAACATAGAAAGGAATAAGAAATACGTGCGCTTACTGTGCCAACCAGGTCACTGGTGGACACCACGTGACAGCTGTTACACAAAATGTATTTGTGTATTCTGGAGCCATTTTTGGAAACTTGCCATCAATATGCTTTCTTTTCTTATATTTGTTGTCATGAACCCAATAAAATGCTTGTCAATTTTTTTTGAAGGAATTTGACATTTGACCCCCTTTGTCACATTTTTGTGTTCAGTATTGTAAAAGACACATATAAAACAAAAATAAATACACCACATATTACTTCAACTGTCTCGATACGATATTTCTCAAATTTGTTCTTAATGCCGCCATAAAATATTGAATGTGACCCGGAGACACAACAAACTGCAGATGCTGGAATTTGGAGCAATAAACATTATAATGGACTGAGCGGCAACAAAGGGAGGTGTTGAATTGTCAATGTTTCCAGTTGAAACCCTGCATCAGGACTGAGAGTGGGGAGCAAAATTAGCCTATGTAAAAAGGAGAGGGGTGGTGGTGAGACTAGGACAGATGGACCAAGTAGGGATGAAAAATGATGGGACGATGGAGCCGGGTTGGGGAAGAGGGATAGAATAGAATAGAATGCCTTTTATTGTCATTCAAACAGCTTGGTTTGAACGAAATTGCATGTTCTACAGTCTTACAATACAAAAAAAACCCAAGACCCACACTTAACACAATTTACACAAACATCCATCACAGTGAATCTCCAACACCTCCTCACTGTGATGGAAGGCAAAGTCTTATCTCTTCCCTTTGTTCTTATCCCGCGGTCCAGCAGTCCAACTGCAGCATCGAGGCGACTGGGGCTCCCGATGTTAAAGCCCCCGGCGGGCGATGGTAAGTCCCGCGGCCATTAAGCCGCGCGGGGTGATGTTAGGCCCCGCTCCGAGTCCTTTAAACCCCGCGATTCCAGCAGGGTAAGTTGCCGTTGCGGGAGCTCCGAAATGCGGTCTCCCTCCAGGGACCTGCGAGATCCCGATGTTACCATCCACCGGGCCTGCGGCCGGAGCCTCCGAAGCTCCGAAGTCGGGTCGCGGCCGCGCGTCACCACAGCTCCTCCCTCTCCGAAGACGGCCATCCGCGATGTCAAGTCCGCAGACTCCGCGACTGGTGCTCTCAGGTTGGTGCCGGCCGGAGGCCACCGCCGGCTCCACGATGTTAGGCCCAACGACATCGGAGACCCGACAGGGAAAAATCCGGGTCACCGTACAGGGAAGAGACTAACGATTTCCCCCCCACCCCCCACATGTACACAGCTAAAGAAAAATAATAAAAACTAGAGTCAAGACATACATTTAACAAAACAGACGGACTGTAGTCGAGCCGCTGCCGTTGGCGCCGCCACACCACAGGTGGAGTTAGGAGACAGGTGTTCGATCAATGAAGGCAGACATAACAAAGGGCAAATGGAACCAGGCGGAGGGGAGTTGAGGGTGAGGGTAGACGCAGCTCGGAGGGTGATAAGCTGGAACGTAAAAGCTACCAGCGCTGGATATGGAAAGTTATCATGGCAACTATTAGCAGAGAGGCAAAGAGTAGACGGCACCAGAGAGAGAACCAGATAAAGGAAGGTCTTTAAAACCCCGGATGCCTGGACGTGAGTTAGTCATTCTGCAAGATCGCGAGGGAGAGGCCATTCTAAGCTGTGAATCAACTGAACTGTGAATCTGCAATTTCCTAAAAGAACGTCCTTTAATTCTGAGGCTCCGACCTCTGGTCCTCGACTCTTCCACTAGTGGAAACATCCTCCCCACATCCACTCTATCCACTATCTATGCCTTTCACTATTCAGTAAGTTTCATTGAGGTCCCCCTCCCCTCATCTTTCTAACCTGCGAGTCGAGGCCAAGTGCCGTGAAACGCTCATCATATGTTAATGTAATTAGATTGAAACAACACTCTATCCAAGCCTTTCACTGTTCCTAAACAAAACGTCCGTCTTGGTGTGCTGGATTTACCTCTGGGCTGTGGTCATGATGGCATCCACCACTTCAATGATACGATGCAGTGCCGAGTCAGTGCCTATGGTCATATCTGTCCCACAGAAATCGTTGTCGATGGAGCCTACCATGCCCACGATATTTAAGTGGCTGTACTTGTCAGCTGTTTCCTCGTCAATTTTACCTGAGTAAGGTGGAAAAAATAACATTATAAAAGGCCCACGACAGTCGGCACCAACATTTCACCCAGTAAATCAGATTAGCGTGCATACATGCTGATGATGAGGTTATAGCAAGGAACTTAAAATCAGTATTTATTTTTTAGCCCTGCAAAGAAAGCTGACCGTAATCTATTGCAATAAACTGATCGTGATGTCTGTGTCGGCATTTTAATCAGCAAAAGCAGTCACTTTATTACATTGTTATGCTCCAGGGCTCTTTAATTCTTGTAGGGTTTTCTTTATTGGAAAAGCAAACAGCAGTTCAATATCATCCACTATGCAATGGAAATAAACTGCGATTATATCAACATTATGGCCATTTACTATTCCCCTGGAATGGAGGAGGATAAAGTTGCAGTAACTACACCCTCTGAACGGGCCGTGGTGGTTGTGAAACATAGAAACATAGACAATAGGTGCAGGAGTTGGCCATTCGGCCTTTCTAGCCTGCACTGCCATTCAATATGATCATGGCTGATCATCCAACTCAGTATCCTGTACCTGCCTTCTCTCCATACCCCCTGATCCCTTTAGCCACAAGGGCCACATCTAACTCCCTCTTAAATATAGCCAATGGACTGGCCTCGACTACCTTCTGTGGCAGAGAATTCCACAGGGGATGGCAGCTATCTGGCCTTGGGAAGGATGTCAGTCGTTCAGTTCAGTTTAGTTTAGTTTAGAGATACAGCGGGGAAACAGGCCCTTCGGCCCACCGGGTCCGCACCAACCAGCGATCCCCGCACACTAACACTATCCTACACACACTAGGGACAATTTACACATACACCAAGCCAATTAACCTACAAACCTGTACGTCTTTGGAATGTGGGAGGAAACCGAAGCACCTGGAGAAAACGGGCGAGAAAATGGTACAGCAGTAGAATTTCTGCCTTACAGCGCCAGAGACCCGGGTTCAATCCTGACTACGGGTGCTGTCTGTATGGAGTTTGTACGTTCTCCCTGTGACCGCGTGGGTTTTCTCCAAGATCTTCGGTTTCCTCCCACACTCTCCAAAGACGTTTGGGTATGTAGGTAAATTGGCTTGGTAAATGTAAAAATTGTCCCTAGTGTGTGTAGGACAGTGTTAATGTGCGGGCCGGCGTGGACCAGGTGGGCCGAGGGGCCTGTTTCCGCAGTGTATCTCTAAAATGCATTTCGTTGTCTCTGTACTGTACACTGACAATGACAATTAAAATTGAATCTGAACTGAACTAAAAACTCACGCCGTCACGAGGAGAACGTACAAACTCCGTACAGTCAGCACCAGTAGTCAGGATCGAACCGGGATCCCTGGAACTATAAGGTAGCAACTCTACTGCTGCGCCACCATGGATTTAGATGAAAGGAGCTTTTAAAGCAGCTGAAGGGAGATGACAACAACCATGTTTAGCAGACATTTGTTTTTAAATGGTGTTACGTTTGGGACTATTGGAGCAGATATCTTGTCCTCCATCCCCCAAAATGATTCCTTCCTTTCTTTTAAACTAGCCCATCTCTCTACCCACCTACAATCCTCCCAATCCCTCAACGTCTAGTTCTTCCCAATATTCTCCCCTCGCTTGCTCCCACCAAATACCGGGATCACTTTCTTCCTCCTCTCCGAATCCCAGCACCAAAAACTTTGGGCAGCTTTTGAAATCAGAGCCAAGAAAGGTGAGGTCCCACCATTAAATTCAGCAGGACCTCTTCTTTCCCAGAGCCTCTTGACACCTACTGATCCTAACTCCTCCTTCCCCACTGCCCCGGATATACCGATGAACAATGCCTCATCAAATTCACACCAAAGATTTGGCTGAGACGTTGTGCAGAAAGTAAGGACCTGGATGAGAATTTGAGAATGCAAATCAACTTCTGACTCTGGATTGGGAAGGTGGTCCTCACCAGCAACTAAAAGGCGCGGCACAGTGGCACAGCGGTAGAGTTGCTGCTTTACAGCACCAGAAAACCCGGGTTCGATCCTGACTACAGGTGCTGTCTATACGGAGTTTGTACGTTCTCCCAGTGACCTGCATGGGTTTTCTCCCAGATCTTCGGTTTCCTCCCACATTCCAAAGACGTACAGGTTTGTAGGTTAATTGGCTAGGTTAATTGTCCTCAGTGTGTGTAGGATAGTGTTACTGTGCGTGAATGGCTGGTCTGTGCAGACTTGGTGGGCTTGAAGGGTCTGTTTCCACGTTGTATCTCTAAACTAAACTATACTAAATTAAACTAAACTAAACTAAACTAAACTAAACTAACTAAACTAAACTAAAAGGCATAGATAGGATATACAGCCAGAAACATTTTCCCAGTGTAGAAGTATCTAACACTTTAGGGCATAGCTTTAAGATGAGAGGGAAAAGTTTAATGGAGATGTGCAGGGCACATTTTTTTATACTGGGGGTAATGGAGACCTGGAATGCATTGGCAAGGGTGGTGATGGAGGTAAATATGATAGTGGTGTTTAAGAGCCAAATAGATAGGCAAATGGATGTGCAGGAATAGAGGTACATGGATCAGGTACAGGCAGATGAGATCACTTCAGCTGGGCATCATGTTTGGCGTAGACATTGTGCGGAGAAGGCAATGAGGCACAGGTTTCTGTGCTATAACTCTTTCTTCTATGTTCAATGTTCGGTGAAAGAGGTGAACAGTATCTATGCAAACTGTAGGGGTTTGGGGTGTAAGTGGGTCGCTAACCTTAATAGCTGTGAAGTGGATGGATTTTCTTCAGAAATGTTAAGAATATTATCTCCTTTGTGCATGGAAATCCCCTTAGAATAAAAAGGACTGCTGGGCTCAACAGAAATAAGATCACAGGATAGATCATGCAGAGGAATGTATGGAGGAGAAACACAAACGTTAGGGTCACCATCGTCCGTGAGCTCCTTCAGTAGTCCTTGCCAATCCTCACGAAAATGATTGGCTCCAGTTAAACTGCCATCTCCACCGATCACGCAGAGGTTTGTTATCCCGTACTTCACCAGGTTGTAGGCGGCCCTGAGTCGACCCTCGTGGGTCCGGAACTCCTTGCAACGTGCGCTCCCAATGACAGTCCCCCCCTAAAAAGACAAAGACCATCAGGTTCAATGCCAAGCCACCACGCTTGGTCCAATGCAAAACCACCCTGCGTGTGAACTGTGAGGAGGATGCTATGAGAATGCAGGGTGACTTGGACAGGTTGGGGGAGTGGGCAGATGCATGGCAGATGACGTTTAATGCGGATAAATGTGAGGTTATCCAATTTGGTAGCAAAAACAGAAAGGTAGATTACTATCTAAATGGCGTCAAGTTGGGAAAAGGGAAAGTACAACGGGATCTGGGGGTCCTTGTACATCAGTCTATGAAAGTAAGCATGCAGGTACAGCAGGCAGTGAAGAAATCGAATGGCATGTTTGCCTTTATAACAAGAGGAATCGAATATAGGAGCAAAGAGGTCCTTCTGCAGTCGTACAGAGCACTAGTGAGACCACACCTGGGGTATTGTGCGCAGTTTTGGTCCCCTAATTTGAGGAAGGACATTCGTGCTATTGAGGGAGTGCAGCGTAGGTTTACAAGGTTAATTCCCGGGATGGCGGGACTGTCATATGCTGAGAGAATGGAGCAGCTGGGCTTGTACACTCTGGAGTTTAGAAGGATGAGAGTGGATTTCATTGAAACATATAAGATTGTTAAGGGCTTGGACAGGCTAGAGGCAGGAAACATGTTCCCGATGTTGGGGGAGTCCAGAACCAGGGGCCAAAGTTTAAGAATAAGGAGTAAGCCATTTAGAACGGAGACGAGGAAACACTTTTTCTCACAGAGAGTGGTGAGTCTCTGGAATTCTCTGCCTCAGAGGGCGGTGGAGGCAGGTTCTCTGGATGCTTTCAAGAGAAAGCTAGAAAGGGCTCTTAAAAATACCGGAGTCAGGGGATATGGGGAGAAGGCAGGAACGGGGTACTGATTGGGGATGATCAGCCATGATCACATTGAATGGCGGTGCTGGCTCGAAGGGCCGAATGGCCTACTCCTGTACCTATTGTCTATTGTCTATTGTCGCCCACATTAAGACAACTTGAAACCATTAAACTTTCCACTTAGCCTAATCACCGGCAGGGCTAAAAACTCGGGGAGCTGGTCTCTCCAGAGGCATTTCGCTTCCCTCTCTGAACTTCAACCCCTGATCAGGATGTCATTACCAGCTCCTCCCAGTCTCCTCTTTGGAATTGTGCAGCAGGATCATCGGGAAAGATTAGTGTCGTTTAGTTTCGGGAGGCGGTCGGAGAGAGGGTGGTCAGGGGAGATTGTGAAATGGAGCCGGCCATGCCCACAATATTTAAGTGGCTGTACCTATGAACTATTTTCGTGTCAATTTCCCCAAGGTGGGGAAGGGAAAAAAAGGATTATAAAAGACACCCAACAATAGTGAGGGTGAGGGTTGGGATCGGGGGATGGAGGGAGGGTGGTTCATTTTGATTTGTTTAGTTTGGTTTATTGTGACGTGTCAGAGGTACAGTGAAAAGCATTTTTGTTGCGTACTAGCCGGTCAGCAGAAATAGACTATACATGATTACAGTCAAGACATTCACAGTGTACAGATATATAGGAGTAGAGGTTTAAAAGGGTGGAGTGGTTAAAGATAGTTTGAAGGTCTACAATGAGATAGAGGGGAGGTCAGGGCCGCTGTCTAGTTGGTGATAAGCATGGCGACAGCTGGGGAGAAACTGTCCATGAGTCTGGAGATAGATAATAAAAGCTGGGGTAACTCAGCGGGATAGGTGGTGTGCGTTTTCACACTTCTGTACCTCTTGCCTGATGGGAGAGGGGAGACGAGGGTGTGACCGGGGTGCGACTGATCCTTGATTATTCTGGTAGCCTTGCCGAGGCAGCGTGAGGTGTAGATGGAGTCAATTTTACAGGTAATGAATGATGGGTTGTCAGCAAGACCCACATCCTGAAAGATTTCAAACAGCGACATCAGCATTTGGAAATACCACAGAGCCCAGAGAACAATGAGATATTCTGCAGAGGAATTTACACTGACTGCAATTGTCATATTGATGGTGAAATAATTAAGTCCCTAAATCATTTACTGCTGATGAAATAATAGCTTAACTTTTAGTTTTTTTAATACAAATGAAGCATTCCCGGGTTCGATCCCGACTACGGGTGCTGTCTGTACGGAGTTTGTATGTTCTCCCCATGACCTGCATGGGTTTTCTCAGAGATCTTCGGTTTCCTCCCACATTCCAAAGACATACGGGTTTGTAGGCTAATTGGCTTGGTATAAATGTATGAATGTAAAAAAAATTGTCCCTCGCGAGTAGTGTTAGTGTGCAGGGATCGTTGGTCGGCGCGGACTCCGTGGGCCGAAGGCTCAGGAACGTCGGGTGGGCGGCGCGACTCACGTCGCAGCGGCCTCTGCAGTCCGTCTGTCTTTTTTAAATTTTGTGTCTCGTTTGAATGTAGTTTATAGTGTTTGTTTTTTTTAACTGAGTATGTGGGTGGGGGGCGGGGGGGAAACTTTTAAATCTTTTCCCTGTACGGAGAACCCGACCTTTTTTTTGTCGGGTCTCCATTGTCGTTGGGGCCTAGCACCGTGGGCGGCCTCCAACCGGAACGACCTGGGGCTCCAGTCGCGGAGCCTGTGGACTTACCCACCATCGCGGAGCTGGCCGAGTTCGGAGCGGGAGGAGCTGTGGTGGCTCGCTGCTGCGGCCCGACCCCGGAGATTCGGAGGCTCCAGCCGCAGGTCTGGTGGACAGTGACACCGGGAGCCCGCGGGTCCCTGCTGGGAGACCGCTTTTCGGGGCTTCCGCAACGGCGACTTCTCCCGCCCGAGTTGCGGTGTTGAAAAGTACCTGGAGCAGGGCCTTACATCGCCCGGCGCGGCTTTAACAGCCGTGGGACTTGCTAGCGCCCGCTGGGGGCTCCAACACCAAGACCCGGAGCGCGGCCTTAAATCACCCGGCGCGGCTTTAATGGCCGTGGGACTTGCTAGCGCCCGCTGGGGGCTCCAACACCAAGAGCCGGAGCGTGGCCTTACATCACCCGGCGCGGATTTAATGGCCGCGGGACACTTACCATCGCCCGCCGGGGGCTTTGACTCTGACATCGGGAGGAGAATGAGGAGAGCAGGGGAGAGATAAGACTTTGCCTTCCATCACAGTGAGGAGGAGATTCACTGTGATGGATGTTTGTGTAAATTGTGTTGTGTCTTTGTTCTTTTTCTTGTGTGTATGACTGCAGAAACCAAATTTTGTTTCAACCTCAATGAGGTTCAAATGATAACAAATAAATTGTATTGTATTGTATTGTATTGTTTCCACGCTGTATATCTAAACTAAAAACATTCATATTTTTTAAGCACCCTTGCATTTTTACATGAATCTACTCGATGGAGGCCAAGGCTATATTGACTGCCAAGAGGCATTTCCATGAAAAGAATCACGGCTACTTCTGCTATCATTCAACTCAAACACACTGCGGGATTTCCACTTACCATTTGTAAGATACTGGAGACGTTTTCCCATTTTGCTTCCACTATATGATCCCCGCCATCAACCATCCCCTGGTAACCCTGCAAGAGAGAAAAAGCCAGACATTATTGTAATTTAATTAACCTGCGCAGTCTCTGGTTTTGTGTGAAAATAATTCTGGATCTTGTCATGATAATGAGATTTAGCCGTTAGTTGAGCATTAATTTACACTGACGTGCAGCATGGAAACATGCCCTTCAGCATAACCCATCCATGCTGACGTAGATGCTCATCTGCGCTAGTCCTACTTGCCTGAGTCCGACCTCTCTCTCTAAACCTTTTCTAACCATGTATATGACCAAATGCCTTTTATGCGTTATGATTGTAACTGCCTCCACCAGGGCACCACGGTGGCGCAGCGGTAGAGTTGCTGCCTTACAACACTTGCATTGCCAGAGACCTGGGTTCGATCCTATGGGTGCTGTCTGTACGGAGTTTGTACGTTCTCCCAGTGACCGCGTGGGTTTTCTCCAAGATCTTCGGTTCCCTCCCACATTCCAGAGACGTACAGGTTTGTAGATTAACTGGCTTGGTATAAATGTAAATCGTCCCTAGTGTGTGTAGGATAGCGTTAGTGTGCGGGGATCGCTGGTCGGTGTGGGCTCGGTGGGCCAAAGGGCCTGTTTCCCTGCTCTATCTCTAAACTAAACTAAATTAAACTAAACTAAACCAATTCTTCTGGCCACTCGTTTCATGTACGTGCTGCCCTCTGTGTGAAATAGTTGCCCCTCAGGTTTCTATTAAATCTTTTCCCTCCCAACTTATCTCTGTGTCCTCTAGTTCTTGATTTCCCAATACTGGGAATAAGACGGTGTGCATTCATTCACGTTATCATTGCCCACATGATTATTTACATCTTTATTAGGTCACAGTTCATGCTTCAAGCAATAAAGTCCAGCTTGCTCAATCTCTTCCTATAATTCAATCCCAGCAACAACCTCATGAATCTTTTCTGTGCATGTAATTTGCAAATAGAATTCACAGGATCAATAGCTGCCATATCTGAAATAAGGTGCCTTTATCTGCTGTGTTTACCTTTTCTTTGTCCGTGTTACTGCCGCAGTGCAGTGGCAATAATTTGAGTTGACAAGGATTGGATTGAATTGAATGAAAAGATACGGCATGGAAGCAGGTTTTTCAGCCCACCGAGTCCACGTTGATCGATCATCCATCACCCATTCACTCCCATTCTGTATTTCCTGCTTTTGCATCCATCCCCTGCACACTGGAGGCAATTAGCAGAAGGCCAATTAACCTACAAACCTGCACGTCTTTGGGATGTGGGAGGAAACCGGAGCACCTGGGGTAAACCCACAGTCACAGGGAGAACCGTGCACACTTCAAACAGACGGCACCCGAGATCAGGATCAAACATCAGTGGATATTTTTAAGGCAGAGATAGATAGATTCTTAGCTAGTACGGGTGTCAGGGGATATGGGGAGAAGGCAGGAGAATGGGGTTAAGAAGGAGAGATAGATCAGCCATGATTGAATGGCAGAATAGACTTGATGGGCCAAATGGCCTAATTCAGCTCCTATCGCTTATGACTTTATGAACCCAAGTCTCTGGCACGGTGAGGGAGCAGTCCCATCATCCATGCCACTGTGCCAGCCTATTATAAGATTATATAAAAGCAGGGTTACGTTACCCAGTCTGTCCTTGCTGCACTGTAGAACGATAAATTTGTGGATGCTTTTTTCCCTCATCACCTTTTTCCTATATAGCCCCCATGCCCATTGATTTTCAATGTTTTTTTGTTTAAAGATACAGCGCGGAACCAGGCCCTTCGGCCCACCGAATCTGCGCCGACCAGCGATCCCTGCACATTAACACTGTCCTACACACACTAAGGACAATTTACATTTATACCATGCCAATTAACCTACAAACCAGTAAGTTTTTGGAAAGTGGGAGGAAACCGAAGATCTCGGAGAAAACCCAAGCAGGTCACGGGGAGAACGTATAAACTCCGTACAGACAGCACCCGTAGTCGAGATCGAACCTGGGTCTCCGGCGCTGCAAGTGCTGTAAGGCAGCAACTCTACTGCTGTGCCACCATTTATCAATTCAATTAATTAATCGAAAAACCTATCAATGTCTACCTGAATGTACTCAGTGACTGAGTTTCCACTGATCTCTTGAGAGGAGAATTCCAAAATGCATTAACCCACAAGGTGAAGATAATTCTCTTTCTCCTTAATGACCAGTCTCTTATTTTGTCCCCTGATTCTAGACACCAAATGCAGGAGGAATGTCTTCTCGGCATCTACCGAACAGCATAATAATTTTGCATGTTTCGTTATTTTTCACCTCTCATTCTTCCAAACTCGAGAAATGTGACTCTTTACACAGCAACGCTTAAAAAATAGATTTAAAAAAAATCATAATAAGCTCTGTCTACTTTTCTTCCCACTTCCCATTGATGCCCTATTGCCAAAAAGGACTGTGATACACAAGCTTATTGCACTTCATTAATAGGGGACAGAATCACTCCGATTTGAACCTTTCTACCGTGGATGTCATAAACCCCATTTCAGCATTGAGTAGCAATCTGGTTTCTCAATTACAACCCTTCAGTCTAGAAAGAAGGCTATGAAGCTTATTTTGGTAAGTAAGAAGGAACTGGTTTACACTGAAGAGAGATACAAAATGCTGGAGTAACTCAGCGGGAAAGGCAGCATCTCTGGAGAGAAGAAATGGGTGGTGTTTTAAGCTGAGACCTTTCTTCAGACTGAGAGTCAGGGGAGAGGAAGACATAGAGATATGGAAGGGTAAGGTGTGAAAACACAGATCAAATGGGACAATGTCAAGGAAATATAGAATGCTACATTATTAGCTGAGGGGAAGGTGCCAAAGTATTTAATCAGGAGTACAGCTGAACACCTCCGCTCAGTTCACCTAAACCAACTTGATCTCCCGGTTGTTAAACACTTTAACCCTCTCCCATTCCCACACTGACCTTTCTGTCCTGGGCCTCCTCCACTGCCAGAGTGAGGCCCAGCACAAATAGGATGAATAGCACTTCATACTGTATTTCGCTTGGGCAGCTTACACCCCAGCCGTATTAACATTGACATCTCTAACTTCACGTGCACTCAATTTACATCTAATCACAGATTTTGTTGAGCAGGCATCTCAACCATGGGAGAAAGATCACCAATGGAGTCTTTGTGAGATCTACTGTCAGGATGAGCAAGCCAACTTCAGCATCCCAGCATTAAGGCCTTCATTACACTCCTATGGGTCTCATGGACAGGCCGCCTGGTTGAATTGATCAACAAGTGACCAAAAATCAGGCTATTTCCATTTCTGTCACAGCAAGGGATTACCTGGTAGACAAAATAAACGATTCAAAGGTCTTCTCAAAGTCTGCATAAAAGAGTGTAATACCCACAGTGGCGCAGCAGTAAAGTTGCTGCCTTACAGTGCCAGAGACCCAGTTTCATCCTGACTATGGGTGTTGTCTGTACGGAGTTGGTATGTTCTCCATGTGACCATGTGGGTTTTCTCTGGGTGCTCCGACTTCCTCCCACATTCCAAAGACTTGCAGGTTTGTAGGTTAGTTGGCTTCTGTAAAATTGTCCCTCGTGTGTAGGATGGAACTAGTGTCCTCGCTGGTCACTGTGGACTCGGTGGGCCGTAGGGCCTGTTTCCACACTATGTCTGTAAAACTACAACTAAGACTGAACTAAATCCCGACCAGCTCGTATGAATCCTTGGCTCATGACCACTTAAAACCAAAAAAGGGAACTCAGTTAGCATTGAGAACCTCGACTCCATTCCTGGGTGCGCAAAGAAGCCCAGCATAATGAGCAGGTGGTCCGCGCTGTCTCCTGAACTACTTAAGCACCCGCCAGCCACATCAAGCATTTTCTGCCTGTGGAGGTGTGTGCAGGTCCATGTTAACCTCATCCACCACCTGAGATCCACAAACCTGCTGGATGCAACATATCTGAGAGACCTCCTGAAAAGATGGTACATTTCCACCCTTCAGTGTTAGATAACGTAAACATCAGGCAGAATCAATGGGAAGCATCTAGCTTTACCCAAATGTAATAAAAAGGAACTGCAGATGCTGGTTTATACCAAAGATAGACACAGAAATGCTGCCGTAACTCAACGGGTCAGGCAGCATCTCTGGAGAAAATAGATAGGTGACCTTTCGGGTCAGGACCCTTCTTCAGACTAATTGTAATTCGGAGAGGCAAAAATGTCACCTTCCTTTTCAAAATACTTCCTGCTTGAATGCACTAAAAAACAATGTGGGGAAATTGTTTAAACCATTGCTCATCTGCGATTTGTTAAGATATTGAATCTTGATTACATTATTTTATTCAGCTTCCTCAGCTATTGCAATGTGATATATACCTCCACTGACCATTTCTCAATGCAGGTCTATCCAGGATCAATTCTGACATCAGGCCTGGGCCATAAATACTTCTACCCTAACAGCTTGAGTCATTTTATGAGGAGTGATGCAAAAACCAAACAATTGAACTGAGCCGCGAGTAATCATTTTGACGTTATATTTAGAAAGAATATTTCAAAGCCAGGCTGAATATTAAAATCCTTTTAAATAAGACAATCCTCAGGGCTTGTAAAGTTGCCTGAAATAAAGGTAGTAAAATTCAGTTTAAGTTTAGATTGCATGCTGCAATATAAAGAATGACATTCAATGTATCCAATAATGCCTTAGACAAATACAACTGATAAACAGCATTGAAAGGACCAAATGTGGTCAACGGTGAAATCTGGAGAAGCAACATTTTCACCTTTTGTTTTCAAAATGTTTCCCGTTTGAATGCACTCAAACAATAGTTAAATTGCTCTTAGAATTCAGTTATATTTATTCAATGAATTAATTAAGGCTAGATGGTGACAGCAGTCCACATAACACGGTGTGACTTTAGAATGCAGGAGTTCGTGAAGAGCATTGCTACTGCATTGAAGGTGATGGCTTTTCAAGGATCATTAGGTCAAAGTGCACACAGTGCTAAGGATCATAGGTGGGGGGGGGTTGGGGCTGGAGGGGGAACAGCTGCAGGAACATTGATTAAGGAAGCATTCACATTCCTAGCCATGGGGATGGTGCCTAATGGTAAACAATGCAGGGATGTGCCTGCACTATAGTTAGGGAACTCATTCACGCAAAACATTATTGCAGCAGGGTCAATAGGATCATGTAGTTAGGCAAGTGAACATTGCTACAAAACGCACCACAAGTTTGAGCCACTGCCTCAAGGTGACCCAGGTTCAATCCCTGACCTGGTGTGCTGTCTGTGTGGAGTCTGCATGTTCCCCAGGTGACCAGGGGGGGTATCTCCAAGTACTCCCGCTTCACCCCACTTCCTAATGATGTGCGGGTTCTTGGGCGCAGATGTGGTGTAGACGGAGGAATTGGGAGTAGGGGATAGAGTCTTTGCAGGAGGCAGGGTGGGAAGAAATGTAGTCTAGATACCTGTGGGAGTCAGTAGGTTTATAATAGATGTCAGTCGATAGTCTATCTCTGCATGGGTGCAGGAGGCAGCACCGATGCAGTTGTCAATGTAGCAGAGGTAGAGTTTTGGATAGGGCCAGTGTACGCCTGGAACAGGGATTGTTCGATGTACCCTACAAAGAGGCAGGCATAGCTGGGGTCCATACAAGTGCCCATGATTATGCCTTGGATTTGGAGGAAGTGGGAGGAGTCAAAGGAGAAGTTGTTCAGAGTAAGGACCAGCTCGACTAGGCGAAGGAGAATGCTGTCTCTCTACCTCAAGCAAATACTCTCCTCCGCCTAGCTGAGCTGGTTACAGATTAGCTACAGAATTGGGTGGAGTGTTGGCAGATGGAATTTAATCCAAACTAGTGTGGAGTGTTGCACTTCGGAGGTCAAATGTAAGTGGACATTATACATTTAATGGCAAGACCCTTAACAGCGTTGATATACAGATGTACAGAGGAATCTTGGGGTCCAAGTCCATTACTCCCTGAAAGTGGCAATACACTGATTGAGTGGTAAAGAAGGCATATGGTATGCTTGCTTTCATTGGCCAAGACATTGCGTGTACGAGTCAGGAAGTCAGGACAGGCTGGTCCAGGACTTAAGATCTGTCAATGCAGTAGTAGAACCGCTCCATGCCTTGGTGCCAAACCCGGCTCTTATTTTAACTTTGATTCCAGCGGAAGCTAAGATTTTTTCAATTGTAGACCTGCAACATGCCTTCTTCTCATTACCTCTGCACAAGAGCAGCCAGTATCTATTTGCCTTTACTTACAGGGGACAACAATACACATGGACAAGACTGCCTCAGGGACTTATTAATTTGCCCACCTTGTTTTCTCGATGTCTTCAAGAACAGTTAAGCACTGAGTTTTAAAAGGAAATCCACGTTAGTACAGTGTGTGGACGACTTGGTGGTGGCTAGTGTAGATGAGCAGGACATTGGGTCATCTGGCAAATGTAGGATATGTGGTCTCTCAGTCCAAAGTATTGATGGCTCAACAAAAAGTAAAGTTTCTAGGAGAAACAATTTCGGCGACAGAGAGAAGTTTAGACAAGAGCAGACTGAAACCATTTTGGAATCCTATTCCAAAAGAGGCGAAGCAGATGAGACAGTGGCTCGGTATGGTGAACTACTGCCCACCCTGGATCCCTAATATTGCACTGGACACCAAGAAATTGACTCCTTATACTAGCCTAGAGGGCGAATTCCCACCCTCCCTGCAGCCTAACACCAAAATGCATTCTTGTATTTTTCATTTCTGAAAAGGGATCTCTGTCCTGGAGCATTAACTCTGTTTCTCTTTCCACAGATACTGCCTGACCTGTTCAACGATTCCAGCATTCTCGATGTTTGCTTTAGATTTCCAGCATAGAGATTTTTTAGATTTTCATCATATGATTAGAAATTTTAAATGATAATACAAATGGGAAGGAACAATGGTGGACACAGTGTGGGGGGGGGGGCGGGGGGGGGGGGACCGCCGTGAGGGAGGGAAAATGTGGGGGGGGGGGGGGGGGACCGCCGTGCGGGAGGGAGGGAAAATGTGGGGGGGGGGGGAAACAAAGGAGGACCTGGTGCAGGGATACTTTGTAACTTTGTAAGTGCCCTTTATGTGGCGACTATTTGCATACCTTTGGTCAACAAAATAGAGAGAGTACAGAGGAGATTTACTAGAATGTTGCCTGGGTTTCAGCAACTAAGTTACAGAGAAAGGTTGAACAAGTTAGGGCTTTATTCTTTGGAGCGCAGAAGGTTAAGCGGGGACTTGATAGAGGTTTTTAAAATGATGAGAGGGATAGACAGAGTTGACGTGGAAAAGCTTTTCCCACTGAGAGTAGGGAAGATTCAAACAAGGGGACATGACTTGAGAATTAAGGGACTGAAGTTTAGGGGTAACATGAGGGGGAACTTCTTTACTCAGAGAATGGTAGCTGTGTGGAATGAGCTTCCAGTGAAGGTGGTGGAGGCAGGTTCGTTTTTATCATTTAAAAATAAATTGGATAGTTATATGGATGGGAAAGGAATGGAGAGTTATGGTCTGAGCGCAGGTATATGGGACTAGGGGAGATTATGTGTTCGGCACGGACTAGAAGGGTCGAGATGGCTTTGTTTCCGTGCTGTAATTGTTATATGGTTATATGGTTATATATACAAGCAAAGAGTTTCACTGTGACTTGTCACATGTGACAATAAAGTATTAATTCACTAGTTAATTAATTACTTAATTAGTTAATTAATTGACTGATTCATTGAGTAATTCCCTCATTTTCCATTAATCGTGTTTCAAAATGCAGGATTTAAAAGCATTGACAAACCTCGTGGATGAAATAGACTTTGGTTCCAACGTAAATTCCCATACGCACCACAGCGCGGACAGCTGCATTCATACCTATGGCAACAATTAAAACAGGTCTCAGCATTAATATGGGCAATTGTTATTCAACGAAAATTGAATCCAATGCTTACTGGTTTCATACATTCATATTTTCTAAAAAATAGTCATAGAGTCATAGAGTGATACAGCAGGGAAACAGGCTCTGGGGGAAGCAGATATGAGGGTAGCATTTAAAAGCAAATGTTCAGTGAATGGATGGATAAGGATTATGTTCAGGCAGATAACACTTGGTCTTATCATCATGAAGATAGACACAAAATGCTGGAGTAACTCAGCAGGACCGGCAGCATCTCTGGGTAGAAGGAGTGGGTGATGTTTTGGGTCGAGACCCTTCTTCAGATAGAAAGTCCTCATGGTTGGCACAGATATCGTGGGCTGAAGGGCCTTCGGTTTGCTCCCACACTCCAAAGACGTACAGGTTTGTAGGTTAATTGGCTTTAGTTTAGTTTAGTTTAGAGATGCTGTGCAGAAACAGGCCCTTTGACCCACCAAGTCCGCACCGACCAGCGATCCCCGCGCTTTAACGCTCTCCGACACACACCATGGCCAATTTTACACACACACCAAGCCAATTAACCTACTGTCCATATCTCAACGTCTTTGGAGTGTGAGAGGAAACCGAAGGTCTCAGTGAAAATCCACGCAGGTCACGGGGAGAACGTACAAACTCGGTACAGGCAGCACCCGTAGTCGGGATCGAACCCGGGTGCTGTAAGCGCTGTAAAGCAGCAACTCTACCGTAGCTTGATATAATTGTAAATTGTCCATAGTGTGTAGGATAGTGTTAATGTGCGGGGATCGCTGGTCGGGGCGGGCTCAGTAGGCCGAAGGGCCTGCTTCCGTGCTGTATCTCTAAACTAAACTAAAGATACATCCATCCAGGATTCAGCAGGGAATAAAACATTCATCCTTGCAAAGTCCTTGTTGTCCTGTAAATCCCAAAGAGGATTTTATTATCTCTTGGCAGGTTCTCTGCTGCATTCCTACCATTCCCTGCCCCTCACCCCTCACTCGTTAAGTCAATCACCATCTTCCCTGATTTCAAGTGACAGCTTGTTTTAGTTGCAGCAACCTTGTCTCAATGACATAGGCTGTGGGTGACATGCAGTTCAATGTCTGCAGAACTATGAGGACCATGAACAACAGCCAAACTCCTGCCTTTCCTAAATTACACAGCACCAAAATCAAATGGGTCTGAAGAAGGGTCTCGACCCAAAAACGTCACCTATCCATGTTGTCCGGAGATGCCGCCTGACCTGCTGAGTTACTCCAGCAATTTGAGTACTTTTGTGTATTAACTGGCATCTGCAGTTCTTTGTTTCTACAAAAGCAAATGCAATTGGGCTAGCCTAGATAGTCAATGGGAAAAATGGATTGCTCTGTGTGTCAGCAGGGACTTGATGGGCAGAGTGGTCATCTTTAATGTTGAGTGGTATGTCTGGTAAAATCAATGCTTTGGCCAAAAAAACATTGAAGTGAAAAGTTCACAAATTATAGGATTAGAATTAGGTCATTTGACCCATCGAGGCTTCAATCATGGCTGATCTCTGCCTCCTAATCTCATTTTCCTGCCTTCTCCCCATAACCCTTCACACTCGTTCTAATCAAGAATTTGTCTATCTCTGCCTCCACTGACTTGGCCTCCACAGCCCTCTGTGGCAATGAGTTCCACAGATTAACTACCCTCTGACTAAAGAAGTTCCTCCCTACCTCCTTTCTAAAAGAGCGCCCTTTACTTCTGAGGCTATGACCTCTGGTCCGAGACTCTCCCACCAGTGGAAACATCCTTTCGACATCCACTCTATCCACAGGTATGCCTTTGTGGAAAGTGTGAAAGAGAGCAATATCTGAAGCCACACCCAGGACATCAAGTAATTGGCACAAAGCCAGTTGTTAAATAGTAGGTTACATTTATCTTAAATGTATTGTTGTTGGTCACTCTTCCCACCACGTCCCTCGTCGGTGAATGCTATAATCAAACAGGAATTCTCTAAATCTCATTGTCTCCAAGGCTCTGTCAATACTTAGCACTTGGCACTTTTGGAAAAAAAAGTTTGTTTTGTCGTCAATCCTTGCAAAGGCGGTATTTATTACCTCAGTTTGTCTGGAAAGGACAACAGTGAACTTCCTTAAATCATTCATAGCAGGATTTGAAACAGTGTTTAGGTTGCTAGGCCACTCTAGTGTGATAAAGATCAACAATGCTCAGGCAACCAGAATCAAATGCAAGCCAGACTTACTAAGAATCGCAGATGTCACCACCCAAAAGTGTTACAATTATCCATCGGTCATATCTGCGAAGAGTCTAATTTTATATTCGCAATTTTTTAAACAGCCAACTATTTCAAGCACAACCCACTGATATATGCAAGGCGATATTTTTGCTAGCATTATACTTTTAGATCGGCAGAGTGGCACAGCTGGTAGACACACAGTCTCACAGCAAAAGGGATCCAAGTTTGATCCTGACATCGGGTGCTGTCTGTGTGGGGTCTCCGTAACCATGCGGGTGGTCCGGTTTCCTCCCACATCCCAAAGGCATGCAGGTTTGTGGGTGAATTAGCCTCTGTATCAGCCCCTCGTGTGTAGAGGGTGGGAGGTAAAAGTTATTAGGCTACCCCCCCCCCCCCCCCCCCCCCCCCAGTCATAGCTGACTTCAGGATTGGAGGACATCTGTGCGTGACTTTGTTTAACGTGGGGAGACTGGTGCGCAGACAGCCACCACACGGTCCTTGACAGATCTGGATCAGTCATGGAGTCCAAGACGACCGGAGACCCTTTTCTGCTGCAGCCTTCATCAGCCTTACCAGCCGTTGTGACGCCCCACTAAAGTCAGCCATCATCCGGCCTGTTCCACCGTTGAGGTCTTGGTTGGATTGCTCTTTGTCAGAGACCTCCCCCTCGACCTTACCACCATGGGTGGCCCTACCAGGAGCATAGGTCCAGACGGCATCGCTCTCAGGATCTCAGGTCCACGACAAGGTGACAATCCACGGAGAAAGTGGGAAAACATAAAACTAACGTTAAACTAAGGGCCTGTTTTCCAAGCTGTATCTTTCAATCAATGAGAGGCATTCACATTCGACTCTCTCTCCAAAACACCCAATTCCAGCTTCACCCCTTCTCCAAGAGATTAGTATTATTCCTATATATGCTTACTCGTGTTTCCTCAATGGGTCAACAGTGCTTTATTTGTCACATGTGCAATTGCACAGTGAAATTTAAAAAATCTTTTTACGCATATGCGAGCGCCGCCATTTTTGGCGCCATTTCCAAAGTGCTAAGTCTAGCCCGCCCACATGCTCGATGTGCTGGAGCAGTTTCCGCGTCGTTCTCCACTCCTCTCCTGGTCGAGGAACATTTGTGGCCGGGGCCACCTCTTGCAGCCGACCTTGAAGGAGCTGGAGGCATTACTCCGTTCTCCATCCTACCAACCCCACTCATAGCTCCAGATGCCTCCAGCTCTCTCCCGGTTACGCTGTCAGACAAGCTTTCGTTCGGGTCACACCGATCCATCGGTCGTGTACCGGGTCCTGCCGATCAACGAGCCTTCCTAGTGGACACTGTGGCCACAGCACCACGCGAAGGCCTCCGGAACGCGGCACCCCAGGACCTACATTCAAACTGACTTAAGAGTCATAGATTCATGCTGCACGGGCAAAACAGATATCAATCCATCGAGGTGACACTGACAAATGACCACTATTCCTGCACTCATAAGATCATAAGTGATAGGTGTAAAAATAAAGCCATTCGGCCCATCAAGTCTCCTCCACCATTCCATCATGGCTGATCTATCTCTCCCTCCTAACCCCATTCTCCTGCCTTCTCCTCATAACTCTTGATACAAGTACTAATCAAGAATTTATCTATCTCTGCCTTAAAAATATCCACTGACTTGGCCTCCACAGCCTTCTGTGGCAAAGAATTCCACAGATTCACCATTAAGATTGTTATAGCAGCAATCACAAGAGCGTGTTAACTCCACAAGGGCAGCGTGGAAGATCAGGGTTGCCTAGTCGCTGGGGCTTTGACAGAACAGCACTATTATCTGTGCGGCTGCGCCACCCGAAATATGCCAGGATATGTGGGCACTGAAGTGACAAACATTCGCTACAGCAATGACTCATCCGGCTGCAGAATTACAACTGGTTTGAAGGGAAGTTAGATGCACAGAGTCTCTTGCCCAGAGTAGGTGAATCGAGGATCAGGGGACATAGGTTTAAAGTGAAGGGGAAAAGATTTAATAGGAATCTGAGGGGTAACTTTTTCACACAAATGATGGTGGGTGTACGGAACAAGCTGCCAGAGGAGGTAGTTGAGGCTGGGACTATCCCAATGTTTAACAAAGTTAGACAGGTACATGGCTAGGACAGGTTAGGAGGGATATGGACCAAACGCAGGCAGGTGGGACTAGTGTAGCTGGGACATGTTGGCTGCTGTGGGCAAGTTGGGCCGAAGGGCCTGCTTCCACCCTGTGCCACTCTATGACTCTATGAAACAGCTTCAGATTCAAAAGGTTATTCTTTCGTAACAATTCACTGCCAAGCTGGTGTTCAGTATTATGTATGCATCAAAGGAATTTCACATTCCCAAGGCAACTGAAGAGAGAGTTGGAGATTCTTTTTAAGATGAGTCCGTCTCGTCTTTCATCTATCCTGCTTTGCCTGCCACAATATCTTCAATAAAAAGCAGATTAAGCAACTTCCTCTTAGTTCAGGATGTACGCATTGCACATGCTGGCTGCACAAATTAAACCTTTTCATAGAAGGCACCAACTATGATCACCTAAGATTCCACAAACGCACAAAGTCAACAGTACATTCTGGAACAGACTGTGCCAGATTGTAATGAGATTCAGTCAGTCCTTGGCAACAAGAGACCCAAATAAAGAATAGTTATAATTTCTCATCCTCACATTTCATTAGCAGTGCAGAACAAACAAGGGTGTACCCTGCACATTTCACCACCTGAATATTTTATGAATGCCTTTATTGCGACCAGGAGGGATTGCAACAATGAGATTATTTATTTTCCATTTGACTTGAACAGAAGCAAACAAAATAATTCATCATTCTTGCAATAACCATTCCGGAGAGCAAGGGTGTTTAGTTTAACGAGTTGCGTTTCCTAAGCACTCCGCTGCAGCCAGCCTGGGGTTTTGTCACTTTCAGGACTTAATGATGGATTATCATTCTCCTCCCTTGACTTGAGTTAATTCCACCCCTTGCTGCAAGGCGAGAACTCATTACAGGACTACGTTCCTAGGGCGGCCTGTGCCCGAATGGTCGTTCATCAAGCATGAGTCACGGCAGTAAATGTCTCAAGTGCAACTCATGCAGGACTGAAATAATGTCAACGGTTCACAAAATACTGATTGTCCGATCTCATTGCAGATTTGTTTCGCTGGGAGGGGGTAGGGGGTAGGGGGGGGGGAATTTGTCAACTCCTGAGGTGTGTGAAATCAGCACTGCGCACAGGAGACACTTGAGTTTTCTATTCGTTGCTCCCCGCCCAGCAGTACTAATGTGTGTCAGACCCAAGGCACTGTTCATGGCAAAAGATTCCTTGTACACACTAGGGTCAGCACAGAGGTCACTGGTCAAGTTGATGATGCTTTATTGTCACATGTGCAAAATGCGCAGCAAACTCATTTTTTGCATACAGTTCAGTAATGTATCGCCATATCTAGCACAATCCCCGATTAGCAAAGTGTACAGAAATAGTCCGCTGAGGCCGCATGCAAGAGTTGCCAGGTTTTGGTGTCATTTCCAAAGTCCAGTCTGGTCCGCGCCCTAGATTTTATGGAGCGGCGCATGATCCAGGCGAGTTCCAGGCTGCTGCAGGGCCTCCAGCCGTCGCCTTCATCTGGATCGTCCAGCGAATCGACATCCCTCTCCTCGCCCGTCCATCTACCTTTAGTGCCCCGGGTGAGCATCCCGCAGCCGACATTGTCGGTTCCCTTACCGGCCTTACTCTCGTGTTCACCATCACCAGCTCTCTCCTCTCCAGTTCTCTGGTCTTCGGAGGATAGGGGCCGGTTTGGTGGCTTCCCTCTTACAGGTCGCACGGCCCACCGAGACGTCTGCGTCTGGCCACCCTACCCGGGTCTTCTGCTCGGTGCATCTAGCAGAGCCACTGCCTTGCAGTGCCAGGATCAATGGCATGGCCATGGGGTGATGTCTGCTGTTCTCCCTGATTTTCCATATCCCATACCCCAAAAACTTGTGGGATGGTAAATTACGTAGTAAGGAACTGCAGATGCTGGTTTACACTGTACATAGACACAAAATGCTGGAGTAACTCAGCGGGGCAGGCAGCGTCTCTGGAGAGAAGGAATGGGTGACGTTTCCGATCCAGACCCTTCTTTGGTCTGTACAGAGTTTGTAACGTTCTCCTCGAGACCGTGTGGATTTTCTCTGAGTTTCCTCCCACACTCCAAAGATGTACAGGTTTGTTGGTTAATTGGATTGGTATAAATGTAAATTGTCCCTAGTGTGTGTAGGATAAGTGTTAGTGTGCGGGGATCGTTGGTTGGCGCAGACTCGATGGGCCCAGGAGCTGTTTCCGCATTGTATCTCACAACTAATCTAAACTAATAAACTTATTTCAGGACTGAGGGGAAAGAACTGGGGAGGGGAACTGATAGGGATGGCTCTCGAGTAAGCAAGCACAAAATCAATAGGCAGAATACCCCCAATAGCAATTCATCAAGAACATCTTTGCAAGACTCATGCACAGAGGATCTAATCACATTTAGTGATCACGTTTTAAGGAACATAAAGTAAAAGCTGAAGTAACTTATTTTGTCCCTCGTCTGGGTTGACCTTTTACCTTAAGGTCATTTTCTAGATTGCTCGTTTTTCTCAATATCCAGAAATTCTAAAATATATTTCCCTTGGAGCAACATTTCAAAACATACCTCAACACAAACAAAATTCCTAGGCCCATCCGTTTTATTAAATCGGGTTGCAAGAAAAAACACTGCTGGAACAAAGAAGACACCTTCTTTGAATTAATGTCATTGATTCATTTTGAACATAGAACAGTACAGCATGGGAACAGACCCTTCAGCCCACAATGTTTGTACCGAACGTGATGATGTAAACGTCGCCTATTCCTTCGCTCAATAGATGCTGCCTCACCCGCTGAGTTTCTCCAGCTTTTCTGCCTAATCTCTTATGCCTGCACGTGATACATTCCTTCCATTCGCTGCATATTCATGTCCAAGTCTAAAGCCCTCTTAAATGCCACTATTGTTTTTTTAAAAGGGTCCCGACCTGAAACATCGCCTAAGAAATAGTATTGGGTAGGTTAATAGGACTGAAGGTTGATAAATCCCCTTGGGCCTGATGGTCTGCATCCCAGGGTCCTCATTGAGGTGGCTCTAGAAATAGTGGACGCAATGGTGATCATTTTCCAATGTTCTATAGAGTCAGGATCAGTTCCTGTGGATTGGAGGATAGCTAATGTTATCCCACTTTTCAAGAAGGGAGCGAGAGAGAAAACGAGGAATTACAGACCAGTTAGCCTGACTTCGGTGGTGGGAAAGATGCTGGAGTCAATTATTAAAGAGGTAATAATGGGGCATTTGGATAGCAGTAACAGGATTAGTCCAAGTCAACATGGATTTATGAAAGGGAAAACATGCTTGACTAATCTTCTGGAATTTTTTGAGGATGTGACAAGTAAAATGGATGAAGGGGTGCTAATGAATGTAGTGTATCTAGACTTTCAGAAAGCCTTTGATAAGGTCCCACACGGGAGATTGGTGACTAAAATTAGAGCACATGGTAGGTTGTTGACATGGATAGAAAATTGGTTGGCAGACCGGAGGCAAAGAGTAGGAGTGAACGGGTCCTTTTCAGAATGGCAGGCAGTGGCGAGTGGAGTGCCACAAGGCTCAGTGTTGGGGCCGCAACTGATTACCATATATATTAACGATTTGGAAGAGGGAATTAGGAGCAACACTAGCAAGTTTGCAGATAGCTAATGTCATAACAAGAGGATTTCAGTATAGGAGTAAAGAGGTTCTTCTGCAGTTGTATAGGGCTCTGGTGAGACCACATCTGGAGTATTGTGGAGTCAAGGGATATGGGGAGAAGGCAGGCATGGGTTATTGATAGGGGACGATCAGCCATGATCACAATGAATGGCGGTGCTGGCTCGAAGGGTCGAATGGCCTCCTCCTGCACCTATTTTCTATGTTTCTATGTTTCTATCCATCCCTCCGCAGATGCTGCTTGGCCCATTGAGTTACTCCAGCACTTTGTGTTTTGCTCAAGATTTCAGTATCTGCAGTTCCTTGTGTCTCTGCTTTCGCTACACCATCCTTGGCAGTACGTTCCAGGCACCCACCACTCTATGTAAGAAACTAGCCCTTTAACCCTTTATGCTTTTATCTTAAACAATGCCCTTAAGCAAACGCACACCACGAGAATGCAGGGACAGTTTCTTCCCAGCTGTTATCAGGCAAATCAGCATCCTACCACAACCAGAGAGCAGTGCTGAACTACCATCTACCTCTTTGATGACCCTCGGAATACCCTTGATCGGACCTTGCTGGGTTTACCTTGCACCAAACATTATTCCCTTATCAAAGAGTCATAGAGTGATACAATGTGGAAACAGGCCCTTTGGCCCAACTTTCCCACACCGGCCAACATGTCCCAGCTACACTAGTCCCACCTGCCTGTGCTTGGTCCATATCCCTCCAAACCTGTCCTATCCATGTTTCTTAAACGTTGGGATAATCCCAGCCTCAACTACCTCCTCGGGCAGCTTGTTCCATACACCCACCACTCTTTGTATGAAAACGTTACCCTTCAGATTCCTATTAAATCTTTTCCGCTTCACCTGGAACCCTATGTCCTCTGGTCCTTGATTGAATGAGTGAATGAATGAATGAATGAATGAATGAATGAATGAATGAATGAATGAATGAATGAACGAACGAATGAATGAACGAATGAATGAATGAATGAATGAATGAATGAATGAATGAATGAGTTAGTGAATGAATGAGTTAGTGAATGAATGAATGTGAATGAATAAGTTTATTGGCCAAGTATTCACATACAAGGAATTTGCCTTAGTGCTCCGCTTGCAAGTGACAACATGACATACAGTGACAGTTAGGAATGATATATAAAACATTAAACGTTAATAATAAAACAATGCAAGAGATACTGTGCATCTACCCGATCTATTCATATCATGATTTTATACCTCTACAAGATCACCCCTCATCCTCCTGCGCTCCAAGGAATAGAGACCCAGCCTACTTAACCTCTCCCTATACCTATACACAGTAAATGGATCGAATGTAATCATGTATAGTCTTTCTGCTGACTGGTTAGCACGCAACAATAGCTTTTCTCTATACCTTGGTACACATGACAATAATCTACACTGAATTGAAACTGTTCTTTGACATTTATAAAGGTTCTGACTGTTCAGCCTGTCTAAACCTCTCATAATTTTATAGGCTTCTCTGTGGTCGCCCTCCAAACAAAACAATCTAAAGTCTGTCTAACCTTTGCTTGTAGCTACTACCCTCTAATCCAGGCAGAATCCAGAGACAAGAGAGCCTAGATTCAAGAGTGCTTCATTATCATATCTCAAAAAAGGAATAATAAAATCCTTAATTGAAACGGCACAACAGACATGTAAACACTCTGTAAACACTACAATAAACAAAGGGAAAAAAATCAGTAATAAACAAACAGCGGTAGAGTTGCTGCCTTACAGCGCCGGAGACCCGGGTTCGCATCTGACTACAGGTGCTGTCTGTATGGAGTTTGTACGTTCTCCCCGTGACCTGCGTGTGTTTTCTCCAGGATTCACCGGTTTCCTCCCACACTCCAAAGATGTACAGGCTTGTAGGTAAATTGGCTTGGCATAAATGTAACTTGTCCCTAGTGTGTGTAGGGTAGTGTTAATGTGCGGGGATAGCTGGTCGGCGTGGACTCCGTGGGATGACGGGCCTGTTTCCACGCTGTATCTCTAAACTAAACTAAACTATAATAGTGCTGTAAACAATAATCTTGGTAAATCTCCTGTGCATTCTCCAAAGCTCCACATTCTTCCTGTAAAGGGGCAACCAGAACTGCACACAATTCCAAATAGACAATAGACAATAGGTGCAGGAGTAGGCCATTCGGCCCTTTGAGCCAGCACCGCCATTCAATGTGATCATGGCTGATCATCCACAATCAGTACCCCGTTCCTGCCTACTCCAAAATGCAGCCAAATGACCAAAGCTTTACAAAGTTGTAACATGATTTCCAGACTCTTGTGCTCAATGTCCCTAAGTTGTCAGGCCTCAATTCTTATCTAAAGGCAGCTATCACCAGCAGGGCAGAGCGCCTTTGGGTATTAGTTTAGATCTGGTGGTTAAATCCTCTGGAGGACTCAAAACCACAATGTTCTGCCTCAGAGACAGAGTGCCACTCTCAGCCAAGGCTGGCTGGTTCAGCTAGCACAACTCAAATCCCAGAGGAAATTATCAGAGTGCGATATTGGCCAATTGTTGCTTGTGATCACAGAAGTATCACTCAACAAAGTGGGACAAATAGATGACAAGATATAGTTTTTCACAGGAGATTAGTTCTGCCAGCATTTCCTTTAATGTAGCCATCCCTTTTCCTCATTCTTCCTTCAACAGTATCACTGCATAGTGAACAACTCTGCCCAAATTCTGGGGACTGGGGGCTTCAGAGTAATGCTCTTTCTCAGCACTGCCACAAAGTGTAAAGTCCCAGGACGATGACATGATTGGAAAGAGAAGTGCTCTGTTAAAAGAACACTCTTGAAAGCCAAGCATTCTCAACAGCCCTTTGAACAGCAGGCAGCCTCTTGTTATGTGGCACCGAGCCGCTGAGAATTTGTATCTGAAGCTGTCATGGCCGCTGCATTGCAGTGTGTTTACATGAACGCCATCACACTCCTGACAAATTTGCCCCTAAATATTACTTTCAAAATAACTTTATTTTCTGTTCCTCCGAGCCTGGGCTTGCAATACTTAACTTAAAAACCTTGTTTAAATTAATTTTAGCTCATAGATATCTATAAATATCTACAGGTGTCAGAGATTATGGAGAGAAGGCAGAAGGAGAAGAGGAGGGAAGAGACTGCAGCCCTAAGACTTTTGCCTCCATCACAGTGAGGAGATGTTGGGTGGACTCACTGTGGTGGATGTTAATATGTGTTTATTGTTGTTTTTTTATTGTATTGTATTGTATGTATGACTGCTTCAATTTCGTTCAGACTTCGGTCTGGATGACAATAAAAGGCTATCTTATCTTATAGAATGCGTTTAGGAGGAAGAGATAGATCGGCCATGATTGAATGGCAGAGTAGACTTGATGGGCCAAATGGCCTAATTCTACTCCTATCACTTATGACCTTATGACCTAAGGAGAACAGTCCTGAACTACTGTCTACCTAATTGGAGACCTTCGGACTGTCTTTGATCGGACATTATTGGCTTTATCATGCACTGAATGATATTCACGTTATTCCCTTTATCATTTACCTGTACACTGCGAATGGCTCGAAGATAATCATGTATGATCTTTCCGTTGACTGGTTAGCACACAAGAAAAGCTTTTCACTGTACCTCGATACACGTGACAATAAACTAAACTCAAATCAAATAATATGTGAAGTAACCACCTTTGGACATACACAATGGAACACACATAGACTGAACGTTTGGGACTATTGGCAGAGGGACCTTGATGCACAAGTTCTGAAATCCCTGAAGGTGGCAGCACAGCTGGATATGGTGGTAAAGAAGGCATATGGGATGCTCACCTTCATTATCCAGGCCATAGAATATAAGAATAGAGAAGTTATTAAACATTGGTGAGTCTGCATCTGGAATGTAGTGTACAATTTTGGTCAACTTAGTAAAGCAAGGACATGATTACTTTGCAGAGAGTACAAGGAAGATTCACCAGGATGTTGCCTGGGATGGGATGTCTGAGATATGAAGAGAGGCTGGATAGGGTGGGTTTGCTTCATCTTGGAGAGGAGATGGCTAAGGAAGGATCGGCTAGAATGCAATAAAAAGGAACTGCAGATGCTGGTTTATACCAATGATAGACACAAAGTGCTGGAGTAACTCAGCGGGTCAGGCAGCATCTCTGGAGAAAATGGGAAGGTGACATTTTGTGTCGGGGCCCTACTTTAGACATAGAGTTGTACATAATTATGGGTCTTAAGTTACTGAACTTTTCCCCTAGTAGTGATGGCCATAAACAGAGGTAAGGAGATGAGGGGATATAAGTAAAAACATGTTTCATCCAGAAGTGATTGAATTTTGAATGCATTGCTTAAGAGCGTGGTGGAGGCAGAGATTCTCACAACATTTGATACGTTTTGAGATGAGCCAATTGATCAAATGCTAGTAATTTGCTAGGTTAATGTTAAAATGCTAGGTTGGTGATAGATACTTGATGGTCAGCATGGACAAGATGGGCCGAATAGCCTGCTTCTGTGCTGTACAGCTCTATGATTTAGTTATTAAAAAATACTGACATGCATTCAGTTTATTTTTTGATGTATTTGTTACTGTGAACATCTGCAGTGATAATTCATAATGACAATTTATCCAAATGCAAAATGTATATCCAATTGCTTCATTAACAACTGAATCGAGAATCGCTAATAAGCAGGTCATCTGTTAGCAGTAGGCATTAACCAGTCAGTTATTGAATAAGTGCTTTCGAGAAACTAATGTCGCACTTTGTCACTTCCCATGTCAGAAGGTTGAAAGCAATAACGGCACAATCGAAGAGCAATTAATGGGATGTGAGACTGATTTGTGAGGGTGCAGGGAAACAAGGAGACAGGGAAAGGAACTGATGAGGTTGCTTTACTAGGAGCCACCATGGGACCCAAGGGATGAATGGCTTCCTCCAGTCCCAGTAAGTAAGTAGGTTAGGACATCTCACACGTCCCATTGTTTCTGCTTGCTCCTGTCCCACTGAATTAATTTACACATACCACGACTCCATCCTATCCCACCTGGTCCAATCCCTCCCTACCTATGTCCAAGACACCTCACACACCCTTTGTCTACCAGTCTGAAGAAGGGACTTGACCCAAAACATCACCTAGTATTCCTTCCATCCAGAGATGCTGCCTGTCCCGCTGAGTTACTCCAGCATTTTGTGTCTATCTTAAGATACGACATCTATTCTGCTGCATCTCAGATTTGGGGTGCTAGATAATAATATATGATTTATTTTTGCAACTAGGTTGGGGATATCGTATGAAAGATGTTTGTTGTATTTTCTGTGAAACCAAAAGGGAGCAATCAACTGAGTGAAGGGACAGCAGGCTGATACTATCTTACATGTAAACACCAGTGCTGTCAGTTCGGTGAACAATCTACGCAACTTTGCACCACCGAAGATAGACACAAAATGCCAATGTAACAGAGCTCTATTACATTGGCATTTTGTGTCTATCTTCGGTGGCAGGCAGCATCTCTGGATAGAAGGAATGGGTGACATTTCGGGTCCAGACCCTGCTTCAGTCTTTGGGAAGTGAGTGGGAACCTGGTGGGAACGTGCCCGTCGCGCTGAAAGAGATTCCAAGGAGGTACAGTAGTTCTTGCACCTTGTAGAACCATTCCAGTACATCTCAGCAAGACTGAGGGGAGGATGGTAAACACCGATGATCTAAGATCCAAGGTCACAACTGAAGAGGAAAATGGCCGACAGGGGTGGATTGAAATGC
The DNA here is from genome assembly GCF_010909765.2 of Amblyraja radiata. Classification (NCBI taxonomy): domain Eukaryota; kingdom Metazoa; phylum Chordata; class Chondrichthyes; order Rajiformes; family Rajidae; genus Amblyraja; species Amblyraja radiata. Next base: position 14,937,985 of record NC_045957.1, read on the forward strand.
CCTTGCCGATGTATTTGCGTTTCCTGCAAACTCGGTAATCATTATGCACTATGGTTGACATCACCAATCAAACCTGCCACCGAGAATTGACACATCACGTTCAGCTAGTTGATGGTCGCATGTCTAACTCATCATTTGCACTGCTGTGCGTACACCAAGACAAGTATTGGCATATGGATATTGAACGCTTATCATTGGACCCAACAAGTATATAACACCAACCAACCTCCCTTCCATTGACTCCATTTACACCTCACGCTGCCTCGGCAAGGCCACCAGCATAATCAAGGATGAGTCACATCCTGGCCACTCCCTCGTCTCCCTTCTCCTATCAGGCAAGAGGTACAGAAGTGTGAAAACGCACACCTCCAGATTCTGGGACAGTTTCTTCCAAGCTGCTATCAGCCAACTGAACCATCCCCTCAACAACCAGAGAGCAGTCCTGAGCTACTTTCTACCTCATTGGAGACCTTCGGACTATCTTTGATCAGACTTCACCAGACTTTATCTTGCACTAAACATTATTCACGATATTCCTGTTATGATGTATCTGTACACTGTGGATGGCTCGATTATAATCAGATAATTGTCTTACCGCTGACTGGTTAGCATGCAACAAACACTTTTCACTGTACCTCGTTACACATGACAATAAACTAACTCAAACTCAAAAACGCACATATAATTGAGGTTGTTTGGCCCCTTAGTTTCTTCCCGAATATCTCCAGATGCTGTTTCCATGATGAGGCATGACCGTGAGATCATTATATAACAAGGTTTACCCTGGCACCATTAAATACTTTCAGACTTCACTGATTGCTAGATATTGAAGTGGAAAGTTGAACAGATAACCTTGTGCAGCTATCCATCAGCAAATGTAGAGCTCAGTTCTTTGAATCCCTACCTATAGTCTCCACATTGATGGATAGATTTCTATTTTACGTACCAAGACAATGTCATCATGACAAACAACTCTGTAAGACTGTGTCAAAGGGTTCATCGGTTCAGATGCTGAATAACAAAGTTGGTGCTAGTGTAGTAACAAGGAACTGCAGATGCTGGTTTACTAAAAAAAAGAGCAAGAGTGTTTTATTGTCATATGTCTCAGATAGAACCTTGAAACTTGCAGCAGCACAACAGAATATGCAAACACAGTACACTGTAATAATAAATAAGAAAAACAGTTGTGTGTGTATATACTGTAAACATATACCCACATACACATATATGATGGAGTAGCTCAGTGGGTCAGGCAGCATCCCTGGAGAACATGTATAGGTGACATTTTGGGTCAGGACCTTTTCCCAACCTTTTTCATCCCATTAACCCCTGGAAACTTTAATAGCACATGACAATGTTATTTCACTTATTTATGAACAACTAATGATGAACAGATACCGGTATACCAGAACCAAACACAGTCAGACAATGAGAAAAATTATGTACAAGTCCAGAATCATCAAATTTACCCCCTGGGTAGGCGATATTTACCCCCAGGTTGGGAACCCTTGTGCTAGTGTGCTTTTTGCTCTGTGAAGCTTCCATTCACATAGAGAAGCACAGGCTCCGCAGGATCAAGTGGGCGAGTGGACGATGAACCTAGACTGAAGTAGTGGAGATTGGGAGAAGCAGTGACCACATCTTTACTGCCTCTCACATTGATGAATGTAATGCCGGTCTTGTTGGCACTGGAATCCTGCTCAGGCACATGCTGTTAACATTGTCACTTGGCCTCAGCAATGACAGTCACTCCCCACATGTAGCGGACAACCTTCCTGACACTCCGACATCTGTTAAAACTCTTTGTCCACCAGTGCCTTTGATGTTATATCGGGCGATTGATACTGTGATGTTACAGCCCTTTTAACCCTTGCCCTGGCTCACGTGGAATCACAGTGAAAGCCATGTTGCATGCTATCTTTCTTTACAATTAGGGTCTAATTGGAATACCGTTGCTCCAGCTGTTAACAAATGTAAGTTGGCAACTAAAGGACTAGGGGGGGCTATAATTTTCCATTAGCTGGAATTCCTGCCACCGCTATATTTAGTTTAGGGCCAGCAGAAATATGCCCGGTCAAATAGATGAAAGATTGACAAGGACTTGGGATCTTGAAGAGAATGATGAAAGATTATTGACAAGTTATTAAATATGCATTTTTGATTAAGTGCATTAAGATAGGGCTCTTAAAAATAGCGGAGTCAGGGGATATGGGGAGAAGGCAGGAACGGGGTACTGATTGGGGATGATCAGCCATGATCATATTGAATGGCGGTGCTGGCTCGAAGGGTTGAATGGCCTACTCCTGCACCTATTGTCCATTGTCTATTGATGACAAACTATCAAGCAGAATGGAAAAATTAATAATGGCCATTAAAAACAAGCAGGAAGTTCAGGAAAGAGTAGGAATTGACAGTAAATGAGCTTCAGAAATGCCGATTAAGGTGTTCTGCCAAATGGTTTGATTTGGTTTCTTATTATTGTCATGTGTTAAATTACATCAATCTAAAACCCCTCTCCTCTCCCATTGTGATATATAGACCAGCATATAGACCAGCAAATCTAAAATGAGAATTAACAGTGTACATGCTCCCCAATAAAAACATTGTTGCCATTGTAAAGAATGGAGACTTAAGTGAGTTACACAACAGTATGTTGACATAAGAAAAAAGCCACAGTGACCCGAAACGTCACCCATTCCTTCTATCCAGAGATGCTGCCTGTCCCAGTGAGTTACTGCAGAATTTTGTGTCTATCTTCGGTGTAAGCCAGCATCTGCAGTTCCTTCCTACACAGTGTATCTGCACTCTGAATGGAATGAGATCTAGTCAGGATAGATAGGTGCAGAGACTCTGTAAATGAAATGAACCTGTGCGTATGTGCTGATGGAAATCAGGATGTGCAGACGTACATTTTATGCACAAGGCTATTAAAAAATCAGCCGTAGTTATAAATTATTAAGACTGCGCGTGAGTCGCAGTGGGTGGGTAATGTTTTGTTCCAAGCCCTGTATCCCTCTGTCCATTCATGGAGATGGCCACAGTGGCATGAATGTCGTACAGTGGAATGCCATGTATGTGGCTGCATGGCATGATGATAATATTCTATCATGTGTCAGGGCATCTGATAGTCACAGGTTTTCAAGGCGCTTGTGAAGCTGGCTTTAGATCAAGGGTTCCCAACCTGGGGTAAATTTCACCTACCCAGGGGGTAAATTTCAGCTCCCCAGGGGGTAAATTTGTTGATTCTGGATTAGTACATATTTTTTCTCATTGACTGACTGTGTTTGGTTCTGGTACACTGGTTGCTGTTCATCATTAGTTGTTCATAAATAAGTGAAATAACATTGTTATGTGCCACTAATATTGCCTGGGGTAAACGGGATGAAAAAGGTTGGGAACCCCTGCTTTAGATTGACCTAAAGTGGAACTGGCCGACCAGGACCACTGAGAACCTGACTCAGGGGAGCCTAATTCAGACGGGTCCCCTTTAAGTCAGGTCCTTACGCATCTTTGACCCCAAGTCCATCAGGCGGTGGACAGCATCAACATCCTACAAGGACACAATGGATCCAGTGTGATGGTTTCCCCAGCAGTCTCTCAAAATCATTCCTGATCTCCCAACTCACCTTATTGCAGCCTTTGCACTTTTTCTATCTGCAGTTACTCTGTAACTTTTACACTATAATGCTACAAGACCAAATTATGCACTCCTGCACTGTACTGTTTTACCTGCTGTAAATATGTACGGCTTGATAGCACTTATGTAAATGATATAGACTGAAGAAAAAAAGAAAAAAAATGTCTCTGTATCCCGATACACATGACAATAATAAACCAAACCAAACCAAACCAAGTACATTTGGTAGAGCACCTTAATCGCCAGAACTCACCAACAAACACCAAGATCTTGGTTGGATGGCAGCAACAAGAAGGCCCAGCCCCATCAAATCCTTACAACATACAATAGTTGGTGTCTAGTGCCGTATGCACTTTGCCCTTGAGACAGCTGCAATGAGGATGGCTATACCTTTGCAAAGAAGGCCTAGATAAGGACGCAGAGGTCATTGCAGCTGCATACCAGAGGACACTACGGATTTTTGATTATTATATTTGTCTCTGCATATTGCTTTTATGGGTCTGTTAATCTGCTGCAAATAAATATGTCATTGTTCCACTGTCAATAGATATGACATTTAAACACTCGTGACCCCTTGACTCCCTTGATTCTATGGACTGTCACAAGGGATGCAAACTGAGACAGACAATGAGTGCTGCTGGAAGATCTTCAGCTCAGTGAAGTTGCACTTCAGTCTGTCTGAAACCTGCTGGTCTTACCATACACTGAGATGTCCGTAAGTGAATGTTGCTGCCTGGCATATTTCTGGCTGCTGGAATGCCTGCTAAGGGCTGCAGCCAAGTTTGGTGCAGCCAACACAGATTTCTCTAATTTCAAATAACCCTTGCATCCCCACTCTCCATTCCTCCCTCATCCTAGTCCCTAGTCATCATTCTAGTTTCACTCTCTGCACAACTCGTTATCACCTACTCCAAGGTCATCAATGGACCACTGTGGGCTCCACCTTTCCTTGCCCATTGTTGCTTTTTGCATATATTTCATCCATGTGTTCTATGTACCATCTATATCTCTCGTTTCCCTTTCTCCTGATTCTCAGCCTGAAGAAGGATCATCTATTCCTTTTCTCTAGAGATGCTGCCTGATCTGCTGATTGCTCCAGCTTTTTGTGTCTATCTTCGGTGTAAACCAGCATCTGCAGTTTCTTCCTACACAATGGCTTTGTTGGGAAAGGACTACAGTGGAAGGTCCTGCTGCCACTGGACATTCGGGGACTGAGATCCTTGCAACAACTCGGCAAACACTTGAAGAGTGTATTGTTCCATGGGTCCACATGAGTGATATTGGTGCCACATACATAGAAATTGATAATTTGGTGAAACTATTGCACTAGGGATTCAGGGCTTTATTTTGGTAGAACAGAGGACTTTGAGTTTTTTGCATTGGTATTTTGGTCATTAATTTATTGTATTTTAGGTTACTATATAGACAATAGACAATAGACAATAGGTGCAGGAGTAGGCCATTTGGCCCTTCGAGCCAGCACCGCCATTCAATGTGATTATGGCTGATCATCCCCAATCAGTATCCCGTTCCTGCCTTCGCCCCATATCCCCTGACTCAGCTATTTTTAAGAGCCCTATCTAGCTCTCTCTTGAAAGCATCCAGAGAACCTGCCTCCACCACCCTCTGAGGCAGAGAATTCCACAGACTCACCACCCTCTGTGAGAAAAAGTGTTTCCTCGTCTCCGTTCTAAATGGCTTACTCCTTATTCTTAAAGTATATAGTATCTATGTATATTGGATTTACAGGCCTGTTATACATTATTAAATCGTTGAAAACTTTAGCAATGCAGTGGTGTTGGTTTCTGACGGGCATTCCTTACAATGCTGTGTACGACAGTGATCGCAACTTCTACTGAAGTGTGGATGGGTGTTGGCTCGCTAGGAGCTCATCCGCCCTTTGTCAGGTGTTGTTTTTGGTCCTGCTGGGGGTGCACAGCCCCCTCCTCACCTGGCAAACCAGGTGGGGGAGACGGTTTAGTCGCCGACTATCCGACCATGGAACAGGTAGCACGGGATTACATGGTACCCATGGCGGAGGGAACTCACCCTGACCTGACACGCTGCAAACAAGAATTTCATTGTTCCGTTGCCAGTTCATATGACAATTAAACACTCTCTCTCTCTCCCTCTCTCTCTGTCTCTTTGACTCATAGTGTCATAGAGTGATACAGTGTGGAAACAGGCCCTTCGACTCAACTCGCCCACACTGGCCAACAATGTCCTTGCTACACTGCTCCCACCAGCCAGCATTTGGTCCATATCCCTCCAAACTTGCCCTGTCCATGTACCTGTCTAACTGTTTCTTAAACGTTGGGATAGTCCCTGCTTCAACTACCTCCCCTGGCAGCTTGTTCCATACACCCACCACCCTTTGTGTAAAAAGGTTACCCCTCAGATTCCTGTTAAATCTTTTCTCCTTCACCTTGAACCTATGTCCTCTGGTCCTTGATTCCCCTACTCTGGGCAAGAGACCCTGTGCATCTAAATGTCTTCATCTTGAATGTCTTCGCTTCACAATGTTATGAAGGAATAGACGATGAAGAAAGCTACGTACTTTGCATTTGTTTTATGTATACATTTATAAATAACATTTAATTTTGAGATTAATAACACACTGTGCTTTAGAGCATTTGCGGTTTATAAGAAAATGCCCCCTTCTCATAAGGTCATAAGAAATAGTAGTAGAATTAGGCCATTTGGCCCATCAAGTCTACTACATCATTCAATCCTGGCTGATCTATCTCTCCTTCCTTACGCCATTCTCCTGCCTTCTCCCCATATCCTCTGACATCTGTACTAATCGGCCTGAAGTTTCTTGATCTGCTGTGATATTTCCAACATGAACAAAACATTGTGTGTGGGAAGGAACTGCAGATGCTGGTTTACACTGATAAGACACAAAATGCTGGAGTAACTCAGCGGGTCAGGCAGCATCTCTGGAGATCGAGACCCTTCTTCCAACACTCTATGAACAAAAACTGTCTATGAACTAAACATTGTTTAACATGGGCTGCCAACATTGGGTGAGAGGTGAGAGGTGAGAGTGAGAAATTGTAAGGGAGTGCAGTGACCAGGGGGAGGGGGGGGGGGGGGACTTTTACATTTTTCATTTTGAAATTGTGGAATCTGGTGCATTATTTTAACTTACACTTGATGCAACATTTATGCTTCACATTGGATTAGGTGTGAATAAGGTTAGACTGAATTACATTCCTAAATACATTCCACAGTAGAGCCAGGCTCTGATCAACAGGTGCAGCACATGAATGACCTTAGTATATTCATGAATGTAAATCAGATTATAATTCATGCTGTTATGCATATATAGAGAAACAAAAACATAGAAACAAGGCAAGAGGAGTCAGACTTCCATCACTGTTCTGCACAAATAAATCAATTAACCTTATCTTTGACTATAGAAACAAGATGAAAATAATGCCACATATTCAACCGTATATGGTTCAATGAAATTAAGATATATATGTAAAACATATATATGGAAGCAGGCCCTTCAGCCCACCAAGTCGACACCGACCGCAATCTATCATACACCAGTTGTATCCTACACGCCAGAGACAATTTACAGAAACTTACAAACCTGCACTTCTTTCAGATGTGGGAGAAACGTAATTTCCACAGAAAACCATGTGGTCATAAGGAGAATGTACAAATACTGTACAGACAGCACCTGTAGTCAGGATCCAATCTGGGTCTGTGGTGCTGCAAGGCAGCAACTCTACTGCTGCGCCAATGTGCCACCCATTAATTTTTTTTCTGTAATATATTTATTATGGTGTCACGTCAATAAAGATGAACACATGATTCTGATTTCTGCCTTTAGTTGGATAACACACATCTCCAGTCATTGTGTTTTATTGCTGGCTTTCAACCTCTTCATTCTGAAGGTCTCGACCCGAAACATCACCTATTCTTTCTCTCCAGAAATGCTGCCTGTCCTGCTGAGTTATTCCAGCTTTTAGTATCTATCTTCAGTTTAAACAACTATCTGCAGTTCCTTCTTACACTCTTTATTAAGCGAAACAGGTCCTATTCTCATAATATTATTTACCTCAACTAAGTCTTTTCTTCACCTCCGTTGCTGCAGAGAATACAATCCCACTTATCAAATCTTCGAAGTGAAACAAAAATTCCAGCCCTGCCAATATGTTCATAAATCACCCCTGAATCATCTCCAGAGCAATTGCACCCATTCTACAGTGTGTCATAGTCTTACAGCATGGAAACAGGCCCTTCATCCCAACTTGTTGATGCAGATCAAGATGTCCAGTCTAAACTAGTCACATTTATCCGCATTTGGCCCAAATCTCTTTAAACCTGGTGTGTGTAAGGATGTGTGTTAGGTTGTGTGTGAGAGTGTGGGTTGTGGGTCAGTGAAGCGACGACAACACCCGGAGTGAGCGGAGACTTGGCGATGTCCAGGGAGCATTTCCCTCTCTCCCCCCTCCCCGGGAATGCGGGCCGGCCCAGGTGCTCTGTCCAGCTAGGGTCCGGGGTAGGTGAGGGTCAATGACCCGGGGGTCCGAGGGAGGTGAGGGACAGTGACCCGGGGGTCGGGCATCGGAGCGGTGCCTTAGCCCGAGATTCATCCCCATGGTTCCGGAGGCGGCGCCACCCGGTCTGCTCCTGGCTCCGGGCCGGGGTTAAAACTCCATGCAGTGTGGACAGAGCGGCCGCCGGACACAGAGCCGCCGGAGGTGAGGGTGGGAGATGTGAGCAGTGCCTCGGGGGGGGGGGGGGGGTGGTCAGTGCTGGGACCACCGCCGTGTCTCACCTATCACACCATCTGCACGGGAATGTGAATGCGGGTGAGGCAGCATCTATAGAGCAGTGGACAAAAATGCTGGAGAAATGCTTGAGTCTGAAGAAGGGTCAAACTCAGACATAGATGCTGCCTCGCCCACTGAGTTTCTCCAGCATTTTTGTCAACATTGCCAATTTAAATAGTGTCCGATGGGCTTAAGCCAATTAAATTGCTCGTTCGTTATGGGGAACCCGCCGACAGAAAACTACTCTCATTGGTGTGTGTGGAGGAGTGTGACTTCATTTATTTATTCATATATATTTTTTTTTTGAGCATGAGAACTTCTGTCATCAGCGTGAGAGCGTGAGAATTTCCTCAAATGCGTTAGTCTCACGCTCAATGCGTGAGAGTTGGCAGCCCTGAGTTTAACTGCTGTGTCAACTTTTAAACAAGCCCTCACAGGCACTGCCTTTATAACCCTTTCCCACTTGTAAAAGCATCTCAAGTATCTAAGGTTAGGAAAGACACTCACAAAAGAATGTGGACCCTAAGCAAAGGACCCTGCATGGAAGCTGCCCAATAGGAGGGACTGTCATGCTATTTTTACTGTGCATGGGAACAGGAAGAGAAGGTTGAAACTGGATTAGGGGTCCTGAGAGACCTTTTTTTTTTTTTAAACTGCTCGCCATCTTTCCCACACTCTGGACAGGCTGTTGATTTCTGGTTAAGACTTTGCTGATTTTTCCATTCCATTCCCATGCAGGAATTTCCATTTGGAATAGCCCACTACACAGTGGCGTGGTGATAGAGTTGCTGCCTTACAGCACCAGACGCCCGCGTTCGATCCTGACTACAGGTGGTGTCTGTACGTATGTTCTCCTTGTGGCCGCGTGGGTTTTCTCCGGGTGTTCCGGTTTCCTCCCACGCTCCAAAGACATACAGGGTTGTGGTTTATCTGGCTTCGGTAAAAATTGTAAATTGTCCCTAGTGTAGCAATGTTACAAAATTTTGAGATTTAAAAAATCAAGTCTGTAATTTATCCCATCAGATAAAGCATAAAAATAAGTTTAATTTGACATCTAATTCACTTTCATATCTCAAGTATTTAAAAAGTTATGGCCATTTTCATACTCGGAAATGAGCATCTTGTTCCCTATTGATTTTCTATGGACATAACAAAAAAGTTGTGATCGTGAACAGTCAAAAGCCCATAACTTTCTTAAAAATTAAGAGAACTGAATGAAATTTTCAGTTATCATAGATTGAAGCATTCTGAAACAAATATAAAATAATCTTACTTGGATGACCTGAAATTAAAGCATATAATTAGTTAGTTACCTAATTGTAGCTAATTTCAGACTTCAATTACTAGATCTAAACATCTATCCATTTCTTAATAAATGATTAACATTTTTAAATAGGCTAAATGTCCAAATAATATTCACAAATAATTCACAATAAAACATGATTTTAAAATCTCATTTACATTAATTTATAGGCCAAATGGAAGGAATTCAGTGTTCAATTTCTGTAAATAAATGCCCATTTAAATCAGCTTTCCAGTGGGTCCCTGTGGAACGCGCTGGTTTAGAACGTTCACATTGCGGTAGATTTGTGCCTCAAATGCCGAGAAAAATACTGCGCGATATAATGGGCCCAAATTGAGCTACTCGCAATATTAAATTTTGTATAAAAGGATCTTTAGAAGCCCTTTTGAATGTAAAAATATACAACCTACCTTCTGCTATTTTCTTTATGAGACCCTGCGGTTGCTGACGGTCGCGGGTTTAAAGATTGATTTTTAAACTACTATAACTATTATTCAAGGCCTTTAAACCTAATAATAGCTTTTGCGACGGGGTCTATCAGCGATTTTTCGTTAATAATTAACTAGGCTGAACATTTTCGATTGGAACAGCTTAGAGAAAATCGCGTTTTAAACCCGCCCCCTCTAAACGGCGCCAAAATCGCGCACAACCTCAGCGGCAGATATTCAGCGACGCTTCAGGTAGGCTTTGCAACATACCTACCTAGTGTGTAGGATAATGGTAGTGTGTGGGGGGGTGATCGCTGGTCAGCGTGGACTCGGTAGAGTTGCTGTCTTACAGCACTTGCAGCCCTGGAGACCCGGGTTCGATCCCGACTACGGGTGCTGTCTGTACGGAGTTTGTACGTTCTCCCTGTGATCTTCGTGGGTTTTCTCCGAGATCTTAGGTATCCTCCGCACTCCAAAGATGTACAGGGTTGTAGGTTCATTGGCTTGGTATAAATGTAAAATTGTCCCTAGTGTGTGTGTGTGTAGGGTAGTGTTTGTGTGTGGGGATCGCGGGTCGAGGCGGACTCGGTGGGCCGATGGGCCTTTTTCTGTAAAGCTAAAAACTAAAACTACACCCAAATAATTCTCTGAGGATGGATCGACCCCTTGTTCAACCACTGGAATTTTTTTCCACTTTGGCCAAAGTTTTCGGAATTATTCTTACTTCTGCCAAGATTTGTATACAATGTGACAACAACAACATGCACGTACTATCCCGCATTTTCACATCAAGCTACACCCACATATTTGCAATGGTCCCAACGGATGCTACTCAGACCAGAGGATCTGAATGTTCTCATGTAATATCATTTGCCTTGAGTAGTGCTTGGCCAGTTGATGGAGCAGAAAAAAAACACCTGCCTCTTGAACACCTAATACTTAATCCAAGCAATATCCCACCAAAATGTCCAAATGATTGCATGACCCACATCTTTACTTTACTTTAGAGATATAGTTTGGAAACGGGCCCTTCGGCCCACTGAGTCCTCGCTCACCAGCGATTACCCCCCTGCACTAGCACTATCCTACACACACTAGGGACAATTTACAATTTTTACCAAAGCCAGTTAAACCACAACCCTGTCCGTCTTTGGAGTGTGGGAGGAAACCGGAGCACCCGGAGAAAACCGCGGTCACAGGGAGAATGAACAAACTCCGTGCAGACAGCACTTGTGGTCAGGAACAACCCGGGTGCCTGGCGCTGTAAAGGGCCTGTCCCACTTACGTGTCCTTGGCACGCAAATTACGCGACCTCGTGGTCACGTTGAGCCGCGATGGTCCGGCGAAGGTCGGGCGCGATTACATACGCACAGCCGTCTGGAGCGCATGACGTAATTTGAAGATGGACACAAAGCTGGAGTAACTCAGCTGGATTGGCAGCATCTCTGGTGGGAAGCAATGGGTGACGTTTCGTGTCGAGACTCTTCTTCAGTCTTGACCCGAAACGTCACCCATTGCTTCTCTCCAGAGATGCTGCCGGTCCCGCTGAGTTACTCCTGCACTTTGTGTCCATCTTCAATTTTCTTGGCCCCGCTCTGGGAGTAGACGTGGAGGCGGACCGCAACGGCCATGAGCCCCAGGCCGAGTTCGGCGATCGTTTGCCTGCTTCTGCTGCTGTTGAAGGTGAGACGTTGCATCATGCCAGGGTCTTGGGCCTGTCCCACTTTGGCCATCAGTTCCGCGACAGGCCGTTGGCGCGCAAAGATTTCATTCACTACAGACATTTCGGAGCCCCGCGCGATGTCGCGCACAACTACATACCCCTCCGCGCTTCTAAGTGGGACCGGCCCCTCGCGGCCATACGATGGCAGTGCGCCTCAACGCAGCCACGAGGTCACGTAATTTGCGTGCCAAGGACACGTAAGTGGGACTGGCCCTTGAGACGGCTACTCTACCGCTGCACCTTAGTAACAAGACGCCACTTAAATGTTTAGAAGTGTTTGGAAGAATCTCTGGAAGTAACAAGAAGCCATTTAAATGTTTAAATCCTTGTGGCGTGTCAGCTCTGCTAAGGCCAGTTCCAGCTACAAGTGATATTAAAATGAGACCAGTGACAATTCTATTGCGTGCAAACTATATTTCTCCTTAATCCCTGCTGCAATTGTACTTACTGTAAACATGAAAGAGCATTGATGCACTAAAAGGCACTAATTGAGGATGTGACCAGGAGGCCCATGAACTTCATAATACAGCTATAAACACTGATCTCACGTACATTTTAAATTGACAAAATGCAGAGCAGCTCTTTAGACTAAAGATGTGCAAATAATCTGGTTGTAAATACGTCAGCGAACAAGTGCTTCGATCGTAGATCAAAAACATGCAAAACAGATCTCCAAGCAAAACTAATGATGAAAGATATTTTCTCCCCATAGATATACATTGTACATTTCTACAAAACAATGATTTATACAACATAACCAACAATCAATGAAGCAGCACATCCGACAGGCCTGCTGTTTCACAGTGTCAGACCAGGGTTTGATCCTGACCTCGGGTGCAGTTTGTATGGAGTTTGCACGTTCTCCCTGTGAACTCATGGGTTTCCTCCGGGTGCTCCGGTTTCCTCCAACATCCCAAAGGCATGTTGGTTTGTAGGTTGGAACTGCAGATGCTGGTTTAAACAAAGATAGACACAAAAAGCTGGAGTAACTCAGCGGTTCAGACAGGGTCTGAAGAAGGGTCTTGACCCAAAACATCACCTATTCCATTTCTTCAGGACTGCTGTCTGACCCGCTGAGTTACTCCAGTTTTTTTGTGTCTGTCTTTGGTTTGTAGGTTAATTAGCCTCTGTTAATTTCCCCCAGTGTGTAGGGAGCGGAAGAGAAGGTGTGATAACAGAGAACTAGTGTGAACGGGTGATTGATGGTCGGCGTGGACTTGGTGTTTCCATACTGTATCTCTCAATCAATCAATTCAATCAATCAGTTAAAATTCAACCCAGGGTGAAATAAAAGGTTGTAAAAACAATATTGAACTCGCAAAAAAACCAATAAATACCTTAAATCTTCTCAAAACTGTTGCACTGTGCACGGGAAGGAGTATGGATGGAAAGACAATTGGGAATAGTGAAAGCGAAAAAATTGTGCAAGTCATATGCACATCATGTGCATGCCACAGCATATAATCCTCCAACACTTTCGCCACCTCCAACGGGATCCCACTGCTGGCCACATCTTCTCATCTCCACCCCTTTCTGCTTTCCGCAGAGACCGTTCCCTCCGCAACTCCCTGGTCAACTCGTCCCTTCAAACCCAAACCATCCCCTCCCCAGGTACTTCCCCCTGCAACCGCTAGAGATGCAACACCTGTCCTTGTACCTCCAAGAACCCCGACAGTCTTTTCAGGTGAGGCAGAGGTTCACTTGCACCTCCTCCAATCTCTACTGTATCCACTTTTCCAGGTGTAAACTTCGTACATCGGCGAGACCAAGCGCAGGTTCGGCGATCATTTCACTGAGCACCTCCGCTCAGTCCGCCTTAACCTACGTGATCTCCCAGTTGCTCAGCACTTTAACTCCCCCTCCCATTCCCACACTGATGTTCCATCCTGGGCCTCCTCCACTGTCAGAGTGAGGCCCAGCACATATTGGAGGAACAGCACCTCATATTTCGCTTGGGCAGCTTACACCCCAGCGGTATGAACATTGACTTCCCTAACTTCAAATAGACCTTGCTTTCCTTCTCTCTCCATCCCCTCCCCCTTCCCAATTCTCCCACCAGTCTTACTGTCTCCGACTACATTCCATCTCTGTCCCGCCCACTCCGCTGACATCAGTCTGAAGAAGGGTCTCGAACCGAAACATCACCCATTCCTTCTCTCCAGAGATGCTACCTGTCCCGCTGAGTTACTCCAGCATTTTGTGTCTATCTTGTGCGTCAATCTTCCTTAGGCTTCACACTGCATTCCCATCAATATTTGATCACGAATCGAATGGTGGAGCACTTGCACTCTCCTAAGAGACTAATTGAAGGGTAGTCCCATCAGAGAATGCATGATATTAACAATGATTTTACAACAGGATTAGAAAAATGGATTTCCCTGACCCTTTGCCCCCTTTGTTGCCACCGGTCACGAAAAAGATAATTTACAGTATAATATTTCACTGGTATTGATGGCTTTAACCAGCTTGTCATTATTAATGTACAAGCCAACATTATTATTATTTAGCTGCATTTCCAATTCTGACTTATGTGTCGTTCACAGATATAATCATTTAAAGAGCTACCTGCTACCGTGAATGTATGACAACCAAGGCAACTATTCCTCCTTGGTTCTGTGCTTCACGACCAGCTATTTCAATACAGTTTTTGGTTCCTGCTCTAAGCGCAGCGCTCTAAGTCAATGAATCAGAAATTCAGGTGCCTGGACGGTTGATCGAAGAACATGGCTTCAAATTCCCCAACAATAAATTTAGTAATTCATGGTTTCTCACAGTTGGTATTAGCAACGGTTATCATGAAACCACAGAGAACAGCGAACAATACAGCTCAGGAACGAGACCCTATGCCCAACATCTCAGCATGGACCATGAGGTCAATCTAAACTAATCCCATTCACCTATATATGATCCATATCCCTCTATCCCCTGCTTATGTATGTGACTGTCTGAATGCCTCTTACATGTTGCTATTGTATCTGCCTCTATCACCTCCCCTGGCAGTACATTCCACCCCACACGCTGTGTGTGAAATATTTGCTTTGCAAATCTCACCTAAACATTCCTCCTCTCACCTTAAAACTATGCCCTCTATTGATATTTGACATTTCCACCCTGGGGAAAAATGGATCTGGTCATTTCTCCTTTCGATGCCTCACATAATTTTATGTGCTTCTATCAAGTCACCCCTCAGACCTCCAATGCTCCAGAGAAACTATCCAAGTTTGTCCAACCTCTCCTTATAGCTAGACACAAAATGCTGGAGTAACTCAACGTGTTAAGGGCCTGTCCCACGAGCATGCGACTGCATGCGGCAAGCGCGTCCAAACCGGAAGCGGGGGCCGCACGGAGGTCGAGTGATCCCGTACGAGTTGACGTGAAGTTCGAGCAAAGTCCACGGGAAGTTTGTGCTAGGCGTACGCCGTCAAGACGCTGCGTACGGCGTCGAGACGGTGCGTACGGCCTCAATGCGGCTGCGGGCCGGCAGGCCGTAGCCGCGCGGAATTTTTGGACAGTGTCCGTTTTTCGGAGCCCCGCGCGATGTCGGGACCAGCTCCGCACAACTCCATACGGCTCTGGCGATCGAAGTGGGACCGGCCTCGCGAGGCCATACGGCTCAAGCGACCACGTTAGGTCACGCTTGCCCCATGCAGTCGCATGCTGGTGGGACTGGCCCTTTAGGCAGCATCTCTGGGAGAAAAGAATATGTGATGTTTTGGGTCGCAAACCTTCTTCGGTCTCAGTCTCTCCAGAGATGTTGCCCGACCTGCTGAGTTACTCCAGCATTGTGTGTCTATCTTCGGTATAAACCAGCATCTGCAGTTCCTTCCTACACATCTCCTTATAGGAAATGTACTGCAACCTAGGCATTATTCTGGCAAACCTCTTCTGCACCCTTTACAAAGCCTTCACATCCTTCTTATAGTGCGATGACCAGAACTAGGACACAAATCTACAAATGTAGGCCTAAAGCAAATTGTTTTATAGACCCGTCATTGTGATTGACTTAACGGCCATCCACACTGACCCTGCAAGCTACATATAGCTCCAATATATATATATATTCAATTCCACAATTGCATACCTTCTTCACCATCCCATCCACTTACATTGCTATGGACTAGCACCTCATGAGCCCTCTTTTCACCCCGAGATCATTATTTTCAATGCTCCTCAGGGTCCTGCGATTCACTGTGTACTCCCCTCTTGCATTTGACCTCCTAAAATGCAATACCTCACACTTGTCTAGATTAATCTCCATCTGCTATTTCCCTGCACAAGTTTCCAACCAATCTATATCCTGCTGGATCTCTGAAGAGCTATCTTGCTATCCACAACTCCACCGATTTTTGTGCCATCTGCAAAACTCACTAACTCAGACCATCTACCTTTTCATCCAAATTATTAATATATAGATCACGTATCAGAGGTCCTAGCAATGATCCTTTCAAAACACCACTGGTTACAGACTTCCAGTCAGCAAAGCATCCCTCTATCATTAGCCTTTGTCTTCTATGAACAGGCAAATGTGGGTCCAATTTGCCAACTCATTGTGGATCCCATGTGACTTAATAGTCTTAGAGTCATACAGCTATACAGCAGAGAAATAGGCCCTTTGTGTCTGTCTGCAATTATTTGATTCTGTACAGTGAAGGATTTTGAACATCCTTATCCACTTTGACCTCCATGTGACCTCAGACCTGTCACTGTAATTGACTTAACGGCCTTCCACTTTGACGCAGCAAGCTACTCGGTTTACACAAATGTGGGATGGGCAATGGATGGCCATTCAGCTAGCAGCACAGTGGCGCAGACAGCTAGCAGAGATGCTGCCTCACAGCTCCTGTGATGCTGGTTCAATCCTGACCTTCGAAGGTCAACGTGTGGGGTTTTTTTTTGCGTTCCCCCTGTGGCCTGGTAGTGGGTTTCCTCTGAGTGGGTTTTCTCCCACTTGCAGGGTAATAGGTGAATTAGCCACGGTACATTACCCTTAGTGTGTAAATGAACGGTAGAATCAGAGGGAAGTTAGTGACAATGTGGAAAGAATAGTTACAGGTAGGGATGGGTTTTTTTCTTTAAAACCAGCAGACTGGATGGGCCAAAATGCTCCTTTCTCATAAGGTCATAAGGAATAGTAGGCCATTCGGCCCATCAATCTACTCCAACATTCAATCATGGCTGATCTATCTCTCCCTCCTAACCCCATTCTCCTGCCTTCTCCCCATAACCTAACACCTGTACTAATAAATAATCTATTTAACTCTGTTTTTAAAATATCCACTGACTTGGCCTCCACAGCCTTCTGTGGCAAATAATTCCACAGATTCAATACATTTCTTCTCATCTCCTTTCTAAAGGAAAGTCTTTAATTCTGAGGCTATGGCTTCTCGTTATAGTGGAAACATTCTCTCTAAATCCATTCTATCCAAGCCTTTCACTATTCTGTACTTCAATTAGGTCCCCCCTCATTTTTCTAAACTCCAGCGAGTACAGGCCCAGTGCCGACAAACGCTCATCATAGGTTAACCCACTCATTTCTGGGATCCTTCTTGTAAACTTTATTGTCAGTTCTATGCCAGTACAGCACAGGAACAGACCCTTTGGCCCCAGAAGGGTTATACAGAAATATGGACCTCTCTCATCAATTAAAATATTGTTATTTTGCCATTCTGAATGACTGTTTCTGGTGTTAAATAATCAGTGTTAAATATGATACTCGAGATGGATTTGTCGTTTTAATTAACCAGCTCATAACTGGGGTTGAAAAACCAAAAACGAGAGCCTTTCATAAGGAATTGGGGGGGGGGGGGGGGGGGAGGTCATAACGTTTTCAGAAGACATCCCGTCTCAAGGTCAGTGTAAGTGCGGATTACGAAGGGCGCTCGTTCGTTCGTTTGTTAGATTGGTCAAGGGAGACCGAGGGCACACATCTGCCGCTGAGAAGGACGCGGAACCGGGGGCAGCGCCTCAAAGCAGCGGAAGGAAATCTAAAGCGAGAAGCTAAACCAAAGATCCTATTGAGCACTTTGAGCTAAACCGACTGTGGTGGAGGCTGGGTTCCTCAAAGCCAAACCACCTGGGCTGCGGGGAGGGAGGGAGGGAGTGCGGATAAAGTTACCTACTGATAAATAAACAACGTTTGAATGGATTGGGGTTAGCAGGAGAATGAGCTAGGTGGGCCCACGCTTCCCCGCCGCAGAGTATTATTGACGCGGAAATTTACATCCGCAAGGACGTGGGGTTGGACCGCGCTTCCGCGTTTTAGCATCGCAATCCACACACCGAGTGCCGGCAACGCCGACTCCCGTTAAACGCATCCCAAGCAAGAGATACAGAGTGAAGAGCGACGTAAACCCCAAATGTGCCCACGGATCGATTAGTCAACTTGGGATACATCGCAGAGAAGCACCTGGCTGGTGATGATCTGAGGGAGGTTTCCCCTTTAAAAAATCTATGATACTAAAGTAATGTGTTGCTTTAATTGCGCCGGCGTGGTGTGATGAAAGCGGCTTTGCTGCTGCTGCGTATGTTGGCAGCGTTTCAGACGGAGAGGTCGATCCGAAAGCAACGCACTGCAGCAAGCGGCGTGCAAGTGCAAGACGAGGAAATGCGAGCGGATTGGGGTTGTTACATTCAGATCCACGCATCAATCTCCCAGCCGCACAATTCTGCTGCTTCCTCCCTCTCCTGCTGAAAACAAAACAGAATATATATATATTCTCAACTGATTTCACCTACCTTGCGCATCCCCTCCGCTGGTCAACACGCCGATGGCTTTGACGTTTTCTTGGAGAGGGTCGAGCAGGGTTTCGGAGCTCTTCTGCGACGAATTATCTTCATCGCTGGGACCATCCATTGGGGAGGGTCTGATCGCTTCACAGTTTTGCAAAGAAAAATTAAATTAAAATGTTTTTAAAAAATGCAAAGAGAAAGAGAGAGGGCAAACTTTGCAAGTAAGCCCCTCTGGGATGACGTGGTGGAATGACCGAGGTGAGCTGAGGTGTTGCAAGGGGTAGGGAGGTGCTGCCTCTCCGCCCTGTGCGTGTGTGTGTGTGTCTTGCGGTCACTGAGCAGCCGGCTTATCTTCACTCTAGCCCAGGTTCCCACGCTCCCCTCAATGACAACCCCTCCAGCGTCGCCGCTAACCCCAGCCCACCGCCTCTCAAGCCAACCTGACCCGCCCCTATTGTGCCGTCAAAGCCGCCGGACACACAGAGAGAGAGAGAGAGAGAGAGAGAGTGACATCCTCGCTGGCCTGTTGCCTGTTGCCTGTTCCCCAAACGCAGCCAGTCAGAAGCAGAGAGGATGCAAAGGGGCGGAGAGAGAGAGAGAGAGAGAGAGACAGGGGGAGGGAGAAAGAGAAAGACAGAGGTATATGCCCAAGTTAGGTCGTGTCACTTTCCAACCCTCTGTCACTCTCTGGTGCTGGACTTTCATAAGAGATTGGAGCAGAATTAGGCCATTCGGTCCACTCCGCCATTCAACCGTGGCTGATCTATCTCTCCCTCCTAACCCCGTTCTCCTGCCTTCTCCCGATAGCCCCTGACACCCATACTAATCAAGAATCTATCCATCTCTGCTTTAATATATATCCACTGACTTGGCCTCCACAGCGACTTGCTCTCTCAGCAGAGCCGGGACCAGGCGCGAGTTCAACGACCTTCCCTGACAAACTTTACATTCCGACCATATTTTCTCCCTTTGTAATTATAACCTTCAGAATCCGTTTATTATCGTAACTCAAACATTGCACTTTTCCTCGCTTTAGTTCAGCCGCGTTACCCTGTGCCAGCTTGACATGCCGGCATCTGGGCTCCCTCCGTGTGTCAAGGAGAACTTCGAGTCATAGAGTGATATAGTGTGGAAACAGGCCCTTTCGACCCAACTTGCCCACACCGGACAACATGTCCCAGCTACACTGGTCCCACCTGCCCGCGTTTGGTCTATATCCCTCCAAACCTGTGCTATCCAGGTACCAGTCTAACTGTGTCTTAAATGTTTGGATAGTCCCAGCCTCAACTACCTCGTCTGGCGGCGTGTTCCATACATCCACCACTCTTTGTGTGAAAAGGTTACCCCTCAGATGCCTTTAAATCGTACCCCCTTCACCTTAAACATTTGTCCTCGATTCCCCTACTGGGCAAGAGACTCTGTTCATTACCCGATCTGTTCCTCTCATGATTTTACACACAATCTTGTCTCATGGTTTTCAACCATTAAAACGGAGACATATAAATAAACAACAATGACACTGTGTATTTGAAGTCGACGTTCCGTGGTTTTCGAAGTCTTAGACGGGAGAGTTTTGTTAGCGAACTGTCTGGAAACGCATTTTTTTTTTAAATTGGCAATTCCTTCCAATTCCCTGGCGTGAATGCAAATATTCTCAATGATTCGCTTTCAAGAAATAAAGAAGGTTTGCACTGACGCGCGTTTCACAGATATCCTCGCATGTAATAAGTTATTACACATAACGTTAGAGTTTTCGTCGTGAATGGTTTTGTCGGTGAATAAAATGATCTACCTACTTACAGAAAGAAGAAGCGTCTCGACCCGAAAGGTCGCCTATTCCTTTTCTCCAGAGATGCTGCCTGATCCGCTGAGTTACTCCAGCTTTTTGTGTCACTTTCCAGACAGATCTCCTTAACAGTCTGGCAGCAGTAGTGGCGCATTGGAGATAACGTCTGTCAAGGTCACGCGAATCACTAACGACACGACAGAACGAAAGACACAAAGTGCTGGAGTGACTCATCTCTGGAGAACATGGATCGGCGACGTCTCGGGTCGGGCCCCTTCTTCAGGCAGTCCTCCAGAGATGCTGCCCGGCCCGCTGACTTACTCCAACATTTTGTGTCATTTTTTTTGAGTAAACCAGCATCTGCATGTCCTTGTTTCAAGCAATACATAGAAACATAGAAAATAGGTGCAGGAGTAGGCCATTCGGCCCTTCGAGCCTGCACCGTCATCCAACTCAGTATCCTGTACCTGCCTTCTCTCCATACCCCATGATCCCTTTAGCCACAAGGGCCACATCTAACTCCCTCTTAAATATAGCCAATGAACTGGCCTCAACTACCTTCTGTGGCAGAGAATTCCAGAGATTCACCACTCTCTGTGTAAAAAATGTTTTTTTCATCTCAGTCCTAAAAGATTTCCCCTTTATCCTTAAACTGTGATTCCTTGTTCTGGACTTCCCCAACATCGGGAACAATCTTCCTGCATCTAGCCTGTCCAACCCCTTAAGAACTTTGTAAGTTTCTATAAGATCCCCCCTCAATCTTCACAATTCTAGCGCGTACAAGCCGAGTCTTTCCAGTCTTTCTTCATATGAAAGTCCTGTCATCCCAGTAATCAGTCTGGTGAACCTTCTCTGTGCTCCCTCTATGGCAAGAATGTCCTTCCTCAGGTTAGGAGACCAAAACTGTACGCAATACTCCAGGTGTGGTCTCACCAAGACCCTGTACAACTGCAGTAGAACCTCCCTGCTCTTATACTCAAATCCTTTTACTGTTGCTGAATCCCTGGAATTGGAACTGAGAGTTGAAAGAACACATTGCCCAGCGCTGTGTTACGTTGTTGGCTTGGGCAATATGCTCTAGTGAGACCTGCTATTATAATTCGTGAATAACGCTGCAAATGTAAGCTAAACATCCAAAACAGCACACGTTGTACCTTGGCTAACTGCAATCTCATTCTTTACTGTCCAATTTTAAACGTGGGCAGAAAGATGGCTCTTTTTGCCACTAGTATTTCTGAACAGTCGCAAGTGTGGCCAATCTATTTAACTAAGCACATCATAGGCAGTGAACATACTGTCTTGAGCTACAAGGAACTGCAGATGCTGGGATCCTAAGCAAAACTCAAAGCGCTGAAGTAATTCAGCGGGCCAGGCAGCATCAGTGGAGGGAAATCTGAAGAAGTGTCGAGACCCGAAACATCACCCATTCCTTCTCTCCAGAGATGCTGCATGTCCCGCTGCGTTACTCCAGCATTTTGTCTGTATCTGTGGACGGAATGTGGATAGACGGCGTTTCGGGTCGGGACCCGGTTCATAGAAGGGTCCCGTGTCCCGACCCGAAACGGTGCCTATCTATTGCCTCCACAGATGATGCCTGGCCCGCTGAGTTACTCCAGCACTCTGTGTTTCGCTCAAGCACTGCTTTGAGTCAAGTTCCTCACATGAAGTTTGGGGCAATCTTTAGACGGGGGAATCGCGCCTATTATTTTCCTCTTTGACGCCACTGAATCACTCAACTGTCCTTTGGTACCACAGAGCAGTTACAGCATGATGAGCAGATGGAAGGAATCTGAAATCGCTGGGCGGTGCGGACTTGAAGGGCCGAAGGGCCTGCTTCCGCGCTGTGTCTCTAAAGTCTAATGACATCAGCGTTGTAAGTTTGCAAGACATTCATTATAGATCTTCAATGTATAGATGCCTGTTGTGGTTGTGCAGACTGCCAATGGCCTCCACTCTGAACTGGACGACAGACTTAACTCTCACCCGAAATTAGCACTAGACATAGAGAAGATTAGTTTAGTTACGTTTAGAGCTCAGCCCACTGAGTCCACACCGAACAGCGATCCCCGCCTGTCTCTAAGTGGGAGTTTACGGTGGGTCATGTGTAGGGCCTGGAGCAGGCTAATGGAGCACCATGATATTGGGCAGCGGCAGAATTGCTGCCTTACAGCGCCAGAGACCCGGGTTCGATCCTGACAACCGGTGCAGTGTACGGAGTTTGTGCATTCTCCTCATGACCACGTGTGTTTTCTCCGGGTGTTCCAGTTTCCTCGCACACCTCAAAGACTTACAGGTTTGTAGGTGAATTGGCATTGTAAATTATCCTTTAGTGGGTGTAGGATGGTGTTAGTGTGCGAATCCTCTTAAGTTCCTGCACAGGTTCATTCCTGCTTTCATTGTATTCCTCACAGGCCCTGTCTGGGTTTTTCTTCCTCAGCCTTACACTTGTTTCATTTTTCTTTTTGCCAAAATTTACCTCTTGCCACCCTTACCATGCCATCATTATCTCACCTCCTTACTGGACAATCCCAATCTTGACCTCTGATTAACTGGCCCTTAAACGATTCCCACATGTGAGATTGGTGTTGATATTCAAGGGGACTTGGGTGTAGTTATACACAGGTCCCAGAAGACCAACAATCAGATGTAGCTATTGATAGGTATGTTAAGCTTTATTGTGAATTTGATCACAGAAGTAATAAAGTCTTATTGCAAGTGTCTAGAGTATAGAATTATCTTATTGAGGTGCATAAAAACATGAGAGGAATAGATCGGGTAGATGCACAAAGTCTCTTGCCCAGAGAAGGTGAAGAGAACCTAGGTTTAAGTTGAATGGGAAAAGATTTAATAGAAATCTAAGGGGTAACTTTTTTGCACAAGCTGCCAGAGGAGGTAGTTGAGGCAGGGACTATCCCAACGTTTAAGAAACAGTTAGACAGGTACATGGATAGGACAGGTTTGGAGGGATATGGACCAAACGCAGGCAGGTGGGACTAGTGTATAGATAGATATAATAGATATAATTTAATTGCCACACAACCAAGGTCGGTGGAATTTGGGTTGCCAGCTGCGGTACAGTAATAAAGAACACAACCACAATAACAATTTTACACAAACATCCACCACAGCATTCATCACTGTGGTGGAAGGCACAGAGCTTGGCCAGTCCTCCTCCATTTTCCCCCGTGGTCGGGACCTCCACCCTCCACAGCCGTTGCTGCGGGCGTCCAGATGGTAAAGGACAAAGTCAAAGTCAAGGTGAGTCCAGGATCGGCTCTTCCCAACCAGAGACCGCGGCTTCAGGCTGGTGTAGGCCGCAGGCCGGCGGTCAAAGTTTTAAAGTACCTGCCGTGCCGCAGCCGCAAGCACCGCAGTCTGCAGGGCCGGCGGTCGAAGCTCCCCTCCAGGGGAGATGGTAAGTCCATGCCGCACCCGCGGTAGAAGACGGCCGCGGGCCGGCGGTGGAAGCTTCTTCTTCCCCCCGGGTCCTCCACGAGGGATCCCGGGCTGTAGACGCCGCACCAGCTAGAGTTCTGCAGACCGCGGCTTCAGGCTGCCGGCTGCCGCGGGCCAGCGTAACGGAGAGCTCCCCTCCAACGAGGTCTCACCCGCTCCGCGCCGAGAGTCCACGCTGCGCCCGCCGCTGAAGCTCCGGGCGCGTCTCCGGGAAAGTCCGCGCCGATCCTTGCTGTTAGGCCACGGGGGAGGCGACCTGAAAAAAATTGCCTCTCCATGGAAGAGGCGGCCGAAACGGTTTCCCCCTTACCCCCCCACACCACCCCCCACACATAACACACAAAGAAACATTAAAAACAGACTTTTAAACATACTAAAAAAATAAAAAAAGTTGGGGGAAAAACGGACACGCTGCCAACAGGCTGCTGCCAGTGCAGCGCCCCCTGATAGTAGGGGCATGTTGTGCGGAAGGGCCTGTGTCCACACTATATCACTCTATGACTCTGTGACTCTTAATGAGACCGTAGCTGGAGTATTATGCACGGAGTTGGTTTCCTTTCTTAAGAAAGGATATGAATTTAAAAGATAGTTAGATAGAGTTTGAGGGGCTAGCGGAATCAAGGGATATGGGGAGAAGGCAGGCACGGGTTACTGATTGTGGATGATCAGCCATGATCACAATGAATGGCAGTGCTGGCTCGAAGGGCCAAATGGCCTCCTCCTGCACGTATTTTCTATATTTTTAATGTTTCTATGATATATAGTACTTGCTTTCCTGGGAAAGGATGTATCCACTTGAATGAAGTGCAGCAAAGATTTATTAGACTGGTCTTAGGGATGGAGGGTTGGCTATGTTAGCAGACACCGAGCAGAATTTTATTAGAGTTCAGAAGAATGAGATAAAATTTAATTGAAACTTACAAATTGTTGAAGGGCTTGAAGGCTAGATACAGATATTTCCCTGACTGCGGAGACTTGGGTAAGAGAGCACAGTTTGAAAATAAGGCATCAACAATTGAGAATTGAGATGAGGATAAATTTCACCATTCAGGGGTGACCTGAACATTGGGCCGTCCGTAGCGGCGACTGCGGAGGGTTCAAAGGCCCCGACCATGGGTGAACAATGAGGAAGATGACTGAACTTTAATGCCTTCCATATCTGTGGGAAATGTTGATTCCGCTGTAGTGGATGTTTATGTTAAACTGTGTATTATGTTCTTTGTATTTGTATGGCTGTATGGCAACTCAAATGTCACTGTTCCAATTGGTGCATGTGACAATAAATGTCAAGAAATGAAACTTGAAACTAAGCTTTGAAATTCTCTATCTTCGATGGCTGGGAATCTCATCCCATTAAGTTTATTATTAGATAGATCTCCACATATTAAGGAAATCTGGAGATATGGGGATAGTGCTAAAAAATACTTCCGATGTGGAAGGTCCTTGTTTTTTTATTGTGACAGGTAGAACAGACTCGAAGGGCCAAATGGTCTCACTGCTCCTTTTTTGTTATGTCGTATAGCAGATTCTAGTCCACAAGGTAAAGATTGAAATTGGGACAAGATTAACTTTGACGGCATTAGACGGGAACTCGTAAAAGTTGATTGGAGCGGAGAGTTTTGGGGCAGAAAGTGGGATGCATTTAAAAGGTATGATCCTGAGAGTTCATATGATCCTGTTGGAACGAAGGGCATGGCAAGTCGTAGTGAGAAACCCTGGATGATGGACAAACTGACACTCTTGCCAGGAAAAATAAGGAGACGTGGTCAGGTATAGGGTGCTGGGATAAAGTGTATCCCTGGTGGCGTATCAACGGGATTGAGGAGCATAATTAAGAAGGGAATCATGTAGGAGAAAATGGGGCATTAAATTGTTCTCATAGATAATATTAAGGAGAATAGAAACATAGAAAATAGGCCCTTCGAACCCACACCACCATTCAATAAGATCACGGCTGAATATCCAAAATTAGTACCCCCTGCTTTCTCCCCATATCCCTTGGTTCTGATCGTGCTAAGAGCTATATCTAACTCTCTCTCTTGAAAACATCCGGTAAATTGGCCTCTAATGACTTCTGTGGCAGAGAATTCCACAGATTCACAACTCTCTGGGTTTTCCCTCATCTCAGTCCTAAACGGCCTACCCTTATTCTTGAACTGTGACCCCTAGTTCTGGACTCCACCAACATCGGGAACACTTTTCCTGCATCTAGCCTGTCCAATCCCTTAAGAATTTTATTTGTTTGTATAAGAAACCCTCTCATCCTTCTGAATTCGAGTGAATACAAGCCCAGTCGATCCAAAGAGATTTTATAATTACATCAAGCGGAAAAACAAACTTTGATCATCTGTGCATGTCATAGTGTCGGACTGGCCAGGGTGTCAGCTTGCCCGATGGCAAGTGGGCTCCTGATGGAGTGGGCCTCCTATATCAAGTGGGCCCCTGATGAAGTGGGCCCCCTTTGTCTCCTGGCAACCAATATTTTTAGGCCCAGTCCGCCACTGGTGTCATAATCATACAACGAGGAAACAGGCCCTTCACCCCAACTTACCCACGATGAGTATCATGCCTCATCTACACTAGTTCCACCTACATGGCCATATCCTTCTAACCCTATCCTATCAATGTACCTGTCCAAAGGTGTTGCAATTTGGGAAGTCAAACCTGGGCAGAACTTTCAAAGTGAATGGTAGAGTTCTAGGTAGTTTTGGAGAGAGGAGGGATCTAGGAGTACACGCACATACTTCCCTGAATGTTACTTCAGAGGTACATTGGGGAACTGATTTTGGATGATCAACCATGATCATATTGAATGGCGGTGATGGCTTGAAAGGACGAATGGCACCTATTTTCTATGTTTCTACAGTATGTTTCTATAGGGTGGTGAAGAAGACTTTTGGCACGCTGGCCTTCAGTCAGGAAATTAAGTATAAAACCTGGGACATTATGTTACAGTGTTACCAGGTGTTGATGAGGCTGCACTTGAAGTATTGTGTTCAGTTTTGCTCACCTGCTGCATCAAATAAACCATTAAGCTGGAAACAGTACTGACAAGATGTTCGAGGATGTTGCCAGATCATGACGACTTGGTCTATTGGGAGATGATAGGCAGGCTAGAACTTTATCCACGGGAGGGCAAGAGACTGAGACGTGATCTTATTGATATAGAATCATGATGGGAATAGATAGAGTGAATGCACAGTCTTTCACCCAGGGAATCATGTACGAGAGGACATAGGCTTAAGGTGAGATGAGTAAGATTTAATAAGAACCTGAGAGGCAACTTATGTTCCTCTGCCTGTCATACCGTTCATTCATCTGCCATGTCTCCGTCACATTCCAACTGCCACACAATATTTTCTGTGTCTAGTTGTAAAACAAAAGCCCCAAGAAACAACAGTAGATTCCAGGATGGTACACAAAAATTGCTGGAGGAACTCAGCGGGTGCAGCAGCATCTATGGAGCGAATGTTTAGATTCCAGGATCATCGGTAGTCTTTGACACAACAGCTCTTTGAGTGGGTCATATGAGATTTGCTTTAGGAAAGAAAGACCAACTTGTTGACGCAATGGAATTTAGCTCCTTGTTCATCATGATGTTGAGTGCATATTTTTAATATGACACCAGCTTCTGAACAAAGTCATGGAAGGTCATTTTATACTTCACGCAGTGGCACATTCTTATCATTCAGCATGCTGTGTTGTAAAATGTGTACACATAGTAGCCAGTGTGAAATAGGTGCATGGGGAATTGAATCTCCACACCATTTCTTACATGTGAAACACTGCACAGGGAAGTCAAGACAATGTTTAGTTTAGTTTAGAGCAGAGCGTGGAAACAGGACCTTTGGCTCACAGTCTGCGCCGACCAACGATCACCCGTGAGCTAGTTCTATGTCATTTCAATTTTGCATCCTGCACACTAGGAGCAATTTACAGAAGCCAATTAACCTACAAACCTGCACGTCAATGGAATGTGGAAGGAAACCGGAGCACCTGGAGAAAACCCATGTGGTCACAGGGGGAACGTAAAAACTCCGCACAGCCAGCACCCGTAGTTAGGATCGAACCCGTGTCTTTGGCGCTGTAAGGCAGCAACTCTGCCGCTGCGCCACTGTACCGCCCTAACATGACATCCTAATATCTATTTTAAATGATGTCATGCAAGTAATCAAATGCACAAAACTCAACTCCCCCCCCCACTAATTACTGAGCACTTTTCATTTCATTTGCTGATAGCAATATCATTGGAAATATTATTGTTCTTCGTCAGATTTGTGATGTTTTGCAACTAACCATGCAACAAGATAGCATAAAGTACCATCCAAGGTAAAGTTTATCCCTCGGCTTCACAGATGCTGCCTGACCTGCTGAGTATTTGTAACATTTCACTTTTTATTGCACTAAAACCTTAACAGATTATGCAACTGTTACCCTTCTGCTGCCACCACTTGGTGTTGCATTCACACATTACAGTGGGGAGTTTACAAAGCACTTCACTGGAATATCCTGTGGCCATAAAACTTGCGTAATGTACGTTCCATTTCTTTAGACTAAGAAATGCTGACAAGACTTTTGCAGGGCGTAGCAGTAGAGCTACTGCCTTACAGCACCAGAGACCTGGGCTCGATCCCGATTACGGATGCTGTCTGTACAGAGTTTGTACGTTCACCCCGTGACCTGCGTGGATTTTCCCTGAGATCTTCCGTTTCCTCCCACACCCCAAAGACGCACAGGTTTGTAGGTTAATTGGCTTGGCATAAATATAAAATTGTCCCTCGTGTGTGTAGGGTAGTGTTAATGTGCGGGGATCGCTGGTCTGTTTGGACTCGGTGGGCCGAAAGGTCTGTTTCCACGCTGTATTTCTAAACGAACCTAAATTAAACTAATCTAATGAAATTACATAAAGCCCATATTTTATATTCACATTAAAATGTTAGAAAATAATTAATGCAGGGATGCTTGAGTCTGAAGAAGGGATCCAACCCAAGACGTCGCCTGTCCATTTCCTCCACAGATGCTGCCTGATCCATTGAGTTGCTCCATCACTTTGTGTTTTGCTCATGGTTCCAGCATCTGCTGTTTCATGTGTCTCTAGACATACCTAGCCTTGGTTATGCCACTCAAAGAATTTGAATGTGAATACTCTGAAAAGTCAGCGTGGCTATCTATATACTGCAACGCAAAAAATAATATGTGTGTGGAATGCCATGTTAACATTGAAATGGCGGCGCTGTTGAACAGCTGCGGCTCGCCTAGAGTCCGTCTGTTTTTACTTTTTTTGTTGGTTTTTTTTGTCTTGTTTTAGTTGCATTTTAGTTTATTAGGCTGTGTTGTGTGTGGGGGGGGGGTGAAATGTTTTTTTGTCTCTTCCTTCGGGGGAATGCAACTTTTTCTTGTCGCATCCCCCTTCCCCGCCTTCGTCTGCGCTGAGGCCAAATGGCGGAGCTGGCGGAGCTGGCGGTCTCCAACTGCGACCGACCTCGAGGCTCCGGAGGCAGAGCCAGCCAAGACTTACAACGCGAGGCTGGCCGACTTCGGGGCTGAGGCGGCAGCTGCCCGACTCGGAGCTGAGGCGGCGGGACTCGGAGCTGAGGCAGCGGGACTCGGAGCTGAGGCAGCGGGACTCGGAGCTGAGGTGGCGGGACTCAGAGCTGAGGCAGCGGGACTCGGAGCTGAGACTGCGTTCCGGCGGCCCGACTCGGAGCTGTGGCTGAGGGACTCGGAGCTGAGGCAGCGGCGGCCCGACTCGCTGAAGCGGCGTTCCAGCTTTCGGCAGCGGCCCGAATCGGAGCTGAGGCGGCGGCAACATCACTTCGGAGGTCCGCTGGACTGGAGGGCGGCATCTTCGGCCTGGATCGCCTCAGCACAGAGGGAGAACAAGGAGGGAAGAGACAGAGACTAAGACTTTTGCCTCCATCACAGTGAGGAGGTGCTTGGTGAACTCACTGTGGTGGATGTTAATTTGTGTTTATTGTATGTTTTGTTATTTATTATTATTGTGTATGACTGCAGGCAGGGAGAGGGAGAGGGAGAGGGGTGAGGAGAGGGAGATGGAGAGGGGGAGGAGAGAGGGGTGGGGTAAGGGAGAGAGGGATGGGGGAGAGAGGTGTGGAGGGAGATGGGGTAGGGGAGGGAGGGGGAGAGGGGGGGGGAGAGAGGGGAGAGAGTGGGGAGGGAGAGTGGGAGGGGGATGGGGGAGAGAAGTGGAAGAGAAGTGGAAGAGTGGGTAGGGAGGGAGCGTAACCACGGACCGTCAGGTAAGTGAACTGAGGTCGGCTTTACTTACCAAAGAAGAGCCGGCTGAATTTCTCTTTCAGAAATGTCTACACCAAAGACAAGACTCTCAAAGAAATCTGTCCCCCGTTCGACTCCACCAGAGGAGCGTTCCATCAGGGGGGGGAAGCAACAGGCGGTAGGAACGCTAACCGAGCGCACCGCTATCCCAGACACCGTGCCGAGCCCAGCTCCGCTAGCGCCTGAGCAGCGGGCTGGAGGGAAAGCTACCAGGAAGAGCGTCCGGCCGGTGGCTTCCGACACGTCGGACGGGGACGTCTCTCCACCCAGGCGGGGGAGAGACAGCCGCATGAGCGGCTCTTGGAGCAGGTGCTCCAGCGAGGTGCACCCCAGGAGGGGAGCTCTCGCAGAGGGAGGTCAGGCACTCCCTCCACAGTGCCTTGTGCACTGTCCATTGCTTCCTCCTTTCCAGAGGATAGCTTTGGTGACCAGGACTGGGCAGGTCAAGAAGAGGGGATAATGGCTGAAGATTTCGGGAGTATGCAAGGGGTGCAGGAACAGGAAGAGCTGCTTGGTGTAGTGGACCGCTACGTGGCAACCCCACGTGCAGGGAAACCGTTAGAAGCAAAACTAGCGGCCAGCATCAACCACCTCTCCAACAGGGTTCTACAGGAGCAGGTGGTCAATGATGCTTTGGAAACTTATACAGCGCCGGAGAACTGTGAGTCCCTAAAAGTGCCAGCTGTAAACAGCCAAATCTGGGGGCACATTGGGGCAAACATCCGACACCACGAGCTAAAACTGCAGCGGATCCTCAGGCTCCTGACGTCGGTCATCACTTGGTTTGCTCGTTCCGTGGACAACACCGAGATGACCACCACTCAACAGGATACTCTGCACTGTTGTGCAATACGCAATTTGAGATTAATAACCTGCGTAAAGACATCATAAAACCTGCCATCAATCCTAGATTTGCGGGGCTGTGCAAAACCCCAGCCTCTGAGCCAGACACACTGCTCTTTGGCAAAGACCTACCTAAGCGAATGAAGGATATGACCGAGGCCTCAAAAACTCACGGCCTCATGAAGGCAGGACACGGGACGAGCGAACCTAGACCAAACACCAAGTGGCAGCACCCTGTCACATCCACCAGTCGACGTCCATCATATAGGGCTGGTGAAAGCTCAGGGTCCGCATTTTATCACCGTAAGTCTTTTTTAGACTAGGGCCCAGAGCACGCCCCATGGAAAATGCGCCACCCCCCAACGTCAACACCACATCAGACTACACTCAAGCCTCGTGGGACCGGCGGGAACCAGAGGAAATACCCATAACCATGGAGGTAGGTGGGTCTGGTTCCTACCAGCATATAGAAAGAAGGGGCTTAATACTAACAGGGGGGAGATTACACCAGTTTAAAACAGCATGGGAGTCTATCACGAGTGATCAGTATATACTCAATGGCATTAGTGGATACAAAATACAATTCATACTGGAATAATTGCCACCAGTGCATCATTTACCCCAAAGGGTATTTTCCCTCTCAGTGAAAGAAAATCGAGAGGGACAAGTTGAACTGATGAGACTAATTACAAAGGGTATCATTGAAAAAAACATAACATGAACCTTTGGAATTTGTATCAAATATATTCACTAAAACCAAAAAAGATGGTGGATGTCGTATCATCATTGATTTAACATCACTAAATATGTTTGTTAAGTATATACATTTCAAAATGGAAACGTTTGTTACTGCCAAACAACTAATTTCCAAAGGATACTACATGGCAAGCATTGATCTTAAAGATGCTTACTATTCAGTACCTATTCACAAGGATCATCGCAGATACCTGAAGTTTATCTGGATGGGGCAAGATGGCAGTTTAAAGCGTTACCCAATGAGTTAACATCAGCCCCAAGATTATTCACCAAGATACTAAAACCAGCCTTGGCAATATTAAGAAGGCAAAAACATATTGTCATGGCATATCTTGATGATATCTTAATAGTAGGCAAAACCATGGAATTGACTATGTCAGCTGTATCAGCTACCAAACAGTTGTTCGAAACCTTGGGATTTGTCTTACATCCAGATAAATCTAAGTTGAAGCCATCCACAACTATGGACTACTTGGGCTTCACAATTAATTCAGTCCATATGACTGTAACTTTGCCAAGAGACAAAACAGTTGAATTGGCACAATCATGCAACGATCTAATGGACAACAAACGACCAACTATTCGACAAGTAGCAAGAGTAATTGGGAAAATGGTAGCAGCATTTCCGGCTACGCAATTCGGACCTTTGCACTATCAAAACTTACAAAGAGCAAAGGTACAGGCACTAAATCGACATGCAGGTCATTATGATCGTGTCATGAAATTACCCACTGAAGCAATATCAGAACTACAGTGGTGGGCAGAAAACGTTTGGCATTGTTTCAGCCCTATCATTATCACTAACCCTGCACTAATTATCCAAACAGATGCCAGTGCTCAAGGCTGGGGAGCAACTAACTCTATATCCAGCATAGGTGGTAGATGGACTAACCCTGAGTCGTCATTACTACTTACACTGGGCATTAATTATCTAGAGATGTTGGGTGCCTTCTATGGTTTAAAAGCATATGCATCAAATATGCATCACTTGCATGTTCGGTTACAAATAGATACAATACAATACAATACAATACAATTCAATTTATTGTCATTTGGACCCCTTGAGGTCCAAACGAAATGCCGTTTCTGCAGCCATACATTACAAACAAATAGACCCAAGACACAACATAATTTACATAAACATCCATCACATTGCTGTGATGGAAGGCCAAAAAAAACTTCTCTCTCCACTGCACGCTCCCCCCCGATGTCAGAGTCAAAGTCAAAGTCAAAGTCAAAGCCCCCGGCGGGCGATGGCGATTGTCCCGTGGCCATTAAAGCCACGCCGGGTGATGCAAGGTCGCACACCAGGTCTTGGTGTTAGAGCACCCGGCGTGCGCTCGCAGAGACCCGCCGCCATTCCAAGCCGCGCGGGGCGGTGCTGTAAGGCCCTGATTCCAGGTGCTCTTCAACCCCGCAACTCGGGCGGGAGAAGTCGCCGCTGCGGAAGCCCTGAAAAGCGGTCTCCCTCCAGGGACCCGCGGGCTCCCGGTGTTACCGTCCGCCAAACCCGCAGTTACAGCCACCGAATCTCCGGGGGTCGGGTCGCAGCAGTGTCCACCACAGCTCCACCCGCTCTGGACTCGGCCAGCTCCACGACGGTGAGGTGAGTAGTCGGCACCACAGCCCCCGGTCTTCCTGTTGGAGGCCGCTCCTCGTTGCAGCCCCAACGACAACGGAGACCCGACAAAGAAAAGGTCGGGTCTCCCGTGCAGGGAGAGATTTAAAAGTTACCCCCAACCCCCCCCACACCACCCCCACCCCCCCCACACACATACCCCAACAAAAATAACAAAAACTACATAAAAACATAGACATAGACATAAAATAATAAAAACGCAGACGGACTGCAGAGGCCGCTGCTGACGAGAGTCGCGCCGCCTACCGATAATACTACGGTGGTGGCCTACATTAACCATATGGGCGGCATAAAATTGTTATCATGCAACAAGTTGGTTAACACAATTTGGCAATGGTGTGTCGAAAGACATATTTGGCTATCAGCAACTTACCTACCAGGTAAGCAAAATACAGTGGCAGACACCAGGTCACGTAAATTTAATGACAACATCGAATAGATGTTAAACCCCAAAATATTTGCAAAAATTGTCAAGCAATATGGCACGCCAGATATCGATTTATTCGCATCAAGGCTAAATCACCAGGTACCTAGGTATGTCGCTTGGGAACCAGACCCTGAGGCAGCAGCGGTAGATGCGTTCGCGCTGGATTGGGGAAATTTCTTCTTCTAATGCATTTCTTCCCTTCTGCCTCATTAGTCGGGTACTACGCAAAATACAAATGGACTCTGCGTCAGGTATTTTGATAGTACCCGACTGGCCTACGCAGCCATGGTTCCCGATACTCCATGACATGGTTATTGGAACTCCGATGACATTTCCCAGTGACCCAGAATTATTACAACACCCAGTGTCAGGCATAAGCCACCCATGCCATGAAAAAATCAAACTCCTGGGTTGCAGATTCTGAACAGACCATTGCTGGGACTGGGATTATCGGAACAAACTGTCTACACCATGTCAGCATCCATCCGAACATCCACCAAAAAGCAGTACTTGGCCAATATCAAAAAATGGGAAAAATACTGCCTGGATACAGGGACCACCTACACAACTGCATCAGTCAACAACGTACTGGAATTCCTGGCCAAACTTCACTACGAAGAAGGACTCAGCTACAGTGCCATCAACACAGAAATAAGTGCCCTGTCTGCCTACTTAACACTAGCACCAGGACAACAGGCCTTGGGATCTCACCCGCTGGTGGTAAAATTAATGAAAGGCATTTACAATACCAATCCCCCTAGACCAAGGTACACCCACATATGGGATGTCAGTGAGGTCCTGACTTACCTCAGGGGGTGGCCACCAGCCAGATCCCTCAGCCTGGAACAATTGACACTCAAAACGCTCATGTTAATGGCACTTGTATCCGCACAGAGGGTCTAGACTCTACATCGGTTACGCCTGGATCACATGATTATAGCTCCAGACCAGATCTCGTTTATGATCCAGGGACTGATCAAACAGAGCAGGCCAGGAACGCCTAGTCCAGTCGTGATATTCCGGGCTTACCGACCAGAACCACGGTTATGTGTAGTGACCCACCTACTATCTTATATAGACACAACTAATAGTATTCGAGGGAGTGAAAACGCCTTGTGGGTCAGTCATAAAAAACCTCATGGTCGGGTGACGAGCCAAACCGTTTCGAGATGGCTCAAGCAGGTGCTAAAAGCTGCCGGGATTGACACTAACTTGTATAAATCTCAGGGCAGCATCCACGTCAACGGCGGAAAGAATGAACGTGCCAATGGACCACATCCTGGCTACAGCAGGATGGGCAAAGGAATCCACGTTCAGGACTTTTTATCATAAGCCGTTGGCGAAACCTGTGATATATGCAGAAACAATTTTACAATCTGCAAATATTTAATTTAAGCCGGAGGAGCAAATTTCTTTTGTTGTTATTGTAAATAAATACCGTTTTTGTTTTTTCATAAAACAGATTCATTGCTTGATTACGATAACACACTTCCTCCCTCAAAGACTTAGGCAGTGATGTAGTAATAACTGTTACACGGTTTGAAATCACAGAGCTTTGAAATCTTCACGGAATCACTCACGTGACTCCGAAGTAAAATAGTAAGATTAAACGAGAACTTACCAGTTTGAAGTTTGATCTGTATTTTATGAGGAGTTACGATGAGGGATTACGTGCCCTCCGCTCCCACCCTCAATAATATGGGTCAAATTCATAAACTGTCTCCTTGTCTTTACTATGTTTACTTCAGTAACTGTGTCTATCTGTGATTCCACACCGCTGATTTGAAGTATGCCGCGCATGCGTGCTGAGCGGGTTCTTCACGTAATCCCTCATCGTAACTCCTCATAAAATACAGATCAAACTTCAAACTAGTAAGTTCTCGTTTAATCTTAGTATTTTATTTTATGTGGCTGTGTGTCTTGTTGATTTTTACTCAGTTTGGCTGTATGGTAACTCAAATATCACTGGACCTTAATTGGTGCAAGTGACAATAAATTCCAACTTGAACTTGATCAGCTTTTGTCTATTTATTAAAACAAGGATAATGCTGACGGATCAGCCTCCTCCTGCACCTATTTTCTATGTTTATATCGTGCACATTTGTGACGGCTTGATTTCAAAGACAGGACAGGGGCATTCCCTGAGGGATTCGGGTGGTTGGAAGAGGTTTCGTCTGTGTTTTACTCCTCGGTTGTTGTCCGGGGAGGAAGGAGACGACACTCGGCCCGTCGGGGCTAGGATGCACGGGAGGTGACATTCGGCCCGTCGGGGCTAGGATGCACAGGAGGAAGGAGACGGCACTCGGCCAGTCGGGGCTAGGATGCACGGGAGGTGACATTCGGCCCGTCGTGGCTAGGATGCACGGGAGGTGACACTCGGCCCGTCGGGGCTAGGATGCACGGGAGGTGACACTTGGCCCGTCGGGGCTAGGATGGGAAGGCTGAGCTTGGGTTGAGGCTTGGAAGGCTGAGCTCGCCTCCCCTGCCCCGACCTGCATCCGGTCCATCACGGAGAGGGAAGCGTGCAAACTCCACACGGACAACGTCGGCAGTCGCCCTGCCCTGCCCAGACACAGGCCCTTCGGCCCCTCTCATCCGTGCTACCCTGGATTTTCTGCAACACAATCTTGCATTTATTACAGCGTTTGTCATCACTGTATGTACACTGTTCTGCACTGGATATTGGATTTATTGTCATCATTGTATGTACACTGTTCTGCACTGGATATTACATTTATTACAGCGTTTGTCATCAGTGTATGTACACTGTTCTGTACTGGATATTGCATTAATTGTCATCATTGTATGTACACTGTTCTGCACTGGATATTACATTTATTACAGCGTTTGTCATCATTGTATGTACACTGTTCTGCACTGGATATTGCATTTATTACAGCGTTTGTCATCAGTGTATGTACACTGTTCTGCACTGGATATTGCATTTATTACAGCGTTTGTCATCACTGTATGTACACTGTTTGCTCTGGCGGCTGTGTGTGAACGGGCGATTTCATCGCCTCCCGATCGATGTGCAGAACAACAAATTAATGAAGTATCTGGAACACAGTACTCCTGGGTTGCTGCAGGCTGAAGCATCAAACTACTACCCTGTTGAGCCCCGTCAGTCAGTCCCACAGCACAGGAACACACAGCCATGTCTATCGAAGCTAGTCCCACATGCCCACGTCTGGCCACTCACCCTCTCTGCCTTTCCCACCCATGCCTTTAGAAAGGAGATGAGGAGGATTTCTTTAGCCGGAGGGTGGTGAATCTGTGGAATTCATTGTCACAGAGGGCGGTGGAGGCCAAGTCACCGGGTATTGTTTAGATTTTAGAAATACTGCACGGAAACAGGCTCTTCGGCCCAACGAGGCATCGCCGACCAGTGATCACCCCGTACACTAGCTCCATCCTACACACTTTAGGGACAATTTTACACAATTTAACCTACAAACCAGCAGGTCTTTGGAGCACCCGGAGAAAACCCACGCAGGTCACGGGCAGAACGTGCAAACTCCGTACAGACAGCACTCGTATTCAGGATGTAATCCGGGTCTCTGGCGCTGTGAGGCAGCAACTCTACCGCTGAACCACTATCTATCATTTCATTTATTACTCACACCAGCAGAGTTGTGTACAAATGGTTCACATTAATAATGTCAATCTGAGGGGCAACTTTTCCACACAGGTGGGTGTATGGAATGAGCTGCCAGAGGAGCTAGTTGAGGCTGGGACTATCTCAACGTTTAAGATGGATTGCGCAGAGGATCATTGGGACAGAGCTACCAGCCTTGGAGGGCATCTACCACACACGGTGCCCCAGGAAGGCCGTTAGCATCCATAAGGACTCATCACACCCTTGTAACGGACTGTTTGAACTACTTCCCTCCGGCAGACGTTACAAGGCCTTCTACGCCCGAGCCTCCAGACTCAGAAACATATGTATTCCAAGAGCTATAGCGGCTCTGAACAGGCCCTGCTGAGTGTTGGTCGGGATGGGACTAGTGTAGATGGGGCATGTTGGTCGGGATGGGACTAGTGTAGATGGGGCATGTTGGTCGGGGTGGGACGTGTAGATGGGGCATGTTGCTTGGGGTGGGACGTGTAGATGGGGCATGTTGGTCGGGGTGGGACTAGTGTAGATGGGACATGTTGGTCGGGGTGGGACTAGTGTAGATGGGGCACGTTGGTCGGGGTGGGGCTAGTGTAGATGGGGCACGTTGGTCGGGGTGGGACTAGTGTAGATGGGGCATGTTGGTCGGGGTGGGACTAGTGTAGATGGGGCTTGTCGGTCGGGGTGGGACTAGTGTAGATGGGGCATGTTGGTCGGGGTGGGACTAGTGTAGATGGGGCATGTCGGTCTGGGTGGGACTAGTGTAGATGGGGCATGTCGGTCGGGGTGGGACTAGTGCCTGCTTCAAAAAATCCATCATTGTACCGGTACCAAAAAATGCCTCCCCAGCCTGTCTGAATGACTACCGTCCGGTGGCCCTTACCTTGGTAGTCATGAAATGCTTTGAGAGGCTGGTGAAGAAACACATCTGTACCTTCCTCCCTCGCAACATGGACCCGTTGCAGTTCGCATACCGTCCGAACAGATCCACGGATGATGCGGTCTCCCAGGTCTTGCACACCGCTCTCTCCCATCTGGACAGCCAGAAGGGGGGCTACGTGAGGATGCTGTTCATAGACTACAGTTGAGCCTTCAACACGATAGTCCCCACTAGACTGGCTGGGAAGCTACTGGAATTGGGGCTCAACACCCCCCTGTGTGCCTGGGTCCTGGACTTTCTCACCGCCAGGCCCCAGGTAGTCAAGATGGGAGGGAATACCTCAAAGTCCCTCACCCTGAGCACAGGATCGCCCCAGGGTTGCGTCCTCAGCCCCCTATTGTACTCCCTGTACACACATGACTGTGTGGCTAGGTTCAGCTCCAACTCAATAATCAAGCTTGCTGATGACACTGTGGCGGTGGGCCTGATCTCAGACAATGACGAGAAGGCCTACCGGGAGGAGGTGGCTGGTCTAGCACTCTGGTGCCAGGATAACAGCCTCCTCTTGAACATCAAAAAAACGAAGGAGCTGATCATTGACTTTAGGAGGGCACATCATCCGAGGACGTACACTCCATTGAGGATAAATGGGGATCCTGTGGATAGGGTGAGCTGTTTTAAATATCTGGGTCCACATCTCCGAGGATATGACATGGGCATCACACGCCTCAGCACTCGTGAGTAAGGCAAGGCAGCGCCTTTACCACCTCAGGCAATTGAGGAAATTCAGAGTGTCTCCGAGGATCCTCCAGTACTTCTACGCAGCGGCTGGACCACTTGGACAACAAAAACTCATATGTCAGGCTGTTATTCATTGATTACAGCTCGGCATTTAACACAATCATCCCCTCCAGACTGGTTACCAAACTCGCAGAACTGGGTCTCTGCGCATCCCTCTGCAACTGGATCCTCGACTTCCTCGTCCACAGACCACAGTCTGTTCGTATTGGTGGAAATGTGTCAGCCTCAATAACAATCAGCACGGGAGCACCTCAAGGCTGCGTGCTCAGCCCCCTGCTGTACTCACTCTATACCCATGACTGCGTAGCGAACCACAGTGCGAACTCCATCATCAAGTTCGCTGACGACACCACTATTGTGGAGCGTATCACTGATGGGGATGAGTCAGAGTACAGAAGAGAGATCGAGCAACTGTCCATATGGTGCCAGCGCAATAACCTGGCCCTGAACACCAGCAAAACCAAGGAACTGATTGTGGACTTTGGAAGGAGTAGGAGGGGGACCCACAGCCCCATTTATATCAACGGGTCGATGGTTGAAAGGGTCAAGAACTTCAAATTCCTGGGGGTGCACATCTCTGAAGATCTTTCCTGGTCCGAGAACACTAACGCAATTATCAAAAAAGCTCATCAGCGCCTCTACTTCCTGAGAAGATTACGGAGAGTCGGATTGTCAAGGAAGACTCTCTAACTTCAACAGGTGCACAGTCGAGAGCATGCTGACCGGTTGCATCGTGGCTTGGTTCGGAAATTTGAGCGCCCTGGAGAGGAAAAGACTACAAAAAGTAGTAAACACTGCCCAGTCCATCATCGGCTCTGACCTTCCTTCCATCGAGGGGATTTATCGCAGTCGCTGCCTCAAAAAGGCTGGCAGTATCATCAAAGACCCACACCATCCTGGCCACACACTCATCTCCCTGCTACCTTCAGGTAGAAGGTACAGGAGCCTGAAGACTGCAACAACCAGGTTCAGGAATAGCTACTTCCCCACAGCCATCAGGCTATTAAACCTGGCTCGGACAAAACTCTGATTATTAGCAACCACTTTCTGTTATTTGCACTACCAGTTTATTTATTCATGTGTGTATATATTTATATCATGGTATATGGACACATTTATCTGTTTTGTAGTAAATGCCTACTATTTTCTGTGTGCTTAAGCAAAGCAAGAATTTCATTGTCCTATACAGGGACACATGACAATAAACTCACTTGAACTTGAACTTGAACTGTGGAAAGCATCTTGTCCGGGAATGTTACCATCTGGTTTGGGAATTGCTCTGCCCAGGACAAGAAGGCTCTGCAGAGAGTAGTGCGTTCGGCCGAACACACTATGGGAACTTCACTCACCCCCCTGCAGGAACTATACATCAGGAGGTGCAACTCCAGAGCCAACAATATCATGAGAGACCCCTTCCACCCATGCAAAGGACTGTTCCAGCTGCTACGGTCAGGCAAATGCCTCCGTTGCCATGTGGTGAGAACGGAGAGGTTGAGAAGGAGTTTCTTCCCAGAGGCCATTCGTACTGTAAACGCCTATCTCACCAGGGACTATCTCTACTGAACGTTTTTCCTTCCATTATTTATTATGTAAAAGAATATGTGTGTTATGATTGTGTTTATAGTTTGTTTGGTTGATTGGTTGTTTGTCTTTTTGCACATAGTCCGCGAGCATTGCCACTTTCATTTCACTGCACATCTCATATGTGTATGTGACAAATAAACTTGACTTGACTTGACTTGACTTGACTAGTGTAGATGGGGCATGTACCTAGTGTAGATGGGGCATGTTGGTCGGGGTGGGACTAGTGTAGATGGGGCATGTTGGTCGGGGTGGGACTATTGTAGATGGGGCATGTTGGTCGGGGTGGGACTAGTGTAGATGGGGCGTGTTTGTCGGGGTGGGACTAGTGTAGATGGTGCATGTTGGTCGGGTGGGACTAGTGTAGATGGGGCGTGTTGGTCGGGGTGGGACTAGTGTAGATGGGGCGTGTTGGTCGGGTTGGGACTAGTGCAGGTGGGGCATGTTGGTCGGGGTGGGACTAGTGTAGATGGGGCGTGTTGGTCGGGGTGGGACTAGTGTAGTTGGGGCACGTTGGTCGGGGTGGGACTAGTGTAGATGGGGCACGTTGGTTGGGGTGGGACTAGTGTAGATGGGGCACGTTGGTCGGGGTGGGACTAGTGTAGATGGGGCACGTTGGTCGGGGTGGGACTAGTGTAGATGGGGCAAGTTGGTCGGGGTGGGACTAGTGTAGATGGGGCACGTTTGTCGGGGTGGGCCTAGTGTAGATGGGGCACGTTGGTCGGGGTGGGACTAGTGTAGATGGGGCACGTTGGTCGGGGTGGGACTAGTGTAGATGGGGCATGTTGGTCGGGGTGGGACTGGTGTAGATGGGGCATGTTGGTCGGGGTGAGACTGGTGTAGATGGGGCATGTTGGTCGGGGTGGGACTAGTGTAGATGGGGCATGTTGGTCGGGGTGGGACTAGTGTAGATGGGGCATGTTGGCCAATTATTGTCCCGCAGACAACTACTGCCCCAGGTAGATATCATGATGTGTGCAACAAACATTGATTGGCCACTGGTGTGCAAAGGGTTAATGTGGTCATTGGCTTGATTGAAGCTGATTAGAAAATTTTCAGCGGAGTTGTGGAGTGTCTGAGTGTAGTTGTACTGGGCTGTGGATGGGAGCAGTTGTCCTGGGTAGAGACAGGGAGTCTCCCCTTGTGTCTGATGTGGATCTATATCTCCAGGGCATGAGGTCGGTGAGAACACTACAGCTTTCTAATGAATTGTGTTTGCATCTTTGATTAATTCTGCTGACTTTTCCTTTCAATTGTTGTCATTTGAAGTGTCCAGGGTTTTTAATGATGATTTGTTTCTGGTGCAATTGGAATTGTGTTGTTTCTGTGCTGTATCTCCAAACTAAAAGGATGTTTCCACTAGTGGGAGAGTCTCGCACCAGAGGGCACAGAGTCAGAATAAAAGGATGTAACTTTGGAATCTTATTTGTGGAATTCCCTGCCACAGAGGGCAGTGGAGGCCAAATCACTGGATGGATTTAAGAGAGAGTTAGATAGAGCTCTAGGGGTTAGTGGAATCAAGGGATATGGGGGGGGAGGCAGGCACGGGTTATTGATTTGGGATGATCAGCCATGATCGCAATGAATGGTGGTGCTGGCTTGAAGGGCCGAATGGCCTCCTCCTGCACTTATTTTCTATGTTTACTAAAGTGATGATGCCCTAACCTTATCACAACTGAAATTGAATCTGGCTGATGTAAATGTAGAAACAAAGACCTGTTTATACATTTGGTTTATACCAAAGATAGACACATTGCTGGAGTAACTCAGTGGGTCAGTCAGCATCTCTGGAGAAACAAGAGAATTGGGGATGGAATAAAAGGGTTCTTACCCAAAATATCACCCATCCTTTTACTCCAGTGATGGTGCCTGACCTGCTGAGTTTCTCCAGCACTCCTATCATGGTCTCCTCTATACCCCGCAGCTCTGCTCTTACTCCCCATCCCCCTACTTGTAACAAGGCCAGAGTCCCCCATGTCCCCCATTGCAGGCAGTGAAGAAAGCGAATAGCCTGTTGGCCTTTATAACAAGAAGAATTGAATATGGGAGCAAAGAGGTCCTTCTGCAGATGTACAGGGCCCTGGTGAGACCACACCTGGAGTATTGTGTGCAGGTTTGCTCCCCTAATTTGAGGAAATACATTCTTGCTATTGAGGGAGTGCAGCGTAGGTTCACCCGGTTAATTTTCTGGGATGGCGGGACTGTCATATGCTGAGAGAATGGAGCAGCTGGGCTTGTACACTCTGGAGTTTAGAAGGAGGAGAGGGGATCTCATTGAAACATATAAGATTGTTAATGGCTTGGACACACTGGAGGCAGGAAACATGTTCCTGATGTTGGGGGAGTCCAGAACCAGGGGCCACAGTTTAAGAATAACGGGTAAGCCATTTAGAACAGAGATGAGGAAACACATTTTCTCACAGAATCTGTGGAATTCTCTGCCTCAGAGGGCGGTGGAGGCCAGTTCTCTGGATGCTTTCAAGAGAGAGCTAGATAGGGCATTTAAAGATAGTGGAGTCAGGGAATATGGGGAGAAGGCAGGAACGGGGTACTGATTGTGGATGATCAGCCATGATCACATTGAATGGTGGTGCTGGCTCGAAGGGCCGAATGGCCTACTCCTGCACCTATTGTCTATTGTCCTCACCTTCCACCGTCACATACAACAGATAATCCTCCAACATTTCGCCACCTCCAACGGGATCCCAACATTGGCAAACAATTTCAGTGTTTTCTCCCTCCTTCCCCTTCCCAGCTCTCCCACAGCCTACTGTCTCTGCCTCTTCATTCCTTTATCCCGCACCCCCACCCCAACTTCAATCTGAAGAAGGGTCTCGACCTGAAACATCACCTATTCCTTCTCTCTATAGATGCTGCCTCACCCGCTGAGTTACTCCAGCATTTTTGTCCACCTTTGATTTTTCCAGCATCTGCAGTTCTTTCTTAATCCACATGGTGGGATTGTTGACCACAAATTGGAGCGACTTGTTTTGTGAATTCACTGCATATTGGGAGTTGCTGTCTACAAATTAGATAGAAACATAAACAATAGGTGCAGGAGTAGAGGCCATTCGGCCCTTCGAGCCTGCACCATTCGCCATTCAATATGATCATGGCTGATCATCCAACTCAGTATCCCGTACCTGCCTTCTCTCAATACCCCCTGATCCCTTTAGCCACAATGGCCACATCTAACTACCTCTTAAATATAGCCAACGAACTGTGGCCTCAACTACGTTCTGTGGCAGAGAATTCCACAGATTCACCACTCTCTGTGTGTGTGGGGGGAAAAATTGTTTTTCTCATCTCGGTCCTAAAAGACTTCCCCCTTATCCTTAAACTGTGATCCCTTGTTCTGGACTTCCCCAACATCAGGAACAATCTTCCTGCATCTAGCCTGTCCATCCCCTTAAGAATTTTGTAAGTTTCTATAAGATTTCTCCCCCCCCCCCCCCCTCAATCTTCTAAATTCTAGCGAGTACAAGCCGAGTCTATCCAGTCTTTCTTCATATGAAAGTCCTGACATCCCAGGAATCAGTCTGGTGAACCTTCTCTGTACTCCCTCTATGGCTAGAATGTCTTTCCTCAGATTAGGAGACCAAAACTGTACGCAATACTCCGGGTGTGGTCTCACCAAGACCCTGTACAACTGCAGTAGAACCTCCCTGCTCCTATACTCAAATCCTTTTGCTATGAATGCTAACATACCATTTGCTTTCTTCACTGCCTGCTGCACCTGCATGCCTACTTTCAATGACTGGTGTACCATGACACACAGGTCTCGTTGCATCTCCCCTTTTCCTAATCGGCCACCATTCAGATATTGTGCTGTTTACTGCAAAATGGTTCTTGATTGGTCTGTTACCCTTTACCTTTCCCCGTAAAGCACCCATTGCACAGATGCCAAACTTAGTAAAAGCCCTGAAACCAGGGAAGATTTGGGATGAAAATCAAGGAACTGCAGGTGCTGGTTTACAAAACAAGA
The DNA here is from genome assembly GCF_010909765.2 of Amblyraja radiata. Lineage (NCBI taxonomy): Eukaryota > Metazoa > Chordata > Chondrichthyes > Rajiformes > Rajidae > Amblyraja > Amblyraja radiata. Next base: position 14,982,662 of record NC_045957.1, read on the forward strand.
CACAAAGTGCTGGAGTAACTCAGCGGATCAGGCAGCATTTGCGGAGAACATGGATAGGTGACGTTTCGGGTTGGGAGTCTACAGACTGATTTCTGGATGTGGTTCCATTTACTTCATGAAAGCAGTAGCAAGAATGAATTTGTCTCCTGGATAGCTGTCCAATTGTGTTTTAATTGGGGCATTCACTTTATGAAGACTGGTTTTCAGTTGATGATTAAGAAGACCGCAAGGAATTTAAAGTGGATCTACATTGTACTTGGTTGAGGAAAGTTAATGTGAACTAGTTGTTAACCACTTGTGTGAAATGGTTAATGTTAAATTCCCTAATCACAGCTTGTTTATTATGAGTTCTTATGAAGAACTTTCAGGTGAAAGGAATGTGTGTGTGTGGAGTGGTCATTCATTGAGCTTTGGACTGGACAGACTGTTGTAGAGATTTGTAAAGATATTTGCATGCTCTTGTTCAAAAGACACAGTGTTGGAGTAACTCAGCGGGTCAGGCAGCATCTGTGGAGAACATGGATAGGTGACGTTTCACACAGTGCTGGAGTAACTCAGCGGGTCAGGCAGCATCTGTGGAGAAAATGGATAGGTGACGTTTCACACAGTGCTGGAGTAACTCAGCGGGCCACAGTCTGTGCCAAAATGATCTCAAGTCTAAAATCTCTTTCACCTGCACATCATTTCATGCTCTGGTTTCCTCCCACACTCCAAAGACGTTCAGGTTTGTAGGTTAATTAGCTTTGGTAATTTGATAATTGTAAAATTGTCCCTTGTGTGTGGGGTGGTGCTAGTGTACGGGATGATTGCAGGTCAGTGTGGGCCGAAGGGCCTGTTTCTGTGCTATATGTCTAAACTAAAACTAAAATGTTGTTTCCACTAGTGAGAGAGTCTAAGACCAGAGGGAACAGCCTCAGAATAAAAGGAGATGAGAAGGAATTTCTTTAGCTAGAGGGTGGTGAATCTGTGGAATTCAATGCCACACGAGGCTGTGGAGGCCAAGTCATTAGATATTTTTAAAGCGGAGATTGACAGGTTCTCGATTAGTAAGGTCGTCAAAGGTTATGGGGGGAAAAGGCAGGAGAATGGGGTTGAGAGGGAAAGATAGATCAGCCATGATCGAACGGTGGAGCAGTCTCCGAGGGTCAAACATCTTAATTCTGCTCGTATGTCTTATCATCTTTTCTGACAATTCAGTGAAATGCAAACGGCTATTTTGTGCAAAACAGCAATGAATCAACTACTGCCCCCAGGTGGATATCATCATGTGTGCCACAAACATTGATTGGCCACTGGTGGGCGAAGGGTTAATGTGGTAATGGATTGATTGGGGCTGATGAGGGAATTGTCAGCTGCTGTGTATAAAAGGGGGAGTTGTCTGAGTGCACTTGTCCTGGGCTGTTGTTGGGACATGGAGTTGCATCTTGCAAGTGGTATTCATGGTCGAGGCACGGAGTCCTCTCTTGTGTGTGAGTGCAGTTGTCCTGGGCTGATGTTGTGTCATGGAGTCGTGTCTGAGTGCAGTTGTACTGGGCTGATGTTGGGACATGGAGTCGAACCTTGCAAGCAGTATTCATGGTCGAGGCACGGAGTCTTCTCTTGTGTCCGAGTGCAGTTGTCCTGGGCTGTTGTTGGGTCGTGGAGTCAAACCTTGCAAGCAGTGTTCATGGTCGAGGCAGGGAGTCTTCTCTTGTGTCTGAGGTGTCTTCGTCTCCAGGACAGGAGGTGGGTGAGAACAATATTGCTTTTTCTTAAAGTGTTTGTGTCTTTGGTTAATACCCCAGACGTTGTATATTTTCTTTTTATATTCCTCTCTTGTTGTGTATATATAACATAACATCCCTAACCCTACATAACATATGTGTATCCTCCACACTCACCAATGAGAATAGTTTTCTATCTTTGATTAATTCTCCTACATTGTATATTCTCTTGTTATATTCCTCTCTTGTGATATATATACATAACAAAACATAACATATATTTAACATAACATAGCACATAGAAACATAGACATAGGGGGTATGTATAGGTGCAGGAGTAGAGGTCATTCGAGCCTGCACCATTCGCCATTCAATATGATCATGGCAGATCATCCAACTCGGTATCCTGTACCTGCCTTCTCTCCATACCCCCTGATCCCTTTAGCCACAAGGGCCACATCTAACTCCCTCTTAAATATAGCCAATGAACTGTGGCCTCAACTACCTTCTGTGGCAGAGAATTCCACAGATTCACCACTCTGTGTGAAAAAAATGTTTTTCTCATCTCTGTCCTAAAAGATTTCCCCCTTACCCTTAAACTGTGTGTGGCCCCTTGTTCCCGATGTTGGGGAAGTCCAGAACAATCATCCTGCATCTAGCCTGTTCAACCCCTTGAGAATTTTGTACGTTTCTATAAGATCCCCCCTCAATCTTCTAAATTCTAGCGAGTACAAGCCGAGTCTATCCAGTCTTTCTTCACATGAAAGTCCTGACATCCCAGGAATCAGTCTGGTGAACCTTCTCTGTACTCCCTCTATGGCAAGAATGTCTTTCCTCAGATTAGGAGACCAAAACTGTACACAATACTCCAGGTGTGGTTTCACCAAGACCCTGTACAACTGCAGTAGAACCTCCCTGCTCCTATACTCAAACCCTTTTGCTATGAATGCTAACATACCATTTGCATTCTTCACTGCCTGCTGCACCTGCATTCCTACTTTCATTGACTGGTGTACCATGACACCCAGGTCTCGTTGCATCTTCCCCCTTTCCTAATCGGCCACCATATATAACAAGAGAATATATAACAAGTCTGGAGAATGAATCAAAGGCAGAAGACTATTCTCATTGGTGAGTGTGGAGGATATATATGTATATAAGAATGACAATTTAAAATGACAATGTAGACACAAATGCTGGAGAAACTCAGCGGGTGGAGGCAGCATCTATGTCTGAGTTTGACCCCTCTTCAGACTCCAGCATCTCTTCAGCATTTTTGTCCACCGTTCTATAGGGGGGTTGCACGTAAGGTCACTGGGTCACAGGGCTTGACTCGCGGAGCTGCTCAATCCATCTGGAGGACATCCGTAACTTCCCGTATATGTTATTAATGCTAGAAACGCGTACTTTCCTACCTGTTTAAAAACAGCCAAAATGTTGAATTTTTGCGCTGAAAAAAATTATGGAAGTCGGGGTAAGTGAGACATTTCGTTGTCTCTGTACTGTACACTGACAATGACAATTAAAGTTGAATCTGAATCTGACGTACCCAACTTTAGAATTCCAAACGTGAAGCGAAATGAAGGTAAAGAGAAGCGAGAGCTGAAGGGACAACAGCAGCTAAAGTGCTATGTAAACATTGAAAATATTGGGAATTATCACGTTTGCTCACTGCATTTCATCAACAGTAAGGCATTATTTGTGTTTTTACTTGATTCCTTTGGCATCTAAAAAGTCTCAGAAGTGATAAATCTGGCTGTAAATTTTTCTTCAGATGTGTTTTCATTTTGTATGTAAAAACCCACGGGAACCATGGGCGATTTAAAAAAAAATTACAGCCAGATTTATCACTTCGGAAACTTTTTAGATGCCAAAGAATCAAGAAAAAACACAAAATGCCTTAGTTGAAGAAATGCAGTGAGCAAACGGCCAATGTTCGCCAAGCACTCTGGCTGTTGTTGTCCCTTCAGCTCTCGCTTCTATCTACCGTCATTTCTCCTCACTTTTGGAATTCTGAAGTAGGCTAAATGTCTCTCACGCTTATCCCGATTTCCATAATTATTTACAGCTCAATTGACAATTTCAGCGGGTTTTAACGGGCCCGCTATGCTGGAAACAATGGTCAGTGTTTACCAGCAGTTCATCATGAACTCCACTTGGCGTTCACCGCCTGTCCTTCACTTGGCGTTCACCGCCTGTCCTCCACTTGGCGTTCACCGCCTGTCCTCCACTTGGCGTTCACCGCCTGTCCTCCACTTGGCGTTCACCGCCTGTCCTCCACTTGGCGTTCACCGCCTGTCCTCCACTTGGCGTTCACCGCCTGTCCTCCACTTGGCGTTCACCGCCTGTCCTCCACTTGGCGTTCACCGCCTGTCCTCCACTTGGCGTTCACCGCCTGTCCTCCACTTGGCGTTCACCGCCTGTCCACTTGGCGTTCACCGCCTGTCCACTTGGCGTTCACCGCCTGTCCACTTGGCGTTCACCGCCTGTCCACTTGGCGTTCACCGCCTGTCCTCCACTTGGCGTTCACCGCCTGTCCCCCACTTGGCGTTCACCGCCTGTCCCCCACTTGGCGTTCACCGCCTGTCCTCCACTTGGCGTTCACCGCCTGTCCCCCACTTGGCGTTCACCGCCTGTCCCCCACTTGGCGTTCACCGCCTGTCCCCCACTTGGCGTTCACCGCCTGTCCCCCACTTGGCGTTCACCGCCTGTCCCCCACTTGGCGTTCACCGCCTGTCCTCCACTTGGCGTTCACCGCCTGTCCTCCACTTGGCGTTCACCGCCTGTCCTCCACTTGGCGTTCACCGCCTGTCCTCCACTTGGCGTTCACCGCCTGTCCTCCACTTGGCGTTCACCGCCTGTCCTCCACTTGGCGTTCACCGCCTGTCCTCCACTTGGCGTTCACCGCCTGTCCTCCACTTGGCGTTCACCGCCTGTCCTCCACTTGGCGTTGCGTAGCAACAACATGGGTCATGGGTCGTGACCCGACTGCCGTGAAACCCCCATGTAGATGCTGCCTCGCCCACATTCACATTCACATTCCCGTGCAGATGGTGATAGATGAGGTGAGACTGACACGGCCGTGGTCCCAGCACTGACCGACTGACCGAGCCCCCTGAGTGAGGCAACGCTCATTGGAGTTAGGATGTATAAAATTCCCTAATCTGATCTGTCTGCAATGTTTGGAGACCCTTGGAAAGGTGCAGTCAAGATTTATGAGGATATTGCCAAGAATTGTTGTTGAGGTTCCATTTACTTCATGAAGGCAGTGGCAAGAATGAATTTGTCTCCTGGATAGCTGTCACATTGTGTTTTAATTGGGGCACTCACTTTATGAAGACTGGTTTTCAGTTGATGACTAATTGTTGTGATTGAGAAGACAGCGAGAAATTTAAAGTGGATCTACATTGTACTTGGTTGAGGAAAGTTAATGTGAAGTATTTGTTACCCACTTATGTGAAATGGTTAATGTTAACTACACTAATCACAGCTTGTTTATTGTGAGTTCTTATGAAGGGCTTTTAGGTGAAAGGAATCTGATGTGTGGCATGGTCATTCATTGAGCTTTGGACTGGACAGACTGTTGTAAAGATATTTGGATACTCTTGCTCAAAAGACAAAATGCTGGAGTAACTCAGCGGGTCAGGCAGCATCTGTGGAGAACATGGATAGGTGACGTAGAAACATAGAAAATAGGTGCAGGAGGAGGCCGTTCGGCCCTTCGAGCCAGCACCGCCATTCACTGTGATCATGGCTGATCATCCCCAATCAATAACCCGTGCCTGCCTTCTCCCCATATCCCTTTACTCCACTAGCCCCTAGAGCTCAATCTAACTCTCTCTTAAATCCATCCATTGATCCACATCCACTAATTCACAACTCTCTGGGTGGAAAAGTTTTTTCTCGTCTCAGTCTGAAATGACCTCCCCTTTATTCTAAGACTGTGGCCCCTGGTTTTGGACTCGCCCAACATTGGGAACATTTTTCCTGCATCAAACTTGCCCAGTACTTTTTATAATTTTATATGTTTCTATAAGATCCCTCTCATCCTTTTAAACACCAGTGAATACGAGCCTAGTCTTTTCAATCTTTCCTCATATGACAGTCCCACCATCCCAGGGATCAATCTGGTGAACCTACGCTGCACTACCTCAATCACAAGGATGTCCTTCCTCAAATTAGGAGACCAAAATTGTACACAATACTCCAGGTGTGGTCTCACCAGGGCTCTGTACAACTGCAGAAGAACCTCTTTACCCCCTATACTGAAATCCTCTTGTTAGGGTGATGGGAACCCCCTCTTTCCCTGCACCACCCACCCTGGTGTTGGGAACCACCTCTTTCCCTCCACCCCCACCCTGGTGATGGGAACCCCCTCTTTCCCTGTCCTTGTCACCTCTAGCCAATGTCACAACCCATCACCCCATCTCCCCTGTATCCACTAATCACATAACAGGCTTTGTCCTGCTCCCACGTCTTTCTCACTTTCTCTGCCCGACTCCATCAGTCTGAAGAAGGATCCCAACCTGAAACATCTGTCCATTCCCTTTGCAGGCAGGTAGATGGTGCCTGACCCATTGAGTACCTCCAGCACTTGTTTTAGACCAGGTTACATCCCCTGGTTAAAGTAATCCTAGTTGACTGCTGTTGCAGGGAAAGTAGTTTAATGTTGATCGACAAAAACCTGGACCCACTGCAGTTCGCGTACCGCCACAACAGATCAACGGTGGATGCGATCTCGCTGGCCCTCCACTCCGCACTGGACCACTTGGACAACAAAAACTCATATGTCAGGCTGTTATTCATTGATTATAGCTCGGCATTTAACACAATCATCCCCTCCAAACTGGTTACCAAACTCGCAGAACTGGGTCTCTGCGCATCCCTCTGCAACTGGATCCTTGACTTCCTCGTCCACAGACCACAGTCTGTTCGTATTGGTGGAAATGTGTCAGCCTCAATAACAATCAGCACGGGAGCACCTCAAGGCTGCGTGCTCAGCCCCCTGCTGTACTCACTCTATACCCATGACTGCGTAGCGAACCACAGTGCGAACTCCATCATCAAGTTCGCTGACGACACCACTGTTGTGGGGCGTATCACTGATGGGGATGAGTCAGAGTACAGAAGAGAGATCGAGCAACTGTCCATATGGTGCCAGCGCAATAACCTGGCCCTCAACACCAGCAAAACCAAGGAACTGATTGTGGACTTTGGAAGGAGTAGGAGGGGGACCCACAGCCCCATTTATATCAACGGGTCGATGGTTGAAAGGGTCAAGAGCTTCAAATTCCTGGGCGTGCACATCTCTGAAGATCTTTCCTGGTCCGAGAACACTAATGCAATCATCAAAAAAGCACATCAGCGCCTCTACTTCCTGAGAAGATTACGGAGAGTCGGATTGTCAAGGAAGACTCTCTCTAACTTCTACAGGTGCACAGTCGAGAGCATGCTGACCGGTTGCATCATGGCTTGGTTCAGCAATTTGAGCGCCCTGGAAAGGAAAAGACTACAAAAAGTAGTAAACACTGCCCAGTCCATCATCGGCTCTGACCTTCCTTCCATCGAGGGGATTTATCGCAGTCGCTGCCTCAAAGGCTGGCAGTATCATCAAAGACCCACACCATCCTGGCCACACACTCATCTCCCTGCTACCTTCAGGTAGAAGGTACAGGAGCCTGAAGACTGCAACAACCAGGTTCAGGAATAGTTACTTCCCCTCAGCCATCAGGCTATTAAACCTGGCTCGGACAAAACTCTGATTATTACCAACCACTTTCTGTTATTTGCACTATCAGTTTATTTATTCATGTGTGTATATATTTATATCATGGTATATGGACACATTTATCTGTTTTGTAGTAAATGCCTACTATTTTCTGTGTGCTTAAGCAAAGCAAGAATTTCATTGTCCTATACAGGGACACATGACAATAAACTCACTTGAACTTGAACTTGAACTTGTGTTTAAATCATTACAATTAAGTAATCTTGCCCCTTCCATTCACCAACTGTAGCTTTGTTTGGAATTGGTCTAAATCTATATTTGGTTTAGTGTGTTTGTGTCTGTTGCCAGAATCCATTTCCTCTCCTGTCTGCTCCTTTCTAAAGGGGTGACCAATTAATGTTAGTTTCCGCCCAGGATCTCCAAAGACTGGCTCCTCTGATGCTGGAAGAGTCTGCCAGGGTTAGACTATCTTCCCCATTCTGCCAAATGTTGCATAAACTGGGCCAAACTTCACTACTGTTCCTTTACTTGTACGTCTCATTTAATTCAAAGTATTTCTTTGTCGGTTAAAGAAGTATCTGGTTTGTCATGGTGTGTTTCTCCAGTATTTGAGCATTGAGTATAGAAGTTGGGATGTAATGTTAAAATTGTACAAGGCATTGGTGAGGCCAATTCTGGAGTATGGTGTACAATTTTGGTCGCCCAATTATAGGAAATATGTCAACAAAATAGACAGAGTACAGAGGAGATTTACTGTAATGTTGCCTGGGTTTCAGCAACTAAGTTACAGAGGAAGGTTGAACAAGTTAGGTCTTTATTCTTTGGAGCGCAGAAGGTTAAGGGGGGGACTTGATAGAGGTCTTTAAAATGATGAGAGGGATAGACAGAGTTGACGTGGATAAGCTTTTCCCATTGAAAGTAGGGAAGATTCATATAAGAGGACATGACTTGCGAATTAAGGGACAGAAGTTTAGGGGTAACATGAGGGGGAACTTCTTTACTCAGAGAATGGTAGCTGTGTGGAATGATCTTCCAGTGGAAGTGGTGGAAGCAGGTTGGATTTTATCATTTAAAAATAAATTGGATAGGTATATGGAGGGTTATGTTCTGAGTACAGGTAGATGGGACTAGGGGAGAATAAGTGTTCGGCACGGACTAGAAGGGCAGAATGGCCTGTTTACGTGCTGGAATTGTTATTTAAACTGCCTGGATGCTCTTATCTGTTTCTGTTTGTCCACAGGGTATCAATGTCCATGAGCAAGGGTACAGTATCAGGGGCAGTGTCGGGGAGAACACAAGGTTTCACAAATGGTATGGTATAAGGGGCAGTGTCGGGGAGAACACTTCATGTGACATGGTAAGTTTCACATTATGGACCCAGTGAGGAAACAGGCCCTTTGGCCCACTGAGTCCGCTCCGACCAGCGATCCCCGCACATTAACACTATCCTACACACACTAGGGACAATGCTACATTTTATACCAAGTCAATTAACCTACAAACCTGCACATTTTTGGATAGTGGGGGGAAAGTGAAGATCTCTGAGAAAACCCACATGGTCACTGGGAGAACGTGCAAACTCCGTACAGAACCCATGTCTCTGGCGCTGTAAGGCAACAACTCTACCGCTGTGCCACTGTGCTGCCCTTCAACAAAGCTGGCATGTTGCTGTGCCAGTGAATTACAGTAGTCGATGTATTCTGCTACCCTGTAGGGTTCACTACAATCCTTTCAATGGCTGATCCTGTTTCTCATGACATTGAATTTCAATTGGAATCTCTTCCTCTCTAGGTGTCCAGTGTGAAGGAGGATGTCAGCAGACTTCAAATCACTAACGTGACATTGGTTTGTTTTGTATATAACTTGGTCTATGTGAATATGGTTATGGAGTTGGTACAAAGGTAAGGCCCCTGTTTAGAACCTTATCTTGGGCTTCAGTGTGGATGAAGGTTTGGGAAAGATTAACAATTGTTTTCTCTAATTGGGCTCAGCCTGTCTCAGCTTGGGGCCCACTTTAGTTTAAAGATTATATTGCCCCTTCCCCTCGTTAGGGTTTATTCACTAAAGTTGTGGTCTGGGCCTACTTGAAGGAGTTTAACAGGGACCACTCGTATGTACTTGTGTCTCTATTTAGTAGTGAGTTTCTGCCTGTACCTGGGGCTGTTGGTGAGGGTGGGGACAGTGAGGGGGATAGATATTGGTTCCACATGCCAATGTAGTGGATTCCCCTCCGCCAACATGATACCAGTGATCACCTTCTCCTGTCACCACTTGACTGGATGGCGCTGCCTTCTGTCTCTGGGCTTTGCGTGGTGTGTACTTGTGCTTGAGGATACGGTGACCTGAAGACTTGTCCAACCTGAGGTCTTGACTGGGGAACAGCCACTTTGGTCTGGCCCATGAGATCATTACCCTTGTCCAAATCCATTTGTCTTCATTAGGCGCCCCACTTCCTCATTGTCTTGGCCTTCATCCTAACAGGGATTTATTCTGGGTTTTGGCCATGCCATGGAACAAATAAAAAGTGCTGGCAGAATTCAGCGGGTCAGGCAACATCTGTGGAGGAAATGGACAGATGACTTATCAGCTTGGAAGCCTTCAGACTGGAGTAGTGGGAGAAGGTTGGAAAAGGGGAATGGGGCAAAGCTTGGCAAGTGATGGGTGGATACAGGTGAAGGGATGATGGGCAGATGGTGGAGAAAGGGACAAAGGCTAGAGGTGAAAAGATGACAAAACATTCCAGAGATGTGAAATGTAAACCTGGAGCGAGGTATGGGGGTGCAGTGGGCCGGGTGCAGTGGGCCGGGTGTAATGGTACCAGATAGGATAAAAGGGAATGTGATTTGGAGATGGGGATGAGTGTACTGATGAAGGGACACCCCCACTTTCCCTACACTCCCCACCCTGGCGTGCACCTCACTCTACGCTCCGGTCACTGTACTCCTTTCCCCTCTAATGTACGCTCATCACTGTCCCACATTCCCCTCTTTCCCAGATCCCTCCCTCTGGCTTCGCATGTCACGTCTCTTCTTGTCTGACACTTGTCTCTTCTTCATCTCTAGCCTTTGTCACTACTCCCCTATCTGCTAATCAGCCCCCAACTGTATCCAGCTTCACTCACCAGGCTTTGTCCTGCTCCCATCTCTTTCCAGCTTTCTCCCAACTCCATCAGTCCGAAGAAAGGTCCTGATCTGAAACATCTGTCCATTCCTTTGCAGTCGGGCAGATGGTGCCTGACCCACTGAGTACCTCCAGCACTGTTTCTGACCTAGTTATTCCTTGGTTAAAGTTATCTGAGGGAAAGTGAGTTTAATAGTCATGGCTCTTGAGTCTTATTACAATTTACTAATCCTGCCCCTTCCATTCGCCCAACTGTAGTTCTTTTGAGTTGGTCTAAATGTATATTTGGTTTGGCGAGTGTCTGCGTTGCTGCAATCTGTTTGCTCTGAATAATTTGTGTTTGTTTCCACCCAGGATCTCCAAGGACTGGAACTGTGCTGCTGGAAGTGTCTACTGGGGTTAGACTGTCTCTTCCCGTTCTGCCAAATGTTGGCGTAAGATGGAATAAACTTCTTCCCCATTGCTGTTCTCCTGATACACAAGTCTCATTTAATGTTTTTGTCGGTTAAAGTAGAGTCTGGTCTGTTGCGGTCGGGTTTCCTCTGATATTGTGAACTGCTGCACGCCCTGTAACGTTCCTGCAACCTTATCCAGTCTGTCTGGATTTGATCTTCATGGAGATGGTGTGAAGGTAAGGCCCCTATTTCAACCCGTCTTTTGGTTTCAGTGGGGATAAGTTTTTGAAAGATTAACAATGGGGTTTCCTATTTACTTTTGGTCAAGGTTTTTATAATTCGGGATGCTAGATCTTTAGCAATAAAAGCAGAGTTGGTGGAGCTCAATGGGTCACGCAGTATCTGTAGGCTGGCTCGGAGATTTATAGGTTAATTGGTTTTAGTAAACTCTCTCTAGTGTGTAGGATAGTGCTAGTGTATGGGGTAATTGCTGGATTGTGCAGACTCGCTGGGCCAGAGGCTCAGTTAATTGGTTTTAGTAAACTGTCTCTATTGTGTAGGATAGTGCTAGTGTACGGGGTAATCGCTGGGTTGTGCAGACTCGCTGGGCCAGACGGCCGGTTTCCACACTATCTCTAATTATTTTTTATTCACGGTTCTTTCAATTCGGGGCACTGGAATCTTGAGCATAAACAACAGTGCTGGAGGAACTTGGTGGGCCAGGCAGCATCTGAAGAAATGGACAGATGATTAATCAGGTCGGGAGCCTTCAGACTGAAATACGGGAGAAAGCTGGAAATGAGGTGGGGGTGGGGCACTGCCTGACAGGTGATTGGTGGATACAGGTGAGTGGGTGGATACGGGTTAGTGGGTGATGGGTAGATGGGTGGAGTAAATGACAAAGGCTGAAGGTGAAAGTGATAAAACGTGTTGGATAAGGACAAGCACTGTGAAATGTAAAGCCAGAGGGAGGTGGGTTGGGAAGGTAAAAGGGAAATATGGGACAAGGAGATGGGAGATGAGTGTACTTCCCTTCACCCCCCCCCCCCCCCCCCCCAACACTCTGGTGTGCTAATTAACTAATTGACTAACTAACTAACTCATTAACTAACTATCTCACAAACTAACACTGGTCCTTTCCCTTCCTCTGTACGCTCATCTCTCAAGCAGTCCCATATTTCCCTTTTACAGGGGTTGGGCATGCTAGATGCAGGAAGATTGTTCCCGATGTTGGGGAAGTCCAGAACAAGGGGCCACACACAGTTTAAGGATAAGGGGGAAATCCTTTAGGACCGAGATGAGAAAAACATATTTTTTCACACACAGAGAGTGGTAAATCTGTGGAATTATCTGCCACAGAAGATAGTTGAGGCCACAGTTCATTGGCTATATTTAAGAGGCAGTTGGATGTGGCCCTTGTGGCTAAAGGGATCAGGGGGTATGGAGAGAAGGCAGGTACAGGAAACTGAGTTGGATGATCAGCCATGATCATATTGAATGGCGGTGCAGGTTCGAAGGGCTGAATGGCCTCTACACCTGCACCTATTGTCTGTTTCCCACTCTCTCTTCCACCCATATCTCCTAGTTATTTGGCATTTTGTTCCTTTCCCCTTGAGCCTTTGGCACTCACTCCATCCATAGGCTAATCACGCCTCACATTGAATCTAGAAGTTGGGATGTAATGTTAAAATTGTACAAGGCATTGGTGAGACCAATTCTCGAGTATAGTGTACAATTTTGGTCGCCTAATTATAGGAAAGGTGTCAACAAAATAGACAGAGTACAGAGGAGATTTACTAGAATGTTGCCTGGGTTTCAGCAACTAAGTTACAGAGGAAGGTTCAACAAGTTAGGTCTTTATTCTCTGGAGCGCAGAAGGTTAAGGGGGGGACTTGATAGAGGTCTTTAAAATGATGAGAGGGATAGACAGAGTTGACGTGGATAAGCTTTTCCCATTGAGAGTAGGGAAGATTCAAACAAGAGGACATGACTTGCGAATTAAGGGACAGAAGTTTAGGGGTAACATGAGGGGGAACTTCTTTACTCAGAGAATGGTGGCTGTGTGGAATGATCTACCAGTGGAAGTGGTGGAGGCAGGTTGGATTTTATCATTTAAAAATAAATTGGATAGGTATATGGAGGGTTATGGTCTGAGTGCAGGTAGATGGGACTAGGGTAGACTAAGTGTTCGGCACGGACTAGAAGGGCAGAATGGCCTGTTTACGTGCTGGAATTGTTGTTTGAACTGCCTGGATGCTCTTATTTGTTTCTGTTTGTCCACAGGGTATCAATGTCCATGATAAAGGGTACAGTATCAGGGGCAGTGTCGGGGAGAACACAAGGTTTCACAAATGGTATGGTATAAGGGGCAGTGTCGGGGAGAACACTTCATGTGACATGGTAAGTTTCACATTACGGACACAGTGTGGAAACAGGCCCTTTGGCCCACTGAGTTCGCTCCGACCAGCGATCCCTGCACATTAACACTATCCTACACACACTAGGGACAATGTTACATTTATACCGTCAATTAACCGACAAACCTGCACATTTTTGGATAGTGGGGGGAAAGTGAAGATCTCTGAGAAAACCCACTTGGTCACTGGGAGAACGTGCAAACTCCATACAGAACCGGTGTCTCTGGCGCTGTAAGGCAACAACTCTACCGCTGTGCCACTGTGCTGCCCTTCAACAAAGCTGGCATGTTGCTGTGCCAGTGAATTACAGTAGTCGATGTATTCTGATACCCTGTAGGGTTCACTACAATCCTTTCAATGGCTGATCCTGTTTCTCATGCCATTGTATTTCAATTGGAATCTCTTCCTCTCTAGGTGTCCAGTGTGGAGGATGTCAGCAGACTTCAAATCATTAACGTGACATTGGTTTGTTTTGTATATAACTTGGTCTATGTGAATATGGTTATGGAGTTGGTACAAAGGTAAGGCCCCTGTTTAGAACCTTCTCTTAGGCTTGAATGTGGATGAAGGTTTGGGAAAGATTAACAATTGTTTTCTCTAATTGGGCTCAGCCTGTCTCAGCTTGGGGCCCACTTTAGTTCAAAGATTATATTGCCCCTTCTCCTCGTTAGGGTTTATTCACTAAAGTTGTGGTCTGGGCCTACTTGAAGGAGTTTAACAGGGACCACTCGTATGTACTTGTGTCTCTATTTAGTAGTGAGTTTCTGCCTGTACCTGGGGCTGTTGGTCAGGGTGGGGACAGTGAGGGGGATAGATATTGGTTCCACATGCCAATGTAGTGGATTCCCCTCCGCCAGCAGGATACCAGTGATCACCTTCTCCTGTCACCACTTGACTGGATGGCGCTGCCTTCTGTCTCTGGGCTTTGCGTGGTGTGTACTTGTGCTTGAGGATACGGTGACCTGAAGACTTGTCCAATGTGAGGTCTTGACTGGGGAACAGCCACTTTGGTCTGGCCCATGAGATCATTACCCTTGTCCAAATCCATTTGTCTTTATTAGGCTCCCCACTTCCTCATTGTCTTGGCCTTCATCCTAACAGGGATTTATTCTGGGTTTTGGCCATGCCATGGAACAAATAAACAGTGCTGGCAGAATTCAGCGGGTCAGGCAACATCTGTGGAGGAAATGGACAGATGACTTATCAGCTTGGAAGCCTTCAGACTGGAGTAGTGGGAGAAGGTTGGAAAAGGGGAATGGGGCAAAGCTTGGCAAGTGATGGGTGGATACAGGTGAAGGGATGATGGGCAGATGGTGGAGAAAAGGACAAAGGCTAGAGGTGAAAAGATGACAAAACATTCCAGAGATGTGAAATGTAAACCTGGAGCGAGGTATGAGGGTGCAGTGGGCCGGGTGTAATGGGACCAGATGGGATAAAAGGGAATGTGATATGGGGATGAGTGTACTGATGAAGGGACACCCCCACTTTCCCTACACTCCCGACCCTGGCGTGCACCTCACTCAACACTCCGGTCACTGTACTCCTTTCCCCTCTAATGTACGCTCATCACTGTCCCACATTCCCCTCTTTCCCAGATCCCTCCCTCTGGCTTTGCATGTCACACCTCTTTTTGTCTGACACTTGTCTCCTCTTCACCTCTGGCCTTTGTCACTACTCCCCTATCTGCTAATCAGCCCCCAACTGTATCCAGCTTCACTCACCAGGCTTTGTCCTGCTCCCATCCCTTTCCAGCTTTCTCCCAACTCCATCAGTCTGAAGAAAGGTCCTGATCTGAAACATCTGTCCATTCCTTTGCAGTCGGGCAGATGGTGCCTGACCCACTGAGTACCTCCAGCACTGTTTCTGACCTAGTTATTCCTTGGTTAAAGTTATCTGAGGGAACATGAGTTTAATAGTCATGGATCTTGAGTCTTATTTCAATTTACTAATCCTGCCCCTTCCATTCGCCCAACTATAGTTCTTTAGAGTTGGTCTAAATGTATATTTGGTTTGGCGAGTGTCTGCGTTGCTGCAATCTGTTTGCTCTGAATAATTTATGTTTGTTTCCATCCAGGATCTCCAAGGACTGGAAGTGTGCTGCTGGAAGTGTCTACTGGGGTTAGACTGTCTTTTCCCGTTCTGATTTAAATCTTTTTATTTGAATTTCCCAGCAATTTGCATACATACAATGATAACAGACAGTGACACTCAAGGCATAATTGTGCAACAGTATGTAAGCGACCCTCAAAGCCCTTATCCTTACCCACCTTCAACCCATCCGAATCAGGTCGGAACCAAACGGGGACAAACAACACTCACATACGTACACATCCACACAAATATGGTAAGATAAACGAAACAAAAAGTACTAAAATTAAAAAAAAAAAAAAAAGGGGGGTCACTAATAACAGTAAGTAATTAAATAAATAAGTGTGGGGAGGGGGGGTTAAGGGGAGAGCAGCTGTAGTAGAGCAGAACAATGGTGGAGAGCACTCAGTCCTCTTCCGAGTCCGGGGACAAGTTGAGGGAGTCAACAAGTTCCAAGAAAGGGTTCCATGTATCTAGCAATGTCTTGGTAGAGCCTTTGAGAGAGAACCTAAGTTTTTCAAGCTTTAAATTGTAAAGCACCTCCTTAATCCAGCGGGCGTGTGTCGGGGGACAGGTGAGCCTCCAGTTAAGCAAGATCAGTCTCCGGGCTAACAAGGTTGTAAAAGCTAGAACCCATTTCACAGCAACAGAGAGGTTGGTGTTGGGAGGGGTACCGAAAATGGCTGACAGTGGGTTTGGAGGAATAGTCTGGCCGTAGGCTCTGCTTATCAAATCGAAAGCACTCCTCCAAAAGGCTGCTAGCTTAGGGCAAGACCAAAACATATGGCTATGGTTGGCAGGAGATTGATTACATCTGTTGCAGGTGTCCCTAACAGCGGGGTAAATTCTAGATAATCTTGCATTTGTGTAGTGGACTTTGTGAAGGACTTTGCATTGGATTAGGCCATGACGGGCACATATGGAGGAAGAATGGGTCAAGTCCAAGGCAGAGTCCCATTGCTGGTCTGTTAGTTTCGTATTCAGCTCACCCTCCCACGCAGCTTTTAATGAGGTATGAGGTTTCAATATAACAGACCCTAACAAGTTATACAAAACGGAGATGCATTTCTTCCGGTTGGGATCTAGAGCTAAGATGGTATCGGTCAGGGTTTCAGGGGGGCGATTTGGGAAATGGGGGAATGTCTTCTTCACAAAATCCCTAATCTGGAAAAAACGAAAAAGGTGGGAGTTTGGGAGGCTATAGTTGGACGAGAGCTCCGCAAAGGACGAAAAGATGCCATCCTTGTATAGGTTTTGGATACTACTGATACCGTTGCTATGCCAAGTTTTGAATGCGTGGTCTGTACTTGAAGGTTTAAAGATGTGGTTTTTAAGCAGTGGGGTCAAGATAGAAGGGCCTTGTAAACCGAAGTTTTTCCTGAGTTGACTCCATATCTTGAGTGAAAGGGACGCAATTGGGCCTGCACACACAGATGTTATCGGAAGGGGGAGTTGGGAGCATAGGACAGACCGCAACGGGAGACGTGAACTCGCCTTTTTCATGTGTACCCAGGTCGGTCGGTGATCGCAATCATCATTCATCCAATACAGGAGTTTTTGCAAGTTAGCTGCCCAATAGTATCGCCTAAGGTCAGGAAGTGCCAAACCGCCGTCACTCTTAGGAGACTGCAGTATCGCCTTTCGGATTCTATCCAGTTTGCTACCCGATAAAAATTTAGATATTGTCCTTTCTAATTCATCAAAAAAAGATTTAGTGATAAGTATAGGGACGTGCTGGAAAAGATACAGGAATTTGGGTAGGACGACCATCTTGACCAGATTTATCCGTCCCACGAGGGATAGCGGTAAAACTGACCAGTGGTCAAAATCTCTTTCAGCTTTCTCAACCAGAGGCAGAAAGTTTGTGCGGAACATATCAGATAAGGGTGTTGTGATAAAGATGCCGAGGTAACGAAACACGTCCTCTGCCCATTTGAATGAGGTTAAAGAGCGAGGGAGCTGCTTAGCCAATGAGTTAATCGGTAATAGCTCACTCTTTTGGTAGTTAAGTTTATAACCAGAATACGTGCCAAACCGTTCTAAAATATTCGTAATCACAGGGAGGGAGCTGACTGGGTTCGAGATGTACAGGAGCAGGTCATTCGCATACAGTGAGACTTTATGAGTTGTGTCGAACCGTGTAATACCTTTAAAGCCCTTCTCTGAGCGTAACCAGACCGCCAAGGGTTCTATCGCGACAGCAAACAGGAGTGGTGATAACGGGCAACCCTGTCTGGTACCTCTCTGAAGGGGGAAGTGGGGCGACAGTGTGCCGTTTGTTTGTACTGAGGCCACCGGGGACGAGTATAATAGACTGACCCAAAGAATAAAACTGTTACCGAGGCCAAATCTGTCCATCGCCTCATATAGGTACCTCCACTCGACCCTGTCGAAAGCTTTTTCGGCGTCGAGGGAGACCACTATCTCCGGGGTCTCACTACTCGGTGAATGGATGATGTTAAGGAGACGCCGAGTATTGTGGGAAGACTGTCGGCCTGGTATGAACCCTGTTTGATCTAACAAGATAATAGAGGGCATCACTCGTTGAAGACGGAGCGCAAGGGCTTTAGAGAGGATTTTGAGGTCCACATTCAGGAGTGAAATTGGTCTATAGCTACTACAAAGCAGGGGATCTTTCTCCTTTTTAGACTGTCTCTTCCCGTTCTGCCAAATGTTGGCGTAAGATGGAATAAACTTCTTCCCCATTGCTGTTCTCCTGATACACAAGTCTCATTTAATGTTTTTGTCGGTTAAAGTAGAGTCTGGTCTGTTGCGGTCGGGTTTCCTCTGATATTGTGAACTGCTGCACGCCCTGTAACGTTCCTGCAACCTTATCCAGTCTGTCTGGATTTGATCTTCATGGAGATGGTGTGAGGGTAAGGCACCTATTTCAACCCGTCTTTTGGTTTCAGTGGGGATAAGTTTTTGAAAGATTAACAATGGGGTTTCCTATTTACTTTTGGTCAAGGGTTTTATAATTCGGGATGCTAGATCTTTAGCAATAAAAGCAGAGTTGGAGGAACTCAATGGGTCACGCAGTATCTGTAGGCTGGCTCGGAGATTTATAGGTTAATTGGTTTTAGTAAACTCTCTCTAGTGTGTAGGATAGTGCTAGTGTATGGGGTAATTGCTGGATTGTGCTGACTCGCTGGGCCAGAGGCTCAGTTAATTGGCTTTAGTAAACTGTCTCTATTGTGTAGGATAATGCTAGTGTACGGGGTAATCGCTGGGTTGTGCAGACTCGCTGGGCCAGACGGCCGGTTTCCACACTATCTCTAATTATTTTTTTATTCACGGTTCTTTCAATTCGGGGCACTGGAATCTTGAGCAAAAACAACAGTGTTGGAGGAACTTGGTGGGTCAGGCAGCATCTGAACAAATGGACAGATGACTAATCAGGTCGGGAGCCTTCAGACTGAAATACGGGAGAAAGCTGGAAATTAGGTGGGGGTGGGGCACTGCCTGACAGGTGATGGGTGGATACAGGTGAGTGGGTGGATACGGGTTAGTGGGTGATGGGTAGATGGGTGGAGTAAGTGACAAAGGCTGAAGGTGAAAGTGATAAAACGTGTTGGATAAGGACAAGAACTGTGAAATGTAAAGCCAGAGGGAGGTGGGTTGGGAAGGTAAAAGAGAAATATGGGACAAGGAAATGGGAGATGAGTGTACTTCCCTTCACCCCCCCCCCCCCCCCCCCAAACACTCTGGTGTGCTAATTAACTAATTGACTAACTAACTGACTAACTGACTAACTAACTCACTAACTAACAAACTAACACTGGTCCTTTCCCTTCCTCTGTACGCTCATCTCTCAAGCAGTCCCATATTTCCCTTTTACAGGGGTTGGGCATGCTAGATACAGGAAGATTTTTCCCGATGTTGGGGAAGTCCAGAACAAGGGGCCACACACAGTTTAAGGATAAGGGGGAAATCCTTTAGGACCGAGATGAGAAAAACATTTTTTTTCACACACAGAGTGGTAAATCTGTGGAATTCTATACCACAGAAGGTAGTTGAGGCCACAGTTCATTGGCTATATTTAAGGGGGAGTTGGATGTGGCCCTTGTGGCTAAAGGGATCAGGGGGTATGGAGAGAAGGCAGGTACAGGATACTGAGTTGGATGATCAGCCATGATCATATTGAATGGCGGTGCAGGTTCGAAGGGCCGAATGGCCTCTACACCTACACCTTTTGTCTATGTTTCCCACTCTCTCTTCCACCCGTATCTCTCCTCGTTATTTGGCATTTTGTTCCTTTCACCTTGAGCCTTTGGCACTCACTCCATCCATAGGCTAATCACGCCTCACATTGAATCTAGAAGTTGGGATGTAATGTTAAAATTGTACAAGGCATTGGTGAGACCAATTCTGGAGTATAGTGTACAATTTTGGTCGCCTAATTATAGGAAAGGTGTCAACAAAATAGACAGAGTACAGAGGAGATTTACTAGAATGTTGCCTGGGTTTCAGCAACTAAGTTACAGAGGAAGGTTGAACAAGTTAGGTCTTTATAAAAAAAATCTTTGTTAATTGATCTTATCTTAACTAATGTTCCTCATAAATATTCTGCTGCTTCTGTTTTTGCAAATGACATCAGTGACCACTGTGTCATTGCAACAGTAAGAAATACAAATGTCCTAAAACAAAACCGCGTGTCATCATAAAGCGGACATGAAACATTTTGTGGAGCAAGCATTTTTTCATTACCTGTTTCTCTTTGGCTGGGAGAAAATTAATGTAATTCCTGATGTTGAAAATGCCTGGAAATTCTTTTATGATGGTTTTATTGAAATTGTTAACAAGCACGCTCCTTTTAGGAAGTATAGAATAAGGGGCCGGGATAATGCATGGTTCACGTCAGAGTTATCCATTTTACTCCATGAGCGCAATGTGGCATGGTCTAAAGCCAGGAGTATTGGTCTTGGATCAGACTGGTTGCTCTTTAGGCAGCTGCGAAATGCAAGCACAGTTGCAATTAGAAAAGCCAAAGCTGATCATTTCCTTACTGAAACTTCAAATAACCTAAACAATCCGTTGAAATTCTGGAAAACCATTAAATCAATAACTGGAAATAAAAATGTTATTGAGCTTCCTCCATGCATTGTCAAAGACTCTACCCAAATTTATGAAAAGGCTGACATGCTTGGTTGTTTTAATGAGCATTTCATTGCCTCTGGTTCACTTTTCAACTCTCAAAACACAGCTCAAGGCTCCTCTGCTTGCTCTGATAGTAGTTGTTTTTTTGAGGGACAAGCCTTTACTTTTGACGCTGTTACACTTTCAGAGGTGCATAAGGCCCTGAGATGTTTAGATACAAACAAATTGGCAGGTCCAGACAACCTTGAGCCTTACTTCCTAAAGTTAGCCGCTGATTTTATTGCATTGCCTCTGACTTATCTTTATAATCTATCCCTGGAGACAAACGAAATTCCCCTTATTTGGAAATCTGCCTTTGTTCTCCCACTGTTAAAAGGGGGACCCCACTGTGCTAAACAACTATAGGCCCATCTCCAAACTGTCTGTTTTAATTAAGGTGCTGGAATCTATTGTAAATCAACAACTGAAGGACTTTTTATCAACTAACAGTATTTTATCTGAATTTCAATCTGGTTTTAGGAAAAAATATAGTACGTCAACAGCTGCTTTAAAAGTAGTAAATGATTTTATTGAATTTTTAGACAATAAGCAACACTGTGCAGCCCTTTTCGTTGACCTATCAAAGGCTTTCGATACTATGGATCATGCCTTATTGTTACAAAGACTATGCAGCATCGGTTTGTCTGATCAAGCTGTCTGTTGGTTTAAAAACTATCTATCAGGCAGATCCCAGTGTGTGCGAGCAGAAGGTATTACTTCTAGCTCTCTTAATGTATCCAAGGGTGTGCCACAGGGATCGGTTCTAGGACCTTTATTATTTACTATTTATATTAATAGTCTAGATCATAAAGCTCCGAACGCAAATTTTCACTTTTATGCTGACGACACAGTGATATATTGCTCTGCGTCTACCCCAAATCAGGCTCTCTGTCAGCTCCAAACTGCTTTTAACACTGTTCAAGGTAACCTGTGTGATTTAAAACTTGTTTTAAATGCTTACAAGACAAAGCTCATGCTGTTCACTAAAGCTAAATCAAAGCCCTCGGACCTCCCTCCTATCACCACTTTGCAGGGCTCTGTGGTTGAATCTGTGTCTCAATATAAATATCTGGGAATTATAATTGACGATTCTCTCTCTTTTAAACCTCATATCCAGCAACTTGTGAAAAAACTAAAGATAAAATTAGGTTTTTACTTTAGAAACAAATCTTGTTTTTCTTTTGAAGCCAAAAAAAGACTTGTTGCTGCAACGTTTATGTCTGTGTTGGACTATGGTGATGTTTTATATATGAATGCATCTTCAAAATGCCTACAGTCTTTGGACACGGTCTACCACGGAGTACTGAGATTTGTTACTAATTTCAAAACCCTCACGCACCACTGCACTTTGTATGCTCAAGTTGGATGGTTTGCCCTGTCCACCCGCAGACTCCATCATTGGCATATCCTTATTTATAAGACTATCCTCTGTGTTCTTCCTTCATACCTGCAGAAGTATGTAATTCGAAAAAGCACAGGAACTTATCAGCTCCGCTCTGAGGACTTGTTCTTACTAACTGTACCTAAAGTCCGTACTGAACTGGGGAAAAGGGCATTTAGTTATGCTGCTCCCTTCGCATGGAACCAGCTGCAGAATGAACTGAAACTTAAGGAGCTGGTTTCTATAAACAGATTTAAATCCCTTCTTAATGATGTTGAAGCGGGCTCTTCTGTTTGTACATGCTTTGTTTGATGATGTTCTGGCTGTGACTCTATTTATATGTTCTCTGTTGTTTTTTTTTAAATTATTGTCTAACTATGGAACTGTGCTGTTGCCTGTCTTGGCCAGGACTCTCTTGTAAAAGAGATTTTTAATCTCAATGAGACTTCTACTGGTTAAATAAAGGTTAAATAAAATAAAATAAAAAAATAAATTTATTCTCTGGAGCGCAGAAGGTTAAGGGGGGGACTTGATAGAGGTCTTTAAAATGATGAGAGGGATAGACAGAGTTGACGTGGATAAGCTTTTCCCATTGAGAGTAGGGAAGATTCAAACAAGAGGACATGACTTGCGAATTAAGGGACAGAAGTTTAGGGGTAACATGAGGGGGAACTTCTTTACTCAGAGAATGGTAGCTGTGTGGAATGATCTTCCAGTGGAAGTGGTGGAGGCAGGTTGGATTTTATCATTTAAGAATAAATTGGATAGGTATATGGAGGGTTATGGTCTGAGTGCAGGTAGATGGGACTAGGTTAGAATAAGTGTTCGGCACGGACTAGAAGGGCAGAATGGCCTTTTTCTGTGCTGGAATTGTTATTTGAACTGCCTGGATGCCCTTATCTGTTTGTCTGTCCACAGGGTATCAATGTCCATGATAAAGGGTACAGTATCAGGGGCAGTGTCGGGGAGAACACAAGGTTTCACAAATGGTATGGTATAAGGGGCAGTGTCGGGGAGAACACTTCATGTGACATGGTAAGTTTCACAGTGTGGACACAGTGTGGAAACAGGCCCTTTGGCCCACTGAGTCCGCTCCGACCAGCGATCCCCGCACATTAACACTATCCTACACACACTAGGGACAATGTTACATTTAAAGTCAATTAACCTACAAACCTGCACATCTTTGGATAGTGGGAGGAAAGTGAAGATCTCTGAGAAAACCCACTTGGTCACTGGGAGAACGTGCAAACTCCGTACAGAACCGGTGTCTCTGGCGCTGTAAGGCAACAACTCTACCGCTGTGCCACTGTGCTGCCCTTCAACAAAGCTGGCATGTTGCTGTGCCAGTGAATTACAGTAGTCGATGTATTCTGCTACCCTGTAGGGTTCACTACAATCCTTTCAATGGCTGATCCTGTTTCTCATGACATTGAATTTCAATTGGAATCTCTTCCTCTCTAGGTGTCCAGTGTGAAGGAGGATGTCAGCAGACTTCAAATCACTAACGTGACATTGGTTTGTTTTGTATATAACTTGGTCTATGTGAATATGGTTATGGAGTTGGTACAAAGATAAAGCCCCTGTTTAGAACCTTCTCTTGGGCTTCAGTGTGGATGATGGTTTGGGAAAGATTAACAATTGTTTTCTCTAATTGGGCTCGGCCTGTCTCAGCTTGGGGCCTACTTTAGTTAAAGATTATATTGCCACTTCCCCTCGTTAGGGTTTATTCACTAAAGTTGTGGTCTGGGCCTACTTGAAGGAGTTTAACAGGGACCACTCGTATGTACTTGTGTCTCTATTTAGTAGTGAGTTTCTGCCTGTACCTGGGGCTGTTGGTGAGGGTGGGGACAGTGAGGGGGATAGATATTGGGGGGTGAGATATTGGTTCCACATGCCAATGTAGTGGATTCCCCTCCGCCAGCATGATACCATTGATCACCTTCTCCTGTCACCACTTGACTGGATGGCGCTGCCTTCTGTCTCTGGGCTTTGCGTGGTGTGTACTTGTGCTTGAGGATACGGTGACCTGAAGACTTGTCCAATCTGAGGTCTTTTTATTTTATTTTAATTTATTTATTAGAAGTAGACATATTATAAAATGTAGTTACATATTATAGTAAAAAAACTTTTCATATACATCAGTCATACATTATTAAAATTTTCCATTATCAATTACTTCTGCTTCTAGTGTTTTTATTTTTTATAGAAAGAGGGAAAAAGAGAGGGTAGAAAGTTACAAATAAAAAAGAAAGCAAAAAAAAAAAAAAAACACAACAGAAAAACAAGGGAGGTGGAATGGGTTACCTGTAATACATCAATGGAGATAGGTTCGTAGGTTATAAAGTATAGCTTTTCATCTATTCCTGAGTTCAAGTTTCAGTTGGGTCCTCGTGCTGTGCCAATCTATCCCTTCAGATAGTTAATGAATGGAGCCCAAATTTTATGGAAAAGATCTTGTTTGTCCATTAAGACAAGTCTAATTCTTTCTAAGTATAGGGTCTCCGACATTTCCGTAATCCACATTTTAATTGTGGGGGTTGTAGGGCCTTCCCAAAATTTTAATATTAATTTTTTTCCGGTTATTATACTGTAGTTGAGGAAATTTCTTTGGTTTGTTGTGAGTGTTAAGCTTTGTTCTGATATTCCAAGTATCATTAATTTTGTGTCTGGGCCCAGTTTTGTATTAATAACTTCTGAAGTTATTTCAAAAATATCAGTCCAGAAATGTTTAAGTTTTATACAGTTTGCAAACGTATGTGTTAAATTAGCCTCTAAATGTAGACATTTATCACAAATAGGAGAGATTTGTGGGAAGATTCTATTTAGTTTTATTTTAGAGAAGTGTAGTCTATGTAAGACCTTGAATTGTATTAAAGTATGTCTGGCATTTAATGAACATTGATGTATTTGTTGTAAACTTTCGTCCCACATATCTTTCGTGATAGGATGACCTATTTCATTTTCCCATTTGTATCTATATGGTTCGGTCGGTGGTACCTCGTTGTTTAGTAGGGTGTTATAAATATAAGCTATTAGTTTTTCAGTATTAGGATGCTTGTTCAGACATTCATCAAGAATTTCTGATTCCCTATTCCTGTAGACTTGTGTGTTAGATTTAACATAATCTCTAATTTGTAGATATCTGAAGAAATTATTTGAGTGCAGTCCATAATTCTGTTGTAACTCTTGAAATGAAAGAAAAGTACCTTTCCCATAAAGATGTCCTATATTTTTGATTCCATAATTTTTCCATTGTGTGAAACCTTTGTCCATAAAGGATGATTTGAATAAAGGATTATTTACGATGGGAAGGCAGAGTGGTATATTATTCAATTTTAAATCTCTTTTTATTTGTTTCCAAATTCGTATTCCACTATGTATTATGGGGTTTTCTTTTTAGGTTTTTTTGTGCAGTTTTGTGGGGGCAAATATGATCGGTCCAATTTCAAAAGGTAGACAGTCTTCCTTTTCCATCATTAGCCAATCTGGTTGTTGATCCATTTCTTCCAGCCAGAAATTCATGTTTTTAATATGGACTGCCCAAAAATAAAATAAGAAATTTGGCAAAGCCAGACCTCCATTTAACTTTGATTTACATAAATGTTTTTTACTTATTCTATGATTCTTATAATCCCAGACAAAACTTGTAACAATGGAATCGACTTTTTTGAAAAAAGTTTTTGGGATATATATCGGAATTAATTGAAGTAGGTACAGCAGTTGCGGTAAAAAAAAAATCATTTTTATAGCATTAATTCTCCCAAGCATAGAAATGGGGAGTGTTTTCCAGTATTGAATATTCTTATGTAGTTTATTCAGTAAGGGTGGGAAATTTAGTTTAAATAAAGAGGTATATGTCTTAGTTACATAGATTCCTAAGTATTTAAATTTATCTTTAACTATTTTAAAAGGGGATTGTTGTATTGTATGTAAATTGAATTTTGTTATTGGCATGATTTCGCTTTTATTCCAATTAATTCTATATCCCGAAAACTGACCAAATTGAGTTATTAGATTTAATAGGTTTGGAATACTAGTTTCTAATTTTGTAATATATATTAGTATATCATCTGCATATAAGGAGATTTTATTCCTTGTGTCTCTAGTATTGTATCCAAATATTCCTGGATGGTTTCTAACGCTTTCTGCTAGGGTTTCGATTGCAAGAGCAAATAATAGTGGGGATAGTGAGCATCCTTGTCTACAGCCTCTAGAGAGATTAAATTTAGTTGATAACATTTTGTTTGTTAATATTCTAGCTGTTGGATTAGAATATAACAATTTAACCCATGTACAGTACTTCTCTCCTAGTTGAAATTTTTCCATCACCGAAAATAAATATGGCCATTCTACCTGGTCAAATGCTTTTTCAGCATCTAACGAGATAATTGCTAGTTCTGCGTTAGGGATTCTATTGGAGTATATAATATTAAATAATCTTCTCAGATTATAAAATGAATACCGTTTGGGGATAAACCCTGTTTGGTCGGGATGTATTAATTTGCTGATCACTAAGCTCAATCTATTAGATAGAATCTTAGTTAATATTTTCTGATCAGTATTTAAGAGGGCTATAGCTCTGTATGAACCTGGGTCTTCAAGATCCTTGTCCGTTTTTGGTATAAGTATGATTGTAGATTCATTTAGAGTTTCTGGGAGTTTCTGTTGAGTATATGCGTATTTGTACATTGTCTGTAGGCGTGGGGAAAGCAAATCATAATTTTTTTAATAAAATTCCGAATTTAGACCATCGGGTCCTGCCGACTTTCCGTTTTTTAAGGACTTTATTGATTCTTCAATGTCTTTTATCGTAATTTCAGCCCCTAGCAATTCTCTCTCTTTCTGATCTAGACCCGCAAACTTACAATTCTGTAAAAATGTTTCCATTCTCGTTGATTGTTCTGTTATTTTAGATGAATACAATTTTTGGTAGTATTGTAGAAATCTATCATTAATATCTTTAGGCAGTGTTAATGTTTCTCCCTTGTCTGTTCTAATTTTGTATATTGTTTTTTCCCCATCCAATTTGCGAAGTTGACGCGATAATAGTTTTTGTGGTTTGTCACCAAATTCAAAATGTAATTGTTTTGTATGTTGATAAAGTTTTATAACTTGGTCTGAGTAAATCTTGTTTAATTTATATTTCAATACTGCAATTTTATTGTGTTTTATCGTGGATGGTGCTGCTGCATTTTCTGTGTCTAATTGCTTTATTTCCATTTCCAGTTTCTGTTGTTTGGCCCTATTCTCTTTATTAAAAAATGATTGGGAAGAAATTAATGCTCCTCGTACAAATTCTTTAAATGTTTCCCAAAGAAGGGAGGCAGAGATTTCAGGGCTATCGTTGGCCTCAAAAAACATTTTAATCTGTTTTACTAGGTATTCATTACATGACTTATCTTTTAAGATTTGGGGATTAAATCTCCATTGTGACTGTGTCTCTGCCATTCCGTTTACTTTGATCATAAATGTTAATGGAGCGTGGTCTGAGATTATGATGTTATGATATTGTGAGTTATAGGTAAATGGGATAAGTTTTGAATCTACTAAAAAATAGTCTATCCTTGAGTAAGTTTTATGTACTGGTGAGTAAAATGAATATTCTCGGCCTGATGGATTTTCAATTCTCCAAACATCCTTAATATTAGTAGTATTAATGTATGAATTTAAAAATTCACTTGATCGAGATTTTAGTTTTCTTTGATTTGATGATCTATCCAAACAAGCATCCAAAGTGCAATTTAAATCTCCACCGATTATTAAGTTTTGTTGTGTACCTTCCGGGATATTGTTAAGAATTCTCTTAAAAAACAGAGGGCTATCAAAATTTGGTCCATACACATTGAGGAGAGTCACCTTTTTTAAGTATAACTCCCCTGTTATTACAATACATCTGCCTTCAATGTCTTCTATCGTTGATATATGTTTAAAGGGTATACCTTTACGAATTAATATTGCAACACCTCTTGATTTATGTGAGAATGAAGAGTGGTACGCTTTAGCAATCCATTTTGCTTTCAATCTGTGTTGTGCTTCCTTTTTAAGATGTGTCTCCTGGAGAAATATTATATCTGTTTTCAATGATTTTAAATGAGCTAACACTTTGCCTCTCTTGATAGGTTCATTAATTCCCTTAACATTCCAACTACAGAATTTAATTCCTTCACCCCCAATTTTTATATTCATGTCTTGCATCTTGTGATTAAGTGGTAGAGCAGATGATTCAGCACACTCAACCCTACCTTATACTTGAACATCAGGTAGATGAATTTTAGGTCACGTCTGTTTTCCATCCGAACATATCTCCTTAAATAAAATATGCAATTCCATTCCAAATACAAAATATAATATGATATAATATAAAAAAGGTGATAGCAAATAGGGTTAGTAAAGTGTGGAAAGTAAAAAAGAAAAGCAACTACAACTACAATTAATGCAGTTAGTGATAGCCACCCTAATGTGGCTAAGCATCTATGGACTTCAGTAGCTTTTGGTTTATAAAAATACTAGCTCCGTACTTTCCTTGAAAGGAAAGTTTCCAATTCGATGCATACAATTTGTGGGGGGGAAAGAAATATTGATTATATTCAATTAGTGGTATAATTAGTAGTCTCAAATTGAAATGTTAGTTTTGTATAATATAAACATTTATCAAAGAATAATCAAAAACGAAAACATCAGAGAGAGCCACCAAACATTTCTCATTATAAAATACCTGAATCGTACTTTACTTATTATTCATACTTTTAGTTAATTCTTAAATAATCTAATTAATCTTATTATCATTAGTTAGTATTAGTTAATATTCTTGATTATTAATAGTTGTTAGAGGTTAGTACTAGAATGTTAGTATTATATATCCGTTGCAGGAAATATACCCAATTCTTATTGCGAATTTTAGGCAACTCTTAAATATAATAGTTTAAAGTTTAGAGTTCCATGTCTTCTCTGCGAGATAGCAGTATCCGGGTAGGTGTTAAGAGTTGAATATTTTTCAATCTTCGATCTTGTCCTCGATGTTCTTGGCAAATTCAAATGCTTCCGTGTGCTTGATGAAGAAGTATTCCTTCTTCTCGTAACTGACTCTTAGTGTTGCGGGGTATAACAGTCCATATCTCAGATTCTTTATGTTCTTCAGTATTCTTCTTGTTTCTGTGAACAACGCTCTTTTCTTAGCAACTTCCACAGGGTAATCTCTGAATACGCTAATCTTGTCTCCTTCATATACAAGATTTCTGCTTTTGCCAATTTTCCTCATCATGTCATCCAATACATGGTCATATTGGACCTTTACTATCATTATTCTTGGTCGGTCGCCCACCTTTGGGGGACGTCTCGGCACTCTATGCGCTCGGGCAAGTAATGGCGCCTGGTCCAGGTTCAAAATTGTTTTCAGTACTTCTGCAGCAAATTCACGGGGGTCACGAGTCCCCTCTCTGCCTTCCTGGATGCCCACGATTCTTAAGTTCTGACGCCTCTGTCGTCCCTCCAAGTCTGTACATTTTTCAGTTATTTGATGCAATAACTTTGATAGGCGTTGGTTCTCAGTGATGAGTTGTTTTGTAGTTGCGGTGCTTGTCTCAGCAAGTTCCTCAAGTTCTTTTACAATCTTGTAGTGTTGGTTTAATGTCAGGAGAATAGGTTCAAGTTTAGAATCAAATCTGGATTCCATCTTATTCAGTTTTTCATTTACTTCAACATTTTGAGTAATATTTCTTTCCATATCTAATTTCCAGTCTTCAAGGACTTTGTGTACAATCTCTGTAACATCTTCTTTAATTTGTTCTTTAATTTATTTTTTAAAAGATGCCAGCTCCTCTTTAACCTCTTGAAAGTTCTGTCTAAGATTTTTAAGTTCCTCCTTAAGGAACGTTTTTAATTCTTCCATCTCAGTCTTTTTCTTCTTCTTTGAGATGTCTTCTCAGGATGCTGTTAAACCTGAGGCCGAGGCTTCAGTTGGGCCTACCTCTTTAGTCTTGCCGTTTTTTGTCTTGCGGGGGGGAGTATGTTGAGTCGACATACAGCCGGTGTCGCGCGCCTGATGACGTCACGGGCTTAGTGCAAAACAATCGGTGCCGTTTTCTGCAGGTAGGATCTGTCTTTTCCCCCCGTTTTTTCGTTTTTTTCACGGAGCTAGTTAGCGCGAGTCTCTCCTACTCCATAGCGCCACCGGTAGTCCCAATCTGAGGTCTTGACTGGGGAACCGCCACTTTGGTCTGGCCCATGAGATCATTACCCTTGTCCAAGTCCATTTGTCTTCATTAGGCTCCCCACTTCCTCATTGTCTTGGCCTTCATCCTAACAGGGATTTATTCTGGGTTTTGGCCATGCCATAGAACAAATAAACAGTGCTGGCAGAATTCAGCGGGTCAGGCAACATCTGTGGAGGAAATGGACGGATGACTTATCAGCTTGGAAGCCTTCAGACTGGAGTAGTGGGAGAAGGTTGGAAAATGGAAATGGGGCAAAGCTTGGCAAGTGATGGGTGGATACAGGTGAAGGGATGATGGGCAGATGGTGGAGAAAGGGACAAAGGCTAGAGGTGAAAAGATGACAAAACATTCCAGAGATGTGAAATGTAAACCTGGAGCGAGGTATGGGGGTGCAGTGGGCCGGATGCAGTGGGCTGGGTGTAATGGGACCAGATAGGATAAAAGGGAATGTGACATGGGGATGAGTGTACTGATGAAGGGACACCCCCACTTTCCCTACACTCCCCACCCTGGCGTGCACCTCACTCTACACTCCGGTCACTGTACTCCTTTCCCCTCTAATGTACGCTCATCACTGTCCCACATTCCCCTCTTTCCCAGATCCCTCAATCTGGCTTTGCATGTCACACCTCTTCTTGTCTGACACTTGTCTCCTCTTCACCTCTAGCCTTTGTCACTACTCCCCTATCTGCTAATCAGCCCCCAACTGTATCCAGCTTCACTCACCAGGCTTTGTCCTGCTCCCATCTCTTTCCAGCTTTCTCCCAACTCCATCAGTCCGAAGAAAGGTCCTGATCTGAAACATCTGTCCATTCCTTTGCAGTCGGGCAGATGGTGCCTGACCCACTGAGTACCTCCAGCACTGTTTCTGACCTAGTTATTCCTTGGTTAAAGTTATCTGAGGGAACGTGAGTTTAATAGTCATGGCTCTTGAGTCTTATTACAATTTACTAATCCTGCCCCTTCCATTCACCCAACTGTAGTTCTTTAGAGTTGGTCTAAATGTATATTTGGTTTGGCGAGTGTCTGCGTTGCTGCAATCTGTTTGCTCTGAATAATTTGTGTTTGTTTCCACCCAGGATCTCCAAGGACTGGAACTGTGCTGCTGGAAGTGTCTACTGGGGTTAGACTGTCTCTTCCCGTTCTGATTTAAATCTTTTTATTTGAATTTCACTGCAATTTGCATACATACAATGATAACAGACAGTGACAGTCAAGGCATAATTGTGCAACAGTATGTAAGCGACCCTCAAAGCCCTTATCCTTACCCACCTTCAACCCACCCGAATCAGGTCGGAACCAAACGGGGACAAACAACACTCGCATACGTACACATCCACACAAATATGGTAAGATAAACGAAACAAAAAGTACTAAAATTTGAAAAAAAAAAAAAAAAAAAAAAGGGGGTCACTAATAACAGTAAATAAGTAAGTAATTAAATAAATAAGTTTGGGGAGGGGGGGGGGTTAAGGGGAGAGCAGCTGCATTAGAGCAGAACAATGGTGGAGAGCACTCAGTCCTCTTCCGTGTCCGGGGACAAGTTGAGAGAGTTAACAAGTTCCAAGAAAGGGTTCCATGTATCTAGCAATGTCTTGGTAGAGCCTTTGAGAGAGAACCTAAGTTTTTCAAGCTTTAAATTGTAAAGCACCTCCTTAATCCAGCGGGCGTGTGTCGGGGGACAGGGGAGCCTCCAGTTAAGCAAGATCAGTCTCTGGGTTAACAAGGTTGTAAATGCTAGGACCCGTTTCACCGCAACAGAGAGGTTGGTGTTGGGAGGGGTACCGAAAATGGCTGACAGTGGGTTTGGAGGAATAGTGTGGCCGTAGGTTCTGCTTATCAAGTCGAAAGCACTCCTCCAAAAGGCTGCTAGCTTGGGGCAAGACCAAAACATATGGCTATGGTTGACAGGAGATTGATTACATCTGTTGCAGGTGTCCCTAACAGCGGGGTAAATTGAGATAATCTTGCATTTGTGTAGTGGACTTTGTGAAGGACTTTGCATTGGATTAGGCCATGACGGGCACATATGGAGGAAGAATGGGTCAAGTCCAAGGCAGAGTCCCATTGCTGGTCTGTTAGTTTCGTATTCAGCTCACCCTCCCACGCAGCTTTTAATGAGGTATGAGGTTTCAATATAACCGACCCTAACAAGTTATACAAAACAGAGATGCATTTCTTCCGGTTGGGATCTAGTGCTAAGATGGTATCGGTCAGGGTTTCAGGGGGACGATTTGGGAAATGGGGGAATGTCTTCTTCACAAAATCCCTAATCTGGAAAAAACGAAAAAGGTGGGAGTTTGGGAGGCTATAGTTGGACGAGAGCTCCGCAAAGGACGAAAATATGCCATCCTTGTATAGGTTTTTGATACTACTGATACCGTTGCTATGCCAGGTTTTGAATGCGTGGTCTGTACTTGAAGGTTTAAAGATGTGGTATTTAAGCAGTGGGGTCAAGATGGAAGGGCCTTGTAAACCAAAGTTTTTCCTGAGTTGACTCCATATCTTGAGCGAGAGGGACGCAATTGGGCCTGCACCCACAGATGTTATAGGAAGGGGGAGTTGGGAGCATAGGACAGACCGCAACGGGAGACGTGAACTCGCCTTTTCCATTTGTACCCAGGTCGGTAGGTGGTCGCAATCATCATTCATCCAATACAGGAGTTTTTGCAAGTTAGCTGCCCAATAGTATCGCCTAAGGTCAGGAAGTGCCAAACCGCCGTCACTCTTAGGAGACTGCAGTATCGCCTTTCGGATTCTGGCCGGTTTGCTACCCCATAAAAATTTAGATATTGTCCTTTCTAATTTATCAAAAAAAAGATTTAGTGATAAGTATAGGGACGTGCTGGAAAAGAAACAGGAATTTGGGTAGGACGACCAACTTGACCAGATTTATCCGGCCCACGAGGGATAGCGGTAAAACTGACCAGTGGTCAAAATCTCTTTCAACTTTCTCAACCAGAGGCAGAAAGTTTGTGCGGAACATATCAGATAAGGGTGTTGTGGTAAAGATGCCGAGGTAGCGAAACCCGTCCTCTGCCCATTTGAATGAGGTTGAAGAGCGAGGGAGCTGCTTAGCCAATGAGTTAATCGGTAATAGCTCACTCTTTGGTAGTTAAGTTTATAACCAGAATACGCACCAAACCGTTCTAAAATATTCGTAATCACAGGGAGAGAGCTGAATGGGTTCGAGATGTACAGGAGCAGGTCATCCGCATACAGTAAGACTTTATGAGTTGTGTCGAACCGTGTAATACCTTTAAAGCCCTTCTCTGAGCGTAACCAGACCGCCAAGGGTTCTATCGCGACAGCAAACAGGAGTGGTGATAACGGGCAACCCTGCCTGGTACCTCTCTGAAGGGGGAAGTGGGGCGACAGTGTGCCGTTTGTTTGTACTGAGGCAACCGGGGACGAGTATAATAGACTGACCCAAAGAATAAAACTGTTACCGAGGCCAAATCTGTCCATCGCCTCATATAGGTACCTCCACTCGACCCTGTCGAAAGCTTTTTCGGCGTCGAGGGAGACCACTATCTCCGGGGTCTCACTACTCGGTGAATGGATGATGTTAAGGAGACGCCGAGTGTTGTGGGAAGACTGTCGGCCTGGTATGAACCCTGTTTGGTCTAACGAGATAATAGAAGGCATCACTCGTTGAAGACGGAGCGCAAGGGCTTTAGAGAGGATTTTGAGGTCCACATTCAGGAGTGAAATTGGTCTATAGCTACTACAAAGCAGGGGATCTTTCTCCTTTTTAGACTGTCTCTTCCCGTTCTGCCAAATGTTGGCGTAAGATGGAATAAACTTCTTCCCCATTGCTGTTCTCCTGATACACAAGTCTCATTTAATGTTTTTGTCGGTTAAAGTAGAGTCTGGTCTGTTGCGGTCGGGTTTCCTCTGATATTGTGAACTGCTGCACGCCCTGTAACGTTCCTGCAATCTTATCCAGTCTGTCTGGATTTGATCTTCATGGAGATGGTGTGAAGGTAAGGCCGCTGTTTCAACCCCTCTTTTGGTTTCAGTAGGGATAAGTTTTTGAAAGATTAACAATGGGGTTTCCTATTTAGTTTTGGTCAAGGGTTTTATAATTCGGGATGCTAGATCTTTAGCAATAAAAGCAGAGTTGGAGGAACTCAATGGGTCACGCAGTATCTGTAGGCTGGCTCGGAGATTTATAGGTTAATAGGTTTTAGTAAACTCTCTCTAGTGTGTAGGATAGTGCTAGTGTACGGGGTAATTGCTGGATTGTGCAGACTCGGTGGGCCAGAGGCTCATGTAGGTTAATTGGTTTTAGTAAACTGTCTCTAGTGTGTAGGATAGTGCTAGTGTACGGGGTAATCGCTGGATTGTGCAGACTGTTAATTGGCTTTAGTAAACTGTCTCTAGTGTGTAGGATAGTGCTAGTGTACGGGGTAATCGCTGGATTGTGCCGACTCGCTGGGCCAGACGGCCGGTTTCCACACTATCTCTAATTTTTTTATTCACGGTTCTTTCAATTCGGGGCACTGGAATCTTGAGCAAAAACAACAGTGCTGGAGGAATTGGTGGGTCAGGCAGCATCTGAAGAAATGGACAGATGACTAATCAGGCCGGGAGCCTTCAGACTGAAATACGGGAGAAAGCTGGAAATGAGGTGGGGGTGGGGCACTGCCTGACAGGTGATGGGTGGATACAGGTGAGTGGGTGGATACGGGTTAGTGGGTGATGGGTAGATGGGTGGAGTAAGTGACAAAGGCTGAAGGTGAAAGTGATAAAACGTGTTGGATAAGGACAAGCACTGTGAAATGTAAAGTCAGAGGGAGGTGGGTTGGGAAGGTAAAAGGGAAATATGGGACAAGGGGATGGGAGATGAGTGTACTTCCCTTCACCCCCCACCCCCCCCCCCCCCAACACTCTGGTGTGCTAATTAACTAATTGACTAACTAACTCACTAACTCACTAACTCACTAACTCACTAACTAACAAACTAACACTGGTCCTTTCCCTTCCTCTGTACGCTCATCTCTCAAGCAGTCCCATATTTCCCTTTTACAGAGGTTGGGCATGCTAGATGCAGGAAGATTGTTCCCGATGTTGGGGAAGTCCAGAACAAGGGGCCACACACAGTTTAAGGATAAGGGGGAAATTCTTTAGGACCGAGATGAGAAAAACATTTTTTTTCACACAGAGAGTGGTAAATCTGTGGAATTCTCCACCACAGAAGGTAGTTGAGGCCACAGTTCATTGGCTATATTTAAGAGGGAGTTAGATGTGGCCTTTGTGGCTAAATGGATCAGGGGGTATGGAGAGAAGGCAGTTACAGGATACTGAGTTGGATGATCAGCCATGATCATATTGAATGGCGGTGCAGGTTCGAAGGGCCGAATGGCCTCTACACCTGCACCTATTGTCTATGTTTCCCACTCTCTCTTCCACCCGTATCTCTCCTAGTTGTTTGGCATTTTGTCCCTTTCACCTTGAGCCTTTGGCACCATCTCCATCCATAGGCTAATCACGCCTCACATTGAATCTAGAAGTTGGGATGTAATGTGAAAATTGTACAAGGCATTGGTGAGACCAATTCTGGAGTATAGTGTACAATTTTGGTCGCCTGATTATAGGAAAGGTGTCAACAAAATAGACAGAGTACAGAGGAGATTTATTAGAATGTTGCCTGGGTTTCAGCAACTAAGTTACAGAGAAAGGTTGAACAAGTTAGGTCGTTATTCTCTGGAGCGCAGAAGATTAAGGGGGGGGACTTGATAGAGGTCTTTAAAATGATGAGAGGGATAGACAGAGTTGACGTGGATAAGCTTTTCTCATTGAGAGTAGGGAAGATTCAAACAAGAGGACATAACTTGAGAATTAAGGGACAGAAGTTTAGGTGTAACATGAGGGGGAACTTCTTTACTCGGAGAGTTGTAGCTGTGTGGAATGAGCTTCCCGTGGAAATGGAGGAGGCAGGTTCGAGTTTATCATTTAAAAATAAATTGGATGTTATATGGACGGGAAAGGAATGGAAGGTTATGGTCTGAGTGCAGGTAGATGGGACTAGGGGAGAATAAGTGTTCGGCACGGACTAGAAGGGCCGAGATGGCCTGTTTCTGTGTTGTAATTGTTATGTGGTACCACCTATTTACTTGCTGGCTTTGTCCTGCGTGCCTTTGCCTCTTTTCACTCTCTTTCATCAGTCTGAGGAAGGTTGCTGACCTGAGATGTCATCTGTCCATTCCACTTGCAGTCAGGCAGATTGTGCTTGAACTGCTGAATGCCTCCAGCACTTTGTCTTTGGACAGAGCCATGTTCCCTGGTTGTAGTTGGCTCCTGTTCCTCCTAATTTGAGGAAGGACATCCTTGTGATTGAGGCAGTGCAGTGTAGGTTCACCAGATTGATCCCTGGGATGGCGGGACTGTCATATGAGGAAAGACTGAAAAGACTAGGCTTGTATTCACTGGAGTTTAGAAGGGTGAGGTGGGGGGGGGTCTTATAGAAACTTGCAAAAGGACTGGCCAAGCTAGATGCAGGAAAAATGTTCCCAATGTTGGGCGAGTCCAGAACCAGGGGCCACAGTCTTAGAATAAAGAGGAGGTCATTTAAGAAACCTGAGAAAAAAAAACCTTTTCACCCAGAGAGTTGTGAATTTGTGGAATTCCCTGCCACAGAGGGCAGTGGAGGTCAAATCACTGGATAGATTTAAGAGAGAGTTAGATAGAGCTCTAGGGGCTAGTGGAGTCAAGGGATATGGGGAGAAGGCAGGCACGGGTTATTGATTGGGGATGATCGGCCATGATCACAATGAATTGCGGTGCTGGCTCGAAGGGCCGAATGGCCTCCTCCTGCACCTATTGTCTATGTTACAGGGAAAGTAGAGTTTAATATTTGTGGTGCATTAATTTGACTGTTTTGTACATCTTTGTCAGCTCTCGGGATCTGGTCTATCTGGAGATTACTTTAAGGGAAGGCCCCTGTTTCTAACTTCTCTTGGGTTTCAGTGTTTGGGGAAAGATTGGGCAGCACAGTGATAGAGTTGCTGCCTCACAGCGCCAGAGACCTGGGTTCAATCCTGACAACATGTGTTGTCTGTATAGTTTGTATGCTCTGCCTGTGATCATGTGGGTTTTCTCCATGTGTTCTGGCTTCCAACACACCAAAGACATTCAGATTTGCAGGTTAATTGGTTTTACTAAACTGTCCATAGTGTGTAAGATAGTGCTAGCGTAAGGGGTGATTGCTGGGTTGTGCTGACTTAGTGGACCAGAGGGCCTGTTTCCACACTTTAGTTGGTTTTAATGTATTTAATTTAGTACAATGTGAAGAAGGGTCCTGTTCTGAAACGTCATCTACCCATTTTCTCCAGAGATGCTGCCTGAGCCACTGAGTGACTCTAGCTCATTGTCTCACCATACATTTGACTTTCAATGTCCACGTGTAGAGTACTGCATCAGGCAACAAGGTTGGGAGAACACTTGTGAAATGTAATGGGTATTTGATGGGGTAACTGGGGTGTTGCTGTGCTTGTAAATTGCAAGTCAGTGCTGGAGCAACTCGATGGGTGCTGCAACATCACTGGAGAATATGGATTGGTAAATCTGGCTCTTCAGACCCGTAAGAATTTTAGTCTAAATGTATTAGACTACATTAATATTGGTCCAACCTGTAGGAGTCCTGACTGCAGAGACATAATGGTCCTGGTTGGAGATACATCTCCAGGCATTGTCCACATGTCCAAGTGTTTTTACCTTGAGGACTAGAATCTTCTCACCCTGGACTGTCCGACCCACTGAGTTACTCCCGCACTTTGTCTAATTGTAGAGAAGGACGTTGGAACATTTCAAACGTTAAAACGTTATGTTGATTTGATTTTTCAGCATCAAGTCTTCCTGGATTTGGTCTTTATGGATGTCAGAGGAAGATAAGGTACGTATTTCTAACCCTCTTCAGTTTAATGGGATAAATGTGTTAAATTATTGATGGCTTTTCCAAATTTGTTGTTTCAACATCGAGGAGCTCGCAGTCTCTGGTAGAGACCGATGTCGGGAAGCTCCAAAGACCACAAAAGGTTCGACTAGACCCCGAGTGAGCTGGGATTCAACCCCCCCGATGCAGATTCCCGACACGGACGGCCCGACTGCCAGCTACGGGAGTCAAGATCGTCCCGTCAACAGAAGGCTCGAGGCCCCAGACAGCGGGAGGCCAATGAAGGGAAGAGTTTGAACTTTGTGTTCTGTTGCTTTTTATTGGTATGAGTGTATGGTAAATGAAATTCCTCGTGTTGCAAACATACTTTTTTGCAACACGAGCCACCCCATGCTTGAATCATGAGTAAATACACAGTGCTGGAGGAACTTGGAGGGTTTGACAACCCCTGAAGGATTGGACAGATGACTAATCGGGTCAGGAGTTCTCAGTCTGAAATACGGGGGAGAGCTGGAAATGAGGTGGGGGTTGGGCACTGCCTGACAAGTGATGGGTGGATTACAGGTGAGTGGGTGATGGGAAAATGGATGGAGTAAGTGCCAAAGGCTGAAGGTGAAAGTGATAAAACATGTTGGATAAGGACAAGAACTGTGAAATGTAAAACCAGGATGAGGTGGGGTTGGAAGGTAAAAGGGAAATATGGACAAGGAGTTGAGAGATGAGCATACTTCCCCTCATTAATTAAATAATATTAATTAAATATTAATAATAACTAAGTAATAACTAAATAGTAATAACTAAATAGTATCAAATAGTAATAACTAAGTAATAGCAACTAACTAGTCCTTGTACGCTCTTCTCCCAAACAGTCCCATATTCCCTCTTTCCCTTCCACTCACCTGTCCTAGTTTCATATTTCTGTTCTCTCCTTATTTGGCATGTTGTCCCTTTCACCTTGAGCCTTTGGCACTCACTCCATCCATATACTCATCACGCCTCACATGTACCACCTATTTCCTTGCTGGCTTTGTCCTGCGTGCCTCTGCCTCTTTTTACTCTCTTTCATCAGTCTGAGGAAGGTTGCTAACCTGAGGTGTCATCTGTCCATTCCACTTGCAGT
Source organism: Amblyraja radiata (assembly GCF_010909765.2). NCBI lineage: Eukaryota > Metazoa > Chordata > Chondrichthyes > Rajiformes > Rajidae > Amblyraja > Amblyraja radiata. The sequence continues at coordinate 15,021,863 of NC_045957.1, forward strand.
CAGGCAGATTGTGCCTGAACTGCTGAATGCCTCCAGCACTTTGTCTTTGGACAGAGCCATGTTCCTCGGTTGTAGTTGGCTCCTGTTGCAGGGAAAGTAGAGTTTAATATTTTTGACGGAAGCTCTGGGGGGTTGGGGTTTTCCAGGTATTTTTAACCATCTGGACACCACTGAATGTTTGTTTATATCTAACGTTTAAATGTCCACGTGAAGAGTGAGGCATCGGGCAACAAGGGAGACACTTGTGAAATATAATGGGTATTTGATGTAACTGGGGTGTTGTGGTGCTTGTAAATTGTGTCAGTGCAGCAGCAACTCGATGGGTGCAGCAAAATCGCTGGAGAGCATGGATTGGTAATTCTGGATTGGGACTCTTCAGACCTTAAACTCTTAAGGTAGTCTAAATATATTCGACTACATTAATATTGGTCCAACCTGTAGGAGTCCTGACTGCATAGACACAATGGCCCTGGTTGGAGATACATCTCCAGGCATTGTCCACATGTCCAAGTGTTTTTACCTTGAGGACTGTCCAACCAGGACTGTCCAACCTACTGAGTGACTGCTGCACGTTATCTAATTGTAGAGAAGGATGTTGGAACATTTCAAACATTAAAATGTTATGTTGATTTGATTTTCAGCATCATGTCTTCCTGGATTTGGTCTTAATGGATGTCATGGGAGATAAGGTACGTATTTCTAACCCTCTTCAGTTTAATGTGATAAATGTGTTAAATTATTGATGAATTTTCCAAATTTGTTTCTTCAACATCGAGGAGCTCGCAGTCTCTGGTAGAGACCGATGTCGGGAAGCTCTAAAGAACGCAAAAGGTTCGTCTAGACCCCGAGTGAGCTGGGATTCAACCCCCTGATGCAGGACCTCCGACACGGATGGCCCGACCGCCGGCTACGGGAGCCAAGATCGTGCCGTCAACGGAAGGCTCGAGGCCCCAGACCATGGGAGACCAAAGAAGGGAAGAGTTTGAACTTTGTGTTCTGTTGCTTTTTATTGGTATGAGTGTATGGTAAATGAAATTCCTCGTGTTGCAAACATACTTTTTTTTTTTGCAACACTAGTCACCCCATGCTTGAATCATGAGTAAATACACAGTGCTGGAGGAGCTTGGTGGGTTTGACAATCTCTGAAGGACTGGACAGATGACTAATCGGGTCAGGAGCTCTCAGTCTGAAATACGGGGGAGAGCTGGAAATGAGGTGGGGGTTGGGCACTGCCTGACAAGTGATGGGTGGATTGCAGGTGAGTGGGTGATGGGCAAATGGATGGAGTAAGTGCCAAAGGCTGAAGGTGAAAGTGATCAAACATGTTGGATAAGGACAGGAACTGTGAAATGTAAAACCAGGGTGAGGTGGGGTTGGAAGGTAAAAGGGAAATATGGATAAGTTGAGAGATGAGCATACTTTCCTTCAATAACTAAGTAATAATATCTAAGTAATAACTAAATAATAATTAAGTAATAACTAAATAATTATAATTAATAATAATAATAATAACTTAAGGTTAACTAAATAGTAATAACCAAATAGTAATAACTAAGTAATAGCAACTAACTAGTCCTTGTACGCTCTTCTCTCAAACAGTCCCATATTCCCTCTTTCCCTTCCACTCACCTCTCCTAGTTTCATATTTCCGTTCACTCCTTATTTGGCATGTTGTCCTTTTCACCTTGAGCCTTTGGCACTCACTCCATCCATATGTTCCTCGCGCCTCACATGTACCACCTATTTCCTTGCTGGCTTTGTCCTGCGTGCCTCTGCCTCTTTTCACTCTCTTTCATCAGTCTGAGGAAGGTTGCTAACCTGAGGTGTCATCTGTCCATTCCACTTACAGTCAGGCAGATTGTGCCTGAACTGCTGAATCCCTCCAGCACTTTGTCTTTGGACAGAGCCATGTTCCCTGGTTGTAGTTGGCTCCTGTTACAGGGAAAGTAGAGTTTAATATTTTGGACTGAAGTTGGGTTTTCCCAGGTTTTTTACCCATCTGGACACCACTGAATGTTTGTTTATATCTAACTTTTAAATGTCCACGTGAAGAGTGACTTATCGGGAAACAAGGTTGGGAGAACACTTGTGAAATATAATGGGTATTTGATGTAACTGGGGTGTTGCGATGCTTGTAAATTGTGTCAGTGTTGGATCAACTCGATGGGTGCAGCAACATCGCTGGAGAACATGGATTGGTAATTCTGGGTTGGGACTCTTCAGACCTTAAACTCTTAAGGTAGTCTAAATATATTCGACTACATTAATATTGGTCCAACCTGTAGGAGTCCTAACTGCAGAAACACAATAGTCCTGGTTGGAGATACATCTCCAGGCATTGTCCACATGTCCAAGTGTTTCTACCTTGATGACTAAAATCTTCTCACCCTGGACTGTCCGACCCACTGAGTTACTCCTGCACTTTGTCTAATTGTAGAGAAGGACATTGGAACAGTTCAAACATTAAAAGGTTAATTTGATTTTTCAGCATCAAGTCTTCCTGCATTTGGTCTTTATGGATGTCATAGGAAGATAAGGTACGTATTTCTAACCCTCTTCAGTTTAATGGGAAAAATGTGTTCAATTATTGATAGCTTTTCCAAATTTGTTTCTTCAACATCGAGGAGCTCGCAGTCTCTGGTAGAGACCGATGTCGGGAAGCTCCAAAGAATGCCAAAGGTTCGACTAGACCCCGAGTGAGCTGGGATTCAACTCCCTGATGCAGGACCCCCGACACGGACGGCCCGACCGCCGGCTACGGGAGTCAAGATCGTGCCGTCAACGGAAGGCTCGAGGCCCCAGACCGCGGGAGACCAAAGAATGGAAGAGTTTGAACTTTGTTCTGTTGCTTTTTATTGGTACGAGTGTATGGTAAATGAGATTCCTCGTGTTGCAAAGCATACTTTTTTTGCAACACGAGCCACCCCATGCTTGAATTGTGAGTAAATACACAGTGCTGGAGGAACTTGGTGGGTTTGACAACCCCGAAGGATTGGACAGATGACTAATCGGGTCAGGAGCTCTCAGTCTGAAATACGGGTGAGAGCTGGAAATGAGGTGGGGGTTGGGCACTGCCTGACAAGTGATGGGTGGATTACAGGTGAGTGGGTGATGGGCAAATGGATGGAGTAAGTGCCAAAGGCTGAAGGTGAAAGTGATCAAATGTGTTGGATAAGGACAAGAACTGTGAAATGTTAAACCAGAGTGAGGTGGGTTTGGAAGGTAAAAAGGAAATATGGACAAGTAGTTGAGAGATGAGCATACATCATTAACTAAGTAATAACTAAATAATGGTAATAACTAAATAGTAATAACTAAATGGTAATAACTAAATAATGATAATAAGTAAATGATAATAACTAAATAGTAATAACTAAGAAATACCAACTAACTAGTCCGTGTACGCTCATCTCTCAAACAGGAGTTCCATATTCCCTCTATCCCTTCCACCCATCTTTCCTGGTTTCATATTTCCGTTCTCTCCTTATTTGGCATTTTGTCCCTTTCACCTTGAGCCTTTGGCACCCACTCCATCCATATGCTCATCACACCTCACATGTACCACCTATTTACTTGCTGGCTTTGTCCTGTGTGCCTCTGCCTCTTCACTCCCTTTCATCAGTCTGAGGAAGGTTGCTGACCTGAGGTGTCATCTGTCCATTCTACTTGCAGTCAGGCAGATTGTGCCTGAACTGCTGAATGCCACTTTGTCTTTGAACAGAGCCATGTTCCCTGGTTGTAGTTGATCCTGTTATAGGGAACGTAGAGTTTAATATTGTGGTTAAGTCTCACTTTTATTAATGCTGCCCTTCCAAGTACTGTAGTTTTTGCAGTTGGTTTAAATCTCTGATTTGGATACATCTGCATTGGTACAATTTCCCAAAGACTTGGCTCAATGCTGGTAGAAATATCTGCTATGGTTTGTCAGTCTCCTCCCAATCCTAATGCTGTAGTCACACCCAATGGGCCTTCCTGGAGATATTACTCCAGGCACTGGGTGTTCATTTCGGAGAAAGTATAATTTTGTCACCCGGTGCTCTCTAACCCTAACCTGTGGTGCCCATCCAAAATGTGTCCAACCTCCTTCATTGCCTGATAGATGGGTTGTCAACTTGGTGATCCAAGTATGTGTTAGTGGTTAAAGGTGTAAAACAGAATGTTGGGAGGAATCAAACTCTCAGTGATTGTTGTATCGACGAAATGTTGTATTGCCAAAATGTTGTATTGACGAAATGTATCGCCGGACTGTTGTGTTTAGAGTCGTTGGGGTTTGGGGTCAGGGTCAGGGTTAGGTTGTGATTTATCGGACACTGGGAAACATGCCCTCTGGTGCTTATCGATCTGCCCCTGGGGATTCCTTTTCACCATGTACTGTCACTTGGTATTTGGCCCACGGTTTCATCACCCTTGTCCAAATCTATTTGTCTTGCACTTGACCTTCCATAGATTTGTGGGAGTCAGTCAGGATCCACCCTAGGTTTGAGTTTATGCAAGGTTTAGGCCATTGGGCTCTTTCGTCTGTAGCGCTTCAATCCATAGCCTCTCTGCTCTCTTCCGTCTCCCTATTGTCCAATTTATGTTTGTTTCCAGGCCCATCATCTCTAGGGACTGGATCCCATGTTGCTAATGGGTATGGAATGGTCCCCCCTTGTGATGTTGCTGAGGTGGCCTGTCAGTCTGACTCTGATGCTGTTACCTGTTTCGCCTATGTACAGTAAGTTGCACTCTTTACATCTAATTGCATACACCACATTCTTTTGCTCACAGGATATCCTCTGCGCTATCTGGCCTCTTTTCCCTGTTACACTGTTCTCTATATTTTTGGCTATTACTAAGTGGGTGCAGGCTCCACACCGTCTCTGCCCACAGTCCGGGGCTGTGTGTAGACTTGTACTGACCAGGATGTCCTTCAGATTTTTAGCCCTCTTGTATGCTGACATTACCTTGTACCCCTTTAGTGTGGCAAATCCCCTTTGGAATTGTTCAAACCGGCCCTTGACTATTTTGTGAGCCTGGAAAGCCATGTTGCCATATCTTGTTATTAGTGGCAAGTTCAATGTCCTCCCCAGCCTAGGTCTGGATGTTTGTTTGCTTTTTAGAAAATCTGACTTAATGCGTCTTAATTTCCGTTTGCAGTAACCCCTCTGTCTGAGGGCGGTGAAGAGGATGCTTGTGGCCTGGTTGAAATCCTCCTCCCTAGTACATATATGGTGGAAGTGGGTCAGTTTTGACTTAACGATACCCCTGAAGGTGTGTTTTGGGTGGTGGCTCATGGTGTGTAGGAGGGTGTGGGTGTCTGTGGGTTTGAAAAATACTTTGGTAGCTAATTTGTGGTCTTGGGTATCTGATGGTAGTTTAAAGACAGTGGTGTCGAGGAAGTCCACCCTCTGCTGGCTGGTCATGGCCTTTACTTTGATGGATGGGTGGTGGGCATTGAGTATGTCAATAAACTCCTCTAATTCCCCTTCTGAGTGTGTCCACACTCCCCAAATGTCATCTAGGAATCTGTAGTAGCACATTAGACGCTTCGGACATTTGTGGAAAACTGTCTCCTCCCATTCTGCCAAGTATATGTTGGCATAAGCTAGGGCAAACTTCTTCCCCATTGCTGTACCTTTGACTTGTAAATAGAGCTCCCCGTTAAATTTAAAGTCATTCTTAGTCAAACCCAGATCCAGTAGTTTAATTAGGGCCTCGTCTGGTGTCTCTGGGTCAGGATTTTTCTGTAGGATGTTTTTAACTGCCTGTATCCCCCTGTCTGTCTCTATGTTTGTGTACAGGCTTTCCTCATCCATGGTGAAGAGTATTGCGTTGGGTGGTATGTTAAGGGAGTTAACTATTCGGGTGAAGTGGTAGGTGTCTTTGATGTAGCTGGGGTGTTGTTGTGCCAGTGGGTTAAGGTAGTGGTCAATGTATTTTGCTACCCCAAAGGATTCGCTACTGCAATCTGACACTATGGGCCTACCTGGTGGTATTTCTCCAGGTACTGTCCACGTGTCTGGGTTTTTGTGTATCTTTGGGAGCATTTAGAATTTCCTCGCTCTGGGTTGTGCTCCTGTCAAGTATTTTACTTGTTTGTCTAGGATGTATCCTGATCTCTTAAGCTCTTCCAAAATGCCCCCTATTTCCTTTTATGTTTCTTTATATATGGGCTCATCTAATTTAGTGTAGTGTTCTATCTTGTTCAGTTGACTATGTGCCTCGAAGAGGTACTGTTGTCTGTCCATGATGACTATAGTGCTCCACTTCTCTGCTGGTTTGATCACTATCTCGTTGTTCTCCTTCAGCTCTGTCAAGGCCTGCCTCTCTTTTCTGGTGATGTTAGACTTATCTTTTGTTGTAGGCATATCCCCAATGGCTGATGCTGTCTCTGTTATAAATTCTGTTATCTCCCTCGGGACATCCTCGTCGTCTGGGGACCATCCTGTGAGTGGCGTGAAGGGTATAATTTCGGCAGGTTCTGCGTCACTGAAGTGGTGTATTAACTTAATGAATCGATATAATCTGGGTAGGTCACCCTGCACTTGTTCCTTGTGGGTTTTGGGAGTAGGGACGAAGGTGAGGCCTCTGTTCAGTACCCACTCTTGGGTTTCGGTAAGGGAGAATGTCTGAGAAAGGTTGATGATTGTTTTCCCTAGTTGTGGGCCTTGCCTCTCTTGGCATGGTGTCCCTAACAGTTTAAATGCTTCATCCACTCTCTGATCATGGCTTGGGCTGTGGGTTCTGTCCAGTGGACGTGGTCTGGGACTACTTTAAAATGGATGGTGGGAATGTGTTTCTTGGTGTGTATGTAGTCATTAAGTTGTCTGAGTGTGTCCTGCTCTGGTGCTGGGAGAGACTGGCTGAAGTTGATCATAGGGATCCATATGCTGGCATTAGGGAATTTTCGACTGGCCATCTTGATTAGTGTTTGGAGTTGTTTGATGGCAGTCTGTGGTCTTTGTCCCTTATTATTAATGCCAAATGAGAGAATGACTTTTTGAGTTTCTGGACATTGGCTCAATTTGTCCAGAATGGAAGTACCATGTATAAATTTATCTCCTGGGTAGCTGTCCAATTGTATGTTATTGTTGGAGAATTTAGGGATCTTGGCAATGTTGGAATCTCCAATTATTAAAATAGGTTTTGCTGGGTTGTAGTTTCCAGGTAACATTTTTGTAACTTGTATTGGGGTGTCTGGTAACTTCGGCCAGCTTCTTTCCTGGACCCTTCCTTGTGTGCTGCTGAAATTCATCCTGTGAGTTACTATCTGTGTTTAAAGTCCTCTGGTGCTGCGTGCAGGCCCTACGTGCTGGTCTGACTCTCTGTGCTGGGACCCCGTGTGTTGGAGTGGAAAGGGTAGGTGCGTGGGAAGGTGTTGCAGTACCGGACATGTTTACCTGTGGCACTGCGGTCGTGACGTCCTTTCCGGCCGTCTCCGTGTTCGGTTCAGTCTCGCCCCGGGAGGGTCTGTGCTCGGCCCGTGGTCTCTGGGGGAGGGGGCCATGGGTGCTCTGGCGTGAGCAGAGGCTCCGGTAGATGAGGGAGAACATGCTGGGGGAATCGGAGCATGTGGGTCGTTACCAGTCCTCTGACCACGTCCCGGTCGCGGACCGGAAGTGGGCCTGGGGCTCGCGTGCCGGGGAGAGCGGCTGGGCCTGGTCCTGTTGCACAACACCACAATCTGGGGGCTGGTGGGTGGACATACCGGGGTGGTGGGGGGGGGGGTTATGTCGGGGCTGGCGGGAGCGGTGGCGCGGCCGCGGGGAGCGGGGCCAAGGGGAACGGAGCAGGGTGCGCTCTGGGTGGGGCGTGATGTCGCCCAAGCCGTGCGGGGCCGCTCGATCTGGTTTTCCTGTGAAATAGTAAACAAATTTTGCGGGATATGTACCGCTACATTAGACATTACAGCCGCTGGCCTGGGGGTCTGGAAATCCCGCAAGCTGCTGCGCTGTTCAGGCCCAGTCTCTGAGGTCAGGTTCAAAACTCGATGTCTAAGGTCCTCCATTCTGATTTTAAATTTATCTCCCAAATTTCTCTTGTTCCAGATTAGGGCCTTGGCGACAGCCTCCTGCACACGATCAGTAGGCTGGCCCTGGCGGTATTCATCATCCAAATATTCCAGACTGTTTGGGTAATGTTCAATCAAAATTTGTCATGTTTATTTTGCCCAGGTTTCAGCATTAGAAGCCAATTTCTTTAATGTTTCCTGGGTGGGATTTCACAAAGTGTGTTAATATCTTTGCTTGCCTAGTGAGACCCCTGGGGGGTGTATTCCGTCCTTTTAGAACTCCTAGATGGTGTAAAGCCTGGGCCATTTTATAAATAACTCTCACAGCAACTGCAAAGGAACCCCTCTGTCTGGGTTGATTCCTGTGCTGGTTGCGATTCACCACATTACTGTTGTTAAGCAATCTCCCTTCCCACCTCTCCCCTCTGCATGTTACAACTCATTTCCGGTTTAGTAGATTATGCTGCAATGCTAACACAGTCAAATCTAAGCATCAATTATCTCTAGTGTCGTAGGGTTAACACCAAGGTGCTCACCAGTTCTTTGGTTCTTTCCAGCTCACGGAGACCGCTTGCCGAACTCTTCCCGACAGGGCAATGATTTTCCAGTTTCGCTATCTCTGTAGCTTCTTCAGGGAAAGAGATCTGATTCTCATCGGTTAGGGTTTTTAAGGGGTAGGTTGATGTTCCTCCCTTTCTGGGTGGAGCTTCCCATGTGCTCGGTCCTAGGCCCGGTCACTTTGGTTGGGCTCACCCTGTTCTTTGTTTGGACTGGTCGGTCCACTTCCATTGTTTGTAATTAGATTAGATTAGATTAGATAGCCTTTATTGTCATTCAGACCGAAGTCTGAACGAAATTGCAGCAGTCAAACATACAATACAATAAAAAAACAACAATAAACACATATTAACATCCACCACAGTGAGTCCACCCAGCATCTCCTCACTGTGATGTAGGCAAAAGTCTTAGGGCTGCAGTCTCTTCCCTCCTCTTCTCCCTCTGCGCTGAGGCGATACCCCACCGGGCGATGTTAAAAACTGTCCCGCGGCTCAATCACCGCGCCCCGGGGTGGTCGAAGCTGCCGCCCACCAGACGGTCTGAATGACAATCAAATGTTGCAGAAAGCTAAGCGAAGCTAACGGCGGACATTTTCGAATGTTGCGGTAAACTAAGCTCTAGCGGTGGACATTTTCGAATGTTGCGGAAAGCTAAGCTAAGCTCTAGCGGCGGCCATTTTCGAATGTTGCGGAAAGATAAGCTCTAGCGGCGGACATTTTCGAATGTTGCGGAAAGCTAAGCTAAGCTCTAGCGGTGGACATTTTCGAATGTTGCGGTAAGCTAAGCTAAGCTCTAGTGGCGGACATTTTCGAATGTTGCGGAAACCTAAGCTAAGCTCTAGCGGTGGACTTTTTCGAATGTTGCGGAAAGCTAAGCTCTAGCGGCGGACATTTTCGAATGTTGTGGTAGGCTAAGCTCTAGCTGCGGGCATTTTCGAATGTTGCGGAAAGCTAAGCTCTAGCGGCGGACATTTTCGAATGTTGCGGACAGCTAAGCTAAGCTCTAGCGGCGGCCATTTTCGAATGTTGCGTAAAGCTAAGGTAAGCTAAGCTCTAGTGGCGGACATTTTCGAATGTTGCGGAAAGCTAAGCTAAGCTCTAGCGGCGGACATTTTCGAATGTTGCGGAAAGCTAAGTTAAGCTCTAGCGGCGGACATTTTCGAATGTTGCGGAAACCTAAGCTAAGCTCTAGCGACGGACATTTTCGAATGTTGCGGAAAGCTAAGCAAAGCTAAGCTCTTGCGGCGGACATTTTCGAAAGTTGCGGAAATCTAAGCTAAGCACTAGCAGCAGACATTTTCGAATGTTGCGGAAAGCTAAGCTAAGCTCTAGCGACGGACATTTTAGAATGTTGCAGAAAGCTAAGCAAAGCTAAGCTCTTGCGGCGGACATTTTCGAATGTTGCGGAAAGCTAAGCTGAGCTAAGCTCTAGCGGCGGACATTTTCGAATGTTGCGGAAAGCTAAGCTAAGCTCTAGCGGTGGACATTTTCGAATGTTGCGGTAAGCTAAGCTAAGCTCTAGTGGCGGACATTTTCGAATGTTCCGGAAACCTAAGCTAAGCTCTAGCGGTGGACATTTTCGAATGTTGCGGAAAGCTAAGCTCTAGCGGCGGACATTTTCGAATGTTGCGGTAGGCTAAGCTCTAGCGGGGGACATTTTCGAATGTTGCGGAAAGCTAAGCTCTAGCGGCGGACATTTTCGAATGTTGCGGACAGCTAAGCTAAGCTCTAGCGGCGGACATTTTCGAATGTTGCGTAAAGCTAAGCTAAGCTAAGCTCTAGTGGCGGACATTTTCGAATGTTGCGGAAAGCTAAACTAAGCTCTAGCGGCGGACATTTTCGAATGTTGCGGAAAGCTAAGCTAAGCTCTAACGGCGGACATTTTTGAATGTTGCGGAAAGCTAAGCGAAGCTCTAGCGGCGGACATTTTCGAATGTTGCGGAAAGCTAAGCTAAACTAAGCTCTAGCGGCGGACATTTTCGAAAGTTGCGGAAATCTAAGCTAAGCACTAGCAGCAGACATTTTCGAATGTTGCGGAAAGCTAAGATAAGCTCAGCTCTAGCGGCGGACATTTTCGAATGTTGCGGAAAGCTAAGCTAAGCCGGTCTCTAGCGGTGGACATTTTCGAACGTTGCGGAAAGCTAAACTAAGCTAGAGGTAGACATTTTCGTATGTTGCGGGAAGCTAAGCTAAGCTCTAGCGGCAGACATTTTCGAATGTTGCGGAAAGCTAAGCTAAGCTCTAGCAGTGGACATTTTCGAATGTTGCGGAAAGCTAAGCTCAGCTAAGCTCTAGCGGCGGACATTTACGAATGTTGCGGAAAGCTAAGCTCTAACGGCGGACATTTTCGAATGTTGCGGAAAGCTAAGCTAAGCTCTAGCGGCGGACATTTTCGAATGTTGCAGAAAGCTAAGCTAAGCTCTAGCGGCGGACATTTTCGAATGTTGCGGAAAGCTAAGCTAAGCTCTAGCGGTGGACATTTTCGAATGTTGCGGAAAGCTAAGCTAAGCTCTAGCGGCGGACACTTTCAAATGTTGCGGTAAGCTAAGCTCTAGCGGCGGACATTTTCGAATGTTGCGGAAAGCTAAGCTAAGCTCTAGCGGTGGACATTTTCGAATGTTGCGGAAAGCTAAGCTAAGCTCTAGCGGCGGACATTTTCGAATGTTGCGGAAAGCTAAGCTAAGCTCTAGTGGCGGACATTTTCGAATGTTGCGGTAAGCTAAGCTCTAGCGAAGGACATTTTCGAATGTTGCGGAAAGCTAAGCTAAGCTCTAGCGGCGGACATTTTCGAATGTTGCGGAAAGCTAAGCTAAGCTCTAGCAGCGGACATTTTCGAATGTTGCGGTAAGCTATGCTCTAGCGGTGGACATTTTCGAATGTTACGGAAAGCTAAGCTAAGCTCTAGTGGCGGACATTTTCGAATGTTGCGGAAAGCTAAGCTCTAGCGGCGGACATTTTCGAATGTTGTGGAAAGCTAAGCTAAGCTAAGCCGGTGTCTAGCGGCGGACATTTTCGAATGTTGCGGAAAGCTAAGCTAAGCCGGTCTCTAGCGGCAGACATTTTCGAATGTTGTGGAAAGCTAAGCTGAGCTAACCTCTAGCGGCGGACATTTTCGAATGTTGCGGAAAGCTAAGCTCAGCTAATCTCTAGCGGCAGGCATTTTTGAATGTTGCGGAAAGCTAAGCTAAGCTCTAGCGGCGGACATTTTCGAATGTTGCGGAAAGCTAAGCTAAGCTCTAGCGGCGGACATTTTCGAATGTTGCGGAAAGCTAAACTAAGCTCTAGCCGCGGACATTTTCGAATGTTGCAGAAAGCTAAGCTAAGCTCTAGCGGCGGAAATTTTCGAATGTTGCGGAAAGCTAAGCTAAGCTCTAGCGGCGGACATTTTGGAATGTTGCGGTAAGCTAAGCACTAGCGGCGGACATTTTCGAATGTTGCGGAAAGCTAAGCTAAGCTCTAGCAGCGGACATTTTCGAATGTTGCGGAAAGCTAAGCTAAGCTCTAGCGGCGGACATTTTCGAATGTTGCGGAAAGCTAAGTTAAGCTAAGCTCTAGCGGTGGACATTTTCGAATGTTGCGGAAAGCTAAGCTAAGCTCTAGCGGCGGACATTTTCGAAAGTTGCGGAAAGCTAAGCTAAGCTCTAGCGGCGGACATTTTCGAAAGTTGCAGAAAGCTAAGCTCTAGCGGCGGACATTTTCGAATGTTGCGGTATGCTAAGCTCCAGCGGCGGACATTTTCTAATGTTGCGGAAAGCTAAGCTAAGCTCTAGCGGCGGTCATTTTCGAATGTTGCGGAAAGCTAAGCTCTAGCGGCGGACATTTTTGAATGTTGCGGTATGCTAAGCTCCAGCGGCGGACATTTTCGAATGTTGCGGAAAGCTAAGCTAAGCTCTAGCGGCGTAAATTTTCGAATGTTGCGGAAAGCTAAGCTAAGCTAAGTTCTAGCGGCGGACATTTTCGAATGTTGCGGAAAGCTAAACTAAGCCGGTCTCTAGCGGCCGACATTTTCGAATGTTGCGGAAAGCTAAACTAAGCCGGTCTCTAGCGGCGGACATTTTCGAATGTTGCGGAAAGCTACGCTAAGCTAAGCACTAGCGGCGGACATTTTCGAATGTTGCGGAAAGCTAAGCTGAGCTAAGCTCTAGTGGCGGACATTTTCGAATGTTGCAGAAAGCTAAGCTAAGATCTAGCGGCGGACATTTTCGAATGTTGCGGAAAGCTAAGCTCTAGCGGCGGACATTTTCGAATGTTGCGGAAAGCTAACCTAAGCTCTAGCGGCGGACATTTTCGAATGTTGCGGAAAGCTAAGCTAAGCTCTAGCGGCGGACATTTTCGAATGTTACGGAAAGCTAAGCTAAGCTAAGCTCTAGCGGCGGACATTTTCAAAAGTTGCGGTAAGCTAAGCTAAGCTCTAGCGGCGGACATTTTCGAATGTTGCGGAAAGCTAAGCTAAGCTCTAGCGGTGGACATTTTCGAATGTTGCGGAAAGCTAAGCTAAGCTCTATCGGCGGACATTTTCGATTGTTGCGGAAAGCTAAGCTAAACTAAGCTCTAGCGGCGGACATTTTCGAATGTTGTGGAAGGCTAGGCTAAGCTAAGCTCTAGCGGCGGACATTTTCGAATGTTGCGGAAAGCTAAGCTCTAGCGGCGGATATTTTCGAATGTTGCGGAAAGCTAAGCTAAGCTCTAGCGGCGGACATTTTCGAATGTTGCGGAAAGCTAAGCTCTAGCGGCGGACATTTTCGAATGTTGCGGTATGCTAAACTCCAGCGGCGGACATTTTCGAATGTTGCGGAAAGCTAAGCTAAGCTCTTGCAGCGGAAATTTTCGAATGTTGCGGAAAGCTAAGCTAAGCTAAGTTCTAGCGGCGGACATTTTCGAATGTTGCGGAAAGCTAAGCTCTAGCGGCGGACATTTTCGTATGTTGCGGAAAGCTAAGCTAAGCTCTAGCGGCAGATTTTCGAATGTTGCGGAAAGCTAAGCTAAGCTCTAGCGGCGGACATTTTCGAATGTTGCGGTAAGCTAAGCTCTAGCGGCGGACATTTTCGAATGTTGCGGAAAGCTAAGCTAAGCTCTAGCGGCAGACATTTTCGAATGTTGCGGAAAGCTAAGCTAAGCTCTAGCCGCGGACATTTTCGAATGTTGCGGAAAGCTAAGCTAAGCTCTAGCGACGGACATTTTCGAATGTTGCGGAAAGCTAAGCTAAACTAAGCTCTAGCGGCAGACATTTTCGAATTGCGGAAAGCTAAGCTAAGCTCTAGCGGCGGACATTTTCGAATGTTGCGTAAAGCTAAGCTAAGCTCTAGCGGCGGACATTTTCGAATGTTGTGGAAAGCTAAGCTAAGCTCTAGCGACTGACATTTTCGAATGATGCGGAAAGCTAAGCTTTAGGTGCGGACATTTTCTAATGTTGCGTAAAGCTAAGCTAAGCTCTAGCGGCGGACATTTTCGAATGTTGCGGAAAGCTAAGCTAAGCTCTAGCGACTGACATTTTCGAATGATGCGGAAAGCTAAGCTTTAGGTGCGGACATTTTCTAATGTTGCGGAAAGCTAAGCTAAGCTCTAGCGGTAGACATTTTCGAATGTTGCGGAAAGCTAAGCTAAGCTCTGGCGGCGGACATTTTCGAATGTTGCGGAAATTTAAGCTAAGCTAAGCTCTAGCGGCGGACATTTTCGGATGTTGCGGAAAGCTAAGCTAAGCTAAGCTGTAGCGGCGGACATTTTCGAATGTTGCGGTATGCTAAACTCCAGCGGCGGACATTTTCGAATGTTGCGGAAAGCTAAGCTAAGCTCTTGCAGCGGAAATTTTCGAATGTTGCGGAAAGCTAAGCTAAGCTAAGTTCTAGCGGCGGACATTTTCGAATGTTGCGGAAAGCTAAGCTCTAGCGGCGGACATTTTCGTATGTTGCGGAAAGCTAAGCTAAGCTCTAGCGGCAGATTTTCGAATGTTGCGGAAAGCTAAGCTAAGCTCTAGCGGCGGACATTTTCGAATGTTGCGGTAAGCTAAGCTCTAGCGGCGGACATTTTCGAATGTTGCGGAAAGCTAAGCTAAGCTCTAGCGGCGGACATTTTCGAATGTTGCGGAAAGCTAAGCTAAGCTCTAGCCGCGGACATTTTCGAATGTTGCGGAAAGCTAAGCTAAGCTCTAGCGACGGACATTTTCGAATGTTGCGGAAAGCTAAGCTAAACTAAGCTCTAGCGGCAGACATTTTCGAATTGCGGAAAGCTAAGCTAAGCTCTAGCGGCGGACATTTTCGAATGTTGCGTAAAGCTAAGCTAAGCTCTAGCGGCGGACATTTTCGAATGTTGTGGAAAGCTAAGCTAAGCTCTAGCGACTGACATTTTCGAATGATGCGGAAAGCTAAGCTTTAGGTGCGGACATTTTCTAATGTTGCGTAAAGCTAAGCTAAGCTCTAGCGGCGGACATTTTCGAATGTTGCGGAAAGCTAAGCTAAGCTCTAGCGACTGACATTTTCGAATGATGCGGAAAGCTAAGCTTTAGGTGCGGACATTTTCTAATGTTGCGGAAAGCTAAGCTAAGCTCTAGCGGTAGACATTTTCGAATGTTGCGGAAAGCTAAGCTAAGCTCTGGCGGCGGACATTTTCGAATGTTGCGGAAATTTAAGCTAAGCTAAGCTCTAGCGGCGGACATTTTCGGATGTTGCGGAAAGCTAAGCTAAGCTGAGCTGTAGCGGCAGACATTTTCGAATGTTGCGGAAAGCTAAGCTAAGCTCTATCGGCGGATATTTTCGAAAGTTGCGGAAAGCTAAGCTCTAGCGGCGGACATTTTCGAATGTTGTGGTATGCTAAGCTCCAGCGGCGGACATTTTCGAATGTTGAGGAAAGCTAAGCTAAGCTCTAGCGGCGGAAATTTTCGAATGTTGCGGAAAGCTAAGCTAAGCTAAGTTCTAGCGGCGGACATTTTCGAATGTTGCGGAAAGCTAAACTAAGCCGGTCTCTAGCGGCGGACATTTTCGAATGTTGCGGAAATCTAAACTAAGCCGGTCTCTAGCGGCGGACATTTTCGAATGTTGCGGAAAGCTACGCTAAGCTAAGCACTAGCGGCGGACATTTTCGAATGTTGCGGAAAGCTAAGCTAAGCTAAGCTCTAGTGGCGGACATTTTCGAATGTTGCAGAAAGCTAAGCTAAGATCTAGCGGCGGACATTTTCGAATGTTGCGGAAAGCTAAGCTCTAGCGGCGGACATTTTCGAATGTTGCGGAAAGCTAAGCTAAGCTCTAGCGGCGGACATTTTCGAATGTTGCGGAAAGCTAAGCTAAGCTCTAGCGGCGGACATTTTCGAATGTTACGGAAAGCTAAGCTAAGCTAAGCTCTAGCGGCGGACATTTTCAAAAGTTGCAGTAAGCTAAGCTAAGCTCTAGCGGCGGACATTTTCGAATGTTGCGGAAAGCTAAGCTAAGCTCTAGCGGTGGACATTTTCGAATGTTGCGGAAAGCTAAGCTAAGCTCTATCGGCGGACATTTTCGATTGTTGCGGAAAGCTAAGCTAAACTAAGCTCTAGCGGCGGACATTTTCGAATGTTGTGGAATGCTAAGCTAAGCTAAGCTCTAGCGGCGGACATTTTCGAATGTTGCGGAAAGCTAAGCTAAGCTCTGGCGGCGGATATTTTCGAATGTTGCGGAAAGCTAAGCTAAGCTCTAGCGGCGGACATTTTCGAATGTTGCGGAAAGCTAAGCTCTAGCGGCGGACATTTTCGAATGTTGCGGTATGCTAAACTGCAGCGGCGGACATTTTCGAATGTTGCGGAAAGCTAAGCTAAGCTCTAGCAGCGGAAATTTTCGAATGTTGCGGAAAGCTAAGCTAAGCTAAGTTCTAGCGGCGGACATTTTCGAATGTTGCGGAAAGCTAAGCTAAACAAAGCCGGTCTTTAGCGGCGGAATTTTTCGAATGTTGCGGAAAGCTAAGCTAAGCCGGTCTCTAGCGGCGGACATTTTCGAATGTTGCGGAAAGCTACGCTAAGCTAAGCACTAGCGGCGTACATTTTCGAATGTTGCGGTAAGCTAAGCTAAGCTAAGTTCTAGCGGCGGACATTTTCGAATGTTGCGGAAAGCTAAGCTAAGCTCTAGCGGCAGACATTTTCGAATGTTGCGGAAAGCTAAGCTAAGCTAAGCTCTAGTGGCGGACATTTTCGAATGTTGCAGAAAGCTAAGCTAAGATCTAGCGGCGGACATTTTCGAATGTTGCGGAAAGCTAAGCTCTAGCGGCGGACATTTTCGAATGTTGCGGTAAGCTAAGCTCTAGCGGCAGACATTTTCGAATGTTGCGGAAAGCTAAGCTAAGCTAAGCTCTAGTGGCGGACATTTTAGAATGTTGCAGAAAGCTAAGCTAAGATCTAGCGGCGGACATTTTCGAATGTTGCGGAAAGCTAAGCTCTAGCGGCGGACATTTTCGAATGTTGCGGAAAGCTAAGCTAAGCTCTAGCGGCGGACATTTTCGAATGTTGCGGAAAGCTAAGCTAAGCACTAGCGGCGGACATTTTCGAATGTTACGGAAAGCTAAGCTAAGCTCTAGCGCCGGACATTTTCAAAAGTTGCGGTAAGCTAAGCTAAGCTCTAGCGGCGGACATTTTCGAATGTTGCGGAAAGCTAAGCTAAGCTCTAGCGGTGGAGATTTTCGAATGTTGCGGAAAGCTAAGCTAAGCTCTAGCGGCGGACATTTTTGATTGTTGCGGAAAGCTAAGCTAAACTAAGCTCTAGCGGCGGACATTTTCGAATGTTGTGGAAAGCTAAGCTAAGCTAAGCTCTAGCGGCGGACATTTTCGAATGTTGCGGAAAGCTAAGCTAAGCTCTAGCGGCGGATATTTTCGAATGTTGCGGAAAGCTAAGCTAAGCTCTAGCGGCAGACATTTTCGAATGTTGCGGAAAGTTAAGCTCTAGCGGCGGACATTTTCGAATGTTGCTGTATGCTAAACTCCAGCGGCGGACATTTTCGAATGTTGCGGAAAGCTAAGCTAAGCTAAGCCGGTCTCTAGCGGCGGAATTTTTCGAATGTTGCGGAAAGCTAAGCTAAGCCGGTCTCTAGCGGCGGACATTTTCGAATGTTGCGGAAAGCTACGCTAAGCTAAGCACTAGCGGCGGACATTTTCGAATGTTGCGGAAAGCTAAGCTAAGCTAAGCTCTAGCGGCGGACATTTTCGAATGTTGCGGAAAGCTAAGCTAAGCTAAGCTCTAGCGGCAGACATTTTCGAATGTTGCGGAAAGCTAAGCGAAACTAAGCTCTAGTGGCGGACATTTTCGAATGTTGCAGAAAGCTAAGCTAAGATCTAGCGGCGGACATTTTCGAATGTTGCGGAAAGCTAAGCTCTAGCGGCGGATATTTTCGAATGTTGCGGAAAGCTAAGCTAAGCTCTAGCGGCGGACATTTTCTAATGTTGCGGAAAGCTAAGCTAAGCTCTAGTGGCGGACATTTTCGAATGTTGCGGAAAGGTAAGCTAAGCTCTAGCAGCAGACATTTTCGAATGTTGCGGAAAGCTAAGCTAAGCTCTAGCGGCGGACATTTTCGAATGTTGCGGTAAGCTAGGCTCTAGCGGCGGACATTTTCGAATGTTGCGGAAAGCTAAGCTAAGCTAAGCTCTAGTGGCGGACATTTTCGAATGTTGCAGAAAGCTAAGCTAAGATCTAGCGGCGGACATTTTCGAATGTTGCGGAAAGCTAAGCTCTAGCGGCGGACATTTTCGAATGTTGCGGAAAGCTAAGCTAAGCTCTAGCGGCAGACATTTTCGAATGTTGCGGAAAGCTAAGCTAAGCTAAGCTCTAGTGGCGGACATTTTAGAATGTTGCAGAAAGCTAAGCTAAGATCTAGCGGCGGACATTTTCGAATGTTGCGGAAAGCTAAGCTCTAGCGGCGGACATTTTCGAATGTTGCGGAAAGCTAAGCTAAGCTCTAGCGGCGGACATTTTCGAATGTTGCGGAAAGCTAAGCTAAGCTCTAGCGGTGGACATTTTCGAATGTTACGGAAAGCTAAGCTGAGCTAAGCTCTAGCGCCGGACATTTTCAAAAGTTGCGGTAAGCTAAGGTAAGCTCTAGCGGCGGACATTTTCGAATGTTGCGGAAAGCTAAGCTAAGCTCTAGCGGTGGACATTTTCGAATGTTGCGGAAAGCTAAGCTAAGCTCTAGCGGCGGACATTTTCGATTGTTGCGGAAAGCTAAGCTAAACTAAGCTCTAGCAGCGGACATTTTCGAATTTTGTGGAAAGCTAAGCTAAGCTAAGCTCTAGCGGCGGACATTTTCGAATGTTGCAGAAAGCTAAGCTAAGCTCTAGCGGCGGATATTTTCGAATGTTGCGGATAGCTAAGCTAAGCTCTAGCGGCAGACATTTTCGAATGTTGCGGAAAGCTAAGCTCTAGCGGCGGACATTTTCGAATGTTGCGGTATGCTAAACTCCAGCGGCGGACATTTTCGAATGTTGCGGAAAGCTAAGCTAAGCTCTAGCGGCGGAAATTTTCGAATGTTGCGGAAAGCTAAGCTAAGCTAAGTTCTAGCGGCGGACATTTTCGAATGTTGCGGAAAGCTAAGCTAAGCTAAGCCGGTCTGTAGCGGCGGAATTTTTCGAATGTTGCGGAAAGCTAAGCTAAGCCGGTCTCTAGCGGCGGACATTTTCGAATGTTGCGGAAAGCTACGCTAAGCTAAGCTCTAGTGGCGGACATTTTCGAATGTTGCAGAAAGCTAAGCTAAGATCTAGCGGCGGACATTTTCGAATGTTGCGGAAAGCTAAGCTCTAGCGGCGGATATTTTCGAATGTTGCGGAAAGCTAAGCTAAGCTCTAGCGGCGGACATTTTCAAATGTTGCGGAAAGCTAAGCTAAGCTCTAGCGGCGGACATTTTCTAATGTTGCGGAAAGCTAAGCTAAGCTCTAGTGGCGGACATTTTCGAATGTTGCGGAAAGGTAAGCTAAGCTCTAGCAGCAGACATTTTCGAATGTTGCGGAAAGCTAAGCTAAGCTCTAGCGGCGGACATTTTCGAATGTTGCGGTAAGCTAGGCTCTAGCGGCGGACATTTTCGAATGTTGCGGAAAGCTAAGCTAAGCTCTAGCGGCGGACATTTTCGAATGTTGCGGTAAACTAAGCTAAGCTCTAGCGGCGGACATTTTCGAATGTTGCGGAAAGCTAAGCTAAGCTCTAGCGGCGGACGTTTTCGAATGTTGCGGAAAGCTAAGCTAAGCTCTTGCGGCGGACATTTTCGAATGTTGCGGAAAGCTAAGCTAAACTAAGCTCTAGTGGCGGACATTTTCGAATGTTGCAGAAAGCTAAGCTAAGATCTAGCGGCGGACATTTTCGAATGTTGCGGAAAGCTAAGCTCTAGCGGCGGATATTTTCGAATGTTGCGGAAAGCTAAGCTAAGCTCTAGCGGCGGACATTTTCAAATGTTGCGGAAAGCTAAGCTAAGCTCTAGCGGCGGACATTTTCTAATGTTGCGGAAAGCTAAGCTAAGCTCTAGTGGCGGACATTTTCGAATGTTGCGGAAAGTTAAGCTAAGCTCTAGCAGCAGACATTTTCGAATGTTGCGGAAAGCTAAGCTAAGCTCTAGCGGCGGACATTTTCGAATGTTGCGGTAAGCTAGGCTCTAGCGGCGGACATTTTCGAATGTTGCAGAAAGCTAAGCTAAGCTCTAGCGGCGGACATTTTCGAATGTTGCGGTAAACTAAGCTAAGCTCTAGCGGCGGACATTTTCGAATGTTGCGGAAAGCTAAGCTAAGCTCTAGCGGCGGACGTTTTCGAATGTTGCGGAAAGCTAAGCTAAGCTCTAGCGGCGGACATTTTCGAATGTTGCGGAAAGCTAAGCTAAGCTCTAGCGGCGGACATTTTCTAATGTTGCGGAAAGCTAAGCTAAGCTCTTGCGGCGGACATTTTCGAATGTTGCGGAAAGCTAAGCTAAGCTCTAGCGGCGGACATTTTCTAATGTTGCGGAAAGCTAAGCTAAGCTCTAGCGGTAGACATTTTCGAATGTTGCGGAAAGCTAAGCTAAGCTCTAGCGGCGGACATTTTCGAATGTTGCGGAAATTTAAGCTAAGCTAAGCTCTAGCGGCGGACATTTTCGAATGTTGCGGAAAGCTAAGCTAAGCTAAGTTCTAGCAGCGGACATTTTCGAATGTTGCGGAAAGCTAAGCTAAGCTAAGCCGGTCTCTAGCGGCGGAAATTTTCGAATGTTGCGGAAAGCTAAGCTAAGCCGGTCTCTAGCGGCGGACATTTTCGAAGGTTGCGGAAAGCTAAGCTAAGCTAAGCTGGTCTCTAGCAGCGGGCATTTTTGAATAGTGCGGAAAGCTAAGCTAAGCTAAGATGGTCTCTAGCAGCGGACATTTTTGAATAGTGCGGAAAGCTAAGCTAAGCTGGTCTCTGGCATCGGACATTTTTGAATAGTGCGGAAAGCTAAGCTAAGCTAAGCTGGTCTCTAGCAGCGGACATTTTTGAATAGTGCGGAAAGCTAAGCTAAGCGTAAGCTAAGCTGGTCTCTAGCAGCGGACATTTTTGAATAGAGCGGAAAGCTAAGCTAAGCTAAGCTGGTCTCTAGCAGCGGACATTTTTCAATAGTGCGGAAAGCTAAGCTGAGCTGAGCTGAGCTAAGCTAAAAGCTGAGCTAAGCTAAGCTAAACTGAGCTGAGCTAAGCTAAACTAAGCTGAGCTAAGCTAAACTGAGCTAAGCTAAGCTAAAAGCTAAGAGCTAAGCTAAGAGCTAAGCTAAGAGCTAAGCTAAGAGCTAAGCTAAGAGCTAAGCTAAGAGCTAAGCTAAGAGCTAAGCGCTAAGGTAAGGTAAGGTAGTCTCTAGCGGCTTTTTTTTTTTTAAAGAGGAGAGAAGAAAAAGAGGTTGTGAAAAGTGAAGAATAGATTAGTGAGCGTGGGTGAAAAACCAATAAAGAAAAAGTGAAAGAGAAGGAATGTGAAGAAGGAAAGCAGGAGGGAGATTATTCCATTGCCACAGTGAGATGTTTTTTTTAAATATTCTAAATCATCTTTCACCCATACCTGAAACTGTTGGTTTTCATGATACTATGTCACCACATGAATCCAAGAAATCAATAAATGGGGACCAACTCTTTAAGAATAGGTCTTGTTTGTCTATTAGGAGGAGTCTCATTTCTTCCAAATGTGCTGTGTCCAGCATATTACTGATCCACATTTTAAATGTTGGTATATTAGCATTTTTCCAAAATTTAAGTATAAGTTTTTTTGCTGTTATTAACCCATAATTGAAAAACTAGTTTTGGTGTGTATTTAATTTGTTCCCATCTCCACTTACTCCAAATATAATCATTTCAGTGTTAGGTTCCATTTTTGTCTTAAATAGCTTTGAGAATATATCAAATATATCACACCACAATTTATAAAGTTTTGAGCAAGAGACAAATGAGTGCGTAATATTGGCATTTTGAGAAAGACATTTATCACAAATGGGAGAAATATTTGGATAAAATTTATTCAACCTAGTTTGGGAATAATATAATCTATGTAATATTTTAAATTGAATTAAGTTATGTCTAGCATTGATCGAACATTTATGTATATGTATCAAATATTTTACCCATGTTTCTTTTGAGATTTTTACCATTAATTATTTTTCCCAGTCTTCTCTAATTGCCTCTGTTGATGGTAATTTTATATTTAAAATACTGTTATACAAGTATGATATTAATTTTGTTGAATCCGCATTGATATTCATTACTTCTTCCAGTGGGTCTAAAATTATACTTTGGAATCTTGGTATATATTTCTTCATAAAGTCACATACCTGTAGGCATTTAAAATATTGATTGTTATTCAATTTAAATTTTGATTTTAGTTGTTGAAATGATGATAAATTTCCCAATTCATACAAATCACCTGCCTTTTTAATTCCCACTTTTTCCCATTGTTTATATGTTTTATCCATACCAGATGGTTTAAATACTGGGTTATTCACTATTGGTGTTAACACTGATAGATTTCTTAATTTTAAAGTTAATTTTATTTGTTTCCAGATTCGTATTGTATTTTGTATAATTGGATTCTTCTTATATAACATATTATTCAGCCTTATTGGGGAAAAAATGATCGCTCCTAGATCGTAGGGGGCGCAATCCTCTTTCTCCATTCTTATCCATTCCAACTGTTGAGCAGAACTGTCCAACCAATAAATTATATTTTTAATATGTACTGCCCAATAATAGAATAGAAAATTAGGTAATGCAAACCCCCCCCCCCCCCCCCACCTCTTTAGGTTTGCACTAGTGATTTATTTTAATTCTATGTGCTTTATAATCCCAAATAAAATTTAAAATATTCGAGTCTAATTTTAAAAAAAAGTTTATATTTATCGGTATAGATTGGAATAAATATATTATTTGTGGTAGCGCTATCATTTTTATAGCGTTTATTCTGCCGATTAGTGACAGTGGGAGCGTTCTCCAAAATGTAATCAGTGAATCAAATGTATTTAATAATGGTATAAAATTAGCATTAAATAATGATTTATATCTTCTAGTAACTTGAATACCCAAATACTTAAATTTTTCCATTGCGATTTTAAATGGAAATTTTAATAGGTGATTCGCTTTCTGGGGTTTTAATGACATAATTTCACTTTTATTCCAATTTATTCTATATCCGGAGAAAGAGCCAAATTCCTCTATTAGATTTAATAGATTCGGGATGCTCGTTTGGGAGTTTGTAATATATAAAAGTATATCATCTGCATATAGTGATATTTTATTAATAGTATCCTTAGTATTATATCCCTGAATATCCGGATGCCTTCTTATCATTTCAGCAAGCGGCTCTATCATGTGCAAATAGCAGGGGTGATAAAACACAGCCCTGCCTATTGCCCCTTGATAATTGAAATTTTGAAGATAATATATTATTAGTTAGTATTCTTGCCATTGGTTTATCATATAGTAATTTAACCCATCTGATAAAATTCTCTCCCATATTAAATTTTGGAGTACTTTGTACTAATACTGCCATTCTACCTGATCAAATGCTTTCTCTGCATCCAGAGATATAACTGACAAGTCTTCCTTTTCCGTTTTGTATGAATACATTATATTAAAAAGGCGTCTCAAATTGTTAGATGATTGTCTTTTAGGTATAACCCCCGTTTTGGTCCGGATTTATCAATTTATTAATATATTTACTCTATCTTCTTGCTAAAGTTCTTGCTAAAATTTTTTGATCTGTATTTAGCAGTGAAATGGCTCTATATGAGCCCGGTTCTTCTAAGTCCTTATCTTTTTTAGGTATTAACGTAATTGTGGATTCGGCTAATGTTTCTGGTAATTTATTTTCGGTAAAGGCATATTTATATAACTTAAATAACCGTGGTACCATTAACTCCTGGAAACCTTTATAGAATTCATTATTAAAAACATCTGGTCCTGGCGTTTTCCCATTTTTCAGCTCTTTTATTGTTTCACTTATTTCTTCCCTTGTGATCTGTGCTCCTAATTCCTCTTGTTCCAAAATATCCAATTTTGGCAGATTACAATTATCTAAAAAATCTACAATTATATTGTCTTCTATTTTAGTTTTAGACGTATACAAGTTTTGATAAAATTGGGCAAAGCTTTTAATTAATATCCTGGGGTAACGTTAATAGTTCCCCATTCTCTGATTTGATTTTAGTAATCGTCTTTTCCTTCTCCTGTTTCTTCAATTGTCTAGCCAGAAGTTTATGTGGTTTATCACCAAATTCAAACTGTGCCTGTTTTGTGATCAGAAATAATCTTATTACTCTTGCCGATAATATTCGATTAAGTTTAAATTTCAATAATGTGATCTTATTATGTTTATCTATAGTTGGGTCTATTGCGTTATCTAATTCTAATATTTTAATTTCCTTTTCTAAAGTCTCTTGTTCTATGGAGTTCTTTTTATTTTGGTAACTTTGATATGAGATTATAACTCCACGTATAAATGCCTTAAAAGTTTCCCATAATAAAGATGGTGAAATGCCTGGTGTCTCATTTGTATCAAAAAAGAATTTAATTTGTTGTTTTAAATACTCATAACCTTGTGGATTATTAATTAACTGTGTATTAAAACGCCAAATCGATTTTATACCTGGCGTTCCCTCTCGTTTTAAAGTAAAGGTCAATGGTGAGTGATCAGAAATAATACTATTGTGATATTTAGGGTTAATCGTATAAGGAATTAATTTTGTGTCCACTAAAATATAATCAATTCTCGAATAAGTTTTATGTACCGCTGAGTAAAATGAGTATTCCCTTCCCGTAGGGTTGACTATTCTCCATATGTCTGTTATATTAGTGTTTTTTATATATATGTTTAAAAATTCACTAGTTTTAGATTTAACCTTACTCTTCCTTACTTTTATTGATTTTTCTAAATATGCATCTATAACACAATTAAAATCCCCCCTTAATATTACATTTTGGTAATTATACTCATCTATTATATCCGTGATTTTCTTTAAAAATTGGGGGTTATCAAAATTTGGTGCATAAATATTTATCAGAGTCAGTGGTGTAGAATAAATTTCTCCTGCCACAATAGTATACCTTCCTTCCTTATCAGATATAGTGTTCATTGATATAAATGGTATGCCTTTCCGAATAATAATAGCCGTACCTCTAGCTTTAGAAGTAAATGACGAATAATAAGTTTGGGCTATCCAATTAGCTTTTAGTCTCATCTGTGTTTGTAATTTCACATGCGTTTCTTGTAAAAACGCAATATCCACCTTTAAAGATTTTAATTGAGCCATAATCTTACCCCTTTTAATTGGATCGTTCGCACCCCTAATGTTCCAACTACAAAATGTGATTCCTCCATTCCTTTTTCCCCTAATGTCTTGTATTCTTAATTAGTTTTGCTAGTTTTAATTCATGTGGTTAGGTTAAATACCTTGAGGTTTTGGGTGTGGGGTAACCGTCCCCTATTAACGTTATTTTACATCTCCTCCGTCTATTGAACCTCCATAGGAAGAAAAAAGAAGTGCGTAAACCATATAACAGTGAATTATAATTTTTAAAAAAGAGTGATTTTAAGGTATCAAAAATGGGATACCTTAAATTCTCGTTGCCACCTAAGGTGGCCCGAATATTATTGACTTCCACCGTTGGAATTGTACATTGAGCTCAGCCCCCTATTTTCATTATTTATTGAGTATTAGAATACATCCAGGATATATTTCCTTACATTTCAACTATTGGAATTATTTAACTGGTAGTAATTTAATAAGCTTCATATAATTAGTTTGTTCTTTACCATTTAATCTTCATTATAATAGTTAAAGCTTTAAATTCAGTCCATAATATCAGTTCTGCTGTTTTTCTTTAGCCTGTCATTTTTTCTTCAATTGTTTATCTTCTAACTTTTCGTTCGAAGTGAAATCTGAACTGTCGTTGAAAACACATTCCATTGAGATAAGGCTGTCTGGTTAGTATCTGAAGCAGGTCCGCCATCTTAATTGTAGTGCAGACTTTTATTGAAAGTTTTAATCATCATCCTTCTCAATTTTCTGTACAATCTCTTGTGCGTACTTAAGTGCCTTCTCTGGATCCCTGAATGAACGTTGAGTTGTTTTATAAGAAATAAACATCTTGGCCGGATAGACCATGCCGTATCTTATCCCTCGTTGTCCTTGCAAAGTGTTGCTCGCTTTTTTGAATTGATTCCTTTTCTCCATTACTTCGCGAGGGTAGTCCCTATGGAATCTCACGGATTCTCCCTCGAATATAAGCCTCTCCCCGTGTGGTATC
The DNA here is from genome assembly GCF_010909765.2 of Amblyraja radiata. Lineage (NCBI taxonomy): Eukaryota > Metazoa > Chordata > Chondrichthyes > Rajiformes > Rajidae > Amblyraja > Amblyraja radiata. The sequence goes on from NC_045957.1 coordinate 15,048,123, forward strand.
ATCTTCAGGAGTTTTTCCAGGGTTGAAATATCTAAGAACTTTGCAATAATTTGTCTTGGGGGAGCATTTGTTTCTCTTCGGGGAGGACCGACTCTGTGAGCCACATCAATCCTCACATTTTCCTTCAACTTAAAGACCTCTTTAATCAACTCCTTAAATGAGAAAGAACGGCAAGATGGAATCTTCAGGAAAGTCAGAGGCATTTTGAACAAGCTTACTCCAGAGAAGTTTGACAAGCTATGCTTTGAGCTCCTCAATGTGGGTGTAGACTCAAAACTGGTCCTAAAAGGGATCAATTTACTGATTGCAACATGCGCCTTAATTTAGTTCAACAAAGAAACTGACAAGTTACTAAAGAACCTGGGATCTGAATTTCACAACTGGGAAAACAACTGTGTTGTAGCATCTACATTCAGCTATTCAGCTGAACAGTCTTCCCAACCAATTGTTCAAGCGCTTTTGATTGCAACATGCGCCTTAATTTAGTTCAACAAAGAAACTGACAAGTTACTAAAGAACCTCTTCTAAAGCTGAGCTGAGCTGAGCTGAGCTGAGCTTGGCTTTCTTCCCAACCAATTGCTAAGGTAAGGCAAGGCAAGGCAAGACAAGGCAAGGCAAGGCAAGGCAAGGCAAGGCAAGGCAAGGCAAGGCAAGGCAAGGCAAGGCAAGGCAAGGCAAGGCAAGGCAAGGCAAGGCAAGGCAAGGCAAGGCAAGGCAAGGCAAGGCAAGGCAAGGCAAGGCAAGGCAAGGCAAGGCAAGGCAAGGCAAGGCAAGGCAAGGCAAGGCAAGGCAAGGCAAGGCAAGGCAAGGCAAGGCAAGGCAAGGCAAGGCAAGGCAAGGCAAGGCAAGGCAAGGCAAGGCAAGGCAAGGCAAGGCAAGGCAAGGCAAGGCAAGGCAAGGCAAGGCAAGGCAAGGCAAGGCAAGGCAAGGCAAGGCAAGGCAAGGCAAGGCAAGGCAAGGCAAGGCAAGGCAAGGCAAGGCAAGGCAAGGCAAGGCAAGGCAAGGCAAGGCAAGGCAAGGCAAGGCAAGGCAAGGCAAGGCAAGGCAAGGCAAGGCAAGGCAAGGCAAGGCAAGGCAAGGCAAGGCAAGGCAAGGCAAGGCAAGGCAAGGCAAGGCAAGGCAAGGCAAGGCAAGGCAAGGCAAGGCAAGGCAAGGCAAGGCAAGGCAAGGCAAGGCAAGGCAAGGCAAGGCAAGGCAAGGCAAGGCAAGGCAAGGCAAGGCAAGGCAAGGCAAGGCAAGGCAAGGCAAGGCAAGGCAAGGCAAGGCAAGGCAAGGCAAGGCAAGGCAAGGCAAGGCAAGGCAAGGCAAGGCAAGGCAAGGCAAGGCAAGGCAAGGCAAGGCAAGGCAAGGCAAGGCAAGGCAAGGCAAGGCAAGGCAAGGCAAGGCAAGGCAAGGCAAGGCAAGGCAAGGCAAGGCAAGGCAAGGCAAGGCAAGGCAAGGCAAGGCAAGGCAAGGCAAGGCAAGGCAAGGCAAGGCAAGGCAAGGCAAGGCAAGGCAAGGCAAGGCAAGGCAAGGCAAGGCAAGGCAAGGCAAGGCAAGGCAAGGCAAGGCAAGGCAAGGCAAGGCAAGGCAAGGCAAGGCAAGGCAAGGCAAGGCAAGGCAAGGCAAGGCAAGGCAAGGCAAGGCAAGGCAAGGCAAGGCAAGGCAAGGCAAGGCAAGGCAAGGCAAGGCAAGGCAAGGCAAGGCAAGGCAAGGCAAGGCAAGGCAAGGCAAGGCAAGGCAAGGCAAGGCAAGGCAAGGCAAGGCAAGGCAAGGCAAGGCAAGGCAAGGCAAGGCAAGGCAAGGCAAGGCAAGGCAAGGCAAGGCAAGGCAAGGCAAGGCAAGGCAAGGCAAGGCAAGGCAAGGCAAGGCAAGGCAAGGCAAGGCAAGGCAAGGCAAGGCAAGGCAAGGCAAGGCAAGGCAAGGCAAGGCAAGGCAAGGCAAGGCAAGGCAAGGCAAGGCAAGGCAAGGCAAGGCAAGGCAAGGCAAGGCAAGGCAAGGCAAGGCAAGGCAAGGCAAGGCAAGGCAAGGCAAGGCAAGGCAAGGCAAGGCAAGGCAAGGCAAGGCAAGGCAAGGCAAGGCAAGGCAAGGCAAGGCAAGGCAAGGCAAGGCAAGGCAAGGCAAGGCAAGGCAAGGCAAGGCAAGGCAAGGCAAGGCAAGGCAAGGCAAGGCAAGGCAAGGCAAGGCAAGGCAAGGCAAGGCAAGGCAAGGCAAGGCAAGGCAAGGCAAGGCAAGGCAAGGCAAGGCAAGGCAAGGCAAGGCAAGGCAAGGCAAGGCAAGGCAAGGCAAGGCAAGGCAAGGCAAGGCAAGGCAAGGCAAGGCAAGGCAAGGCAAGGCAAGGCAAGGCAAGGCAAGGCAAGGCAAGGCAAGGCAAGGCAAGGCAAGGCAAGGCAAGGCAAGGCAAGGCAAGGCAAGGCAAGGCAAGGCAAGGCAAGGCAAGGCAAGGCAAGGCAAGGCAAGGCAAGGCAAGGCAAGGCAAGGCAAGGCAAGGCAAGGCAAGGCAAGGCAAGGCAAGGCAAGGCAAGGCAAGGCAAGGCAAGGCAAGGCAAGGCAAGGCAAGGCAAGGCAAGGCAAGGCAAGGCAAGGCAAGGCAAGGCAAGGCAAGGCAAGGCAAGGCAAGGCAAGGCAAGGCAAGGCAAGGCAAGGCAAGGCAAGGCAAGGCAAGGCAAGGCAAGGCAAGGCAAGGCAAGGCAAGGCAAGGCAAGGCAAGGCAAGGCAAGGCAAGGCAAGGCAAGGCAAGGCAAGGCAAGGCAAGGCAAGGCAAGGCAAGGCAAGGCAAGGCAAGGCAAGGCAAGGCAAGGCAAGGCAAGGCAAGGCAAGGCAAGGCAAGGCAAGGCAAGGCAAGGCAAGGCAAGGCAAGGCAAGGCAAGGCAAGGCAAGGCAAGGCAAGGCAAGGCAAGGCAAGGCAAGGCAAGGCAAGGCAAGGCAAGGCAAGGCAAGGCAAGGCAAGGCAAGGCAAGGCAAGGCAAGGCAAGGCAAGGCAAGGCAAGGCAAGGCAAGGCAAGGCAAGGCAAGGCAAGGCAAGGCAAGGCAAGGCAAGGCAAGGCAAGGCAAGGCAAGGCAAGGCAAGGCAAGGCAAGGCAAGGCAAGGCAAGGCAAGGCAAGGCAAGGCAAGGCAAGGCAAGGCAAGGCAAGGCAAGGCAAGGCAAGGCAAGGCAAGGCAAGGCAAGGCAAGGCAAGGCAAGGCAAGGCAAGGCAAGGCAAGGCAAGGCAAGGCAAGGCAAGGCAAGGCAAGGCAAGGCAAGGCAAGGCAAGGCAAGGCAAGGCAAGGCAAGGCAAGGCAAGGCAAGGCAAGGCAAGGCAAGGCAAGGCAAGGCAAGGCAAGGCAAGGCAAGGCAAGGCAAGGCAAGGCAAGGCAAGGCAAGGCAAGGCAAGGCAAGGCAAGGCAAGGCAAGGCAAGGCAAGGCAAGGCAAGGCAAGGCAAGGCAAGGCAAGGCAAGGCAAGGCAAGGCAAGGCAAGGCAAGGCAAGGCAAGGCAAGGCAAGGCAAGGCAAGGCAAGGCAAGGCAAGGCAAGGCAAGGCAAGGCAAGGCAAGGCAAGGCAAGGCAAGGCAAGGCAAGGCAAGGCAAGGCAAGGCAAGGCAAGGCAAGGCAAGGCAAGGCAAGGCAAGGCAAGGCAAGGCAAGGCAAGGCAAGGCAAGGCAAGGCAAGGCAAGGCAAGGCAAGGCAAGGCAAGGCAAGGCAAGGCAAGGCAAGGCAAGGCAAGGCAAGGCAAGGCAAGGCAAGGCAAGGCAAGGCAAGGCAAGGCAAGGCAAGGCAAGGCAAGGCAAGGCAAGGCAAGGCAAGGCAAGGCAAGGCAAGGCAAGGCAAGGCAAGGCAAGGCAAGGCAAGGCAAGGCAAGGCAAGGCAAGGCAAGGCAAGGCAAGGCAAGGCAAGGCAAGGCAAGGCAAGGCAAGGCAAGGCAAGGCAAGGCAAGGCAAGGCAAGGCAAGGCAAGGCAAGGCACTCTACTTTCGGCTCACCCATCCGCCTGCAAACCGACAACGGTAGACAGTTCACCAGCCACGTGTTCAAGCTGTTCACATACCGATGGAACTTCCAACACATCACGAGCAGCCCCGAGTACCCACAGAGTACTGGATTCGCTGAGCGTGCCACCAAAAGCGCCAAGAAACTGTTAGAGAAAGCTTGTTTTTCAAACTCTGATGTGTATCTCGATCTCCTGAATCTCAGAAATATTGCCAGAGACGGAACCCTGGGATCGCTAGCCCAGCGAATTATGCCCAGATCGACAAGATCGCACAACAACAGCTGGTCCCTCGGGTGCTGAAGCCTCCTACTGTCCAGAAACGTTTCCAGGAGAAGCATGACATCCAGAAACGATCATGCAGATACAGCAAACCACTTAGGCCTCTACTGCCGGGCCAGGTCGTCTGCTTACAAACTCCAACTGGACATTCCCGTCTGGGCACCATTGTTAACCTGACTGACGAACCACGATCCTCCTACCTTTTGGACTGTGAGGGAGCAGTATACCGGTGAAGTCGACAACACCTGCTTGCTTTGCAGGAACCTCGTCCAGCACCAGCCGGTCCCTATGCTCCACCGCTCCAGTTCCAGCCGCCTGCTGCCATGTCTCCTACCCGTTCCCACATGCCTTGCACCCCTCCACGTCCCACGGTCGTGACTAACCACTGGGCCACCTGTCCTGCATGTTCTCCCTTTCGGTCACCACAAGCCTCTCCCGCACCATTCTCGCCTCCGGGTTCTCCACCTCATCTTTCAGGAGAGGGAGGAGAGGGTTTGGACCGCAGGCACTCGGACTGGGTCAGTAGACCGCCAGATAGATATGGCGAGTATGTTTAACTCCATTGCATGGGTGACCTTTCACACTTAGTCTTTCGGGGGAAGGATAAAGATTGATTATGCATGTTAACCAATCACACATAGTTAGCATCACTAGCCCCACCCCACTATAACGTTTATATTAACACTTGCCTCTGGAACTACTCAGTTTGAGCAGCAGTTGGCATGTTCTGACGAAGTCCAGGGGCGGCACGCACACCCCCATCCACATTAACGGGACGGAGGTGGAACGTGTTTCTAGCTTCAGGTACCTGGGAGTCAACATCTCCGATGACCTCTCTTGGACCCACAATACCTCAACTCTGATCAAGAAGGCTCACCAGCGTCTCTTCTTCCTGAGGAGACTGAAGAAGGTCCATCTGTCTCCTCAGATCCTGGTGAACTTCTACCACTGCACCATCAAGAGCATCCTTACCAACTGCATCACAGTATGGTATGGCAACTGCTCTGTCTCCGACCGGAAGGCATTGCAGAAGGTGGTGAAAATTGCCCAACGCATCACCGGTTCCTCGCTCCCCTCCATTGAGTCTGTCCAAAGCAAGCGTTGTCTGCGGAGGGTGCTCAGCATCGCCAAGGACTGCTCTCACCCCAACCATGGACTCTTTACCCTCCTACCATCCAGGAGGCGCTACAGGTCTCTCCGTTGCCAAACCAGCAGGTCCAGGAACAGCTTCTTCCCGGCGGCTGTCACTCTACTCAACAACGTACCTCGGTGACTGCCAATCGCCCCCCCCCCCCCCCCCCGGACACATTATTATTTATTCAAATCATTTGCTATGTCGCTCTTCCAGGGAGATGCTAAATGCATTTCATTGTCTCTGTATTGTACACTGACAATGACAATTAAAATTGAATCGGAATATGAATCTGACATCAAATCATCCTTTATGCTGTTAAAGTTTAAGTGCTGATTAAAGATGATTTTGGATCACATAGTGTGTCTGGAGTCTGTCTACAGCGGGGATCGCTGGTCGGTACGGACTCGGTGGGACGAAGGGCCTGTTTACGCGCTGTATCTCTAAACTAAACTGAACTAAACTTATTCATGGAACTCATCCAGTCGCCTGCTGCCATGTCTCCTACCCGTTCCCGCATGCCTTGCACCCCTCCACGTCCCGCGGTCGTGACTAACCACTGGGCCACCGGTCCTGCATGTTCTCCCTTTCGGTCACAACAAGCCTCTCCCGTGCCATTCTCGCCTCCGGGTTCTCCACCTCATCTTTCAGGAGAGGGAGGAGAGGGTTTGGACCGCACGCACTCGGTCTGAGTCAGTAGACCGCCAGATAGATATGGCGAGTATGTTTAACTCCATTGCATGGGTGACCTTTCACACTTAGTCTTTAGGGGGAAGGATAAAGATTGATTATGCATGTTAACCAATCACACATAAGTTAGCATCACTAACCCCACCCCACTATAACGTTTATATTAACACTTGCTTAAAAGTGGAAAAAGGAGGAGGAGGAACCCGAGGACTGAGGGATGGGAGGAGACAGCCCGAGGGCTGAGGAAGGGGAGGAGTAGCAAGGGCTAACAAAATAGTAAGATTAAATGAGAACTTACCTGTTTGAAGTTTGATCTGTATTTTATGAGGAGTTACGATGAGGGATTACTTGAAGAGCCTGCTCAGCACGCATGCGCGGCATACTTCAAAGCAGCGGTGTGGAATCACAGATATATACAGTTATTGAAATAAACATTTAAGCAAGACTGCTCTTAGGGAGCGGCAGTGAGTGAGCGGCCCTGTGAGAAAAGTGTGAGTCTTTGGCTCGAGAGTCTTCGGAGAGGAGACCACGCAATACGCTTGAGAGGTAGAGACGAAAGAAGGAGATGTCAGGCAAGCTGATTCATTGCGATGCTTGCAGTATGTGGGAGGTCAAGGACACCGCTGGTGCCTCTGGCTGCTACAAATGCGAGAAGTGCATCCAGGTAGAGCTCCTGAAGGACCGTGTTGGGGTACTGCAGAAGTAAGTGGATGAACTCCGGTTCGTCAGAGAAACGGAGTCGTTCCTCGACAAGTCCTACAGTAAGATTGTTACACCTAAGGTACTGGAAGAGAGAAGGTGGGAGACAGTGAGAAAGGGAGGGAAGCATGGAATGCCAGCGTTCCCGGGTGTTGTACCTCTTGTGAACAGGTTCACCCACTTAGAAGCTGTCGGAACAGAAGACGTGTTTAAACTGAGCGGCGGACTGGCTTGCGATGCGAATAGGGCTGTTGAGCCAAAACCAAAAAGGCCTAAGGCAGGCAACGCCATTGTAGTGGGAGACTCCATTGTGAGAGGTACAGACAGGGGTTTCTGCGGCAACAGACGGGACGCGAGGATGGTGTGCTGCCTTCCTGGTGCCATGATCCAGGATGTCACGGACAGAGTGCAGAAAATCCTCAAGGGCGAAGGTGAACATCCGGAAGTGGTAGTGCATGTCGGCACAAATGATGTCGGAAAGAAGGGGATGAATATTCTGCAGCGTGACTTTAGAGAGCTCGGAAGAATGCTGAAAAGCAGGACCTCCAGGGTTGTTATCTCCGGTTTGCTTCCAGTTCCTCGTGCTGGCGAGAGCAGGAACAGGGAGATACGGGACCTGAACGTGTGGCTGAGGAACTGGTGCACGGGGCAGGGATTTAGATTCTTAGATCACTGGGATCTGTTTTGGGGTAAGGGGGAACTGTACAAAAGGGACGGATTGCATCTTAACAGGTGTGGGACCAGCATTCTGGCAGGCAGGTTTGCCACTGCTACACGGGTGGTTTTAAACTGAATAAGGGGGGTGGGGTGTCGAATGGGATAGTGGAGGATGGAGTTAAAGGGAAAGGGTTTCATAAATGTGTGAGCGTAGAGACAGAGGGGTGTAAAATGAGGGTAGAAGCAATAGGTAGCAAGGTGAAAAGTAAAAGTGGCAGGCCGGCAAATCCAGGGCAAAAAATCAAAAAAGGCCACTTTTCAGCATAATAGTATAAGGGGTAAGAGTGTTGTAAAAACAAGCCTGAAGGCTTTGTGTCTCAATGCAAGGAGCATTCGTAATAAGGTGGATGAGTTGAATGTGCAGATAGCTATTAATGACTATGATATAGTTGGGATCACGGAGACATGGCTCCAGGGTGACCAAGGCTGGGAGCTGAACATCCAGGGATATTCAATATTCAGGAGGGATAGACAGAAAGGGAAAGGAGGTGGGGTAGCGTTGCTGGTTAGAGAGCAGATTAACACAATAGAAAGGAAGGACATTAGCTTTGAGGATGTGGAATCGATATGGGTAGAGCTGCGAAACACTAAGGGGCAGAAAACGCTAGTGGGAGTTGTGTACAGGCCACCTAACAGTAGTAGTGGTGTTGGGGATGGCATCAAACAGGAAATTAGAAATGCGTGCAACAAAGGTAAAACAGTTATAATGGGTGACTTCAATCTACATATAGATTGGGTGAATCAAATTGGCAAGGGTGCTGAGGAAGAGGATTTCTTGGAATGTATGCGGGATATTTTTCTAAACCAACATGTAGAGGAACCAACGAGAGAGCAGGCTATTATAGACTGGGTATTGAGTAATGAAGAAGGGTTAGTTAGCAGTCTTGTTGTGCGTGGTCCCTTGGGCAAGAGTGACCATAATATGGTTGAGTTCTTCATTAGGATGGAGAGTGACATTGTTAATTCAGAAACAAGGGTCCTGAACTTAAAGAAAGGTAACTTTGAGGGTATGAGACGTGAATTGGCCAAGATAGACTGGCGATTGATTCTTAATGGGTTGACGGTGGATATGCAATGGAAGGCATTTAAAGACTGCATGGATGAACTACAACAATTGTTCATCCCAGTTTGGCAAAAAAATAAATCAGGGAAGGTAGTGCATCCATGGATAACAAGGGAAATCAGGGATAGTATCAAAACAAAAGATGAAGCCTACAAATTAGCCAGAAAAAGCAGCCTACCAGAGGACTGGGAGAAATTCAGAGACCAGCAGAGGAGGACAAAGGGCTTAATTAGGAAAGGGAAAATAGATTATGAAAGAAAACTGGCAGGGGACATAAAAACTGACTGCAAAAGCTTTTATAGATATGTGAAGAGAAAAAGATTAGTTAAAACAAATGTAGGTCCCTTGCAGTCAGAAACGGGTGAATTGATCATGGGGAACAAGGACATGGCGGACCAATTGAATAACTACTTTGGTTCTGTCTTCACTAAGGAAGACATAAATAATCTGCCGGAAATAGCAGGGGACCGGGGGTCAAATGAGATGGAGGAACTGAGTGAAATCCAGGTTAGCCGGGAAGTGGTGTTAGGTAAATTGAATGGATTAAAGGCCGATAAATCCCCAGGGCCAGATAGGCTGCATCCCAGAGTACTTAAGGAGGTAGCCCAAGAAATAGTGGATGCATTAGTGATAATTTTTCAAAACTCTTTAGATTCTGGAGTAGTTCCTGAGGATTGGAGGGTAGCTAATGTAGCACCACTTTTTAAAAAGGGAGGGAGAGAGAAAACAGGGAATTACAGACCAGTTAGTCTAACGTCGGTAGTGGGGAAACTGCTAGAATCAGTTATTAAAGATGGGATAGCAGCACATTTGGAAAGTGGTGAAATCATTGGACAAAGTCAGCATGGATTTATGAAGGGTAAATCGTGTCTGACGAATCTTATAGAATTTTTCGAGGATGTAACTAGTAGAGTGGATAAGGGAGAACCAGTGGATGTGTTATATCTGGACTTTCAGAAGGCTTTCGACAAGGTCCCACATAAGAGATTAGTATACAAACTTAAAGCACACGGTATTGGGGGTTCAGTAGTGATGTGGATAGAGAACTGGCTGGCAGACAGGAAGCAAAGAGTAGGAGTAAACGGGTCCTTTTCACAATGGCAGGCAGTGACTAGTGGGGTACCGCAAGGCTCAGTTCTGGGACCCCAGCTATTTACGATATATATTAATGATTTGGACGAGGGAATTGAATGCAACATCTCCAAGTTTGCGGATGACACGAAGCTGGGGGGCAGTGTTAGCTGTGAGGAGGATGCTAGGAGGCTGCAAGGTGACTTGGATAGGCTGGGTGAGTGGGCAAATGCATGGCAGATGCAGTATAATATGGATAAATGTGAGGTTATCCACTTTGGTGGCAAAAACAGGAAAGTAGATTATTATCTGAATGGTGGCCGATTAGGAAAGGGGGAGATGCAACGAGACCTGGGTGTCATGGTACACCAGTCATTAAAAGTAGGCATGCAGGTGCAGCAGGCAGTGAAGAAGGCGAATGGTATGTTAGCATTCATAGCAAAATGATTTGAGTATAGGAGCAGGGAGGTTCTACTGCAGTTGTAAATGGTCTTGGTGAGACCACACCTGGAGTATTGCGTACAGTTTTGGTCTCCTCATCTGAGGAAAGACATTCTTGCCATAGAGGGAGTACAGAGAAGGTTCACCAGACTGATTTCTGGGATGTCAGGACTTTCACATGAAGAAAGACTGGATAGACTCGGTTTGTACTCGCTAGAATTTAGAAGTTTCAGGGGGGATCTTATAGAAACTTACAAAATTCTTAAGAGGTTGGACAGGCTAGATGCAGGAAGATTGTTCCCGATGTTGGGGAAGTCCAGAACAAGGGGTCACAGTTTAAGGATAAGGGGGAAATCTTTTAGGACCGAGATGAGGAAAACCTTTTTCACACAGAGTGGTGAATCTCTGGAATTCTCTGCCGCAGAAGGTAGTTGAGGCCAGTTCATTGGCTATATTTAAGAGGGAGTTAGATGTGGCCCTTGTGGCTAAAGGGATCAGGGGGTATGGAGAGAAGGCAGATACAGGATACTGAGTTGGATGATCAGCCATGATCATATTGAATGGTGGTGCAGGCTCGAAGGGCCGAATGGCCTACTCCTGCACCTATTTTCTATGTTTCTATGTAAGCAGCAACTCTACCGCTGTACCACAGTGCCGCCCTAATATCATGTATTGCCCTTCTCTTACATTCATGAGTGCAGTTCCTACCACATGGAAGAGGCTCAGCAATATCCAGCACTGACCAGCTTGCATCTCAAGTATCCACCAACCTACAATACTGACTCCCTCTACCACCAGCTCACGGGGACAGCAGTGTGTATCATCTACATTTTGTTGTATTTGTTTCTATGTAAAGAAAAGGAGACATCAGTTATCAGTTTGACCCATATTATTGAGGGTGGGAGCGGAGGGCACGTAATCCCTCATCGTAACTCCTCATAAAATACAGATCAAACTTCAAACTGGTAAATTCTCGTTTAATCTTACTATTTTACTTCGGAGTCACGTGAGTGACTACGTGAAGACTTCAAAGCTCTGTGATTTCAAGCCGTGTAACAGTTATTACTTCACTCACTGCCGAAGTCCTTGAGGGAGGAAGTGTGTTATCGTAATCAACCAATGAATCTGTTTGTAGAAAAACACAACGGTATTTTTTAACAATAACAACAAAGAAATTAAATTGCTCCCCTGGGCTTAAATTAAATATTTGCAGTCTGTAAAAAAATTTCTGCAAATAAAGCAGGTTTTGCCAACAGCTTATTATAAAATTTCTGAACGGTCTTTCCCCCGACCATCCTGCTGTAGCCAGGATGTGGTCTATAGGCACGTCCATTCTTTTGGCCATCGACGTGGATGCTGCCCTGGTGGAGTGAGATTTGTACATGTTAGTTTTTAGCCCAGCAGCTTTTAGCACCTGCTTGAGCCATCTCGAAATGGTTTGGCTCGTCACCCGACCATAAGGTTTTTTATGACTGACCCACAAGGCTTTTCTTCTCCCTCGAATATTTTTGGTTGTGTCTATGTAGGACAGTAGGTGGGTCATGGCACATAACCGTGGTTCTGGCGGGTAAGTCTGGAATTCCACGACTGGATTAGATGTTCCTGGTCTGCTCTGTTTGATCAGTCCCTGGATAATGACAGAGATCTGGTCTGGAGCTGTGAGCATGCTGTCCAGTCGCAATAGGTGTAGTGACTGCACCCTCTGTGCAGATACAAGTACCATCAACATGAGTGTTTTGAGCATAAATTGTTCCAGGTTGAGGGATCTGGCTGGTGGCCATCCCCTGAGGTATGTCAGGACCACACTGACATCCCATATATGGGTGTACCTTGGTCTAGGGGGGTTAGAGTTGTAAATACCCTTCATTAGTTTGACCATCAGCGGGTGGGACCCCATGGCCTGTTGTCCTGGAGCTTGTTTTAAATAGACAGACAGGGCACTTCTAGCTGTGTTGATGGCTCTGTAGCTGAGTCATTCATCGTGGTGAAGGTTCGCCAGGAATTCCAGTACGTTGGTAACTGTAGCGGTTGAGTAGGTGGTCCCTGTATCCAAGCAGAGTAGGTGGTCCATGTATCCAAGCACTTCTCCCATTTCTTGATGCTGGACAAGTGCTGTTTTATAGTGGATGTTCGGAGGGATGCTGACATGGTGTCGACGGTTTGTTCTGATAATCCCAGTCCCAGAAGTGGTTTGTGCAGAATCTGCAACCCAGGAGTTTGATTTTTTCATGGCACGGGTGGCTTGTGCCTGACACTGGGTGTTAATAACTCTGGGTCACTGGGGAATACCATCGGAGTTTCAACAACCATGTCATGGAGTATTGGGAACCATGGCTGCGTAGGCCAGTCGGGTACTATCAAAATACCTGAAGCAGAGTCCATTTGTATTGTGCGTAGTCCCCGACTGATGAGGCAGAAGGGAGGAAATGCATAGAAGAAGAATTTCCCCAATCCAGCGCGAACGCATCTACCGCTGCTGCCTCAGGGTCTGGTTCCCAAGTGACATACATAGGTACCTGGTGATTTAGCCTTGATGCAAATAAATTGATATCTGGCGTGCCATATTGCTTGATAACTTTTGCAAATTTTTTGGGGTTTAACATCCATTCGATGTTGTCATTAAATTTACGTGACCTGGTGTCTGCCACTGTATTTAGCTTACCTGGCAGGTAAGTTGCTGGTAGCCAAATATGTCTTTCGACACACCATTGCCAAATTGTGTTGACCAACTTGTCGCATGATAACGATTTTATGCCGCCCATATGGTTAATGTAGGCCACCACCGTAGTATTATCTATTTGTAACCGTACATGCAAGTGATGCATATTTGATGCATATGCTTTTAAACCATAAAAGTCACCCAACATCTCTAGATAATTAATGCCCAGTGTAAGTGGTAATGATGACTCTTGGTTAGTCCATCTACCACCTGTGCTGGATATGGAGTTAGTTGCTCCCCAGCCTTGAGCACTGGCATCTGTTTGGATAACTAACGTAGGGTTAGTAACGTAGGGCAGAGAATGGTAGCACTCTGAGGCAGAGAATGGTAGCACTCTGACCCAAAATGTAGGGGAGAGAGAAGAAAAAGAAAATAATCAGAGAATAAGAGAGGGTGGGTTTCTTAAATGTGTATATTTTAATGCTAGGAGCATTGTAAGAAAAGTGGATGAACTTAGAGCCTGGATTGACACCTGGAAGTATGATGTTGTGGCGATCAGTGAAACATGGTTGCAGGAGGGCTGTGATTGGAAACTAAATATTCCAGGATTTCGTTGCTTCAGGTGTGATAGAATTGGAGGGGCAAGAGGTGGAGGTGTTGCATTGCTTATCAGGGAAGATATTACAGCAGTGCTTTGGCAGGATAGATTAGAGGGCTCGTCTAGGGAGGCTATTTGGGTGGAACTGAGAAATGGGAAAGGGGTAGCAACACTTATAGGGGTGTATTATAGACCGCCAAATGGGGAGCGAGAATTGGAAGAGCAAATATGTAAGGAGATTGCAGATATTAGTAGTAAGCACAAGGTAGTGATTGTGGGAGATTTCAATTTTCCACACATAGACTGGGAAACACATTCTGTAAATGGGCTGGATGGGTTGGAGTTTGTAAAATGTGTGCAGGATAGTTTTTTGCAACAATACATAGAAGTACCTACTAGAGAAGGGGCGGTACTGGACCTCCTGTTAGGAAATGAGATGGGTCAGGTGGCAGAGGTATGCGTTGGGGAACAGTTCGGGTCCAGTGATCACAATACCATTAGTTTCAACATAATTATGGAGAGGGACAAAACTGGACCTAGGGTTGAGATTTTTGATTGGAGAAAGGCTAACTTTGAGGAGATGCGAAAGGATTTAAAAGGAGTAAATTGGGACAGTTTGTTTTATGGGAAAGATGTGGAAGAGAAATGGAGTACATTTAAAGGTGAAATTTTAAGAGTACAGAATCTTTATGTCCCTGTTCGGTTGAAAGGAAATCGTAAAAATTGTAAAGAGCCATGGTTTTCAAGGGAAATTGGACACTTGGTTCGGAAAAAGAGGGAGATCTACAATAGGCAGCATGGAGTAAATGAGGTGCTTGAGGAGTATAAAGAACGTAAAAAGAATCTTAAGAAAGAAATTATAAAAGCTAAAAGAAGATATGAGGTTGCTTTGGCAAGTAAGGTAAAAGTAAATCCGAAGGGTTTCTACCGCTATATTAATAGCAAAAGGATAACGAGGGATAGAATTGGTCCATTAGAGAGTCAGAGTGGCCAACTATCTGCAGAGCCAAAAGAGATGGGAGAGATATTGAACAGTTTCTTTTCTTCGGTATTCACCAAGGAGAAGGATATTGAATTATGTGAGGTAAGGGAAACAAGTAGAGTAGCTATGGAAACTATGAGGATCAAAGAAAAGGAAGTACTGACACTTTTGAGAAATATAAAAGTGGATACGTCTCCAGGTCCGGACAGGATATTCCCTAGGACATTGAGGGAAGTTAGTGTAGAAATAGCAGGGGCTATGGCAGAAATATTTCAAATGTCATTAGAAACGGGAATAGTGCCGGAGGATTGGCGTACTGCGCATGTTGTTCCATTGTTTAAAAAGCGGTCTAAGAGTAAACCTAGCAATTATAGACCTGTTAGTTTGACGTCAGTGGTGGGCAAATTAATGGAAAGAATACTTAGAGATAATATATATAAGCATCTGGATAAACAGGGTCTGATTAGGAACAGTCAACATGGATTTGTGCCTGGAAGGTCATGTTTGACTAATCTTCTTGAATTTTTTGAAGATGTTACTCGGGAAATTGATGAGGGTAAAGCAGTGGATGTTGTGTATATGGACTTCAGTAAGGCCTTTGACAAGGTTCCTCATGGAAGGTTGGTTAAGAAGGTTCAATGGTTGGGTATTAATGGTGGAGTAGCAAGATGGATTCAACAGTGGCTGAATGGGAGATGCCAGAGAGTAATGGTGGATGGTTGTTTGTCAGGTTGGAGGCCAGTGACGAGTGGGGTGCCACAGGGATCTGTGTTGGGTCCACTGTTGTTTGTCATGTACATCAATGATCTGGACGATGGTGTGGTAAATTGGATTAGTAAGTATGCAGATGATACTAAGATAGGTGGGGTTGCGGGTAATGAAGTAGAGTTTCAAAGTCTACAGAGAGATTTATGCCAGTTGGAAGAGTGGGCTGAAAGATGGCAGATGGAGTTTAATGCGGATAAGTGTGAGGTGCTACATCTTGGCAGGACAAATCAAAATAGGACGTACATGGTAAATGGTAGGGAATTGAAGAATGTAGGTGAACAGAGGGATCTGGGAATAACTGTGCACAGTTCCCTGAAAGTGGAATCTCATGTAGATAGGGTGGTAAAGAAAGCTTTTGGTGTGCTGGCCTTTATAAATCAGAGCATTGAGTATAGAAGTTGGGATGTAATGTTAAAATTGTACAAGGCATTGGTGAGGCCAATTCTGGAGTATGGTGTACAATTTTGGTCGCCTAATTATAGGAAGGATGTCAACAAAATAGAGAGAGTACAGAGGAGATTTACTAGAATGTTGCCTGGGTTTCAGCAACTAAGTTACAGAGAAAGGTTGAACAAGTTAGGGCTTTATTCTTTGGAGCGCAGAAGGTTAAGGGGGGACTTGATAGAGGTTTTTAAAATGATGAGAGGGATAGACAGAGTTGACGTGGAAAAGCTTTTCCCACTGAGAGTAGGGAAGATTCAAACAAGGGGACATGACTTCAGAATTAAGGGACTGAAGTTTAGGGGTAACATGAGGGGGAACTTCTTTACTCAGAGAGTGGTAGCTGTGTGGAATGAGCTTCCAGTGAAGGTGGTGGAGGCAGGTTCGTTTTTATCATTTAAAAATAAATTGGATAGTTATATGGATGGGAAAGGAATGGAGGGTTATGGTCTCAGCGCAGGTATATGGGACTAGGGGAGATTATGTGTTCAGCACGGACTAGAAGGGTCGAGATGGCCTGTTTCCGTGCTGTAATTGTTATATGGTTATATGGTTAGTGATGATAATAGGGCTGAAACTATGCCAAACGTTTTTTGCCCACCACTGTAGTTCTGATATTGCTTCAGTGGGTAACTACATGACACGATCATAATGACCTGCATGTCGTTTTGGTGCCTGTACCTTTGCTCTTTGTAAGTTTTGATAGTGCAAAGGTCCGAATTGTGTAGCCGGAAATGCTGCTACCATTTTCCCGATTACTCTGCTACTTGTCAAATAGTTGGTCGTTCGTTGACCATTAAATTGTTGCATAATTGTGCCAACTCAACTGTTTTGTCTCTTGGCAATGTTACAGTCACATAGACTGAATTAATTGTGAAGCCCAAGTAGTCCATGATTGTGGATGGCTTCAACTTAGATTTATCTGGATGTAAGACAATCCCAAGGTTTCGAACAACTGTTTGGTAGCTGATACAGCTGACATAGTCAATTCCATGGTCTTGCCTACTATTAAGATATCATCAAGATATGCCATGACAATATGTTTTTGTCTTCTTAATATTGTCAGAGCTGGTTTTGGTATCTTGTGGAATAATCTTGGGCTGATGTTAAGCCATTGGGTAACGCTTTAAACTGCCAATGCTGCCCCATCCAGGTAAATTTCAGGTATCTGCGATGATCCTTGTGAATGGTACTGAATAGTAAACATCTTTAAGATCAATGCTTGCCATGAAGTATCCTTTGGAAATTAGTTGTTTGGCAGTAACAAACGTTTCCATTTTGAAATGTATATACTTAACAAACATATTTAGTGAAGTTAAGTCAATGATGATGCGACATCCACCATCTTTTTTGGGTTTAGTGAATATATTTGATACGAATTCCAAGGGTTCATGTTTTCTTTATCCCAATGATATCCTTTGTAATTATTCTCACCAGTTCAGCTTGTCCCTCTCGTTTTTCTTTAACTGAGAGGGAAAATACCCTCTGGGGTGAATGTTGAACTGGTGGCAATTTTTCTAGTATGAATTGTTTTTTGTATCCACTAATGCCATTGAGTATATACTGATCACTCGTGATAGACTCCCGTGCTTCTTTAAACAGGTGTAATCTCCCCCCTGTTAGTATTGTGAGATATATTGTTTGTGCTCACAATCACTACTCAGAGACTAAATCGTGGAAACAAGAAATGCTTTATTTGCGAGTCTGCAGAATCGGGTGCCTCTCCAAGTTGAGACACACCGAGCAAAGGAAAAACGTCTTGTTTTATACAATTCAGTATACAGTCTTTATTGATCGGACGCCTCCCCTTCTGACCCCTTCCAATCAGGGTACCGAGGTTCACAATCTTCCAACCCTCCCCTCCGTGCGTCATCAATCATTCCCTCTCCTCCCACATCATACATCGCATGTACATTTAAATTAGGTTCTTTGTCATGAGGGGCGTACAGTTAATATTCATTTAACTCATTAAGCATGCGCAGTATCTGTGCCCTAACCTAATTAATTGCCTTTGACCTAAAGAATAGCTTCTGCATTGTCAGCTACATTCCTTACCTCATCTTGTTATGGGACAATGTTATCAACAGCTCTGAAGGTCTGACTGTTTGTTCGAATCACAAGGTTGGTGTTTCCAGTTACTCGGCCCATCACAAGGTCGGTGACTACAACCTTTCGGCCCCTCACAATGGTGGTGGTTTAATCATCTTATCCCTCACAATCCTCCCTTTTTCTTTTGCTACGCATCCTGTATTAAACCCCATTCCTAGACTTCCTGCTGTTCCAAAGCTAATAACATTCTTTTTATCTCTCTTTCCTCTGGGTCCTCTCTCGGCCTCATTATCATTATCTTCTGGACGCCCCCTTTCTCCCCCATGGGGACTACAACTGCCTGCATTTGGCTTATACTTCTAGTTATAAGAACCCTGAGACATGGTATACAACAGGGGATAATGATTAATGCAGCTAAGGCCCATAAAATCACTAGTCCCACCGCCTTCCACCAGGCTCCTCCTAAGATGTAATCCCACCATCCTGCTCCCATGATTGTGTTCCATCTCTGTACCGGGACATGTGCTATTTTTCTGATTCCTTCTGATATATCCATTACTGCTTGCCCGTTGTCATCAATGTTTAGGCAGCAATTAGAGAGGTTGAATTTTCCGCATACTCCTCCCTCTTCGGCTAGTAAGTAGTCTAAGGCCAAACGGTTTTGGTATATCGCTGTTCTCATCTGTGTCTGCTGCTTCGCCAACATCTCTAGTGCAGATGCAGTCTGGTTAGTAATTACTTCCAGCACTGCCTGTAGTCTTATGATCCGATTTAACATATACACTGGGGTCCGGTAGCCCCAGGATCCGTCCTGTGCCCAAGTGGCTGGTCCATAATATGAGATGATTCTTGCAGGTGGCCACTCATCATTTTCCCATTTTCCGATGTTCATTCCTCTCTTCGTTCGGTGTAGATCGTCAAAGATGGGTGTGCCTAGCGACCGCCCCTCCTCAGTGGTCAACAGAAAAAACCCTGGTTGTACCAGTCCAATTAAACAAGTCCCACTCCATTTTTCTGGCAATACCGAGTATGCCTTGTGTCCGCATATCCATAGCAGTCCTTCAGGGGCAGGTCCACTAGAGGTAACATTGTTCCATATGTCCTGCAACACTGGGATTCCCTGGTAAGGGTTGTTCCCGGTGCAATTCCATAATCCAGTCGATTCGCTTCCATCAGTCTTCATCCAGATAGTACAGTTTCCTTCATCCTTTACAGTGGGATACCATTGAGGTTCCTCTGGCCACCACACTCGGGATTGATTTGGCCACTGGGTGATGATGCGCTGGCAGGGGCTGCTGCCTACTAGGATGGCATCCTTTGCCCAGGGCCTGGCGATACACTCAGTTCCAACCGGGGTGTGTGTCAGGACCCATTCCTGGGGACTTCGATCTCTTCCCACCGTCAAATTCCACTTTATCAGGTCCCATACCTCAATGATAGATCCTCTCCATGGCCAGCGTGAGCTCATCAGCGGTCCTCCACAAACCCAACAATTAGTCACATTAAGGGTTCTGGCTATCCGGAGGGCCAAGTCCACAAACAGGTTTCTCCCCACTTCGGGGATCTCAATCTGCTGCTTTATTTCATCATACATAGTCTGGTGCAGTTGAGTAGAAGGCTGGGAACGTGGGGGAGGTTTGTTGACTACTGCTTCTGCTAACTTCCCTATCACTACCTCCTTAATTCTGTCTAATGTTTCATCCCTGGCTCGGGAAGGGATGTCTAACTGTCCTCCCTTGGTCATGCAGACCCATTTCTCCCCTTTTGGGCAGGTAATGTGCCCAACACTTCCTACACGTCCCTTATTTTCTACTACATAATACCCCCTCCCTCCGCCCTGACAAACAGCTCTAGTCCTTAGGTCGTAGCAAACATCACTTACATGGGAATGATAGGTAAATGCTCTGGTTGTTCGCCCTCCATATCTGATAGGATGGTAGCACTTATCACAGTTATTAACACTTCTTATAATGGTTACATATATAGTTAGTAATACTACAACTGCTCCTTTCATGCTGTTAGTTTCATACACTTATTTCTTACTGAAAGTTAATGCCAGGGGCTTATTCCCTGGTTTTACCGTCCACTGATCGTCTTTCTCAGGAACTGACGTCTGGTCAACGGGTCCTTTAACCCGGGTCGCATGTGTCCACCCTTTTTCTTTTGTTCGTACTGCTGTCTCCGTTGTCAGCAATGCCAGGTATGGGCCAGTCCACCGGGGCTGCAGTTTCTCCTCCTTCCAACTTTTAATCAGTACCCAGTCACCGGCCTTTATAACGTGTATTGGAAAGTCGAGTGGTGGACTTTGTGCCAACAGTCCTTTTATTTTTAATTCTGCAAGGGAACGAGACACTGCCAGTAAATAGTTCCTCAGGAACACATCGCTGCCTTCGAAGGTTGGCGTGCCCTCTACCTTTCCAAGATAGGGCAGCCCAAACAACATTTCGTAGGGAGACACCGCAATATCTTTACGGGGTGCCGTTCGTATTCTTAATAATGCAATTGGTAAACACTTAGTCCAGGGTAGTCTGGTTTCCTCCATTAACTTAGTTATCTGTGTTTTAAGGGTTGCATTCATCCTTTCCACTCGCCCAGAACTCTGGGGGTGCCAGGGTGTATGCAATTTCCAATTTATTCCCAAGGTACTGCAAACCAACAGGTGAACCTTAGAGGCAAAATGTGTTCCTCGGTCGGAATCTATGGATTCGATGACCCCGTATCGGGGAATGATTTGTTCTAATAATATCCGGGTTACTGCCTGAGCGGTGGCATTTATCGTGGGAAATGCTTCCACCCACCTGGTGAAATGGTCTACAACTACTAGGAGGTACTTCCACCTTTGTATTCTTGGAAGTTCTGTAAAATCTACCTGTATTCTCTGGAAGGGTCTTATAGCCAATTGTTGTCCTCCACCAGGGACAGCTCTCATTACCTTCTTGTTAACCCTCTGACATAACACACAACCGGAGACTGTCTGCTTAGCCAAAGTATAGATACCTCGGCAAGCGTAGGTCCATAGTAGTGTGTCACACAGGGCCTGCGCTCCCCAATGTGACTGGGAGTGCAGTTGTGTCATCAAATCCCGAGTTAATCCTTTGGTTAACATTTGTTTCCCATCCGGCGTCCACCACCTCCCGTCAGTGGAACGCCGAGCCCCTAACTCATTCATTTTATCCTCCTCCTCCTGTGAGAATACAGGTATCTTTCCTACTCCTTCCCTTAATGGTATTAAAGACAACATCCTCACTGTTCCTTCTGTCGCTGCCTTTTTGGCGGCTCCGTCTGCCGCTTCATTTCCCCTTGCTTCTAATGAGTTCCCCTTTTGGTGTCCCGCCACATGGACCACCGCTATCCTTTCTGGCAAATGTAATGCTTCCAGCGCCTTCTCAATTAATTGCTCATGTGCCAACTCCTTTCCTCTTGCTGTAATCATCCCCCTTTCTTTCCATATTCTCCCAAACGTGTGCACTACTCCAAATGCATATTTGGAGTCGGTGTACACCGTTCCTTCCTTCCCCTCCAACAATTATAACGCCCGTATTAAGGCATACAATTCACATGACTGAGCCGACCAACTACCTGGCAACCTGCCCGCCTCCACTCCTTCAAATCCTTCTCCTCCTATTATGGCATACCCACTATATCTTTTTCCATTTATACAGCGGGAAGAACCGTCTATAAACCACCTTTCTCCCTCTACCAGAGGCTGCTCCTCCAAATCCTCCCTGCTCTTGGTCTGTAGTTCTATAACTTCGCTACAGTAGTGTTCTGGTCTCTGCCCTTCCTGCTCGTCGTCCGCCGAGTATAAAAACTGGGAAGGGTTTAAATTCTTATCGGTCAGAATGGTCAAATCGTCTTTTTCCATAAGTATCACTTCGTACTTTAGGATCCTGGAGTCAGTCAACCACCGGTTGGACTTCTGAGTTAGTATTGTCCGGACCGTGTGGGGAGTAGATACTACCAGGTCACCTCCAAATGTCAATTTTCTACTTTCTTCCACTAATATTGCTGTTGCTGCGACCGCTTGAATACATACAGGCCACCCTCGTGATACCAGATCCAAGAGTTTAGAAAGGAATGCGACTGGCTGTCGCTTCCCTCCTCTCTTTTGTGTCAGTACCCCCAACGCAATTCCATTCTCCGCATTAACAAAGAGATGGAATGGTTGATCAATGGACGGGAGGGTCAGTACCGGTGTGGTGATCAGGCTATTCTTTATTTCTCCAAATCTCTGTTCGTCCTCAGAATCCCATTGTACTTTATCAGTCTCCTCACACAATTTATCATACAAGAACTTGACTTGTCGGGTGTAATTGTCTATCCATAATCTACAGTATCCAATTAACCCGAGAAACTTCCTGATTTCTTTTTTTGTTCCTTGGCATCGGCCGCCCGGTGATCCCAGCTATTCTTTCGGGGTTTATTCTCCTTTTCCCGTCACTAATCAGGTGTCCTAGATATTTAACCACCTGTTCTACAAATTGTAGTTTATTTTTAGACACTCTCAATCCCTTTTCCCCTAAAAAGTTTAAGAGGGTTATGGTTGCATCCCTTACTGGTTCTTCTTCTCCGCCTGAGAGTAACAAATCATCTACGTACTGCAATAATTGTGTCCCATTGGTCCTGGGAACATCCTCTAATACTTGTTCTAATATTTGCCCGAACAGGTTCGGGGATTCAGTAAATCCCTGAGGGAGCACAGTCCATCGATACTGTTGCTTCCTCAGTGTGTCTGGGTTTTCCCACTCGAATGCAAAGAGGTCTCTACTTTCTTCAGCCAGGGGGCAGCTCCAAAAGGCGTCTTTCAGATCTACCACACTGAACCACCTGTGGTTAGGGGGTATACGTCCCATTATGGTATAAGGATTTGGGACTACCGGGTGTCGAGCCCTAACTACCCTATTCAATTCTCTTAGGTCCTGGACCAGTCGGAACATTCCGTCAGTCTTTCTTACAGGGAGTATTGGCGTGTTGTAGGGTGACATACAACTCTCCAATACTCCATCCTTCAGTAAGTTTTCTATAATTGGCTGCAGCCCTTTCCTTCCTTCCATTGAAATCGGATACTGTCTTACCTGTACTACTTCACTTCCTTCTCGCAAGGCTATCCTCAGAGGTGGTATTCTTAGCCCTCCCCTATTTCCCTCTCTTGCCCACACCTGTGAGACTATTCTTTCTTCATCTTGGGTCGTCATTTTATATAGTTGTACTATAATCTGTCCACCTACGGGAGCTGTGCCCATTCCTAATTGAACTTGTAAGTCCCTTCCCATCAGATTTATTCCTGCCTGGGGCACCAGGATTAAGTCTTCCATGGCCTCTCGATTTTCATATCTTACCATTACTCCTTCTATCTCGGGAGCTTTCATTACCTTTCCCCCTACTCCAGAGATTTTGACTTGCTTTTCCCCTAATCCCATTCCCTCCGGTATCCTGGTTACACTTGATCTTTCCGCCCCTGAGTCTACCATAAATACCGTGTCTTCTCATTGGGGACCTAATTTTAAGTTTACCAAGGGTTCCCGTGTACGTCCTACACACCCCAAGGAGGGGAACCCCTGACCCCCCTATTCCTCCATCAGTGTGTACGATTGTACTTCATGCCTTATCTTTGGACATTCTCTTTTAAAGTGTCCTTCTTTGTGACAATAATAACACCGGGATGGCCCGGTGCGCCATCCCCCTGATCCTTGTTCTTTATTTCCCGGGGGACCCCAACCTTGGTCCCTCCATTCACCCCTTCCTCTTTCTCTTCTTTGAAAGTTTGGGGTCCCTGGTTCTCGCCCCCCCTCATGGGAGGAGCAGATGCCCTGACCACGGGGGTTCTTTGGGTTAGGTTCCAACGCCACTTATTTCTCAATCCGACAACTCTTCGGATGTCTCAATAAGCCAGACGCACACCTCACCCCCCCCCCCCCCCCCCCCCCCTCACCCCATCCGTGCAACATCCGCCCCAATGGACTATCAGGCGGAATGTGCGGCTCTTCACCAGTTTGAGCCTTTTTCCCCGGGCCCTTACTTTGCCCGTTCCGGTTACCCATCCCTGTCAGACCTTTTCCCGTCCCACAGAACCCAATCGCCCGAGTAATACTTAATAGTCAATATTCTTACCCGAGTCCTGTGCACAGAAATTGCTCGATTGATTGATCCCTTTCACCGGATTCCCTCTTGTTTCCAGAGTCTCTTGTCCGAATATCACTCGCTCAAACCACTGACGGCAAGCAAGGAGATCAGAGACTGCTGAATCAGCAGGGTGCACCTTCCCTTCCTTTCGTGCCTCCGTCAAGTGGCCGGAGTGGCGATCGCGGACGAGCCCCCAACTTGTGAGATATATTGTTTGTGCTCACAATCACTACTCAGAGACTAAATCGTGGAAACAAGAAATGCTTTATTTGCGAGTCTGCAGAATCGGGTGCCTCTCCAAGTTGAGACACACCGAGCAAAGGAAAAACGTCTTGTTTTATACAATTCAGTATACAGTCTTTATTGATCGGACGCCTCCCCTTCTGACCCCTTCCAATCAGGGTACCGAGGTTCACAATCTTCCAACCCTCCCCTCCGTGCGTCATCAATCATTCCCTCTCCTCCCACATCATACATCGCATGTACATTTAAATTAGGTTCTTTGTCATGAGGGGCGTACAGTTAATATTCATTTAACTCATTAAGCATGCGCAGTATCTGTGCCCTAACCTAATTAATTGCCTTTGACCTAAAGAATAGCTTCTGCGTTGTCAGCTACATTCCTTACCTCATCTTGTTATGGGACAATGTTATCAACAGCTCTGAAGGTCTGACTGTTTGTTCGAATCACAAGGTTGGTGTTTCCAGTTACTCGGCCCATCACAAGGTCGGTGACTACAACCTTTCGGCCCCTCACAATGGTGGTGGTTTAATCATCTTATCCCTCACAGTATTAAGCCCCTATTTTCTATACGCTGGTAGGAACCAGACCCACCTACCTCCATGGTTATGGGTATTTCTTCTGTTTCCTGCCGGTCCAACGAGTCTTGCATGTTGTCTGACGTGGCGGTGATGTTGGGGGGTGGCGCATTTTCCATGGGGTCCGCTCTGGGCCCTGGTCTAAAGAAGACTTCCGGTGATAGAATGCGAACCCCGAGCTTTCACCAGTCCCATATGGTAGATGTTGACTGGTGGATGCGATGGGGTACTGCTGCTTGGGAATTATTGTTTTTGGTCGTCCCGGGGCCTGCCCTCATGAGACCAAAATTTTTTTAAGGCCTTTTCCATATCCTTCATATGCTTTGTGAGGTTTTTGCCAAAGAGCAGTGGGTCTGGCTCAGTGGCTGGGGTTTTGCACAACCCCGCAAATTTAGGATTTTATGGCAGGTCTTATGATTTGTTTACAAAGGTTGTGGTCATCTCCGTATTTGTCCACGGAACGAGCAAACGATGTGATGGCTGACGTCAGGAGCCTGAGGATCCGCTGCAGTTTTAGCTCCTGGTTCCGAATATTTGCCCCAACGTGCCCCCAGTTTTGGCTGTTTACAGCCGGCATTTTAAGGGACTCACAGTTCTCTGGAGCTGTATACGTTTCTAAGGCCACATTGACCACCGGCTCCTGTAGGGGCCTGTTGGAGAGGTGGTTAATGCTGGCGCTAGTTTGGCCATTAACGGCCTCCTGCACGTGGGGCTGCCACGTAGCAGTCCACCACACCCAGCAGTTCTTCCTGTTCCTGCACCCCTTGCATACTCCCAACATCTTCAGCCAGCGTCCCCTCTTCTTGACCAGCCCAGTCCTGGTCACCAAATCTACCCTCGGGTAAGGAGGAAGCAATGGACAGTGCACAAGGCACTGTGGAGGGAGTGCCTGAACTCCCCCTGCGAGAGCGCCCCTCACGAAGCGCGTCCCACTGGAGCTCCTGCTCCAGGAGCCGCTCCATGCGGCTCAGGCGGCTGTCTCTCCCCCGTGCGGGTGGAGAGACGTCCCCGTCCGACAAGTCGGAAGCCGCCGGCCGGACGCTTCTTCGGTAGCTTTACTTCCAGCCCGCTGCTCAGGCGCTAGCGGGACCGGGCTCGGCACGGTGTCGGGGATAGCGAAGCGCCCGGTAAGCGGTCCTACCGCCTTGTTGCTGCCCCCCCCCAGATGGAACGCTCTTCCGTTGGAGTCGTGCGGGGGACAGGTTTGTTCAAGAGCCTTTGTTCTCTGCCTGAAATAAAGCAGAAGGCTCTCCTGTGAAAGAAACCCCGACCTCAGGGTACTTACCTGACGGTCCGTTCTTTCACCCTGTAGCGGGAGCGCCTGACTCCCGATGCGGCCGCTGTTGCACCGCTGAACGCAAAATGCCGCGCATGCGTGCTGAGCGGGCTCTTCACGTAGTCACTCACATGACTCCGAAGTAAAATCTTCAAATCTGCACCTCTTTGGAATGTGTGAGGTAACTGGAGCACCCGGAGAAACCCATGTGATCACACGGAGAACATATAAACTCCATATAGACAGCACCTGTAGGCAGAATAGAACCCGAGTCCCTGGCGCTGTAAGACATCAACTCTACCTCTACGTCACTATGCTGCCTTGTCATACAAGCAACACAGTTGTTAATCCTGGCTAAATTGGTCAGGACTTGAAAATGGGGTTACGTTTCAGGGCTTGCCGGGAGATTTGGTCAAATTGCGAAGGACTTCCGGTGGTGCCATGCTGGACTAGCAGTCACGACTTTTAGCTCCGCTGCTGTAAAATCGCGATTTTTCGCGTTAAAATCGGGTCTGGAAGTCGGGACCAATTCAAAAACTCACCGGAGCCCCGTGACGTCGCGCTGATGACGTCATCAGTAAGCGCTGCGATTTAAAATGGAGGATAAAGGACTTTAAATGAAAAAACCGTCTTCAGCTCAGAGCCCTCAGAGAAACATCTCAAAACTGCTGAAAACACAGAAAACTGAAGAACAGACCTCTGAAGTGGATTCTGGAATGGCTACAAGAGCCAAGACTGAGATGGCTACTAAGGAGAAAAATGAAATGGAGGAGATAAAGAACTCGGTAAGAGAATTGAGAAAGGATATTGAGGCTGGAAACTTAAAAATGATGGAAAATATTAATGTTAAATTGATGGAAAATATGTCAAACATCAATGCTGGTAATCAAAAAGTTATTAACTGCATTGGCATTATACAAAAACGAATTGAGGATGTGCATGAAGAGCTAATGGGGAGAATTAATAAAGGCGAAGAAGAAACTAAGAAGAAGTTTGAGGCTGTGCATGTAATTGTTTCTTCACATGTAACCGAAATAAAAGACATGGAAACAATTGCTGATCAAATGGCTGAAGATATGCAGGGAATGAAGCTAGAACTAGACAACCTCAAGAGTCAACTGGCAAAAGTCTCAGATAAATGTCTTGATCTCGAAACTCGCTCACGACGCCAAAATTTACGAATACTGGGAGTAACAGAAGGGGCAGAGGGGAACAACGCTCGTGAGTTCACTGCCAACTTAATCAAACAGGTACTCAATCTACCTGTGGAACCGAAAATTGAAGTGGCACATCGAATACCTAGATTTAAGCCAAGATCACAAGCAGATCCAGCCCACTCACGACAGATCATAGTCAAACTTCGGGACATTTCAGCACTTGAAGAGCTGATGAAAAAAATCAAATATGGAGTGAAGATGACCTTTGGAAAATACACTATCAAACTCCTCCGAGATTATCCCTATGAGATCGTGCAAAAGAGAAGAAAGTTCGAACAGACAAGACAGATTCTCCCTGGAGTTAAAGATGTTAGATGTGGCGTTTTTTATCCGGCCAGGATGCGCATTACTTTCAAGGGAAAAGAGAAAACTTTCACTAATTCGGACGCATCTTATAAATATGCCCAAGAGATTGTGGCAGAAACAGAAGATTAATCACGGCAGCGGGATGATATGGACAGTTTCTTTCCTTTTATTACTTCACAGAGAACACTTGAAGATAAGGGAAGAAACACCATTCTCTAAAAGTTTAAAATGGAAGAGAATTTCCACGTGCGATGGTGTAGACACCTTATCTCCTTTGGACGCTTTGGAATTCAACTCAAGGACATTCTTTGTTCAAAATGAAGGAAAGACTGATAAGCAACGCAGAGATGAACAGCAGAGCCGAATGTGGAAAACACCACAAGGACAAATGACGGTTTAAGATCTTAAAACAGCTTTACAAAATATAGAGAATTAATAATAATTAACAATACTAATATAGAAATATAAATGGAAACTAACCTGAACTATATAATGGGCAAAATGTAATAATCTGCTAATAAGACTGACTAGCTCGTATATAGAGATGACAAATTTTAGAATTAAAGTAGATAATACTGAAAGTATTATGTTATGTAATACTGTTATGTAGTTTGTGTGAAGAAGGGAGGAGACTCAGGCACCTGGCATAATTCCAGGAGTCTGTTTCTGGTTAACCCTTACAGCTAACAGCTTACTATTATCAAAGATATAATTAATTATAAATAATTAGTAGATGAAAGTGTTAGATAAATAAATTTCACAGTAGCTGAACACAGATCTGATAAGTCTGAATGAAATATATATATATATATATAGTGTAATTGGGTGAAATATAATAGATTTTGAAATGGCACCGCCTTCTTAGGTTTAGAGTAATAAAAGAAGTGGAGCTAATTGTACAACATCAACTTCGGAAGTCGAATAGATGTCGAACCCCACAGACGCATGGGACATGCACTACAATGTCGAATACTTCAGACACTGTAATTTTACTTGTTCAAATTTTTTTTTTATCACAATATGTCACTACTATGTGGTTTTTTTTCAAGGACAATCGCAAAAGGGATCTACCAAGGAAGTTAATAATATAAACGCCCCCCCCCCAAATATCCAGAGTCCTGAGGTATGGATGCACCGTGATAAATAAGGGTACTAAAATCAGAGAAAATGCAAGATGATAAACAAAAGAAAATGGGAGGAATCACACTTAGCTAGAATATAAGGGGTATTAATGAACTAATTAAAAGGGGCAAAATACTAGCTCAGTTGAAATCATATAACACGGACATTTCTTTTCTACAAGAAACGCACCTTAAACATCAAGATCAGATGACATTGAGGGCGAATTGGATAGGCCAAACATTTCACTCCTCATATACTTCGAAATCCAGAGGCACCGCAATTATTATTCGCAAAGGAATACCATTCAAATCAAAGAACATTATATCAGATAAGGAAGGGAGATACCTTATAGTTACAGGAGAGATTCATGTTATGCCAATCACTTTGGTAAACATATATGCGCCCAATTTTGATAATCCTCAATTTTTTAATAAAATCCTGAATACAATCGCAGAATTTAACTACCAAAATGTTATAATTGGAGGGGACTTTAACTGTGCTTTAGATCCGTACTTAGATAAATCGATGCAAAAACAAAGAGGTAATATGAAATCTAAAACTAGTGAACTCTTAAATACATATATAAAAAAAACAAATATAGCAGACGTTTGGAGTATCGCGAATCCGACTGGAAGGGAATACTCATTTTATTCAATGGTACATAAAACATACTCACGTATAGACTACTTCCTAGTGGATACAAAACTAATCCCTTATACTATGAACCCTAAATATCACACCAATACGATTTCAGATCACTCCCCGCTAACTTTTGTTTTAAAATTGGAAGGAATCTCTACGAACAAATCATTCTGGAGGTTTAACTCGCAAATTCTGAAAGACCCACAAGGGAGTATTTATCTAAAAAAACAGATGGACCTATTTTTTGAGACAAATGATACACCGGATATATCGCCCACTTTATTATGGGAATCCTTCAAAGCATTTATTAGAGGAGTCATTATCTCGTATCAAACTTTTCAAAACAAAAAGAATAAGAATGAACAAAGACAATTAGAAGAACAAATCAGACAACTAGATATAGATAATGCTAAAGACCCAACTATGGATAAACATAATAACATTTTAATACTGAAATTTAAGCTAAATGAATTATTATCAGAGAAGATTATAAGATTATTCCAAATTACAAAACAAGAACATTTCGAATTCGGGGATTAACCCCATAAACTTTTGGCACGCCAACTGAAAAAACGGGAAAAAGATCATGCAATTTTAAAGATTAAATCAGATAGAGGGGAATTATTAACACTACCTAATGATATCAATAAAAGATTTGCTCAATATTACAAGAATTTATACACATCGAAAACGCTAATAGACAATAATAAAGTTCCAGAATTTTTGGACAATTGTAACCTTCCAAAACTAGAATTGAAGGAACAAGAGGAACTGGGAGCACAAATTACAGCTAAGGAAATAGAAGACCCAATAAACACACTTAAGAATGGAAAAACACCAGGACCAGACAGATTCATTAATGAATTTTATAAATGTTTTTACGACATAGTTACACCACGTCTACAGAAAATGTATACAAACGCTTTTAAAGAACAAATCTTACCTGAAACACTAGCAGAATCAACGATCACATTAATACTTAAAAAAGATAAAGATATAGAAGAACCAGGCTCATATAGAGCTATTGCTTTGTTAAATACGGATCAAAAAATATTAGCGAAAACACTAGCGAGAAGACTAAGTCAATATGTTAGTAAATTAATAAATGAGGATCAAACGGGATTTATACCTAAGAGACATTCATTTAATAACCTGAGACGTCTGTTTAACATAATGCACTCTCACAAACCTCAAGAACAAGAGTTATCTATCATTTCATTGGACGCAGAAAAAGCGTTTGATCAAGTAGATTGGGATTATATGATTAAAGTATTGCAAAAATTTCAAATGGGAGAGAGCTTCATCGCATGGATAAAATTATTATATAACAAACCCACGGCTAGAATATTAACTAATAATATACCATCTACGAAATTCCCATTAACAAGGGGCAATAGACAAGGATGTTCATTATCACCGCTGTTATTTGCTCTGGTAATTGAACCTTTAACTGAAAAAATTAGAACACACCCGGATATTTACGGTTATAATACAAAATATTCAAATAACAAAATATCCTTATACGCAGACGATGTATTACTGTATATCACAAAACCCCAAATCAGTATACCAAACATATTAAATCTAATTGAGGACTTTGGATCTTTCTCAGTATACAGAATAAACTGGAACAAAAGTGAAATTATGTCGATAAAACCGAAAGACTCAACACATCTCTTGAAATTCCCCTTTAAAATAGCCACAGAAAAATTTAAATATTTAGGAATTGAAATCACTAGAAATTATCACGCTATGTTTAATGCCAATTATAGCACCTTACTTAAGAAACTAAATAATCTAATTAAATTCTGGAAAACGCTCCCGATGTCTTTAATAGGTCGAATAAATGCTATAAAAATGATCTTTTTACCACAAATCCTATACTTATTTCAATCAATTCCAATATATCTTCCAAAAAAGTTTTTCAAAAAACTAGACTCAGGCATTACAAATGTTATATGGGATTACAAATCCCACAGAATTCAAAGAGCACACCTTAGTACACCAAAAGAGATGGGTGGTCTAGCGCTCCCTAACTTTATGTACTATAATTGGGCAGTAAATATTAAAAATGTGATTCACCTGCTGGACAACACTGCCCAGCAGGTGGATTGGATTGTAATGGAGAGAGAGGACTGCTCACCGTGTAATACAGGAGCGACTCTTCTCTCACCAATGAATCTGAATAACAAAAATTATAATAAAAATCCAATGATACATAGCACAATTAGAACTTGGAAACAAATAAAACAGAATCTAAAATTAAGAAATCTATCTCTTTTAATGCCAATAGTCAATAACCCGTCGTTTAAACCCTCAATTATAGATAAATCATTTACACAATGGGAAAGAACGGGAATTAAAACGCTCGGAGACTTGTATGAATTAGGAAAATTATTATCATTTCAACAATTACAACTGAAATATAATTTGAAAAATAATCAATATTTTAAATATCTTCAAATCCGTGACTATCTGAAAAAATACACAAAAGACTATCATAACATCTATTAATTTTAGATTCTGTTTTATTTGTTTCCAAGTTCTAATTACTAGAACTAGGGGACATAGTTGCAGAATAAGGGGGGGCTCTTTTAAAACGGAGATGAGGAAGAACTTCTTCACCCAGAGGGTGGTTAATTTATGGAATTCACTGCCCCAGGGAGCAGTGGAAGCAGAAACTTTAAATATATTTAAGACTAAAATAGATGGTTTTTTAGCTGCCAAGGGGATAAGGGGCTACGGGGAGAGGGCAGGGATATGGACCTAGGTATGGTTAGTATAGTAAGACCTGAGTGATCTCCTGGACAAGTGTCGATCGCCTGGATTGGGGTCGGAGAGGAATTTCCCGGATTTTTTTCCCGAATTGGACCTGGGTTTTTATCCGGTTTTTTGCCTCTCCCAGGAGATCACGAGGTTTTTGGGGTGGAGAGGGGTGATAGCGGTATAAAGGGGAGGGTAGTGTCTTGTGTTCTGTGTCTTGTGTCTACTGTTTGTGGGTAAGTGTGTCTGTTTAGTGTTCAGCCATGAGCGAATGGCGGTGCGGGCTCGACGGACCTGGTGGTCTACTCTCGCACCTACTTTCTATGTTTCTATGTTTCTATAACATGCCCCCAGACTGATTGGATGAAGCCATGAAGACAAAGGTTGAATCAGCAAATCTAATATCATACTTATATAACATTATTTTAAATATAGAAATACCTACAACCGATGGTATTAGAAGAGACTGGGAACAAGAACTAGCTATAAAAATTTCAAAAGAGAGCTGGGATAAACACTTACTATATGTGCATAAATGCTCGATCAACATACGACATACTCTAATCCAATATAAAACATTACATAGACTATATTATTCAAAAACTAAAATAAATAAACTTTTCCCCAATGTCTCACCCATTTGTGATAAATGTCAGTCACAAGAAGCTACCATAGCGCACTCTTTTGTTTTCTGTATAAAAATTCAAAAATTCTGGAACGAAATATTTGAAATCTTCACAAAATTATTTAAAATAAAACTTGTACCAAAAGCAGAATGGATCATTTTTGGAATATCGGAAGGTAACCCCGAATTAAACGTGTTTCAAAAGAACTTGCTTAATTACGGGCTAATAATGGGAAAAAAACCTTATACTCAAATTTTGGAAAAATGCTCCAATACTAACAATAAAAATGTGGATCTCAAACATGTTCGAAACACTTCACTTGGAAGAGATGAGACTCCTCCTTGCAGGCAAAGCAGACCACTTCCAAAAGACGTGGTCTGCATTTACGGAACTATTACAAGCATAAGGTGCAATAGTAATTTAAAATATAAATGGTACCAGGATCTGGTAACGGGGGGTATAAAATAATTTTTTTTTAAAACACGGTTGGTATATCCTTTTTTGCGGAGTTTTGTGTTACAATAGAGCGATTGTTTTTCCTTTTTTTTTCTTTTCTTTCTAGGGTCTTATTTCCTTTCTTTACTTCCTTCTCTAATTTGTTCCCCAAGGGGCTTTCTTCTCCCAACACTTTCCTGCACCTTCACGATTCTTGCTCACTTTCCTTACTTCTTTTATTTCTACCTTTTTTAAAGCTCGAAAAACGAAGTGGTACAACAAAATGTAATAAGATATATGTGATGTGTATTAATGTAATTTACTGTACTTCTAATAAAAATAAAATAAAAAAATGTTTTTAAAATTGCGAAAGCTCTCTGCAGAGTTGGGACAGGCTGCGAGAGGTGCCAGAGAGTCTGGAGCTAAGATACAATTCATACGCAAAAGGGCAAGGAACCTGCAAGCCTTGTCAATCTGATACAAAATGCATAGAATGGATTGAGTGGTTGCAAACTAGATATACATTTTGTTAAAAGATTGTATATAATGTTGCAGTATCTGACTCTGCTGGATGTTTATTGGATGGGGTGTTAAGCCTCGGTCCTGGATGTCCAACCCCTTATTCTTAAACTGTTCTGGACCCCCCCAACATCGGTCCTCACCCCCTCTTGGAACAGCGGTAGAGTTGCTGCCTCACGGCGCCAGAGACCCGGGTTCCATCCTGACCACGGGTGGGGGCTGTGCGGAGTTTGCACATTCTCCCCGAGACCCCCGTGGGTTTTCTCCGGGTGCCCTGGTTTCCCCCACACTCCAAAGACGTGCAGGTTTGTAGGTTAATTCCGTAATATTTGTAAATTGTGTGTGTGTAAGATAGTGCTAGAGTACGGGGTGATCGCTGGTCAGCGCGTATTCGGTGGACCGAAGGGCATGTTTCCGTGGCTGTATTTCTAAATTCTAGTGTGTAGGATAGTGCTAGTGCAAGGGGTGATCGCGGGTCAGCGTCGACTCGGTGGGCCGAAGGGTCTGTTTGCACGCTGTATCTCTATTCTCGAAACTGTACCGAATAGTGAAAGGCCTGGATAGAGTGGATGTGGAGAGGATCTTTCCACTAGTTGGAGAATCTAGGACTAGAGGTCACAGCCTCAGAACTAAAGGATGCTCCTTTAGGAAGGAGATGAGGAGGAATGTGTTTAGTTAGAGGGTGGTGAATCAGTGAAATCCTTTGCCACAGAAGGTTGTGGAGGCCAAGCCAGTGGATATATTTAAGATGGAGATAGATAAATTCATGATTAGAGCGGGTGTCAGGGTTTATGGGGAGAAGGCAGGAGAATGGGGTTAGGAGAGAGAGATAGATCAGCCATGATTGAATGGCGGAGTAGACTTGATGGGCCGAATTGCGTAATCCTCTTCCCATCACTTATGACCGACGCAGCTAACATAACTATTATGCCACTCTGCCTCTCAAATTAATATATTTAATATATTTTATATGTTATTGGAACAGATGAAGCAGTTAAAACTAATTAGAGCACATGAATCATTTAAGGGTGAGCTGAATCAACTAATCATAAAAACATGCATCAGGAAATATTAGTCATACAATTTCTTTAACTGTTATTTGAA
The DNA here is from genome assembly GCF_010909765.2 of Amblyraja radiata. NCBI lineage: Eukaryota > Metazoa > Chordata > Chondrichthyes > Rajiformes > Rajidae > Amblyraja > Amblyraja radiata. The sequence continues at coordinate 15,082,611 of NC_045957.1, forward strand.
ATGAGTCTGCAATTTGTATTTTGCAGCCAAACTTAGTTTCTTTTTGAGAGCATTTCCTCCAGATCATTTCCTTTGATATGTATAGGCAGTGTGTGCATGTTAAAAATATGTTGGTGCTGCAACATAAGGTCGTAAGTGATAGGAGCAGAATTAGGCCATTTGGCCCATCATGTCTACTCCGCCATTCGATCATGGCTGATCTATCTCTCCCTCCCAACTCAATTCTCCTGCCTTCTCCCTATAACTCCTGACACCAGTACTAATTCGAGAATCTATCTCTGCCTTAAAAATATCCATTGACTTGGCCTCCACAACCTTCTACAGCAATGAATTCCACAGATTCACCACCCTCTGACTAAATAAATTCCTCCTCATCTCCTTCCTAAAGGAACGTCCTTTAATTCTGAGGCAATGAACTCTGGTCCAAGGCTCTCCCACTAGTGCAAACATCCTCTCCACACCCACTCTATCCAAGCCTTTCACTGAACAGTAAGTTTCAATGAGGTCCCCCTCATCAAACGCTCATCATGTGTTAACCCGCTCATACCTGTGATCATTCTCGTAAACCTCCTCTGGAACCTCTTCAGAGCCAGCACATCCTTCCTCAGCGTGTAACAGAGTTGGCAAACTGGCAGAGTCTAGTTGGCACCATACATGGATAATGAGTCTTTTAGATTACAGTTCAAGCCTCACTCCAGACCATATGGACAAATATTTAGTCCAACAATCCTTTAAAAATGGTGACAAGGTTTTGCATTGATAATAGTACAGTACTTTATTTTGAATGGAGCAATGAACTGTCATGTTTTCTTTCCTCACAATATGATGTAATGAGTTTCCTTGGATCATTTTGATGTAAATCAGTGTGGTAATCACTTATGTTCAGGTCCATATCGAGGTCCCTCAATCACACTTCAACGAACACAGGGTATCTAGGTCTTTTCACATTGCTGTTTGTGGAATCTTGCTGCATGCAAATTGGTTGCTTTCTTCCCCCCTACACACACAAACACACAAACATCAGAGCAGCTGCATTTCACAAAGGCTCGATTAAATGCAATCACTTTGTAACAATCAATGGCGAAGAAAGACCCTACATCATTAGTAGGAAATGCTGTTTCCATGAAAGGTCATAAACTTGAAAACATTAACACTGTTTCACCGCAGAGGTTATATTTGCAAAATTATACTTCATTATATATGCAGTAAACCACAATTGAGACATCTTTCTCTATCAGTTCAGTTTAGTTTATTGTCACGTGTAACGAGGTAGTGAAAAGCTTTTGTTGCGTGCTAATCAGTCAGCATGTCCAATGTACCACCCGTTCAAAACATTTTCTCACAATGTACTAATGCCACCTTGTTTCATTTTAAACCACGCTCAGATGCTGCCTGACCTGCTGTGTATTTCCAACCCTTTCCATATTTATTTCAGATTTCCTGGACCTGCAGCAATTTATCACAAATCAATCAATCTTTCCCCTATACTTTTCTTGGTCTATCAATTTTTTCCGTGTTTTCTTTTGATGGTACAAGTGGCACTTCTGTAAAGTTTTTAGTGCATGTTATTTTGATAATATGTTTAATATTCAACATGTGTTGATTTTATACTGTTTAATTATTAGTTTATTAAATTAGAAGGTGCGTTGATGGAAAAAAATTAGGGGTGTGCTGATGGAAAAAATATTTGTTGATAAATGCAGCTTCATTTTTAACAGATACGTGAACTGGCATATTTTTTCTACAGGAAAAAAACTGATATTTTTCAATAACGGCAGAAAATAGGTTTAAAAAAAATCAATTGTCTGCTTCAAGAGTCAAGAGTCAAGAGTTGGTTTATGAAATGGTTACTTGCTGAAATTTCACTTACAATGAAATTCTTACTTGCTGCAGCACAACAGAATATGTGAATATGTAAACATTGTATTTAATGGGAAAAAAGAAAAAGTTCAATAAATAAAATATAGTGCAAATAACAAATAATAATATAGTCTTTTGCAGTTCAGAGCTCATAGCGTTACAGTTTTCAGGCTCCTGTACCTTATTCCTGATGGCAATGGTGAGATGAGTGTGTGGCCAGGATGGTGTGGGTCCTTGATGATTTTGGCTGCCTTTTTGAGGCAGCGACTACGATAGATCCTTTCGACGGTGGGGAGGTCAAAGCCGGTGATGGACTGGGCAGTGGTCACAACTTTTTGTCATCTTTTTCGCTTCTGGACGTTCAAGTTGCCGAACCAGGCCATGATTCAACCAGTCAGAATACTCTCTACTGTGCACCTGTAGAGGTTTAGGAGAATTCTCTTCGACATGCCGAATCTCCGTAATCTTCTCAGGAAGTAGAGTCACTGATGTGCTTTCCTTACAATTGCAACGGTGCTGGGTCCAGGAAAGATCATCTGATATATGCACGCCCAGGAATTTGAAGTTATTGACCCTTTCCACCACAGGATTGTGGGTCCTATAAACAGGATGGTGGGTCCTCATCCTTCCCCTACTAAACTCCACAATCAGTTCCTTGGTCTTACTGATGTTGAGAGCCAGGTTGTTGTGCTGGCACCATTTGGTCAGTTGGTCAATCTCACTTCTCTACTCTGACTCATCTCCATCTGTGATTCGTCCAACCACAGTGGTGTCGTCAGCGAACTTGATGATGGAGTTCACATTATTTCCGGCTACGCAGTCATGGGTATAGAGTGAGTAAAGCAGGGGGCTAAGCACGCAGCCTTGAGGTACTCCCATACTAATTGATACTGAGGATGAAGTGGTTCCTCCAATTCGAACAGACTGTGGTCTGTGGATGAGGAAGTCGAGGATCCAATTGGAGAGGGATGTGCAGAGGCCCAGTTCCGTGAGCTTGATAACCAGCTTGGAAGGGATGATGGTATTAAATGTTGAGCTGTAGTCTATAAACAACAGCCTGACGTAGGTGTTTTTATTGTCCAAGTGGTCCAATGCAGAGTGGAGAAGCAGTGAAATTGCATTCTCCATTGACCTGCAGTGGCGGTATGCAAACTGTAGTTGGTCAAGGTTCTTGTCAAGGTAGTACAGTAAAGTCTGCAAATTCTTGATCAAACCCATCATCTTACTATCTTTGTATCCACAAGTAAATTGTTACTTAGGAGACAGTCATCTTTAACTATGAATTCCTCGTAAATGACATTGCTTTTTGTCTGTTCCCAACATTTCTCAGTGAGTTCTGCACCATTTGTTGCCACTTTGCAGTTACATCTGATACACATATAGTGCTACTCAGTGGGATAGGCAGCATCCCTGGAGAACATGGGTTGATGACGTTTCGGAATGCGACACCACCCTTCTTCAGACTGATTGTGTGTGTGTGTGTGTGGGTTGGGGGGAGATTGTAGTGAAGAAAGCGAGAGGAGAGGAGGGGTAGGCGAAAGTGTGGCAGATAATAGTTGACCACGCACGAGGGGTGGGGGGGGGGGGGGTCGATAGACAGATTGTTGGTCAAAGGCCAGAAATGAAAAAAAAGGTATAAGACCAAATGTTTGAAGAGTTGAGTATTGTGAAGTCAGAGGAAGGAATGAAGCTGGAGTGGGAGGGATGAGGGAGAAATAGGGGCAACTTCAGGAATTAAAGTTAGAAACAATGAACTGCTGATGCATTCAGTCTGAAGAAGGGTCCTGATCCGAAATGTAACGTCCGTTTTCTCCAGAGATGCTGCCTGAACCACTGAGTTACTCCAGCACTTTGCGTCTACCTACAGATGAATTACAGGGGGGTTTCTTTCTATTTCCATGCCTATTTCTGTGATCTCACTTGAAGGATTTTTAACTTTACACCAAGAAGCAGCAGCAGCAGAAGAAGAAGAATTTTGTATATACAGTGTGCCTTTGACCTCTTGTTACTGGAACCTCCAAAGAAATGCCATCAGAAGAGATCATGAAAGCATGCCACAGAAGGACATATTAGGGAGGATGTCGAGAAGCTCAGTACATTTCAAAGGCTGAGAGGTTACATAGAAACATAGAAACATAGAAAATAGGTGCAAGAGGAGGCCATTCGGCCGTTCGAGCCAGCACCGCCATTCATTGTGATCATGGCTGATCGTCCCCAATCAATAACCCGTGTCTGCCTTCCCCCCATAGCCCTTGACTCCACTAGCCCCTAGAGCTCTATCTAACTCTCTCTTAAATCCATCTAGTGACTTGGCCTCCACTGCCCTCTGTGGCAGGGAATTCCATAAATTCACAACTCTCTGGTGTACGTTATTGGGGCAAATCCTCCAAAATTATGGAAGAACTCGGATAAGGACATGGACATTTTAAAAAGACAGATTTGCTGGCTGCAACGGAAAACCCCCCAATCCACAAAGAAAGAATCAGCTTCAAGTTTCAAACCTGTCTGGCCTGTGGACTTGGGCATCACACAACTATGCGAATGGTGTGGGCAGGAAAGGCTGAGACGGAGATAACGAGATTATCTTGGAAACACAAAGGAAGGTACCAAGCCTCAGCAGACGGTGGTAAACAGGCCAGCAGCAAGCACAATCACCATCGTGGATGACCCATCCATCGAGACAATGGGAGCCCATGTAGGCGATGGGATAACGATCAGGCTGAGGGATCATGACATCAGCAAACTCCTTATCATCGGAAGCCTATTGTTCATGCCAGATCGAAACTGGGAATCATCAAAAGAACCCTTTTATCCAGAGGACCACCTGGGGGGTTTCAAAGGAAACTCGGGTATAAAAGCCGGAGTCAAACCAGAACTCGCTCTCTTTCTGCTCTGCTGGACACCTCGTGAGCCCAACCGATCGACCTAGCTGTAAGTATCCCGGTGAGCTGGTGAAGTTCCCGAAATAGGATAGTTGAGAGAAGAAAGGGAAAGGGGGGTAAAATTGTGTAAAGTAAGTTTTACGACGTGCCCGATAGTTTTCCGTCCATAGTCTTAGTTTAAAGCATAAGGTTAGCCACGTATTATGTAGTGTTGGTGAGATTCGATTTCTCATTGTTTAATAAAGCCTGTAAATTTTAGACTTGCTTTGAGTCCATCTTGGTTTCTGTTTTCTCTCATCAGCACACTCTGGTCAATTCAACCTTTTATCATATCCCACCATAATTCCGAGGTCTAGAACCTAGGGGAATCCCTTTTGTTGTATTCTCTCTCTTGGAAACCGCTCGAGTGGAGTGGTGGCCGTTTGACCCTCCGACAAGGGAAAGAATAACTCGGGCAGTTGGGCCCGAAGTGGAGTAAAGGGAAACGCAAAACCCCTACAGAATGACGACCATGGCAGGACCTCGGTGGTTTGGGATATGTGATTTGCCAGAGGGGGTGAGAGAACGTAGCAAGATGGAGAAGAGAATTTCCTCTTATCTATTTAAAAAGATCAATCTCACCAAACAATGGGTGATAGCATTGTTGACAGCACAGCAGCCTGCAGTAGCTGCTGCTCAATGGACGGAAAGCAAAGCGTATAATAAAGGGCAGGAAAAGGCAGTTTGGCTAGCGTGCCTATCACAGCAGATAGCAAAAATGCAGAGACATGTAGATAGTCTGGAAGAGCAACTGAGAGAAGCTAGGGCCAGTGCTGAAGAAAGCGCTAGAGAAGGGGAAGGGCTATATGAGGAATGCAGTAAAGCCAGGCAGTGTATCTTGCAGGCGACGGAGTCCCACAGAAATGCACAGGAATTCCTCCAATGCCAGGTGGTAGGGGCAAAGGAGAGGGAACGGAACGCCCGGGAACTCCTGGCTCAGAGTACACAGAAGTGCAGGGAGCTGGAGGGAAAGTTCCAAGATATACAAGCAGCATACAGGGTGGCCCGTAGCGAGCTAGGGGATAGTGATCACGGGCCTTGCCAGGCAAGGATAGCACAGCTGGAGGAGACTCTGTCCAAGACTAGGGGACGGGTTCACCTGGTAGGACCAGGGGGGTCCCCCGGGGGCAGAGGGCTTCCCTCAGCAGATGATTCCCCAGGGACAAAGGGGAATAGACCGCCTCCTGAGGCACCGGGGATAGGTCCGGGTCGGCAGGTGGGGTTCGGGTTGTCCGGGGAGGGACAGGCCCAAGGAGTGGCGGGAGAGCACCCTCAGTTAGCGGCTTCTGCGCCATGTGTAGCACACCACGAGGTGGTGGGGTTACCGATCATGGTGGGAGAGCCGGGGGTAAAGGGGCAACAGCCCCGAGTAGGGCAGATGTGCCCGGTACGGCAAAGGAAATATGGTCCCCCGGTAGGGCAGGCAGATAGGGGGCCCATAGAGAGTGATATTATCATCCCCCATGGGGCACATGTGCTGAGGGGGATGGTGGCTCACGTTCCCAAGTTAACCAGGGCGGGAAACCCGTCATTGCATTTTATGGAGGTGCAGCAGGTAGCCGACATAAACGATTGCGATGAGGTAGAACGGGTAAAGCTGCTACTGATGACCCTAGATTCATACCTATGCAAGGCGGTGACCTCCAGAGAAGGGGGAAGACCTGAAACATGGGTAGCGGCACAGACAGCGGTTCTGGAGGCCATGGGGTTGAATCAGGGTAGTCCTTTCACCAGGGTGGGGGAGACGAAGCAGCAGGTAGCTGAGTCCCCGGACATGTTCGCAGACAGGCTGTGGGCAGTGTATGAGGGAGCGTGTGGGATGCCTTTAGATAGGCAGAATTTAGATGAGAGAACAGCTCACTGGCTGAAGACTCTGGTGGCGAATTGCCTCCCGCGAGTTAGGGCAAAGGCCGAGCACTGGTTCGACCCAGCGGACCCAAACCTTAACGAGGCGGAGGTGATCAGGAAGCTCACCCTTGCGTATCGCAATGGGGAGAGAAGTGAGGAGGAGCCCTTTAAGGGCAAGGTGCACGAAATAGTACTGGGTGAAAAAAAAAATTCTCACCTCAGTCTTAAATTACCTCTCCTTTATTCTAAGACTGTGGCCCCTGGTTCTGGACTCGCCCAACATTGGGAACATTTTAACTGCATCTGTTTCTATAAGATCTCCTCTCATCCTTCTAAACTCCAGTGAATACAAGCCTAGTCTTTTCAATCTTTCCTCATATGACAGTCCCGCCATCCTAGGGATCAATCTCGTGAACTTACGCTGCGCTGCGTGGGGTCACGAGGTTGAGGGAGGAATTTCCAAAGCTTGTGGCCAAAACTGTGGAATGGACCATTGCCAATGGAGGAGTAGTTTCAAGATGCCCGACATGGAGGAGCATAATTATTGTGAAGATGGAGGATTAGCATAGGTTGCTTCCTAAGGAAAAAGCAAGGCAATGTCAAGATCAGAAAACATCCAAACCATAGCTTTACTTCACCACCTCACCACAATACATACGTCTCTGAGAAAGAGGATTAGGTAACGCTTTCACTTCCAAGAATTTGGCTTGTTTCCACTAATGGCACTGATTCAAATTGGTACTAATACAGAGAGAGAAAGCAAAGATTTATGTGAAAGTTTCCTCAGTTGCCAATATTGAACTATATTTGGCTTTTGTTGGAAAAAGTACTGTAATTTTGTTTTGTCTTCTGATTGTTCATGTTCAAAAACTGTTATTAGATGGCTCTTTTTTTTTCAACTAACAACGTGCTCTTTTGCCAGACTCTCACATTTGATAACGGGACCTTGGCCTTTTCCCAGCCCACATTTTAAACTCTAAAGTAAAACAAAATGGACACATTACTGGTTCCCAGCACGACGGTCGTTTTCCATTCATTAAAAGTAACTGTATCTGGACCTCCGGCATAATGCAGAAATGGAGGGCTCGTACAGGAGAGCGAGCCAGAAATCAAATCAAAAGGTTGATTTGCAGTGGGTCTCTTTGATGTGATCCGATTAAGACCAAACAGGAGGCAAATACAAGGAACACGGCAATTATATTTAAATGTTACATTGTCAGAATCATTCGTCTATCTTTTAAATGTAAAACAGCACACTTTGCAATGTCCATTTTATACTTCTGGCTTCATGCTAGGTTATATTCTTGAGTACCTGCTGATTTCCAGGGCAATAGAGCAATGCTCTCATGTCTTGAAATAAAATTAGCCCAAGTGTATGGCCCAGAGGTATACGTGCAACACATTAAGACAGTAATCCACTGATTTAGTTTTCTGCCTGAATTCACCATTTGATCATTCTGTCTGACACCAATAACCAGGATTAAGTAATACGTTCATCAACTGTCTGAGGTCAGTTTTTATCTGCACTATACAATTGTATTCAGTGGACAATACTGGAACAATTTTCTTGTTGGAAGCAAGGTGGAGTTTGAGAGGCACAAGGAACTGGAGATGTTAGAATCTTGAGCTGAAGCATTGCCTATCCATTCCTTCCAGAGATGCTGCCTGACCCGCTGAGTTACTCCAGCACGTTGTGTCTGTTTTTTGTAGAGCAGCATCTGTATCTCTATCTGCATCTGTATCTCTATCTGCATCTGTATCTCAGACTTCAAGTTCAAGTTCAAGATACATTTATTGTCACATGCACCAATTGGTGCAGTGAGATGTGAGTTACCATACAGCCATACGAATGAAAAGAACACAATACACGATAGAGTTTAACATAAACATCCCCACACAGCGGAATCAACTTTTCCCACTGTGAGGGAAGACAATAAAGTTCAGTCATCTTCCTCTTGTTATCCCGCGGGGGGTTGGGGCCATTGAGCGCTCCGCAGTCGCCGCTATGGTGGCCCAATGTTCAGGCCCTCTCGTCGGGATGATCGGAGCTCCGGTATCGGAACGGAAGAACACACTCAGCGGCTTGGAGTTTCCGAATCGGCCGCTTCCTACCGGAGACCGCGGCTGCCGAAGTCCACAGGCCGAGCTGGGCGGAGCTCCAACACTGCCGACCCTCGGCATAAGATCCAGGTCTCCGGGATTAGTTAAAGACAGCGCCGACCGCGGCTGGTAGCTCCGCAAACCACAGCTTCACTGTGTTAAAGCAGCAGGCACAACACTCCGGAGCTCCACACGGCCATCCCCGGTAAGGCATCGCCCGTTCCGCGTTGGAATCCAGTGCAGCGCCACTGCTGAAGCTCTGGCCGGTCTCCGGCAGGAAAGGCCGCGCCAATCCAGATGGTAGGCCGCGAAGGGGGGCAAAGATGCGGCCTCGACCAGGAAGTGACTGGGAAACAGTTTCCCCTCTTTCCCCCCACCTCCCCCACATAAAAAAGACCAAGAAGCCTCCAAAAACATACTTTGAGACAGACTAAAAATAACAAAAATGGTGAAAGGACGGACAAACTGCTGGCGAAGCTGCCGCGCGCAGAGCCACCTGATGACTTGTGACTCTATATAAAATTATGAAGGACATAAACAATTTGGCCTGCAGGAAACCTTATCCCATGTCAAAGTAAACAGTTCTAGAGGACATAGATCTAGGTTGAGGGATAAGAGATTTAGAGAAAACCTGAAGAGAACCCTTTTCACCTGAAGAATGGCAAGTAATTGGAATGCACTGCTGGAGGGTGTGTTTTATTTTTTTTAAATGTAATACAATACTTTTATTTAGAAACAAAACAAACATACAAAAAAGTAACACGATCAAAACAACAGTCATCAATTGTGTGATGTGAGCAGAGTTGCTGACAGCATTTTAGAAGTGCCCAGTAGACCACTGAAATCACCTAGATATGGAAATGTCCCACTTAGGCGATTTTTTTGGCGACCACAGGTGACTAGGCTGTCGCCACATGGTCGCCGGTGATCACTAGGGTGTCGCCTGTATGGTCGTGAGTAGTCTCCTCAGTCGCCCAAAGAGTCGTAGCGTCTTTCTGGTCACCGCTGGATTTTCAATATGTTGAAAAATGTTCGTCGAGACCATGGGTTTGACGCCAATGAGCGTAGCTTGACATATGTGCTGTCGTAGGTTGTCGCAAGGTTAACGTAAGTTATCGCCAGGTGACGTTGGTTGTCGCCGGTGCTGACTTTGGTGAATTCCATTGTCATATTTTCCGGCAGTTGCCTAAAAAATCACCTGAGTGGGACAGGCCCATTAGTCCAATTGCCGGTTTTTCGGCGACCTGCTATGACTATGACAGTCACCGAAAAATCGCCTAAGTGGGACAGGCTCATAAGTCAATGGGCCAGGCAGCATTTTTGGAGAGAAGGAACAGGTAACATTTTGGGTCAAGTCCCTTCTTCAGACTGAGAGTCAGGGGAGAAGGGGACTAGAGGTATGGAAGAGTAAGGTGTGAAAACGACAGATCAATGTAGACGATGATCAAGGAAATGTAGAATGGTTCATTGTTGACTGAGGGGAAGTTGACAACGAGGCATACAAACAGTAAAATTAATCAGGAGGACGATGAAACTAGTCGGAGAACTAGGCTGGGGGAGGGACGGTGAGAGTGGGAAAGGAAGGGTTACTTGAAGGTTAGATAAATTAATATTCATACCGCTGGGTTGTAAGCTGCCCAGGTAAAATATGAGTTACAATTCCTCCAAGGCGGATATAAAGGATGTGGCACAAGTGCTGGAAAATAGGAGTGATACAGTTGGGTCCCCACTGGTTGGTGTGGACATGGTGGGCCGAATGACCTGTTTCTGTGCTGTGTGACTTGATGACTAAAGGGCCTGTCCCACGAGCATGCGACCTGCATGCGGCAAGCGTGACCAAATCAGAAGCGGGGGCCGCGCGGAGGCCGAATGATCCCCGTATAGGGCCGGTCCCACCGAATGATCCCCGTATAGGGCTTGCATGCGGCGAGCGTGACCAAACCGGAAGAGGTGGCTGCGCAGAGGTCGAGTGAGTGACGTGAAGTTCGAGAGAAGTCCGTGGGAAGTTTGCGCGTGACGTACGGCATCAAGATGCTGCTTACGGCGTCAAGGCACTGCGCACGCCCATCGAGGCGGTGCATACGGCCTCAATACGGCAGCGGGCCGACAAACCGTTGCCACGCGGAATTTTTGAACACGGTCAGTTTTTCGGAGCCCCGCGCGATGTCGGGACCAGCTCCGCACAACTCCATACGGCTCCGGCGATCGAAGTGGGACCAGCCCCGCGAGGCCGTATGGCTCAAGCAACCATGTTAGGTCGCGCTTGCCACATGGAGTCGCATGCTCGTGGGATAGGCCCTTAAGTACAGATGTTGTCACAGCTCGAGATCCATAAATGGCACTTATTCTGAAAGGGAATGCTTCAAATTCTGGAAAAAATGTAAGACAGGGGGACGGAAAGACAGGGTGACAGTAATAGAATATTTGCACTGAGGGGCTTGGGTGGGATGTTAGAGAGAAGAAAGCACCAGAGGGAATTTCACTTAATCAGAGTTGATAGACTGTCTACAACCATGCAGAGGAAAAGTATAAGATAATGCATCAATGGGAAAAAAACCTGATTTTTCTCTTCCATCTGACTCATTGTGACAGAATCAGGCTACCCATAGTCTGGCAGTAGAAACAGAATCAGGATGAGCCAAGGGGAAATAATGTCTAATAACACTTTGGATGTTTTAATGAGTCAAGCAATGGGATTGTTCTGTTGCAAGTTGGCATGCAACCAACATGCTGAATAGCAAGGAGCGGAGGCAAGGATGTGTATCAATGTCTGGTGCTTCCTCACGGCACCAGGGGACCAGCTACAATCTTCGACCGGCTGTGGTAGGCAGTGCACGGACTCGACGGCTGGAGATCCTGCAGCAGCCTGGGGCTCGGCTGGACCGGGCGCTGCTTCCAGAGGCCGAGCTGGTGGATCACACGCGGCCTACAGTGGTGGAGCAGCGGCGGAGGACACCAATGGCCACGCTTGACCAGGCCGACCCTGCAAAACCACCAGGACAACGGGCCTTAATGGTCAGATCAAGATCCCTGCACTTTCAACAACTTGAAAATGGCGCTAAACTGGTGACGCTGTATACTGTATTAGTGTACTCCTGCTATTCCTTTGAACTGTATGCTTACCTAATATGTATGTATAGTGATAATTGTATTAAAATGTTTACAAAAATGAATTTCATTCTTCAGCCCACCATGTCTGTGACAACCATTCCATACCTATGCCAACTAACCCCATTTTACAACACTTGGTCTATAGACTATCATGCCCTGGTGATTCAAATGCATGTCCAGATGCTTCTGACATTTTGTGAGTGTCTCTGCCTCCAACAGTCCCTCGGGTAGCAGGTCCGAGATTGCAACAATCCTCAGGGTGAAAAAGGTTCCTCCTCAGATATCCTCTATGCCACTAACTCCTCATCTTTAACTTATGCCCTCTCTACCATGTCTACCATGTACTGAAAGTCTCTTGCCCAGAGTAGAGGAATCGAGGACCAGAGGACATAGGTTTAAGGTGAAGGTGAAAAGATTTAGTTGGAACCTGCGGGTAACTCTTTCACACAAAGGGTTTATGGAATGAGCTGCCAGAGGAGGTAGTTGAGGCTGGGACTATCACAACGTATAAGAAACAATTAGGCAGGTGGAAGGATAGGACATGCTTAGAGGGATAAGGGCCATATGCAGGCTGGTGTTTAGTTCAGTTTAATCTATTGTCACGTGTACTGAGATACAGTGAAAAGCTTTTGTTATGTGCTAAGATCAATCGATCTTACAATCGATCCATTTACAATGTATAGATACGTGATAACGGAATAACCTTTAGTGCAAGGTAAAGCCAACAATGTCCGATTGGTTAGACAGGTACATGGATAGGGCTGGTTTGGAGGAATATGGACCAAATGCGGTCAGGTGGGACTAGTGTAGCTGGGACATGTTAGCCACTGTGGGCAGGTTGGGCCGAAGGGTCTGTGTCCATGTTGTATCATTCGATGACTCTATAACCCTACCCTAAATATGTCTTTTGGACTTTTGCAAACCTCAATCAGGTCTCCCCTCAGCAGTCCCAGCTCTGAGGAAAATAAACTCAGACTATCCAGTCTCTCCTCATTACCAACACATTTCATCTCAAGGCACATCCTGGTGAATCTCCTCTGCACCCTCTCCAGTGCAGTTACCTCCTTCCTATAATGTGTTCCACAAAGTGGCATGCGATATTCCAGATGTGGCCCAGCCATGGTTTATAAAGTTGTACCAAGACCTGACTGTTCTTATTCAGGGCCTGTCCCACTTAGGCGAATTTTTAGGCGACTGCCAGTGACTGTGATAGTCGTAGTAGGTCACCGAATAAACGGCGACTGGACCCCCCCCTACGACAATGTCCACGACAAGCTACGACAACCTACCACCTAGTCGGCGTCAAGCTATGGCAAGCTACCGACAACCGGCGACCTATTAGGACGTCCACCTACAACTGCACCTACGACAACCTTCGACCACATAAGCGACAACCGAAGTCAACCTACCTCCACCCGCGACAAGCTACGACCCCGTCAGCGACAACTGAAGACAATTCAGTCGCCAGTACCTGTCACCGGTTGACGTAGGTTGATGTAGGTAATCGGTAATGGAATTCACCAAAGTCAGCACCGGTGACAACCTACGTCACCTGGCGACAACCTATGACAGCACCGACATCAGGAGAAGTCAAGCTACGCTCATTGGCGTCAACCCACTGTTGCTGACTGTCACCGAAATTTTTTGAACATGTTGAAAATCCAGCGGCGACCAGAAAGATGCTACGACTCTTTGGGCGACTGAGGAGACTACTCATGACCATACAGGCGACACCATCACGACCATGTGGCGACAGCGTAGTCACCTGTAGTCGCCTAAAAAATAGCCTAAGTGGGTCAGGCACTTAACATTCTGTGCTCCAGGATATGAAGGCAAGCAACCCACTGCTTTTCTTCAAAACTTTTGTGGCAGTGCTGCCTTCTTGAGGGATTGTTGGATAGTCCGAGGGACATCAATCGGTAGATAGTGGTTCAGCACTGCTCTCTGGTTGTGGTTGGATGATTCAGTTGTCTGAAAACAGCCGGGAAGAAACTGTCCCCGAATCTGGAGGTGTGCGTTTTCACACTTCTATACATTTTGCCTGATGGGAGAGGGGAGAAGAGGGCTTGGCCAGGGTGCGGCGGGTCCTTGATTATGCTGCAGGCCTTGCCGAGGCAGCATGAGGTATAAATTGAGTCGATAGAAGGGAAGTTGGATTGTGTGATGGCTTGGGCTGCGTCCACAATTCATTGCAATTTCTCACGGTCCCGGATGGAGCAGTCCCCATGAAGAATTAATTTTTAAATATATTTTACTCATAACATATATGGAGAAAATAATGATCGGTACATCTTTCTCATCTTTCATGATGCCGTCAATTCAATACTTTTTCTTACAATGTGTCAAAGCTACTAATTTTTCCTTCTCAATCAATGGTCCTGGAATCATATAACATCTTCCTTCGGCCTTACTTCCACATAACAGCCAAATTGCCTATCTAAGCTGGTCCCATTCATCTAATTTCCCTCCAAACCTTTCCAATTCATGTACCGATCCAAGTCTCTTTTAAACCTTGTGAATGCACCCAGCTATACCACAGGTCAGGTCAGGTCAGGTCAGGGGGAGTTCCACTCGCCACGCGTACCATGTAATCCCGTGCTACCTGCTCCATGGTCAGATAGTCAGCGACTAAACCTTCTCCCCCACCTGGTTTCCCAGGTGAGGAGGGGGCTATAGATCCCCGGCAGGACCATAAATAAGACCTGTCAAAGGGCGGACGAGCTTGTAGCGGGCCAAGAGCCATCCACACTTCTGTAGAAGTTGTGATCACTGCAGCACGGAATGATGATAAAGCACACACACCAAAATCTTATACTTCCTGCGGCTGAAGTCCGCAGGAACTGGAGGACAGAGATGTGTGGTGCGTCCGTCACCATTCCCTTTGAAAACCAGCACCACTGCGTGGCTAATGTTATCAACGATGATGATGTACCACATCCTCTGTCAGCTTGTTCCATATAGCCACCACCCTCTGTCGTAACTCTAAACCTTTTGTCTTTCCCTTCACGCCTTAAACATACTCTCGAGTTTTAGACTCCCCTGCTCAGGGAAAAAAACAGTGAACGTACACCTTGCCTGTGTCCCTCATGATATTGGCTATCTCCATAAGGTCACCCTTCTGCCTCCTACACTCCTGGGAACTCAGGCACAGCCACTCCAATCTATCTATATCTATATAATTAAAAGTCTCATCTTAACCACTTCCTGTTTGCACTAGGCTTTGATATTAGAAAAAACGCCACCACATATGGCTGTAGTTATTTGGCCATCTTACTCAGAGTCCTCCTCCACTGCACATGCCGCGAGGAATTTTCCCATCGATGAAAAATAAAAGACTTATTAGTGTTTAAAAAATCTTGACATTCTCTCTCCTGTCAATCACCGCCATGAAGGCCAAGCCCCTTCTGGTGGGAGGGGGAGGGACTATAAAACCCAGAAGTGTGGGCGTGGCTCAGTCTGTCTGCAAAATGGCAAAGGAGAGGTCACGACTCTCTGTCTGAGCTGGGAAACTACAGAACACTGAGTATGCAATGTACTTGAATAAATGATGTGTTAGCCCTTAATGAAAATGAAATGAGTTGTTTGGCCTGCCCTGTGCTTGAAACTGCAATGGCAATGGAAATGAAGTGAAAATGTTTTGGGCAGAATTTCTGGCAGTTTTTGAGCTGCCAGCCCATCAGGCCTGAGTGACTGAGCTGCCAGCCCACCAGGCCTGAGTGACTGAGCTGCCAGCCCAGGAATCCATTCGGCCCACAATGTCCATACTAGCCCTCTGGAAACCAGTCCCTTTGGCCCACATCACCCATACTAGTGCTCCAGAATGCCCCCCCCACCAGCTCTCCCTTGTGAACATTGGACCCAACGGGTCCCACTTAGTCTAGTATATATATATAACTACAACTCTGATCTTGTGCTCTTCCGATTTGCGCAAAACGGTATGCGACAGCACTACGATTTTTCGTCAGCTCACTCACCGTTCTCCTGTGCTGCAAGTTTTGTTACGATCGGTAGTATATTGCAAATGTTAGTGGGGTTTAAAAATCGTAAAAACCACGCGTGCGCAGATCGATCTCTTCTCCTGCCAGTCAGCGCCGCACAGATTGGCCTCTTCTCCTGTCACTCCCCGGGACGGTTTTCCCCTTCCTGCGCCATCGCGTCTTTAGTGTAGCTGAGGGACCCTGCGGGTGGCCGGCGGAGATCTCCAACCGGACACAAGTTTAGAAATACAGCATGGGAACAGGCCATTCGGTCCAATTAATCCATGCCGACCTGCAATCCCTTCATACCAGGGACAATTCACTGAAGCCAACTAAACTGCAAACCTGTATGTCTTTGGAGTGTGTGAGGAAACCAGAGAATTACCCACACGGTTATGGGGAGAACGGACAAACTCCATACAGACAGCACCCGTAGTAGGGACTGAACATGGATTTCTGGCGTTGGGGCAGCAACTCTACTGCTGCGTTAGTGTGCTGCCCTCTATCCTTGTGACTCTTTCCTGCACTTTCCAGCTCTCTGTCCTCTGTTGGCAGGTCCCTATGGAGCTATTTACACACCATATGGATATAGTCGGGATGCTGAACCAGCAACAATAATGGAGAGGTAAATTATCGTGGCAGAGTGGCGCAGCGGTAGAGTTGCTGCCTTACATTGAAAATGCAGTCACAGGGAGAACTCCATACGGACAACACCTGTAGTCAGGATAAAACTTGGATATCTGGCGCTGGAAAGCAGCAACTCTACCGCTGCACCGCCGTGCTGCTCTATTCCCTTCCGTGGTAGAGAAATATATTGATTTACCAGCCTATGAGTGAAAAATGTTCTCTTCATCTCAATCTAAATGGCATACCTTCTATCCTGAGACTGCGACCTCTCCATCTAGAACGCTTCAGCCAGGACAAACATCTTCTCTACATCTAGCCCAGCGTTTCTCAACCAGGGTTCCCCGGAATGCTAGGGTTCCGCTGGAGGACGCTAGGGGTTCCGCGAGAGGTCGCTAGAGTCGCAAGAAATAGTGATAAATAGGCTAATCATATGTAAATGCACTTTTAAGTCATTTTTGTGTTTAATTTCATATTTGTAATTTTATTATACACGTACGGCATATTCTTGGAAAATTCTTGGGTATTATAATAAAGTCTTCAATCTGCTATCATCATATCATATCTATCTATCTATTATTATATAAAAGTCTGTGGCTGCCGGCGTCCGTCCGGCTGCCTGTCTGCCTTTTGATTTGTTTCCATCGTGTGATGTCACAATGCCCAATGCTCACATATGTCCAATCGGGATGGATCCATTTACATATGCCTTTGCACCAGCCCCAGCCCCAGCCCCAGCCCCTGGTGAACGTTCCATCGTGTGATGTCACAATGCACAATGCTAACAGATGTCCAATCGGAATGGATCCATTTACATATGCCTTTGCACCAGCCCCAGCCAGATTCCAACCTCGCACCCGTGCTTTGGAGGATCAGACGCAAGAGACCCAGTTGGTTAGTGTGACGCCTCACCCCCCCCCCCCCCCCAAACACGCGTTGGGGAAACAGACCCAACGGGTCTGCACTTGGTCTAGATATATATTAAAACTGTGTGGCTGCCGCCGTCCGTCCGGCTGCCGGCCGCCTTTCTTCCTTTGATTCCTTGCTACTCCGAAACCAGACGCAGAATCGCCGAGATCTTTTCCATTTCGGTAGATATTTCACTTTTCTTTCAAAGTATCTGCACCTGATTACATTTCGTCATGTTTATGTACACATTTTTTATCAAATCCTTCTCCCCCCCCCCTCCAAATTTTAAAAAGAAAACTGCTTCTCACCCATAGAAGCAGCCCCAGCCCCAGCCCCTGCTGAATGTTCCATCGTGTGATGTCACAATGCCCAATGCTCACAGATGTCCAATCGGAATGGATCCATTTACATGTGCCTTTGCAGGAGCACCATCCCCTGGTGAACGTTCCATCGTGTGATGTCACAATGCCCGATGCTCACAGATGTCCAATCGGAATGGATTCATTTACATATGCCTTTGCAGGAGCCCCAGCCCATGGTGAACGTTCCATTGTGTGATGTCACAATGCCCAATGTTCACATATGTCCAATCGGAATGGATTCATTTACATATGCCTTTGCAGGAGCCCCAGCCCCCGGTGAACGTTCCATCGTGTGATGTCACAATGCCCAATGCTCAAAGACATTCTTGCCATAGAGGGAGTACAAAGAATGTTCACCCGACTGATTCCTGGGATGTCAGGACTTTCATATGAAGAAAGACTGGATAGACTCGGCTTGTACTCGCTAGATTTTAAAAGATTGAGGGGGGATCTTTTAGAAACTTATAAAATTCTTAAGGGGTTGGACAGGCTAGGTGCAGGAGGATTGTTCCAGATGTTGGGGAAGTCCAGAACAAGGGGTCACAGGTTAAGGATAAGGGGGAAATCCTTTAGGACCGAGATGAGAAAAACATTTTTCACACAGAGAGTGGTGAATCTCTGGAATTCTCTGCCACAGAAGGTAGTTGAGGCCACTTCATTGTCTATATTTAAGAGGTAGTTAGATGTGGCCCTTGTGGCTAAAGGGATCAGGGGGTATGGAGAGAAGGCAGGTACAGGATACTGAGTTGGATGATCAGCCATGATCATATTGAATGGTGGTGCAGGCTCGAAGGGCCGAATGGCCTACTCCTGCACTTAATTTCTATGTTTCTATGTTTCCCTCTCCTCACCCCTCTCCCTCTCCCACCCATCCCTCTCTCCCCCACCCCCATTCCCTCTCTACCCCACCCCCTTCCCTCTCTCCCCCGCCCCCTACTCCTCTGTCCCTCTTCCACCACCCCCTACCCCTCCCTCCCCACTCTGCCACTTCTCTCCCCTTACCCCACCCCTCTCCCTCCCCCACCCCTCTCTCTTCCCCTCCCTTCCCCTCTCTCCTCCACCCCTTCCCCTACCCCTCTGTCCCTCTTCCACTACTCCCCCGTCCCTCTTCCACCACTCCCGCTACCCCTCTACCCCTCCCTCCCCCCACTCTTCCATTTCTCTCCCCCTTCACTCCTCCCCCTCTCCCTCTCCTCACCCCTCTCGCTCTCCCATCCCTCTCTCTACCACCCCCTTCCCTCTCTACCCCACCCCCTTCCCTATCTCCCCCCGCCCCCTTCGCCCTACCCCTCTGTCCCTCTTCCATCACTCCCCCTACCCCTCTCCTCCTCCCTCCCCACTCTCCCACTTCTCTCCCCCCTTCCCCCTCCACTCTCCCTCCCCACTCTTTCCCCTCTGTCCCCCCCCCCCTCTCCCCCTCCCTCCCTCCTCCCCTCCCTCCCCTCTTCTCACCCCCTCCCCCTCCCCCCACCTGTGTGTTTGGGGGGTGGTTAATGTGAGTGTGATGCCGCAGCCCCCTCCCCCTCCCCCCCGCAAACGCCGTTGGGGAAACAGACCCAACGGGTCTGCACTTAGTCTAGTACTTATTAAAAGTCTGATTTGTGTGTGTGTATATGTATGTGTGTGTGTGTGTATATAGAAACATAGAAACATAGAAATTAGGTGCAGGAGTAGGCCATTCGGCCCTTCGAGCCTGCACCGCCATTCAATATGATCATGGCTGATCATCCAACTCAGTATCCCGTACCTGCCTTCTCTCCATACCCTCTGATCCCCTTAGCCACAAGGGCCACATCTAACTCCCTCTTAAATATAGCCAATGAACTGGCCTCGACTACCCTCTGTGGCAAGGAGTTCCAGAGATTCACCACTCTCTGTGTGAAAAAAGTTCTTCTCATCTCGGTTTTAAAGGATTTCCCCCTTATCCTTAAGCTGTGACCCCTTGTCCTGGACTTCCCCAACATCGGGAGCAATCTTCCTGCATCTAGCCTGTCCAACCCCTTAAGAATTTTGTAAGTTTCTATAAGATCCCCTCTCAATCTCCTAAATTCTAGAGAGTATAAACCAAGTCTATCCAGTCTTTCTTCATAAGACAGTCCTGACATCCCAGGAATCAGTCTGGTGAACCTTCTCTGCACTCCCTCCATGGCAATAATGTCCTTCCTCAGATTTGGAGACCAAAACTGTACGCAATACTCCATGTGTGGTCTCACCAAGACCCTGTACAACTGCAGTAGAACCTCCCTGCTCCTATACTCAAATCCTTTTGCTATGAAAGCTAACATACCATTCGCTTTCTTCACTGCCTGCTGCACCTGCATGCCCACTTTCAATGACTGGTGTACCATGACACCCAGGTCTCGCTGCATCTCCCCTTTTCCTAGTCGGCCACCATTTAGATAATAGTCTGCTTTCCCGTTTTTGTCACCAAAATGGATAACCTCACATTTATCCACATTATACTGCATCTGCCAAACATTTGCCCACTCACCCAGCCTATCCAAGTCACCTTGCAGTCTCCTAGCATCCTCCTCACAGCTAACACTGCCCCCCAGCTTAGTGTCATCCGCAAACTTGGAGATATTGCCTTCAATTCCCTCATCCAGATCATTAATATATATTGTAAATAGCTGGGGTCCCAGCACTGAGCCTTGCGGTACCCCACTAGTCACTGCCTGCCATTGTGAAAAGGACCCGTTTACTCCTACTCTTTGCTTCCTGTTTGCCAGCCAGTTCTCTATCCACATCAATACTGAACCCCCAATGCCGTGTGCTTTAAGTTTGTAAACTAATCTCTTATGTGGGACCTTGTCGAAAGCCTTCTGGAAGTCCAGATACACCACATCCACTGGTACTCCCCTATCCACGCTACTAGTTACATCCTCGAAAAATTCTATAAGATTCGTCAGACATGATTTACCTTTTGTAAATCCATGCTGACTTTGTCCAATGATTTCCCCACTTTCCAAATGTGCTGCTATCCCATCTTTAATAACTGACTCTAGCAGTTTCCCCACCACCGATGTTAGACTAATTGGTCTGTAATTCCCCGTTTTCTCTCTCCCTCCCTTCTTAAAAAGTGGGGTTACGTTTGCTACCCGCCAACCCTCAGGAACTACTCCAGAATCTAAAGAGTTTTGAAAGATTATTACTAATGCATCCACTATTTCTGGAGCTACTTCCTTAAGTACTCTGGGATGCAGCCTATCTGGCCCTGGGGATTTATCGGCCTTTAATCCATTTAATTTACCCAACACCACTTCCCGGCTAACCTGGATTTCACTCAATTCCTCCAACTCCTTTGACCCGCGGTCCCCTGCTATTTCCGGCAGATTATTTATGTCTTCCTTAGTGAAGACGGAACCAAAGTAGTTATTCAATTGGTCCGCCATATCCTTGTTCCCCATGATCAACTCACCCGTTTCTGACTGCAAGGGACCTACATTTGTTTTAACTAATCTCTTTCTTTTCACATATCTATAAAAACCTTTGCAGTCAGTTTTTATGTTCCCTGCCAGTTTTCTTCATAATCTATTTTTCCTTTCCTAATTAAGCCCTTTGTCCTCCTCTGCTGGTCTCTGAATTTCTCCCAGTCCTCCGGTATGCTGCTTTTTCTGGCTAATTTGTACGCATCAACCTTCGCTTTGATACTATCCCTTATTTCCCTTGTTATCCACGGATGCACTACCTTCCCTGATTTATTCTTTTGCCAAACTGGGATGAACAATTTTTGTAGTTCATCCATGCAGTCTTTAAATGTCTTCCATTGCATATCCACCGTCAACCCTTTTAGAATTAATTGCCAGTCAATCTTGGCCAATTCACGTCTCATACCCTCAAAGTTACCTTTCTTTAAGTTCAGAACCATTGTTTCTGAATTAACAATGTCACTCTCCATCCTAATGAAGAACTCAACCATATTATGGTCACTCTTGCCCAAGGGGGCACGTACAACAAGACTGCTAACTAACCCTTCCTCATTACTCAATACCCAGTCTAAAATAGCCTGCTCTCTCGTTGGTTCCTCTACATGTTGATTTGGATAACTATCCCGCATACATTCCAAAAAATCCTCTTCCTCAGCACCCCTGCCAATTTGATTCACCCAATCTATATGTAGATTGAAGTCACCCATTATAACGGTTTTGCCTTTGTCGCACGCATTTCTAATTTCCTGTTTGATACCATCTCCAACTTCACTACTACTGTTAGGTGGCCTGTACACAACACCCACCAGCGTTTTCTGCCCCTTAGTGTTTCGCAGCTCTACCCATACCGATTCCACATCCTGCAAACTAATGTCCTTCCTTTCCATTGCGTTAATCTCCTCTCTAATCAGCAACGCTACCCCACCTCCTTTTCATTTCTCTCTATCCCTCCTGAATATTGAATATCCCTGGATGTTCAGCTCCCAGCCTTGGTCACCCTGGAGCCATGTCTCCGTGATCCCAACTATATCATAGTCATTAATAGCTATCTGCACATTCAACTCATCCACCTTATTACGAATGCTCCTTGCATTGAGACACAAAGCCTTCAGGCTTCTTTTTACAACACTCTTACCCCTTATACAATTTTGTTGAAAAGTGGCCCTTTTTGATTTTTTCCCTGGATTTTCCGGCCTGCCACTTTTACTTTTCACCTTGCTACCTATTGCTTCTACCCTCATTTTATACCCCTCTGTCTCTACGCTCACACATTTAAGAAACCCTTTCCCTTTAACTCCATCCTCCACTAGCCCATTCGACACCCCACCCCCCTTATTCAGTTTAAAACCACCCGTGTAGCAGTGGCAAACCTGCCTGCCAGAATGCTGGTCCCACATGTGGTTGTCTTTACATCTTCGCAAAAACACTACTTGGTAACGATAACATATTTACATATTCCGATTGACGTTATTCCCCTCGAGGCCGGGACCACCTTATCTGAACATTTTATGTTTTATTTCTCGACTTATTCTCGACTCATTACTGATTAAAAGTCTAAAAAAGTCAAAAAATTAAATTGACCAGCTTCAACTGATGGCATCACAATGGCTCGGCTAGCAGTGATCGGCCTCACTGAAAATGTCATCCTATATATGACACGTTATTCACGATTAAAGCTTTAAAAATGCCAACTTTCAGAAGATTTTTACATATTCTGACATTTTTCCCCTCTAGGGATGACCACTGAACCTTTATGCTTTATTTCTCGACATTACTGATTAAAGTTTAAAAAAATCAAAAGACTTTGAATTTAAAACGACCAGCTTCAACTGATGAATTCACAATGGCTCGCCTAGCAGGGGAAGGGCGAATTGCTATTGCAACACGCTGGGCAAGTGAAATTGGAATGTTTTTTTAAAGAGCACTGCTGAGGGAGGCAGCGGAGTGCTGGAATCCTAGGTTCAGGAACGGCTTGAGTTGGAGAACCACGCCTCCTGTGGGGACTACGGGTAGGGAACGGGTGCATTGGGGGAGCAGACCAACTGCGCCAGTGTGAAACTGCCTTTAGTAGTCAGTGGACAGGAGCTGTACATGACGGATTTGTGTATCAAGTGACTCACTAATGAAGATATATAATAATTTTAATTTAGGGGTTCCCTGAGACATTAAAATAATTTCAAGGGTATTATTTCAAAATAATTTCAATCCACAAGAGTAAGGTGTTTGAGAAACGCTGATCTAGCCTGTTAACCCCTATAACAATTGTGCATGTTTCAATGAAATAACTACACATTTTTCTAAGCTGCATTGAGTACAGGCCCAGATGCCTCAATCAATCTGAATTGACAGTCCTGCCATACCAGGAATCTCTCTGATGAGCCTTCACTGCACTATCTCGCTGACAAGTATATCCTTTCACAGATAAGGAGACAATGTTTTCCTAGGAAGGTCTCACATCCATTTCTTTCATAGATGGAAATACCTCAAGACCTCAATGTCCAAATTCTCTCTTTTGTCTCCAAATTTAGTTGAGTTTAAAGTTACAGCGCGGAAACAAGCCCTTCAGCCCATCGGGTCCACGCCGACCAGCGATCCCCGCATATTAACACTATCCTACACACACTATGGATCATTTTTACATTTACCAAGCCAATTTTACCTACATACCTTCTGCAGATGATTGTTTACACCGAAGATAGACACAAAATGTTGGAGTATGGAAATGATTGGTACAGGTGTCAGGGGTTATGTGGAGAAGGCAGGAGAATGGGGTTAGGAGGGAGAGATAGATCAGCCATGATTGAATGGCGGAGTAGACTTGATGGGCCAAATGGCCTAATTATGCTCATATCACTTATGATTAACTCAGTGGGACAGGCAGCATCTCTGGATAGAAGGGATGGGTCGAGACCCTTCTTCAGGCTGAAGAATGTTCTTGACCCAGAAACGCCACCCATTCCTTCTCTCCAGAGATACTGCCTGTCCCGCTGAGTTACTTCAGGATTCTGTGTCTATAATCAATTTGCAGTGTTTGGCAGGAATACCAGAAAAAGTTTCACAAATAATATTTCTTTCTTTCAGTAGCCTGCAAGAAATAATAAAAATATAACGTTAATTACCATAGACAGCACAGTGGCGCAACAGTAAAGTTGCTGCCTTACAGCGCTTGCAGATCCTGAGTCCCGGGTTCGATCCTGACTACGGATGCTGTCTGTACGGAGTTTGTATGTTCTCCCCGTGACCGCGTGGGTTTTCTCCAAGAACTTCAGTTTCGTCCCATAATCCCAAAACGTACAGGTTTGTAGGTAATTTGGATTGGGTTTGTATACTTGGTATAAGTGTAAATTGTCCCTAGTGTGTGGAGGCTTAATTTGCGGGGATCGCTGGTTGTTGCGGACTCGGTGGGCCAAAGTCTCAGTTTAAGGATAAAGAGGAAATCCTTTAGGACCGAGATGAGAAAAACATTTTTCACACAGAGAGTGATGAATCTCTGGAACTCCCTGCAACAGAAGGTAGCTGAGGCCAGTTCATTGGCTATATTTAAGAGGGTTAGATGTGGTCCTTGTGGCTAGAGGGATCAGGGGGTATGGAGAGAAGGCAGGTACGGGATACTGAGTTGGATGATCAGCCATGATCATATTGAATGGCGGTACAGGCTCGAAGGGCCGAATGCCCTACTCCTGCTCCTATTTTCTATGTTTCTATGTTTCTGCACGGTATCTCTAAACTAAACTGACCTAAATTAAACTAATTACTCGATCAATGAGTTTTAGTGGTGAATTTGTAATTCTACCAGCAGCCGTCTGTGCGTTAATAAATGTGTATTTATGCCAGAAATTAAATTTGTTACTGCATGTAAAAATCCATTGAGTATATTTTCCAAACAAACTGAAGATACTAAATCAAAGTGATCCTTCAGGTGATTAAAACTGTTATAAAATGCCTAAAGGCCGTCCCCAGGTTATGAACACACAATGTATGGACTCCCCCTACATACAAGCGAGCAAGCAATACATAATATTACATTTATAAGTCCGGTGTACGCAGGACTGATGGAACTAGATTCTCCCCCTCCCTCCCCATTTTTGGTAATTGTTCTTTCTTTTCAGTCTGAAATGGTTTATATGCCATTTATAATTATACTGTGGAAGAATGGTTATTACAAAGTGATTTTTTAAATATATTTCCGACTTTAGCAACTGATAGAGTCATAGAGTGATACAGCGTGGAAAGAGGCCCTTCCGCCCAACGTGCCCACACCGTCCAACATATCCCAGCTACACCAGTCCCACCTGCCCTTGTTTGATCCACATCCCTCCAAACCTGTCCTATCCACGTACGTGTCTAACTGTTTCTTTAATGTTGGGATAGTCCCAGCCTCAACTACCTCCTCTGGCAGCTTGTTCCATACACCTACCACCCTTTGTGTGAAAAAGTTACCCTTCAGATTCCTGTTAAATCTTTTCACCTTCACCTGCGTCCTCTGGTCCTTGATTCTCCTACTCTGGGCAAGAGACTCTGTGCATCTACCCGATCTATTCTTCTCATGATGGACATCTGTAAAAACAAATTTGTTAATTCCCTGAAGTTTGAATATTTGAGTTGATGCTACTATCCTGCCCTCTGCTGGTCTTTGCAAGTAAGTTCTTGCCGGGCAAAGCCTTGAATACAAATGGCTCTAATGACATCTCCGAGATACAGGATACTTAAAAAGCTCAGCCTTTGGGATAGAATAGCTCATCCTTATTTTCAAACTGCAAGAAAAAACACCGTTCGTTAACCTCTATCGTGCAAATTGGACAAATTGAAATTATTAATTGAATAGATCATTGCTGAAGAGATGCAGAGATCTCTGACCACAATTACAACCACAAGACCAATACATCAGGATAGGACAGGTTTGGAAAGATGTGGGCCAAATGCAGGTAGGTGGGATTAGTGTAGCTGGGACATGTTGGACGGTGTGGGCAAATTGGGACGAAGGGCAAGTTTCCACGCTGTACTATGACTCTAAGTTAATTAATAGAAGTTTGTTCGGGAGATTATGTACAGTGAATCGCCGTCGGTAGGAAGTGAATACACTGGGGAGGGTGTAGAGGAGATTGATGAGAATGTTGCCCAGGATGTTAAAGTTTAAAAGACTGTTAGAAATATGCAGAATTGTGAGCAAGGTAGAATATGTGGAAAGTGAGAACCTTTCCCTCCGAAGTGGGATGCTTAAAATTTCCAAAGGTTTAAATTGAAGAGTAAGAGGTTTACAGGGAATCTGAGGAAAAAATGTTTTGCCCAAAGGGTGGTTGCCCGTGAAGGTGGCAGAAGCAGTTACTCTCACAGAGTCTCTTGCCCAGAGTAGGGGAATCGAGGGCCAGGGGACATAGGTTTGTAAAGGGGAAACGATTTAATAGGAATCTGAGGGGTAACCTTTTCACACATAGGTGTATGGAAAGAGCTGCCAGAGGAGGTAGTTGAGGCAGGGATTATCCCAACATTTAAGAAACAGTTAGACAGGTACATGGATTGGGCAGGTTTGGAGGGATATGGGCAGGTTTGGAGGGATATGGGCCAAACGCAGGCAGCAGGGACTAGTTTAGCTGGGACATGCTGGCTGCTGAAGAACTTGCTTCTGTGCCGTACGCCTCCATGAGCTTAGATGTAATAAAGCAGAAAGATTGCTCCAAGGGAAAGAATGAGCGAAACAAAGAACTGCAGATGTTGATTAATACACAAAATGACACAAAGTGCTGGAGTAACTCAGCAGGTATGGCAGCATCTCTGGAGAACATGGATAGATGATGTTTCATGTTGAGACCTCTCTTCAGACTGATTGTGGGAGGGGGGGGGGGGACGCTGGAACAGGGGAGAGACAGGACAAAGCTTGACAGTAATGCCAATGAAAACAAAATTGTGTACTGAGGGGAGGAGTTAATGTTCTACTTTAAATCTGCCATTACGATGGAAAGCGGAATCTGGAGACGCTTCACAAAGATCTAAGGATCAGCTAAACTGTTATTTTAGAATAAAGGTCGCTCACATTTTTTCACAATGCTAATGATGTCCAAATTCGGTCGGCCCGCCTCCTGCCCAATTGATTGGTGAGTATGATGTCGGGACCAGCCCCGCACAACTCCAGACGGCTCCGCATGCATGCTGGTGGGACAGGCCCTTAAAGTTGTCAGATGTTATGGGGAGAAGGCAGGAGTATGGGGTTAAAGGGAAAGTTAGATCAGCCATGATTGAATGGCAGAGTAAAGTTGATGGCCTGAATGAGCTAATTCTGCTCTGAGAACTTATCAACTTGTGAACTTTAAAGTGCGACTTGCATATTAGTTGAGGCCCTTCGTCAGACTAGTCCACCTTGAGGAGATTTTGCAGTGGAGCAATCAAAATGCAGAAACAAAGAACTGTCTGAAGAAGGGTCTCAACTCGAAACATCACCTATCCATGTTCTCTAAAGATGTTGGCTGATCTGCTGAGTTACTCCAGCACTTTGTGTCCTTTTGTAACTCTGTGGAGAATGACTGGAAAATCCCTTCCGAGGGCAAAATAGGTGTGATTAGGGTGAGTGGCTGAAGGAGGGAATGAAAGATGGCTTTTGTGCCCATTGCATTTTAATGAGAATTAGCTGACGATTTATTTGAGGCTTTGGGCAATATATTGAAATGATTTCAGAGATGAGATATTTTTATTGTGCACATAGTCTGGATAAGTTCAAGTTCATTTTTTCAAGTTCAAGTTCAAGTGAGTTTATTGTCATGTGTCCCTGTATAGGACAATGAAATTCTTGCTTTGCTTAAGCACACAGAAAATAGTAGGCATTTACTACAAAACAGATAAATGTGTCCATATACCATGATATAAATATATACACACATGAATAAATAAACTGGTAGTGCAAATAACAGAAAGTGGTTGCTAATAATCAGAGTTTTGTCCGAGCCAGGTTTAATAGCCTGATGGCTGAGGGGAAGTAGCTATTCCTGAACCTGGTTGTTGCAGTCTTAAGGCTCCTGTACCTTCTACCTGAAGGTAGCACGGAGATGAGTGTGTGGCCAGGATGGTGTGGGTCTTTGATGATACTGCCAGCCTTTTTGAGGCAGCGACTGCGATAAATCCCCTCGATGGAAGGAAGGTCAGAGCCGATGATGGACTGGGCAGTGTTTACTACTTTTTGTTATCTTTTCCTCTCCAGGGCGCTCAGATTGCCGAACCAAGCCACGATGCAACCGGTCAGCATGCTCTCGACTGTACACCTGTAGAAGTTAGAGAGAGTTTTCCTTGACAATCCGACTCTCCGTAATCTTCTCAGGAAGTAGAGGCGCTGATGAGCTTTTTTGATGATTCTGAAAACTCACTGTGTGAGTCCCTCTGGGTAGCTTTTCACTGCACACGTGACAATAAACAAAACTAAACTTAACTAGTCGGTTGAAGGGTGTCGACCCAAAATATCACCCATTCCTTCTATCCAGCGATGCTATCAGTTCCTTGGTTGGTTACTCCAGCATTTTGTGTCTATCTTCGGTGTAAACTAGCATCTGCAGTTCCTTCCTGCACATTAAACTAAACTAAAGTTAGGAGGGAACCTGATAGAGGTTTTCAGAATCATGACAGGTCTTGACAGAATAATAGTTTTCATTGGTGAATTATTGTATTAATCAAGGAGAAAGTAAAAAAATGGAAGGAGAAGTTGGCAACATAAGAATTAAAATAAGTTGATAGCAAAAACAAAATGTTGGAGCACAGAAAAAAAGTTAAATGACAAAATGAAAACACTCTGATCAGAATGTTTGCAACAGGCAAATTATGGCACAAATTAAAGCTTTGGAATTATCTAACATTGGGGGCTGTGTTGGCTCAGATGACGAGTTACTTATTTTGTTCTATCCGTTCTTCCCACCACTTTTATCTCAGTTTAGTTTTATTTTAGCAATACAATGCAGAAACAATAGACAATAGACAATAGGTGCAGGAGTAGGCCATTTGGCCCTTTGAGCCAGCACCGCCATTCAATGTGATCATGGCTGATCATCCCCAATCAGCACCCCGTTCCTGCCTTCTCCCCATATCCCCTGACTCCGCTATTTTTAAGAGCCCTATCTAGCTCTCTCTTGAAAGCATCCAGAGAACCTGCCTCCACTGCCTCCACTGCCCCTCATCCTTCTAAACTCCAGAGTGTACAAGCCCAGCTGCTCCATTCTCTCAGCATATGATAGTCCCGCCATCCCGGGAATTAACCTTGTAAACCTACGCTGCACTCCCTCAATAGCAAGAATGTCCTTCCTCAAATTAGGGGACCAAAACTGCACACAATACTCAAGGTGTGGTCTCACTAAGACTCTGTACAACTGCAGAAGGACCTCTATGCTCCTATATTCGATTCCTCGTGTTATAAAGGCCAGCATGCCATTCGCTTTCTTCACTACCTGCTGTACAGCAGGTACTGCCTGCTGAAACAGGCACTTCAGTCCACCGAGTCCGCACCAATCAGTGATCCCACCAATTTACACTATCCTACACACACTTGGGACAATTTTACTGCTTACTGAAGCCAATTAGCCTACAGGCCTGTACATCTTTGGAATGTGGAAGGAAACCGGAGCTGTCGGAGAAAACCCACGCAGGTCACAGGGAGAACGTACAAACTCCGTAGAGACAGCACCTATAGTCAGGATCGAACCCAAGTCTCTGGCGCTGTAAGGCAGCAACTCTGCCACTGCACCACTGCGCTGTCCCACTTAAAATAATATTTTTTTATCTGTATTTCCCTGTTGATTATTTTTATTGCACTGGTATTGCATTATTCATTTATTGACGTTTTGCTTATTATATATTATCTATGTGTCATGTTTACAGGCCTGTTATTTTGCTGCAAGTAAGAATGTAATTATTCTGTTGTCAGTACGTTAAACACTTTCACTATTGATGAAGTGTCTCCTCTTTAAATGTTAACCTGTTTCTGTTTCCACCAATGCTGTCTGATCTGTTGAGTGTTTCCAGTCTTTACAGTTTTTACTGTGGAGGTTCGATTGTGATGATTCAAAATGTTGAGATATTAAAGGACGGGGGGGGATATAGAGATGGTGCTGTAGCTAAAAGATCAGCCGCGATCTTGTGGAAGGAGCTCAGAATACCTTCTCCTGCTCCTCTTTCGACTGTTAGGTGGGATGTTCAACTCAAAATAAACAACCAAATGCACAGCAAGTATAGTCAATTTATCAAAATTACGAGTTTAAAAACTCAGCACAAACAAGAAATACAGGTATTGTACCAAATAAAAGCAGTGATTCCTGTCCAAAGGTGCAGTGTCGGACATAGTTCCTTATAAAATCAATTATAATCAATTATATTACTTACCAGTGTAAAAATCAAGCTTGAATGGCAAGGGGGGGGGGGGGAGGGGGGGGGGGGGGGGAGAGGAGGGATTCCATTCATCTCCATCTTAGCTGACGATGAAGTCATATTCCTTCTACTTCTATCTTCTTGTGAGGCCACTTTCAACAAACTAAGTACTTATACTCTTAGGATTCTCTTGAGAAGCAGTCCCCAGAGCGCTATCAGTCACTATCTATGCTGACCTGGATTAACTTCCTTGAATGCATTACTTTGCGGTTGTCTGAATTAAATTCAATCAGCTACTGCTATGAAGAAAGCCATGATGATTGTTCAAAATCATTTCTTGCCTTTGCAGATAGATGATGTTATTCAGAATGCATTATCTTTCCCACCACTGAAGTACACTCACTGGTCTGCAATTCCCTTGTTTTTGTGGAGTGATAAAGCCACACAGCACGGAAACAGGCCCTTTGGTCCAACTGGCCAATATCAGGCAAGATTCCCCATCTAAACTAGTCCCATTCTCTTGCATTTGGCCCATATCCTTTTAAACCTCTCCTATCCATGTACCTGTCCAAGTATCTTTTAAATGCTGTTGTGGTACCTCTCAACTACCTCCTCTGGCAGTTCATTCAATATACCCGCCACCATCCAAATGAATGAGTTGCCCTTCAAGTTGCTTCTTTTCTTTCTTTCTTTCTTTCTTTCTTTTTAAATCTTTTTATTAGTTTTTTCCAAAAAACAAAAACAAAACAAAAAAAAACAAAGCAAAAAGAATAATGATAAACATAACAATGATATTGATACATAGATTACATTAATAACAGGTATAACCTAAATGAGTCCAGTGTCAAAATATACATTGAATATAGACCTCCCAGTCGCTATGTAAATATAGTTAAATGTTTAAAAGAAAACTTATTTAAAGGAAAACACAAAGATAAAAAGGATAAAAAAGAAAAAAGGGAAAAAGGAAGAAACAAAGCTCCCCTAAACTAAAGAAAGAAAAAATAAAGAAAGAATCTGAGCTGAGAATTTCACCAATTTAAGTCTGTTTGTCGTCAAGTCCGTTCCACCATATATAAAATAGTTTTTATAACGGTTAGAGAGGGAGAAATTTATGTTGTGTGAAAGTGTTGAATAAATTTTCCCCAAGTGTTATCAAATTTAACCAAGGGTTCAACAATGTCACTCCTGATTTTTTCTAAATTTAAACATGATATCGTTTCAGAGTACCAATGGAGTGTGGTCGGAGGGTTGGAGTCTTTCCATTTAAAAAAAATAGATCTTCTGGCAATTAACGTGGTAAAAGCAATCATCCGATGGGCGGAGCGGGACAAAGAATAGAATCTAACATTGGTAGCCCAAAAATTACAGTAATAGGATGAGGTTGTAAATCAATACCAAAGACTACAGAAATAGTATCAAAAATGTCTTTCCAATATTTTTCCAAAAGTGGGTAGGACCAAAACATATGGGTCAGTGAGGCCACTTCAGAGTTACATCTGTCACAGGTAGGATTTATATGACCATAAAAACGAGCTTACTTATCTTTTGACATATGAACTCTGTGAACCACCTTGAATTGTATCAGAGCGTGTCTTGCACGCATTGAAGAGGTATTGACTAATTGAAGATTCCTCTCCCACTTCTCTAGAGATAGAGACATTTGGAGTTCTCTTTCCCAGTCATTCTTAATTTTATCAGATACTAGACCAAGTGCAGACCCGTTGGGTCTGTTTCCCCAACGGCGTTTGCGGGGGGCGGGGGGTGAGAAGAGGGGAGGGAGGGGAGAGGAGGAGGAGGAAACGGGATAGATTTGGGAGGGAAAGGAGAGCGGGGTAGGGGGTGAGAGATGGGGAGAGAGATGTGGGGGAGGGGGGATGGGGAAGATGGGGAGGAGGGAGCGAGGGGTAGAGGGGGAGAGGGGTGGGGGAGAGAGGGGAAAGAGTGGGGAGGGAGAGTGGAGGGGAAGGGGGAGAGAAGTGGTAGAGTGGGGAGGGAGGAGGAGAGGGGTAGGGGGAGTGATGGAAGAGGGACAGAGGGATAGGGGGAAGGGGGTGGGGGGAGAGGGAAGGGGTGGGGTAGAGAGGGAAGGGGGTGGGGGAGAGAGGGATGGGAGAGGGAGAGGGGTGAGGAAAGGGAGAGGGGGAGGAGAGAAGGGAGAGAGAAGTGGCTGGGTGGGGAGGGAATGAGGGGTAGAGGGGTAGCGGGAGTGGAGGAAGAGAGACGGGGGAGTGGTGGAAGAGGGACAGAGGGGTAGGGGAAGGGGTGGGGGAGAGAGGGGAAGGGAGGGGAAGAGAGAGGGGTGGGGGTGGGAGAGGCGTGGGATAAGGGGATAGAAGTGGAAGAGTGGGGAGGGAGGTGTAGGGGGAGTGGTGAAAGAGGGACAGAGGGGTAGGGGGAAGGGGTGGTGGTAGAGAGGGAAGGGGGGTGGGAGAGAGAGGGATGGGTGAGAGAGGGAGAGGGGTGCAGAGATGGAAACATAGAAGCATAGAAATTAAGTGCAGGAGTAGGCCATTCGGCCCTTCGTGCCTGCACCACCATTCAATATGATCATGGCTGATCATCCAACTCAGTATCCTGTACCTGCCTTCTCTCCAGACCCCCTGATCCCTTTAGCCACAAGGGCCACATCTAACTCCCTCTTAAATATAGCCAATGAACTGGCCTCAATGACCTTCTGTGGCAGAGAGTTCCAGAGACTCGCCACTATCTGTGTGAAAGATGTTTTCCTCATCTCAGTACTATATTTTATCAGATACTAGACCAAGTGCAGACCCGTTGAGTCTGTTTCCCCAACGGCGTTTGCGGGGGGGGGGGGGGGAGAAGAGGGGAGGGAGGGTAGAGGAGGAGGAGGAGGAGGAAACGGGATAGGTTTGGGAGGGAAAGGAGAGCGGGGTAGGGGGTGAGAGATGGGGAGAGAGATGTGGGGGAGGGGGGATGGGGAAGATGGGGAGGAGGGAGGGGGAGAGGGGTGGGGGAGAGAGGGGAAAGAGTGGGGAGGGAGAGTGGAGGGGAAGGGAGAGAAGTGGCAGAGTGGGGAGGGAGGAGGAGAGGGGTAGGGGGAATGATGGATGAGGGACAGAGGGATAGGGGAAGGGAGTGGGGGGGAGAGGGAAGGGGGTGGCATAGAGAGGGAAGGGGGGTGGGGGAGAGAGGGATGGAGAGGGAGAGGGGTGAGGAGAGGGAGAGGGGGAGGAGGGAAGGGGGAGAGAAGTGGAAGAGTGGGGAGGGAGAGAGGGGTAGAGGGGTAGCGGGAGTGGTGGAAGAGAGATGGGGGAGTGGTGGAAGAGGGACAGAGGGGTAGGGGAAGGGGTGGGGGAGAGAGGGGAAGGGAGGGGAAGAGAGAGGAAGAGAGAGGGGTGGGGGACGGAGAGGGGTGGGGTAAGGGGATAGAAGTGGAATAGTGGGGAGCGAGGGGTAGGGGGAGTGGTGAAAGAGGGACAGAGGGGTAGGGGAAGGGGGTGGTGGTAGAGAGGGAAGGGTGGTGGGGGAGAGAGGGATGGGTGGTGGAGGGAGAGGGATGTGGAGAGGGAAACATAGAAGCATAGAAATTAAGTGCAGGGGTAGGCCATTCGGCCCTTCGAGCCTGCACCACCATACTATATGATCATGGCTGATCATCCAACTCAGTATCCTGTACCTGCCTTCTCTCCATACCCCCTGATCCCTTTAGTCACAAGGGCCACATCTAACTCCCTCTTAAATATAGCCAATGAACTGCCCTCAACTACCTTATGTGGCAGAGAGTTCCAGAGACTCACCACTATCTGTGTGAAAAATGTTTTCCTCATCTCAGTACTAAAGGATTTCCCCTTTATCCTTAAACTGTGAACCGCTTGTCCTGGACTTCCCCAATATCGGGAACAATCTTCCTGCATCAGACAAATGCAATTCAGGGCTTTTCTCTTCACAAGCAAAGTCAGAATGACGGTTAGTGAAGAATTCGAATAATCGCTGAGCGTTCAGATGCTGCGCGCGCCTCCTGCACCAAAGGGGGGGGGAGCGTGTGTCGTCACACACAAAGATCTTGTAGCGGAGAGCTCCGCTATAAGATCTTTGGTCACATACTAAGCACGCGCCTCCACAAACAGATGAGCGTCTTCTTGAATGGAGAGCGCGTGGTCGCCTCCACAAACAGTCACACACACTGAGGACCCGCCCCCACAAAAAATATTTTGTGAGGAAGGGGAGGAGGAGTGTGGAGAGGGAAAGGGGGGGGGGGGGGGGAGAAGAGGATGGGGGCGAGAGGTGAAGGGGGGGGGGGGGGGGTTGGAGTGTGCGTGCATGAGTCGAGAGAAGAGAAAAGGGCAGAGAGAGAGAGAGGCTGGTACAACAACAAAAAAGCTGGATAAACTCTGCGGATGCAGCAGCATCTATGGACCGAAGGAAAAGGGCAACGTTTTTGGCCGAAACCATTCTTCCGGGTTTCGGCCAAAAACTTTGACCATTCAATTCGCTCCATAGATGCTGCCGCACCCGCTGAGTTTATCCAGCTTTTTTTATGTCTACAATACAATACAATACAATTCAATTTACTGTCATTTGGACCCCTTGAGGTCCAAACGAAATGTCGTTACTGCAGCCATACATTACAAACAAATAGACCCAAGACACAACATAATTTACATAAACATCCATCACATCGCTGTGATGGAAGGCCAAAAAACTTATCTCTCCACTGCACTCTCCCCCCCGATGTCAGAGTCAAAGTCAAAGTCAAAGCCCCCGGCGGGCGATGGCGAATTGTCCCGCGGCCATTAAAGGCACGCCGGGTGATGCAAGGTCGCACACCGGGTTCTTGATGTTAGAGCCCCCGGCGGGCGCTCGCAGAGTCCCGCAGCCATTCCAAGCCGCGCGGGGCGGTGATGTAGGCCCCGCTCCAGCAGCTCTTCAACCCCGCAACTCGGGCGGGAGAAGTCGCCGTTGCGGGTGCCCTGAAAAGCGGTCTCCCTCCAGGGACCCGCGGGCTCCCGGTGCCGCCGTCCGCCAAACCCGCAGTTGCAGCCTCCGAATCTCCGGGGGTCGGGTCACAGCAGCGTCCACGACCGCTCCACCCGCTCCGGACTCGGCCAGCTCCGCGACGGTGAGGTGAGTAGTCGGCACCAGAGCCCCCGGTCTTCCTGTTGGAGGCCGCTCCTCGTTGCAGCCCCAACGACAATGGAGACCCGACAAAGAAAAGGTCGGGTCTCCCGTGCAGGGAGAGATTTAAAAGTTACCCCCACCCCCCCCCACACACACATACCCCAACAAAAAATAACAAAAACTACATAAAAACATAGACATAAAATAATAAAAACGCAGACGGACTGCAGAGGCCGCTGCTGACGAAAGTCGCGCCGCCCACCCTTCGATTTTCCAGCATCTGTAGTTCCTTCTTAAAGACAGAGACTGTGCACGGTAGGGGAATGAGGAGGGAGAGGGGGAAGAGTGTGGAGGGAGGGGGAGAGTGGGATGGGAGGGGGAGAGGAGTGTGGGGAGAGAGGGGAAAGAGTGTGTGGTGGGTGGGGGGGAGAGAAGTGGATGAGTGGGGAGGGAGGGAGAGAGGGAGTGGTGGAAGAGGGACGGGGGAGTGATGGAACGTGCAGCAGGGGCTGGGGCTGGTGCTGCTTCTATGGGTGGAAAGCCAGTTTATTTTTGAAATATTGGGGGGGGGGTGGAAGGATTTGATTAAAAACGTGTACTTAAACGCGACAAAATGTAATGAGGTGCGGATACTTAGAAAGAAAAGTGAAATCTCTACCGAAATGGAAAAGATGTCGGCGATTCTGCGTCTGGTATCGGAGTTGCAGTGAATCAAAGGAAGAAAGGCGGCCAGCTGCCGTCCATGTAAATGGATCCATTCCGATTGGACATCTGCGAGCATTGGGCATTGTGACATCACACGATGGGAACGAATCAAAAGGCAGAAAGGCAGCCGGACGGCAGCCGGACGGATGGGACGGGAGTTTTATATATTAACTAGACTAGACTGGATGAAGCCCTTGCCGCACTGGGCGCAGGTGTAGGGGCGCTCGCCGGTGTGGGTGCGCTGGTGGGACAGCAGCCTGGTGGAGCTGGTGAAGCCCTTGCCGCACTGGGCGCAGGTGAAGGGGCGCTCGCCGGTGTGGGTGCGCTGTTGCTTCAATAGGGTGCTGGAATGGGTGAAGCCCATGCCGCACTGGGCGCAGGTGAAGGGGCGCTCGCCGGTGTGGGTGCGCTGGTGCCCCAGCAGGCTGCTGGAATGGGTGAAGCCCTTGCCGCACTGGGCGCAGGTGTAGGGGCGCTCGCCGGTGTGGGTGCGCTGGTGCCTCAGCAGGCCACTGGACTGGGTAAAGTCCTTGCCGCAGTTGCTGCAGATGAAGGGGCGCTCGCCGGTGTGCACGCGCCTGTGCAGCTTCAGCTCTGGCGACGACTTGAAGCCTTTGCCGCAGTCGGAGCAGGTGAACGGACGCTCACTGCTGTGCACCCGCCGGTGTTTCCTCAGACTGGACAACAGGGCAAAGCTCTTGCCACAGGTGGAGCAGTTGAAGGGGCGTTCTCCCGTGTGCACCCGCTGGTGGGCTTCGAGCTTGCTCAGGTTCTGCCAAGCCTTGCCACACACGTCACACTCATAACGCTTCTCCTTGTTGTGCCCCGTCATATGGTCCTCCATCGAAGCTCAGCCCCTCGAAGCTCAGCCCCCACACCGAGTAGTTGGGGGGGGGGGGGTGCTCACTGGCACCCTGGCCACCCTCAATGGCCGCTCACGTCCCCGTCTCTCCGTCCACAGCAACGACTCCTAAATCCTGCAGGAGGGGAACACAGAAGGTCAACAAGCTGGCAAACAGGACATTACTAGAACATATCGGGTGCATTTATGGCGGTGGAAACCATTATATAATTCTGCACGACACAGTGGCACAGCGGTACAGTTGTTGCCTCACCGCCAGAGACCCGGGTTCGATCCTGACTATGGGTGCTGCGGGCGCAAGCACATCGCGACGCCCCGTGTCTCCCAAGAATTCGAGTAATTCAAGAAATAGCGACAATTCCCCTACCTGTCTCAAGGCTGCTCACACGAAGCAGTCTTGTATCCATTTCGTACAGCCGACAGGAACTTCTGGACTTCAGTTCCTGCGGCTGCAACAACTTTCTGGTCTCGCTCCTGAGCTAGTCAGAGCAGCAGAGCAGCAGAACGCCAGCGGAGCCGCGGGGCTGGAGAACGCCACCGGAGCCACGGAGACGCAGAGCAACGGAGCGGCAGAACACCAGCGCACACCAAGCCAGCTCGGCTGACCGGAAGCACCAACAGATGACGACGTGAACGAAAGCACCGCCGGAGAGGTGGGTTAAAGGCCAGGTTAGAGCTAGCCCCACACAGGCTACCAATTCCTAGCCTTTTCCTCACCAACGTGCGCTCATTGGCAAACAAAATGGACAAACTCCGGCTAAGGATCACCTCCCACAACTGGATCAAAGACTGCAGCATCCTGATCTTCACGGAAACTTGGCTCAACATCGACGTTCCTGATAGCGCCATCCAGCTAACGGGGCGTCATTTACTCCGAGCGGACAGGACAACAGACTCCGGTAAGACCAGAGGTGGGGGTCTGTGCATTTATGTAAATAAAGCATGGTGCACGGACCCCACCATCATCGAGAGTCACTGCTCAGCTAACCTAGAGTTCCTCTTGGTTAGATGCAGACCGTTCTATCTGGCCAGAGAGTTCACCTCCACTGTTGTGACTGCAGCCTATATCCCTCCTGATGCTAATGCCAAGCTTGCAATGAAAGAGCTGCATACTGCCATTAGCAAACAGACTCACAACCCCGAGGCAGCCTTCATTGTAGCGGGTGACTTCAATCACTCCAACCTGAAGACTGTACTCCCCAAATTTCACCAACATGTCTCCTTCGCCACTAGAGTAGATAGAAGATAGATAGACTAGACCAAGTGCAGACACGTTGGGTCTGTTTCCCCAACGGCGTTTGCGGGGGGGTGGGTGAGAAGAGGGGAGGGAGGGGAGAGGAGGAGGAGGAAACGGGATAGATTTGGGAGGGAAAGGAGAGCAGGGTGGGGGGTGAGAGATGGGGAGAGAGATGTGGCGGAGGGGGGATGGGGAAGATGGGGAGGAGGGAGGGAGGGGGAGAGGGGTGGGGGAGAGAGGGGAAGGGAGGGGAAGAGAGAGGGGTGGGGGTGGGAGAGGCGTGGGGTAAGGGGATAGAAGAGGAAGAGAGGGGAGGGAGGGGTAGGGGGAGTGGTGAAAGAGGGACAGAGGGGTAGGGGGAAGGGGGTGGTGGAAGAGAGGGAAGGGGGGTGGGGGAGAGAGGGATGGGTGGGAGAGGGAGAGGGGTGTGGAGAGGGAAACCTAGAAGCATAGAAATTAAGTGCAGGAGTAGGCCATTCGGCCCTTCGAGCCTGCACCACCATTCAATATGATCATGGCTGATCATCCAACTCAGTATCCTGTACCTGCCTTCTCTCCATACCCCCTGAACCCATAAGCCACAAGGGCCACATCTAACTCCCTCTTAAATATAGCCAATGAACTGGCCTCAACTACCTTCTGTGGCAGAGAGTTCCAGAGACTCACCACTATCTGTGTGAAAAATGTTTTCCTCATCTCAGTACTAAAGGATTTCCCCTTTATCCTTAAGCTGTGACCCGCTTGTCCTGGACTTCCCCAATATCGGGAACAATCTTCCTGCATCAGACAAATGCAATTCAGGACTTTTCACTTCACAAGCAAAGTCAGAATGACGGTTAGTGAAGAATTCGAATATTCGCTGAGCGTTCAGATGCTGCGCGCGCCTCCTGCACCAAAGGGGGGGGGGGGAGGGAGCGTGTGTCGTCACACACAAAGATCTTGTAGCGGAGAGCTCCGCTATAAGATCTTTGGTCACATACTAAGCACGAGCCGCCACAAACAGATGAGCGTCTTCTTGAATGGAGAGCGCGTGGCCGCCTCCACAAACAGTCACACACACTGAGGACCCGCCCCCACAAAAAATATTTTGTGAGGAAGGGGAGGAGGAGGGTGGAGAGGGAGAGGGGGAGGGGGGAGAAGAGGATGGGGGAGAGAGGTGAAGGGGGGGGAGGGGTTGGAGCGGGCGTGCATGAGTCGAGAGAAGAGAAAAGGGCGGAGAGAGAGAGAGGCTGGTACAACAACAAAAAAGCTGGATAAACTCAGCGGGTGCAGCAGCATCTATGGACCGAAGGAAAAGGGCAACGTTTTTGGCCGAAACCCTTCTTCCGGGTTTCGGCCAAAAACGTTGACCATTCAATTTGCTCCATAGATGCTGCCGCACCCGCTGAGTTTATCCAGCTTTTTTCATGTCTACCTTCGATTTTTCAGCATCCGTAGTTCCTTCTTAAAGACAGAGACTGTGCACGGTAAGGGAATGAGGAGGGAGAGGGGGAAGAGTGTGGAGGGAAAGGGAGAGTGGGATTGGAGGGGGAGTGGGGTGGGGGGAGAGAGAAGTGGAAGAGAGGGTAGGGAAGGGGAGAGGGGTAGCAGGAGTGGTGGAAGAGGGACAGGGGTAGTGGTGGAAGAGGGACAGAGGGGTTGGGGAAGGGGTGGGGGAGAGAGAGGGGAAGGGAGGGGGGTGAGGGACGGGGGAGTGGTGGAAGAGGGACAGAGGGGCAGGGGAAGGGGTGGGACAGGGAGGGGAAGAGAGAGGGATGAGGGAGGGAGAGGGGTGGGGTAAGGGGTGAGAAGTGGAAGAGTGGGGAGGGAGGGATAGAGGAATTGGTGGAAGAGGGACAGAGGGATAGGGGAAGGGGGCGGGGGGAGAGAGGGAAGGCGGTGGGGTAGAGAGGGAAGGGGGGTGGGGGAGAGAGGGATGAGTGGGAGAGGGAGAGGGGTAAGGAGAGGGAAACATAGAAACATAGAAATTAAGTGCAGGAGTAGGCCATTCGGCCCTTACGAACCTGCACCACCATTCAATATGATCGTGGCTGATCATCCAACTCAGTATCCTGTACCTGCCTTCTCTCCATACCCCCTGATCCCTTTAGCCACAAGGGCCACATCTAACTCCCTCTTAAATACTAGCCAATGAACATGCCTCAACTACCTTCTGTGGCCAGTGAATTCCAGAGATTCACCACTCTCTGTGTGATAAATGTTTTTCTCATCTCAGGTCCTAAAGGATTTACCCCTTATCCTTAAACTGTGACCCCTTGTTCTGGTACTTCCCCAACATCGGAACAATCTTCCTGCATCTAGCCTGTCCAACCCCTTAAGAATTTTAGTACGTTTCTATAAGATACCCCCTCAAACTTCTAAATTCTAGCGATGAACAAGCCGAGTCTATCCAGTCTTTCTTCATATGAAAGTCCTGACATTCCAGTAATCAGTCTGGTGAACCCTCTCTGTACTCCCTCTATGGCAACAATGTATTTGAGCATTGGGCATTGTGACATCACACGATGGAACGTTCACCATTGGCTGGGGCTCCTGCAAAGGCATATGTAAATGGATCCATTCCGATTGGACATATGTGAGCATTGGGCATTGTGACATCACACGATGGAACGTTCACCAGGGGCTGGGGCTGGTGCTGCTTCTATGGGTGAGAAGCCAGTTTATTTTTGAAATATTGGGGGGGGGGGGGGGGTGGTGAAGGATTTGATTAAAAACGTGTACTTAAAGACGACGAAATGTAATGAGGAGCGGATACTTAGAAAGAAAAGTGAAATCTCTACCGAAATGGAAAAGATGTCGGCGATTCTGCATCTGGTTTCGGAGTTGCAGGGAATCAAAGGAAGAAATGCGGCCGGAAGCCGTACATGTAAATGGATCCATTCCAATTGGACGTCCGCGAGCATCGGGCATTGCAATTGGACATCTGCGAGCATCGGGCATTGTGACATCGCACGGCGGGAACGAAAGGCAGAAAGGGATCCGGACGCCAGCTGGACGGATGGGACGAGAGTTTTATATATTAACTAGACCAAGTGCAGACCCGTTGGGTCTGTTTCCCCAACGGGGTTTTGGGGGGGGGGGTGAGAAGAGGGGAGGGAGGGGAGAGGAGGAGGAGGAAATGGGATAGATTTGGGAGGGAAAGGAGAGCAGGGTAGGGGGTGAGAGATGGGGAGAGAGATGTGGGGGAGGGGGGATGGGGAGGGAGGGGTAGATGGGGAGGGAGGGGAGGATGGAGGGATGGAGAGAGGGGTGGGGGGAGAGAGGGGAAAGAGTGGGGAGGGAGAGTGGAGGGGAAGGGGGAGAGAAGTGGATGAGTGGGGAGGGAGGAGGAGAGGGGTAGCGGGAGTGATGGAAGAGGGACAGAGGGATAGGGGGAAGGGGGTGGGGGGAGAGAGGGAAGGGGGTGGGGTAGAGAGGGAAGGGGGGTGGGGGAGAGAAGTGGAAGAGTGGGGAGGGAAGGAGGGGTAGCGGGAGTGGTGGAAGAGGGACGGGGGAGTGGTGGAAGAGGGACAGAGGGGTTGGGGAAGGGGTGGGACAGGGAGGTGAAGAGAGAGGGGTGAGGGAGGGAGAGGGGTGGGGTAAGGGAAGTGGAAGAGTGGGGAGGGAGGGGTAGAGGGACTGGTGGAAGAGGGACAGTGGGGTAGGGGAAGGTGGCGGGGGGAGAGAGGGAAGGGGGTGGGGTAGAGAGGGAAGGGGGGGGGGGGAGAGAGTGATGGGTGGGAGAGGGAGAGTGGTGAGGAGAGAGAAACATAGAAACATAGAAATTAAGTGCAGGAGTAGGCCATTCGGCCCTTCTAGCCTGCACCACCATTCAATATGATCATGGCTGATCATCCAACTCAGTATCCTGTACCTGCCTTCTCTCCATACACAAGGGCCACATCTAACTCCCTCTTAAATATAGCCAATGAACTGACCTCAACTACCTTCTGTGGCAGAGAATTCCAGAGATTCACCACTCTCTGTGTGAAAAATGTTTTCTCATCTCTGTCCTAAAGGATTTCCCCCTTATCCTTAAAGTGTGACCCCTTGTTCTGGTCTTCCCCAACATCCGGAACAATAATAATAATAATAATAATAATAAATACTTTATTGATCCCCTCAGGGAAATTCAGATGTCCAGAAGCTCCCAATCAACAAACCCACAGATTCAAAACGAACGCAGACAGAAAATACATAAAATACAATGTGGACACTACCTGAGAGCAATAAATACTTAAAAAGACCAATAATTAACAGTTAAAAATTAATAATTGCAAAATGCATCCCCCTACAGCCTAGCGGTCCGAATTATAAAATCTAATGGCTGCAGGGGTGA
The DNA here is from genome assembly GCF_010909765.2 of Amblyraja radiata. Classification (NCBI taxonomy): domain Eukaryota; kingdom Metazoa; phylum Chordata; class Chondrichthyes; order Rajiformes; family Rajidae; genus Amblyraja; species Amblyraja radiata. The sequence goes on from NC_045957.1 coordinate 15,125,291, forward strand.
AGGATCTCCTGAACCGCTCCGTTCTACAGGGCAGGGAGAGGAGCCGGTTGTTGTTCCGAGTGCTCTTTTGACTCTCCAGAATTATATGGAGGGGATGCCCGGGGTTTTTCAGGATGACCTGCACCTTGTGCCTCATACGCCTCTCAAGCACCTCCATCCCAGAGTCTACTCTCCCTTCCAGCACTGAGCCAGCTCGATTAACCAGTTTGACCAGCTTCCTATTGTTTTTTGCACTAATGCTGTTGCCCCAGCAGACAACAGCGTAGAAAATAACGCTTGCAACCACTGTGTTGTAAAACATGTGCAGCATATCCTTACACACATTGAAGGATTTGAGCCTTCTGAGGAAAAAGAGTCTGCTCTGGCCTTTTTTGTAGAGGGAGTCAGAGTTGACAGACCAGTCCAGTTTGTTGTCAAGGTGCACTCCAGGGTATTTATATGTCTGCACCACCTCAATGACAGCCCCTGCAGCGTTGACTGGCTGAAGGGGGAGCTTGGACCTGCCAAAGTTAACCACCATCTCTTTAGTCTTTGTAGTGTTCAGGGTGAGACAGTTCTCTTCACTCCAGGCACAAAAGGCACTGGTCAAGTTCCTGTATTCCTCCTCCTGCCCGTTCCTTACACATGCCACAATCGCTGTATCATCTGAGTATTTCTGTACGTGGCATGTGTCAGACTTATAGTTAAAGTCCGCTCCTCATTACATTTTGTCGTGTTTAAGTACACGTTTTTAATCAAATCCTTCCCCCCCCCAATATTTTGTACAATCTTCCTGCATCTAGCCTGTCCAACCCCTTAAGAATGTTATACGTTTCTATAAGATACCCCCTCAATCTTCTAAAATCTAGCGAGTACAAGGCGAGTCTATGCAGTCTTTCTTCATTTGAAAATCCTGACATTCCAGGAATCAGTCTGGTGAACCTTCTCTGTACTCCCTCTATGGCAACAATGTATTTGAGCATTGGGCATTGTGACATCACACGATGGAACGTTCACCAGGGGCTGGGGCTCCTGCAAAGGCATATGTAAATTAATCCATTCCGATTGGACATCTGTGAGCATCAGGCATTGTGATATCACACGATGGAACGTTCATCAGGGGCTGGGGCTGGTGCTGCTTCTATGGGTGCGAAGCCAGTTTATTTTTGAAATATTGGGGGGGGGGAAGGATTTGATTAAAAACGTGTACTTAAACACGACAAAATGTAATGAGGAGCGGATACTTAGAAAGAAAAGTGAAATCTCTACCGAAATGGAAAAGATGTCGGCGATTCTGCGTCTGGTTTCGGAGTTGCAGGGAATCAAAGGAAGAAATGCAGTTGGAAGCCATACATGTAAATGGATCCATTCCGATTGGACATCTGCGAGCATTTGGCATTGCGATTGGACATCTGCGAGCATTGGGCATTGTGACATCACACGATGGGAACGAATCGAAAGGCAGGCAGGCAGCCGGACGGACGGCAGGCGACAGGCACACAGTTTTAAAGATAGATAGATAGATAGATAGATAGATAGATAGATAGATAGATAGATAGATAGATAGATAGATAGATAGATAGATAGATAGATAGATAGATAGATAGATAGATAGATAGATAGATAGATAGATAGATAGATAGAATAGTACAGAACAGAAACTATTCTGCTCCGCTTGCACATGATCCCCTTCCGTCAATTCCCTGCATATCCATGTGCCTATCTGAAAACCATTTAAACAACATTATTGTATCTGATTGTGTGTTAAAAAAATTACAATTACCTGTTTGTTTTTGCCCCACCTCCTCTCTTCACTTCTCTTTACCAACACTTTAACCAAAAGTTTTAAAAGTCTGTCGACTGAAAAGGACAATTCAATAGTCGACAAACTTTTTAAACTTTAGGTTAAAACTGTTGGTAAAGAGAAGTGAAAGGAAGAGGTGGGGCAAAAAAATATCAACAACTGTAATATGTATGTATGTATAATCGCAATTAAAATCATTTTAATTAAGGCGAGGGGAACTTTGAACAGGTCGTCTGGGAGCAGATAATATACTGTAATGAAAAGCTGGAGACAATAGGGGGGCAGTGTAACTGCTGGGGTGGAGACGAGAAGAACCACTGATAGGAGGGAAGGATCAAAGAATGGGATTTTAAGGTGTCCTTAACCCTTTAACTGTCCAAGTGTCTTTTAAACATTCTAAAAATCCTCTGGCAAATCATTCCAGATATAGACTAAACGTTAAGTGAATACTTTGCCCCTGAAGTTTCTCTTAAATATCTCTTCACTCACCTCGAGCATCTACCCACTTATGTTAGAATCATCAACCATGTGTAAAAGGCTGAGCATTCTCTTTATCAAATCCTTCACGATCTTTTACACTTCGTTGTAGATCACCCCTCAGCCTCCTTTGTAACAAGAAGCCTACCCCCATCAAAAGAGCTTGGTAAAAGGCTGACCCATCCTTTTATCATTTTAAATTAGTCAACGATACAACTTACTTTGAGTGACAAGAGCCGGGTACCGGAGGCATGGCAAACCAAAGAGAAGCTGATTTAGGAACCATTTTACCGAGTGGAATTGGATTAAAAACCCTACATAGGATCACATTTGATCTCAAAGGGCTGAGGGACCTTGGCGGGTCAGGCAGCATCTGTGTAAAAAAATGTCCAGACTGAAGAAGGGTATCGACCCAATATGTTCAGTCACCAATCCTTTAAGGCAAGATAAGACTATATTTTTGAGGAACATCCCTCCCTCTGGCTATATTTGACCCCTCTCCTCTCGCTATGTTTAGTTGGCAAAAGGTGAATAGACAATAGACAATAGGTGCAGGTGTCGGCCATTCGGCCCTTCGAGCCAGCACCGCCATTCAATGTGATCATGGCTGATCATCCACAATCAGTACCCTGTTCCTGCCTTCTCCCCATATCTCCTGACTCCGCCTTCTTTAAGAGCCCTATCTAGCTCTCTCTTGAACGTATCCAGAGAACTCGCCTCCACCGCCCTCTGAGGCAGAGAATTCCACAGACTCACAACTCTGTGTGAAAAAGTGTTTCCTCATCCCCATTCTAAATGGCTTACCCCTTATTCTTAAACTGTGGCCCCTGGTTCTGGACTCCCAACATAAGGAACATGTTTCCTGCCTCTAGTGTGTCCAAACCCTTAATAATCTTATATGTTTACATCACCAGCTTATACCACCAGGGGCGCCTGGGAGATGGCCAGCCCTGCGGACTTTAACATCGTGGAGCTCACGAACCCTGGTTAGAGATTGACTTTGGGAGCTCCAGGCCGTAGGAGCTTCAACCGACCCGACACCAGAGCTTTGATCGCCCCGACGTGGAGGCTTCGAAGCCCCAACTGCGGATGGTTCAATTGCCCCGTGAATAAAGAGGAAGAAGATTAGACTTTATTGCCTTCCATCACAGTGAGAAATGTGGGGAATCTGCTGTGGTGGATGTTTATGTTAACTTTTATGCTGTTGTGTGTCTCGTTGTTTTTTTTTTTAGTATGTCTGTATGGTAATTCGAGTTTCAATGTACCTTAATTGGGACACGTGACAATAAACTGACCTTTGAATTTTTGAACCTTTGAAGTTCGGTTTCTGGATTCGGTTCAGAGGCCCAGGAGCGGTTGCAGAGAGTGGAGCGACGTCCGGGCGGTAGGTTCAAAAACCGAGCGCGGGGCTTTACTTTACAGAGGCCCAGGAGCGGTTGCAGAGGGAGGAACTCAACTCTGCAACGTTCATTCACTGTTCACATTTCAAATGAAGTGGGCTTGAGGAAGCCGCTGATTGGTGGAAGCGGACTAGAGTAAGCAGCTGATTGGGAATTAGATCCCTGCTGATTTCTTCCAGCAGTTTGTATTGTATTGTACTTTGTATTGTAGCCAGGGTAAGGGGGCAGTATGAGGCCCAGGGCAGTTTACTGTTCTGGATGTCAGATGTGGGAGGTCATGGAGTCTCCTAGCCTTCCAGACGTCCACAACTGCGCCAGGTGCATCGAGATGGGGCTCCTAAGGGACCGTATTAGGAACCTGGAGCAGCGGCTCGATGACCTATGTCTGGTCAGGGAGAGTGAGGAGGTCATAGAGAGGAGTTATAGAGAGGTGGTCACTCCAAGACCACGGGAGACAGAGAAGTGGGTCACGGTTAGGAGGGGCAAGGGGCAGAGGCAGGGACTAGAGAGTACCCCAGTGGCTGTACACCTTGGCAATAAGTACTCCTGCTTGAGTACTGTTGGGAGGGGACAGCCTACCTGGGGGTAGCGACAGCGGCTGGGCCTCCAGTACAGAGACCGGCCCTGTTGCTCAGAAGGGTAAGGAAAAGAAGAGGAGGGCAGTAGTAATAGGGGACTCTATAGTTAGGGGGTCAGATAGGCGATTCTGTGGACGCAGTCAGGTGACCCGGATGGTAGTTTGCCTCCCTGGTGCCAGGGTCTGGGATGTGGCTGAATGTGTCCAAGATATCCTGAAATGGGAGGGAAAGGAGCCTGAGGTCATGATACATATAGGTACCAATGACATAGGTAGAAAAAGAGAAAAGGTCTTGAAAGGAGAATTTAGGACCGCAAAGGTAACAATCTCAGGATTATTGCCTGTGCCACGCGACAATGAGAGTAGGAATGGAGCGAGGTGGAGGATAAATGCGTGGCTGAAGGACTGGTGCAGAGGGCAGGGATTCAAGTTTCTGGATTATTGGGACCTCTTTTGGGGAAGATGTGACCTGTACAAAAAGGACGGGTTGCACTTGAACCCGAGGGGGACCAATATCCTGGCGGGGTGGTTTGCAAAGGCTACTGGAGAGACTTTAAACTAGAACGGTTGGGGGGAGGGACTCAAATAGAGAAAGCTAGTAGACAGTGTGTGAGGCAGGAGGCAGAGAAGGGAAGCACTCAGACCCAACATGTAGGGGAGAAAGAAGAAAAAGATAATAGAGAATAAGCGGTGGTGGGTTTCTTAAATGTGTGAGCAGAGACAGAGGGCTGTAAAATGAGGGTAGAAGCAATAGGTAGCAAGGTGAAAAGTAAAAATGGCAGGCAGACAAATCCAGGGCAAAAATCAAAAATGGCCACTTTCCAACATAATTGTATAAGGGGTAAGAGTGTTGTAAAAACAAGCCTGAAGGCTTTGTCTCTCAATGCGAGGAGCATTCGTAATAAGGTGGATGAGTTGAATGTGCAGATAGATATGATTTACTATGATATAGTTGAGATCACGGAGACATGGCTCCAGGGTGAGCAAGGTTGGGAGCTAAACATCCAGGGATATTCAATATTCAGGAGGGATAGACAGAAAGGAAAAGGAGGTGGGGTAGCGTTGCTGGTTAGAGAGGAGATTAACGCAATAGAAAAGAAGGACATTAGCTTGGAGGATGTGGAATCGATATGGGTAGAGCTGCGAAACACTAAGGGGCAGAAAACGCTAGTGGGAGTTGTGTACAGGCCACCTAACAGTAGTAGTGGAGTTGGGAATGGGATCAAACAGGAAATTTAAAATGCGTGCAACAAAGGTAAAACAGTTATAATGGGTGACTTCAATCTACATATAGATTGGGTGAATCAAATTGGCTGGGGTGCTGAGGAAGAGGATTTCTTGGTATGTATGCGGGATAGTTTTCTAAACCAACATGTAGAGGAACCAATGAGAGAGCAGGCTATTCTAGACTGGGTATTGAGTAATGAGGAAGCGTTAGTTAGTAGTCTTGTTGTGCGTGGCCCCTTGGGCAAGAGTGACCATAATATGGTTGAGTTCTTCATTAGGATGGAGAGTGACATAATTAATTCAGAAACAAGGGTTCTGAACTTAAAGAAAGGTAGCTTTGAGGGTATGAGACGTGAATTGGCCAAGATTGACTGGTAATTGATTCTTAAAGGGTTGACGGTGGATATGCAATGGAAGGCATTTAAAGACTGCATGGATGAGCTACAACAATTGTTCATCCCAGTTTGGCAAAATAATAAATCAGGGAAGGTAGTGCATCTGTGGATAACAAGGGAAATCAGGGATAGTATCAAAACAAAAGATGAAGCATACAAATTAGCCAGAAAAAGCAGCCTACCAGAGGACTGGGAGAAATTCAGAGTCCAGCAGAGGAGGACAAAGGGCTTCATTAGGAAATGGAAAATAGATTATGAAAGAAAACTGGCAGGGAACATAAAAACTGACTGCAAAAGTTTTTATAGATATGTGAAGAGAAAAAGATTAGTTAAAACAAATGTAGGTCCCTTGCAGTCAGAAACAGGTGAATTGATCATGGGGAACAAGGACATGGAAGACCAATTGAATAACTACTTTGATTCTGTCTTCACTAAGGATGACATAAATAATCTGCCGGAAATTACAGGGGACCGGGGTCAAATGAGATGGAGGAACTAAGTGAAATTCAGGTTTGCCGGGAAGTGGTGTTAGGTAAATTGAATGGATTAAAGGCCGATAAATCCCCAGGGCCAGATGGGCTGCATCCCAGAGTACTTAAGGAAGTAGCTCCAGAAATAGTGGATGCATTAGTGATAATTTTTCAAAACTCTTTAGATTCTGGAGTAGTTCCTGAGGATTGGAGGGTAGCTAAAGTAACCCCACTTTTTAAAAAGGGAGGGAGAGAGAAAACGGGGAATTACAGACCAGTTAGTCTAACATCGGTAGTGGGGAAACTGCTCGAGTCAGTTATTAAAGATGGGATAGCAGCACATTTGGAAAGTGGTGAAATCATTGGACAAATTCAGCATGGATTTATGAAAGGTAAATCATTTCTGACGAATCTTATAGAATTTTTCGAGGATGTAACTAGTAGAGTGGATAAGGGAGAACCAGTGGATGTGTTAAATCTGGATTTCAGAAGGCTTTCGACAAGGTCCCACATAAGAGATTAGTATACAAACTTAAAGCACACGGTATTGGGGGTTCAGTATTGATGTGGATCAAAAACTGGCTGGCAGCCAGGAAGCAAAGTGTAGGAGTAAACGGGTCCTTTTCACAATGGCAGGCAGTGACTAGTGGGGTACCGCAAGGCTCAATGCTGGGGCCCCAGCTATTTACAATATATATTAATGATTTGGACGAGGGAATTGTATGCAACATCTCCAAGTTTGCAGATGACACAAAGCTGGGGGGCAGTGTTAGCTGTGAGGAGGATGCTAGGAGGCTGTAAGGTGACTTGGATAGGCTGGGTGAGTGGGCAAATGCATGGCAGATGCAGTATAATGTGGATAAATGTGAGGTTATCCACTTTGGTGGCAAAAAGAGAAAAGTAGACTATTATCTGAATGGTGGCCGATTAGGAAAAGGGGAGATGCAACGAGAACTGGGTGTCATGGTACACCAGTCATTGAAAGTAGGCATGCAGGTGCAGCAGGCAGTGAATAAAGCGAATGGTATGTTAGCATTCATAGCAAAAGGATTTGAGTATAGGAGCAGGGAGGTTCTACTGCAGTTGTACAGGGTCTTGGTGAGACCACACCTGGAGTATTGCGTACAGTTTTGGTCTCCTAATCTGAGGAAAGACATTCTTGCCATAGAGGGAGTACAGAGAAGGTTCACCAGACTGATTCCTGGGATGTCAGGACTTTCATATGAAGAACGACTGGATAGACTCGGCTTGTACTCGCTCGAATTTAAAAGATTGAGGGGGGATCTTATAGAAACTTACAAAATTCTTAAGGGGTTGGACAGGCTAGATGCAGGAAGATTGTTATCGATGTTGGGGAAGTCCAGAACAAGGGGTCACAGTTTAAGGATAAGGGGGAAATCTATTAGGACCGAGATGAGAAAAATTTTTTTCACACAGAGAGTGGTGAATCTCTGGAATTCTCTGCCACAGAAGGTAGTTGAGGCCAGTTCATTGGCTATATTCAAGAGGGAGTTAGATGTGGCCCTTGTGGCTAAAGGGATCAGGGGGTATGGAGAGAAGGCAGGTACAGGATACTGAGTTGGATGATCAGCCATGATCATATTGAATGGCGGTGCAGGCTCGAAGGGCCGAATGGCCTACTCCTGCACCTATTTTCTATGTTTCTATGTCTATGATACAGCAGTAGGGCTGGTGGAAGCTGATTCAATAGTAGTTTTCAGAAGGTAATTGGATAAAATTTGGAGGGGAAAGGGAAACAATGGAGGAATGGGATTAATGGGATAGCTTTACTAAAGAGCTGGAAATGCATAATTGAAAAAATGGTTCCTTCCATCTGTTATATTCTGTGAAATTACATAATGAGAATTGATCTAAATTAAACTTCCTGAACATTTTAATTTGGCAATCTTTCTTCAGCGCATTAAAATTGATTTCTAGCTTTTTGCTTTATAATTAGAAATAATAACAAGGAATTACTTATGAGGTAGACAAGGTACTTTATATTGTTGCCCCTTTCTTCTTTCTCCATTGTCTTGTTCCCTTTTCTAACAAGATCTTGCGAAATGTAATTAGTGATCTATTCGTTCAGCTATAAATAAGTGCAGTGCACTGATTTTCACCATGAACAATTTGCATACCTGAGTTTCCACATAGTCCTCCAATATGCTGAGCCATGTCCTCTTGACGGAAGAAACTCCTTCACCAAAAGGCATTTTTGGTCTCCACAGTATATCACGTGGTATGAGGTCTGTGTCTTCAAATGACTTGCGTAGAATACATTTTTCTATTCCGTTCTTAACATTAATGAAAAGATTGTGACACATCCAATGTATATTTAACCAAGGTTACATTCTATGGTTCAATGAGAGTTTGAGTACCTTTGGTGCCCTTGCTTCTGGTGGAAGTGACAGGAAGTAGGATGCAAATTAATGATCCAAAAATGGAACTCTAACTTCCAACCTAAGCAAAAACACAACATGTCACGAGTACTAAACATGCATTACCCAAGATGTTTGAAAAATGTACCATCCTATGCACAGTTACGTTAAAACATATAAAAAGTAGAATAATATTTTGTTGTTTATGGGTAGCTATTTGAGATTTTCTTTCTCCAATATGGGCACAAACTCAAAATTGTGCAACATAGCTCAATCAATTAGAAACTAACTAGAGGATAAAATGTCACACTTGACTCGGTGACAATACTGGTACTTCTGAGACGGAATGCCAGGAGTCTAGATTACATGTCCAGGTCTCCGGGGGACCTTGAATCAATAACCTTCCAATTTGAAGGAAGTGTGCTACCACTGCATATAATGATTCCTTAAAATCTCCACACAGTTTCTGAATGTGAAAGGCAGATTAGCAATAGTGGAGGCACAAGACACTGCAGACGCTGGAATCTGGAGCCAAAAACACACTGCTAGAAGAGTTCAGTGGGCCAGGCAGCTTCTATAGAGGCAGAGGGATGATCAACCCTTCAGATCGAGGCCCCGCATCAAGACTGAAAGCAGAGAGGGGAGAGAACCAACATAATGAGATGAGAGGTAGGGGATGAGAAGGGGCTGGCAGGTAATAGATAGAACCATGGGATGATGGAGGTGATGGATAGATGGTGCATGGTGGGGAGAGGGAGGGGTGGAGTTGGGAAATAGTAACTGGTGGATAAAATGTATAAACTGAGAAGAAAATAAATAAAAGGTGGTTGAGGGGCAGATGGAGCCAGATGCTGGAGGGGAGGGTGAAGGTAGAGACAGTGAGCGCAAGGTGATGTGGAAACACAGGAGTTTGCAGATGCTGGAATCTGATAAGTTAGGGCGGTGACCATCACAGGTAAAGGTGGGATGATGGACATAGGGAACTACATGGGGACGGAAATGAGACCCAGTAGGGTTATTGCGTGGAGGATAAGCAGATGGAAGTAGGTGGAGAGGACTATGAATCTGGGAAATAGCGGAATGCAAGAGGGGTGAGGGTGGAAAAAAACAGGAGGAAGGTGAGAGGCCATATGGATCAGAAGGGGAGAGGAAAGCAGGCAGGAAATGGAGCTTACCTGAAATTGTACAGTTTACTATTCATATTGAATGCAAGGTTTATAGACAAGGTTAACAATAGTGTTTGGGGTATAACCTTGACCAGTGTTAAAATGTTGACTTATGATCTGCAATTAAAATGTGTTGTGCTTTAATTCCTGTTTCTACATGCTGATAAAGTCTTTCTTGTATGTATAACCCACATTTTACTAGTCTTTTATCTCATGGTTACTGATGAAAAACAGGAAGAAAAAAACTACCCGTGTGCAGCAGTAATCCTATCAGAGCGTAGGAGATCATAGATGTACATGTCCTTCAGAAGTCTTGGCCCACGGTTGCCTTCACAGCATCCCAACTCCTGCCTCACCTAACAAACATTGACTGTTACACTTTTGAATTTCTTCCGCAGCTGCCTCAGCTGATGGAATCTAGAATATGATGGTTTGTCAAAGAATGAATTACAGAACAGCTTTATTACTGCCATCTAAAAAAACAGTGAATTTCATTAACTTCAAAGAGCAAGGTCAACAGAAGAAGAGATATTTGAAATCTGTTTAATAAAGGACAGCACGAGGAAAAGACAGTGGATGAAGAAAGCTTAGAATCTGATTAAATGCTGCGACACATCTGGAAGGTACCAACAAGATGCTTTGTTGATTGCAGTGGCACTGGAAGCTGTTGAGGAACAATTTCATAGCATGAAATTGAAAGATTCCAAGACTGGGCAAGTTAACTGGCTGTTGTACGGTAGACCAAGATGTAAGCCTGAACATGAGATCGAGTTACAGGTGTGGCAACAAGGGTCACATAGGGAAAGATGCATGTTGTCCAGCAAAAGGTAGAACATGTAGGAAATGTGGAGACAAAGAAATGTAAAAGTAAGACCAGGGACAAGACAGGTGATTACAACAAGAAAGGGAAGTCCAGTGAAAAGAAAGAGAGTCCTTGGCAGAAAAAGAAGGGTCACGTCTGTCACGTAGAAGATGATTTCGGAAGTGATGAAGACAGTGATGAAGCTGGTGAGCATGCTGTTAAAAGGAATTATCATTTTGCTTTGAACGAGAGCCATCACGAGAAAGTTGCAGTGACCATCGGAGGTGTTACAGTGCCATTAATTGGAGATTCTGGTTGCGACAGCAATGTAATTGACAGATCACTTTGGGAATGCTTGAAACAGCAGAAAATCAATTGCACATCAAGGAGGTATTAGGAAGTTATATCCATACACCGCAACTAAACCATTGCAGACCATTGGCTGTTTCACAACTAAAGTATAAGTTGGAGATAGAAAATCTGAACCAGAATTTGTGGTGATGGAGGAGAAGGCAGAACCTCTACTGAGTAGAAATACAGCTCGAGAGCTGGGAGTGCCTCAAACTGAGTGCATGTCAATTCATTACAGTCATATGATGACATGAGGCAGGAATTTAATTCAGCATTCCAAGGGGTTGGAAAATTGAAAGGACGGCAAGTGAAGTTTGCCATTGATAAAAATGTCAAACCGATAGCTCAACCGGTGCGGAGAATGCCATTTGGACTTTGTGGAAAAGTAGAAGCTAAAATCAAGGAGTTGATTGATCAGGACATTATTGAACCAGTTGAACGTTTGACACCATGGGTGAGTCCAGTAGTGATTGAGCTGAAACCCAATGATGACATCAGACTGTGCGTTGACATGAGGAGAGCCAATGAGGCAATAATTAGAGAAAGACACCCAAATCCTACGGTCGATGAGGTGCTACAAGAGTTATCAACCAATAAAGTGTTCACTAAAATAGATATCGTGGGTGCAAAATGTTATTGTGCAAAATGTATTCCAAATTTTGCTACACTGGCAGATCCGTTGAGAAAGTTGACCAGGAAAGACATAAAATTCGAGTTTGGTAGTGAACAGAGACAGGCATTCAAAATGTCTAATGAGTATAGAAACCCTTGGATATTATGAGCCAGCTGCACCAACAAAAGTCATAGCAGATGCTAGTCCGGTCGGCTTAAGAGCAGTGTTAGTACAGACACATGCAGATGGACCCAGAATCATAGCATATGCCAGTCGATCTTTAACCAGCGTGGAGAGAAGGTATTCTCAAACAGATAAAGAAGCACTGGGGCTAGCGTGGGCCTGTGAAAGGTTCCATGCATACTTGTACGGCATTGAATTTGAACTTGTTACAGATCACAAGCCGCTGGAAATGATATATTCAACAAGTTCTAAGCCATGTGCCAGAATAAAACGTTGGGTGCTGAGACTCCAACTGTACAAGTACAAAGTAGGCCACATTGCTGGGAAAGCAAACATCGCGGACCCGCTGTCGAGACTGTTGAAGGATGAACAGCTGAGAGCAACATCCACACTAGAAATGAAGCAGAGAACTTTGTGCGATTTGTCGCAATTCGCCAAGAGCCATGACAACGAAGGAAGTTGGAAGGGAATCAGAACTTGATCCTGAACTGAAAGATATTAGAGAGCATATTCACAGTGGTCAATGGGATCAATGCCCTTACAAAGCATATGTTCGCATAAAAGATGAATTTTGTGTAATTGGTCAGTGATTGCTGAGATGTAGCAGATTGGTGAATCCACAGTTGCTACGACCAAGGATCGTGTCATTAGCTCATGAACGACAGTTAGGCATCGTCGGTACTAAACAGAATTTGCATAGCAAATGTGTGGTGGCCAGGTTGTGAGAAAGATGCCGAAAACTTTGTCAAGACCTGTCACGGATGCCAAATCACAAGCAGGAGCAACCCACCAGTGATGACGTGCTTGTGAGGCGAGATGATGGCGGTAAGATAGACACTCATTACCAATGCCAGCCATACAACGTTGTATCGAGGTGCGGCAGCGTGGTGACAGTTAAGTCTCCAGAAGGTGTTAACTACAAGAGAAATGTATCGAGTGTCAAAAAGTACATATCCAGAGACACTCAAAATGAGGTAGCCCAAAATCCACCAATAGCTACTGATTCAGAGGGGCCAGACGACATTTCCGAGGTTGTGACCAGAGTTCCAGAGGCAGCACGCTGCAATGCAGGTGGTGAGCAAAGTAGGTGTCTGGGTGACAACACGTTGGCAGATTCAACAGGCTCTGATGCTTCTGTGCCATCTGTTGGACAAAGACGTGAAAGCAGAATCCCCAAGTGATACGACGATTTTGTGTTATAGGTTATAGTTTTGCTTAGTAATTATACAGATGAATGTGACATTTGGTTAAAGGCAAAGGAAGCCTACAAGTTATTATTTATATTAAGGGAAAACAATAATTTATTTGTATTTAGTATTTAGTTAGTATTTAGTTAGTATTTCATAGGCTATGCTGTATTTAGCTAATAAGCCAACATAATAATTCTTACGGGTAAATAATTGTTTGATTGTGCAGTTGTGTCAATAGAACACTGTTTATTATGATACTGTTTATTATGACACTGTTATGATACTGTTTATTATGATCAAGTTTATTAATGTTACAAGAGTGTAAAAAGTTACATTTGTTTTGTAGTTGTAATGCATCTGTTTCGTGAGTTATTGGAACACAAATGAAAACACAATTATGCTTTGTAAGAATTTAATTGGAAAGTATATTAGAAAGAATACATATTAATTTGAAGTTTAATTCTGGTAAAGGAGGGATGTCATGACGATGAGTCATGATAATGATATGCTAATATCTTGACCTTGGTATCAGCTGACTTGGAGGTCAGATAGGGTGTGTGCTGTGCAAGCTAATGCAGGAGGCCACGGGCGGAGGAGATAATAAACACAGAGACAAAGGAATGTAACCTGTAAATATGGTGTCAGTATCATTATTATTCCACATCTGAGGCGAAGATGTGACAACCATTGCTTGGGTGAATTAGATCATCTGCCTACATCAGATATGTAATATCCATTAAATTCCTGAATAAATTTGGTCCAACATGGGGGGATTGTGGGGGAGGGGGGAGTGAGCTCAGAGAAAAGACAGGGGAAGAGCCATGGGGAGAGGGGGGACATCACGGGGGGCGGGGGGAGGAGCCAGGGAGGGGAACCAGAGGGGTAATAGCTGGAATTGGTGGTGCGATGGGGACTCACAGCGGGCGCTGGTCGCTAGTCGTTCTCCTCCGCCGGGATCAGAGTCTTCGCTTTCCGGGCTGCTGCTTGGGGCTGGGCTGTGCTGCTTGGGGCTGGGCTGTGCTGCTTGAGGCTGGGCTGTGCTGCTTGAGGCTGGGCTGTGCTGCTTGGGGCTGGGCTGTGCTGCTTGGGGCTGGGCTGTGCTGCTTGGGGACTGGGCTGTGCTGCTTGGGGGCTGGGCTGTGCTGCTTGGGGGCTGGGCTGTGCTGCTTGGGGGCTGGGCTGTGCTGCTTGGGGGCTGGGCTGTGCTGCTTGGGGGCTGGGCTGTGCTGCTGGGCCGCTTGGGGCTGGGTCGCTTGGGGCTGGGCCGCTTGGGGCTGGGCCGCTTCCGGTCCCTCCGAAAGTCCAGTTGGAAACCTCCGCCGGCCACCCTCACTCTAGTAAAGACGCAATGGGGTAGAAAGGTGCAGGAAGGGGCGGACCATCCCGGGCAGTGACAGGGGAAGAGACTAATCCACGCGACGCCGACTGGCAGGAGAAGAGATTGATCTGCGCATGCGCGGTTTTTAAGATTTTTAAACCTCGCTAACTTCTACATTCAATCGATTGGAATGAAACTTGGTGCAATTGCAGCGCAGGAGAACAGTGAGGGAACTGGTGAAAAATCGCAGCTCTATCGCAAACTGTTTTTGCGCAATAAGAAGGCCGCCAAACCGGAAGATAATAAGATCAGAGTTTTAGTAATGTACTAGACCAAGTGGGACCCGTTGGGTCCCATGTTCACATGGGAGGGTTGGTCCCCCGACGCAATATTCCACCTCTCCACCAATTCCAATATTGATGGCCAGTGGGGGGGCTTTCTGGAGGGCTGGTATGGGTTCTTGGGGTGGAAGCTCAGTCCCTCAAGCCTGATCTGCTGGCAGCTAACTCACGGCTGGTGGGCTGGCAGTTGACTCATGACTATTCCTTGAAATTCCATTTCAAGCAGGGTGCAAGGCCACCAAATTCAAATCCATGTTCCTACCATTTCAAGCAGGGTGCAAGGCCACCAAATTCAAGTGCAGTTTCTTACCACCATGAGCAGGGTGCAAGGCCACCAAATTCAAAGTGCAGTTTCCAACCACTTCAGGCAGGGTGCAAGGCCACCGAAATCAAGTGCAGTTTCATACCACTTCAAGCTGGACCCATGGACACCAAATTCAAGTGCAGTTTCATACCACTTCAAGCAGGATGCAAGGCCGCCAAATTAAAGTGCAGTTTCATTCCACTTCAAGCAGGGTCGAAGGCCACCAAATTCAAATGCAGCTTCATACCATTTCATGCAGGGTGAAACCACCATAAACCCACACAAAACACCAACCTCACAGTTCAGTAGACATTCAGTGTGTTCAGTTGATTCACAGCTCAGACAGTCATGACCTCTCCCTCCCCCATCATGCAGAGACTGAGCCACACCCGCACTTCCGGGTTTTATAACCCCTCCCCCTCCCACCGGAAAAGGTGTGGCTTTCAGGGCGTGATTGACAGGAGAGAGATTCTCAACATTTTTTAAACACTATTAACACTTATTTTTCATTGATGGGAAGAATTCGCTGCACCTGCTCAGCGGAGGGGGGGGACTGAGTAAGATGGCCAAAAATCACAGCAGCAAGTGGTAGCATTTTATCTTAAATCAATATACAGTGCAAACAGGAAGTAACTGCATTTGCAGTAGTGCCTTTTAACTTCAAGCCAAAGGACCCAAGCCGCCATTTGCAGTAAGTAGTGCCTTTCAACTTCAAGCCAATGCACCCACGCCCCCATTTGCAGTAAGTAATGCATTTTAACTTCAAGCCATTGCACCCAAGCCACCATCTGCAGTAAGTAGTGCCTTTCAACTTCAAGTCGCCATTTGCAGTAAGTAGTACATTTCAACTTCAAGCCAAAGCACCCAAGCCACCATTTGCAGTAAGAAGTGCCTTTCAACTTCAAGCCAAAGCACCCAAGCCACCATTTGCAGTAAGTAGTGCCTTTCAACTTCAAGCCAAAGCACCCGCCACCCCAGAAAACCACACAAAACACCAAACTCACAGTTCAATAGACATTCAGTGTGTTCAGTTGATTCACAGCTCAGACAGAGTCATGACCTCTCCCTCCCCCATCATGCAGAGACAGAGCCACACCCACACTTCCGGGTTTTATAACCCCTCCCCCTCCCACCGGAAAAGGTGTGGCTTTCAGGGCGTGATTGACAGGAGAGAGATTCTCAACATTTTTTAAACACTAATAACACTTATTTTTCAATGATGGGAAGAATTCTCTGCACCTGCTCAGCGGAGAGGGGACTGAGTAAGATGCCCAAAAATTACAGCTGCAAGTGGTAGCATTTTATTTTAAATCAATATACAGTGCAAACAGGAAGTAAGTGCATTTGCAGTAGTGCCTTTTAACTTCAAGCCAAAGGACCCAAGCCGCCATTTGCAGTAAGTAGTGCCTTTCAACTTCAAGCCAAAGCACCCAAGCCACCATTTGCAGTAAGAAGTGCCTTTCAACTTCAAGCCAAATCACCCACCATCATTTGCAGTAATTAGTGCCTTTCAACTTCAAGCCAAAACACCCTAGCCACCATTTGCAGTAAGTATTGCCTTTCAACCTCAAGTCAAAGCACCCAAGCCACCATTTACAGTAAGTAGTGCCTTTCAACTTCAAGCCAAAGCACCCGAACAACCATTTGCAGGTAGTGCCTTTTACCTCAAACAAACCATATTTTCATTTTACAAACCACATTAAGGGTACTCACAGTTTTGTAGACATTTGTTCAGTGTTATTCAGAGCTCATAGAGACGTGCCCTTGGCTTCATCCATCTTGCAGAGGGAGTGAGGCACACCACTTCCTGGTTTAATAGTCCCTCCCCCTCCCTCCAGCAGGTGCAGCAGAGAGAATGGTGATTATTTTAAACCAAGCCAAAGCTCCCAAGCCACCATTTGCAGTAAATAGTGCAATTCAACTTCAAGCCAAAGCACCAAAGCCATCATTTGCAGTAAGCAGTGCCTTTCAATTTCAAACAAAGCACCCACCACCATTTGCAGTAAGTAGTGCCTTTCAACCTCAAGCCAAAGCACTCAAGCCACAATTTGCAGCAAGTAGTGCCTTTCAACCTCATGCCACCATTTGCAGTAAGTAGTGCCTTTCAACTGCAAGCCAAAACACCCAAGCCATAATTTGCAGTAAGAAGCGCCTTTCAACTTCAAGCCAAATCACCCACCACTATTTGCAGTAATTAGTGCCTTTCAACTTCAAGCCAAATCACCTGCCACCATTTGCAGTAATTAGTGCCTTTCAACATCAAGCCAAAGCTACCAAGCCACCATTTGCAGTAAGTAGTGCCTTTCAACTTCATGACACCGTTTGCAGTAAGTAGTGCCTTTCAACTTCAAGCCAAAGCACCCAAACAACCATTTGCAGGCAGTGCCTTTTTACTTCAAACAAACCATATTTTCATTTTCAAAACACATTAAGGGTACTCACAGTTGTGTAGACATTTGTTCAGTGTTATTCAGAGCTCATAGAGACATGATCCTTGGCTTCATCCATCTTGCAGAGATTGAGTGAGGCACATCACTTCCTGGTTTTATAGTCCCTCCCCCTCCCCCTCCCTCCAGCAGGTGCAGCAGATAGAATGGTGATTTTTTTTTAAACTTTTTTTTTTTAAACTAATACAATTCAACTTCAAGCCAAAGCACCCAAGCCACCATTTGCAGTAAGAAGTGCCTTTAAACTTCAAGCCAAATCACCCAAGCCATCATTTGCAGTAAGTAGTGCCTTTCAACTTCAAGCCAAAGCACCCAAGCCATCATTTGCAGTAAGAAGTGCCTTTCAAGCTCAAGCCAAAGCACCCAAGCCACCATTTGCTGCATGTAGTGCCTTTCAACTTCATGCCACCATTTGCAGTAAGTAGTGCCTTTCAACTTCAAGCCAAAGCACCCAAGCCACCATTTCCAGTAAGTAGTGCCTTTCAACTTCAAGCAAATCACCCGCCACCATTTGCAGTAAGTAGTGCCTTTCAACGTCAAGCCAAAGCTCCCAAGCCACCATTTGCTGTAAGTAGTGCCTTTCAACTTCAAGCCAAAACACCCAAGCCACCATTTGCAGTAAGTAGTACCTTTCAACTACCAGCCAAAGCACCCAAACAACAATTTGCAGGCAGTGCCGTTTTACTTCAAACAAACCATATTTTCATTTTCAAACCACATTAAGGGTACTCACAATTGTGTAGACATTTATTCAGTGTTATTCAGAGCTCAGAGAGACGTGACCCTTGGCTTAATCCATCTTGCAGAGACTAAGTGAGGCACACCACTTCCTGGTTTTATAGTCCCTCCCCCTCCCTCCAGCAGGGGCAGCAGAGGGAATGGTGATGTTTTAACAAACATTAATATCTCTCTGATTTTTGATCGATGGGAAAAATCCTTTGCACCCGTAAGGCGGAGAGGGGCTCTGAGCGAGGTGGCCAAAAATGACGGCCGTAGGTGGCGGCGTTCTCACGGAAATCGCAGCACAAATGGCCAAAACCGGTCAAGAACAGACTTTTAGTAATATAGATATAAGATAGAAGTTACAAAGTAAAATTTATTTTGGAACAAATCTCGTGTTGGGTCGATGTTCTCTGAAGTGTTGAAACATTTCTTGAGATTTTAAAAATAATGGGGTAAAACCCGTGAATGTTGCCAGGGGATTGAGATACAATTGGCAGTTACACAGGGTGACCATTTAGCATGAGGAAAGCAAAGGTAAACAACAGGAATTTTTCAAAAAGGTGTAAAACTAGCAATCTGTAAAGTTGTGGTCTGTAAAGTTTCAGTTACTCTGGAAATTTTTATTTTACCTTATGAAAATGTGAATATCCCAATGCAAGTTCATCTGCACCTTCCCCGGAGAAAATGACAATGGTGTCAGTATTCTCACGTATATACTTGGACACTAAATGCAATCCTGTAAAGAGAAATATTATTTTGTCATGTTGCCAACACAATTCAAACAAGGGTCACGGGGCTGAGAACCGACATGGATGCGATGTTCACAATGTGCTCCTTGTGTTAGTGAAGTTATAAGATAATAGATGCAGTACGAATTTGCATGGGAACCAGAGTTGAAAGGAACATGGGACTTGAGACTCCCTTGAGTGGAAATGGAGCATGAGATCCAGGGCCCAAGTGAATGGAAATAACATAGCAAGTGAGCCCTATGAATGGAAGGGTAGCACAGCAGATATTACTGAGTCAGATGACAAACAATAGGAATTTCCAAATTAACAGATAACAGTTTATCAGAGTTTTAATGTAGTTAATGACAGGTACAAATGATTTCTTCTTCCAGAAAAGGTTATATAATACAAGGAAACATTTATCTGAAGTGAGTTGGGAATGGATAGCTTTAGATAAACCTGTCTGGTCAATTTCGTGACAGTGTTTAAGGCGACACTAATGACTCCAAAACTAAGAAAAAAAGAACTTTTATGAAAAACTGATTCATTTTAAAGTTACTGATTACTTACAGAGCCTGAATACCACCCAACTTTCATAGTTGACATTAATTAAAAGGCTGACAGACCTCCAGTATCTAATACTGTCTGAAGAAGGGTTTTGGCCTGAAACGTTGCCTATTTCCTTCACTCAATAGATGCTGCTGCACCCGCTGAGTTTCTCCAGCATTTTTGTGTACCTTCCAGTATCTAATAATTGTTTCAGTCCTGAAATTAGATAATTGTTCACATATATATTTTCCTATTTTCGGCCATGTAATTTGTATGACCTGATTGTAAATAGTTGCAAAAAGTAACCAACATTTTGTTGAAAAACAAAACTGCTGGAGGAACTGAGTGGGTGAACCAGCATCTGTGAGGGGAGAGGAAGTGTCGACGTTTCAGGTCAAGACACTGCATCAGGACCGAGTGTGGAGAAGCCAGTATAAGATGGGTAGGGGTAAGATCGAGCCCACAAAGTGACAGACGGATCAAGGAGGATGAACGACAATGGCAAGATGGATCTAGGTGGTAGGAGGGGAGGGTTAAGATGGACATAGCTGGTGATAACAAAACACACAGGCTACTAGTGCACTGTACTATCTTTACACTGTTTACCTCTTCACATTAGCTATCTTCCTTCTCTACTCTCAGTTTTGATGGCAGAGGTTATTATATAAGATACAACCAAGAAAATGCAGATGTCACAGCACAAAGTACAGTAAACCTTCATTATAACGGACCATGGGGGGGGATTGGTGTCCTATATTTCCGATTGCCCACTATAACAGAGTAAGGTATTATCAGTGTATAAATAGTAGAAACAAACAACTGCAGATGCTGATTGATACACAAAGGGACACAAAGTGCTGGTGTAAATCAGCTGGACAGGCAGCAACTGTGGAGAATATGGAGAGGTGAGGTTTCTGATCAATGACCCTTCTCAGACTCTGGGTGGGAAACTGAGCCTGGAATCCAGGTGAGTTGATGGCCCTGGTTTGCTGGCGGCTGGGGTAAAGGGGAGGATCGGTGAAGTCAATGGCCATGACGCGTATGCGGCCGGACTGCAGGTAAGGGTTGGCGGTTGCATTGGCGGCAGCAGGCGTGGCCTGGAGGCACCCAAGGAAGCTGTGGGGGCAGAAGATCCAGCCTTGTAATGGCATCTCAGAGGCGGTGTGAGGACAGCCAGAGCTACGAGCATCCTGGGAGGTGGTGCAAGCCGGGGGTGGCTTGGGCAGCCGTCGGTGGGTGTGCACTACAGCTGAAATCTGTTAGAAAGTGGTCCGTTAAAATGAGGGTTGAATTCCTTGAGTGACTGTGCCAATCCAGTTGTGAAGCATAAACATTACCAAGAGCAGAACGAATTGTAGTGCCATCATAACTCTCGAGGCTGAAAATCACGTTTTCTATTTCCCGGATGCCCTCTTCAGGTGTGAAGATAATTTCATGATGTTCACTTTTAATATGTTCTGCAACCTAGTTCAAAACACCATGTTTTTTTAACAAGGATCATCCAATGGGATATAAAATTAAAATATGCTATATAATATATATAATAATAATAATAATAATAATAATAATAATAATAATAAGCTATTAGCCTATATAATAAGCTATATGCTTATAATATAAATATAAATATTTATAACTGTTGTAAGACCATTCAGAATGTTATTAATTCTGATAATTTCGCCTCACTATAAGTATTACCAACAAAAATTTGACACGGCTGTGTTTAGTTTAGTTTAGCTTTCTGTGTACTTCGGTACAGTGAAATGCTTTTGTTTTAATACTTAATTAATCCTTTTCATTTATACTCACCCGTATTGCAATAATGCCTTCCCAATTAAGCCATTTTAAACTAGGGTCATGTTATCGAGAATAAAATAATAATCTTAGAAGGAGGTAGGGTTGATGTGGTCAAAAGGTAACAGGACATCTGTTTAGCAATCATAGGGGTTGGATTGAGCTGTGCTGGTTGCTCTGTGTCTGTCATAGTTGCATGATTTATAACTGTTGTAAGACCATTCAGTGGAAAGAAGAAACGCTGAGTGAAATCTGTTATGGGTTAATAGTTTAAACAAACAAAGATAGAAAACTGTATAAAATATAACATGAATCTTTGTTGGGGGCACAATCTAGTTTGACTGTTCCCAATGCCCATTGTATTTGACACTCTTAAATAAACCCTTGATTGCCTTCCCCGATCTTCGAGATGTGCTTTCATGTTTTCTTTGTGTAGGAAGGAACTGCAGATGCTGGTTTAAACCGGACAGACAAAATGCTGAAGGATCTCGACCCGAAATGTCACCCATTCCTTCTCTCCAAAGATGCTGCCTGTCCTGCTGAGTTACTCCATTATTTTGTGTCTATCTTCACATGTAAATAAAGTTTTTCACTGTATCACAATACATGTGACAATAATAATCTAAAGCATGCTTTAAAAAAAAATATGATTGCTGATTATAAAAGATCAGAACTTTCCAGAATAACTAACCAGATTGAGAAAGTACAGGACTATTTCCTGAATATGTTTTCATAAACAGAATTGGTGCCGTGACATTGTAGCCTCCTAAAGGAACGCTGGCATTTTACATGTACCACAATTTGCAAAATGTAAGGAGTTGCAAATGGCTAGACCACAGGAATTGGACCCCTAAGACCAGGGCTGGATTTCGAAGAAGAGAGGCCCTAAGCTGTTCCACTTGTGAGGCCCCTCCCAATCCCCCACCCCCACGACTAGAGGAAGATGGTCCACCAGATTGACACCGATTTGCAGCCGAGCGTGACCAATGAGATAAGGGCTGCGCTTTGTATTTACTTATTTATTGCCAGTGCTAGTGTCGAGTTATTGGCTTAAAACACTATTATTCTGAAATGGAGGGCAAGGAAAATTACTGAAGGGTTGTTTAGAGATTACAGTGCGTTGTGACAGCATATGTAGAAAAGGCCTATGACAGCGTCAAAAATATTATACATCTTGCAGGGCTCTCACTTAATTTTTTTTCTCTGTTGTCAGCCGGGCAACCTTGGCAGCTGTTTAAGTTGCCAAATGACACTTTAGGTGGTCATTTAAGATGACTTGCATGACGCGTGCGATAATGTGCTCGGACGAAGTGCGTAGTTACCAGTCGGAATTATGCTCAATGAAGCATTCACATATTATTTCTGCTTCAAATAAAGTTGCAAACTAAACATATTCACCAATCAAGACTTGATATATACCACAATGACATGCAGCAAAATTATAATACAGTATCTCAACTCTTTTTACACATTACAATTAATGCAATTTCTAATATTTCTTTCCACTTCCAAACAAAAATGTGGTTGGATTATTCAGCGTATGATCAACCTCGGTGAGACCAAGCGCAGGCTTGGCAATCGCTTCGCACAACACCTCCACTCAGTTCGCAATAACCAACCTGATCACCCGGTGGCTCAAAACTTCAACTCCCCCTCCCATTCCGAATCCGACCTTTCTGTCCTGGGCCTCCTCCATGGTCAGAGTGAGGCCCACCGCATATTGGAGGAGCAGCACCTCATATTTTGCTTGGGTAGTTTACACCCCAGCGGTATGAACATTGACTTCTCTAATTTCAGGTAGTCCTTGCTTTCTCCCTCCTTCCCCTCCCATTCCCAGCTCTCCTACGGTCTTCGCCTCTTCCTTTCTTCTTCCGTCCCCCCCATCCTCATATCAGTCTGAAGAAGGGTCTCAACCCGAAACGTTGCCTATTTCCTTCGCTCCGTAGATGCTGCCTCACCCGCTGAGTTTCTCCAGCATTTTTGCCTACCCATTCACACAAGTTCTGTTATCCCACTTTCCTCACCCACTCCCTACACATTAGGGGCCATTTTACAGAGACAAGTTAACCTACAAAGCCAATGCGTCTTTGGGATGTGGGAGGAAACCCTCACGCTTGCAGGGAGAATGTGCAAATTCAACACAGACAGTGCCCGAGGACAGGATCGACCAAAGATCTCTGGCGTGTGAGGCAGCAAGTCTACCAGCTGTGCCACTATATTTTGTTTTCTAACACACAGGTCTGAAGAAGGGTTTCGGCCCAAAACGTTGCCTATTTCCTTCGCTCCATAGATGCTGCTGCACCCGCTGAGTTTCTCCAGCGTGTGTGTGTGTGTGTGTGTGTGTGTGTGTGTGTGTGTGTGTGTGTGTGTGTGTGTGTGTGTGTATTGTACACACACACACCCACACATACACATAGTTATATATTCATATATAAATATACACCGTTTTGTTTTTTCGTTTATAACATTGTTTACAGAGTACTATGTTTATAACATTGTTTACAGAGTACTCTGTTGTGCTGCTGCTAGTAAGGATTTCATTGTTCTAACTGGGACGTGAGAGAATCAAACACTCTTGACTCTTGACTTACTCCGCTAATGTGAGGGATAGAACTAGTGTACAGGTGATCGGTGGTCGGCGTGGACTCGGTGGGCCGAAGGGCCTGTTTGCACGCTATATTTTTAAATTAAACTAAAAACACTAAAACCAGGGGGAGTCTAAAGAAGGGTCTCTACCCAAAACATCACCCATTTCTTTCTATCCAGAGTTGCTGGCTGCTCCATGGAGTTCCCCCACACAATTGAAGCATGGAATAGTCTTCACCCTAACATAGTTACCCAACCAGACGCAACTAAATTTATGGTACCTCTTTTTTCCCCAAGAACCCTTTTTTGCTTAAGTCCAAGTCAAGAGTCAAGAGAGTTTTATTGTCATGTGTCCCAGATAGGACAATGAAATTCTTGCTTGCTGCAGCACAACAGAATATGTAAACATAATACAGAACAGGAGATAAAAGTTCAATGTGTTTATATACCATAGACATATATACACAATAAATAAACAGATAAAATGCAATAGGCTGTTATTGTTCAGCCCTCCACCACCTCCAGTTTAAATTCCATATAGAATATTTATGGAGGATCAGGAAACCAGAAGCAAGAGTTACTCCAGGGAGTTACTCCAGATCCAGGGTCAGGGAGTGATTTTGTGTTGGTTTTCAGCGGTCGCGGCGAGGCAGCGACCGGACAGCAATGGCGGCCAGATCTCCCACAATTCAAAGCGAGGGAGAAAGTGCCCAGCGCTGACCAGTTGCTGTGGCAGTGCACATGCGCAGGGCAGCTGATGATGTGCTGGCCATAGCAGTGCGCATGTGCAGGGGGAGGATGTGCTGGCCATAACAGTGCGCATGTGCAAGGCGGCCTGCCATGCCGGCGGATGAGGAGTGAGTGGAGAGCGGAGACCCAGACATGGATACGGATGGCGGGCAGAGACAGAGATTGACAGACAGAGAGAGTGAGATATAGAGGGGGGGGCCCGCCCAGAGTTGAATGGCAGGTGTCCTGCCTTGGCCGGAGGCCGCCTAGATATCGAGGCCCTAGGCTTCAGCCTATGAAGCCTAGTGGTAAATCCGGCTCTGCGAGGCCCCCCTAGATCTCGAGGCCCTAAGCTTAAGCTTGTCAAGCTTATACGTAAATCCGGCCCTGCCTAAGACGTAGCGCCTCTTTAACAAGTTGTGTGGGGGTGGAGCCCCACACCCATCTTTTCTTTTCTGTTGTTCTTTGGATATGTGTTAGAAGCTATCTAAGGGTTTTGGCCCGAAACGCCACGAACTGCTGAGTGCTTGCGTGCTTGAGTCTTGAGTGCAGGTTTAAAAGGAGGGCAAGGAGCACTTTAGCAGTCTTTGACTGCAGGTCGGACAAAGCACATACTTACAGGCTCATCAGAGGAGGGAAGGTTAGGAGTGAGTGTGGGGGTTGGCTGCACAATTAGATTGGAAGATTGGTAAATTGGACAATTAGGCAATTTAGCATCTCATATAAGCAAGACTTGCTCAAGTGGTGCGGCCCTGTGGAGGGAAGTGCCCTGTGGGAAAAGTGCCCGGTGGGAAAAGAGCCC
Organism: Amblyraja radiata; assembly: GCF_010909765.2. Classification (NCBI taxonomy): domain Eukaryota; kingdom Metazoa; phylum Chordata; class Chondrichthyes; order Rajiformes; family Rajidae; genus Amblyraja; species Amblyraja radiata. The sequence continues at coordinate 15,150,624 of NC_045957.1, forward strand.
TGTGAGCAGGGCCGGATTTACGTATAAGCTAGACAAATTTAGGGCCTCGAGATCTATGGGGGCCTCGGCCCGCTCCACCAAGGACTATAAAACTTTTCACATAGTGGCGTTGTTACAAAACCCACCATCCGTGGCGCTGTTTCCACGCTGCAGAATCAACTCTCCCGAGTTTGACTGCGCTGGGGCCTAGTGCTAGCCGCCCCACCCCCACCCCCCCCAACCCTGGTAACCTCAGTGGCGGTTCCACTGGGTCTTCTCCATTCCCCTCAAACCATGTGACCCCAGCTCTTCCCCACCCACACTACAGTCCTTATACCTCCCTACCCCCTGGCCACCCCCCCCCCCCCCACCAGACATCGCCTCGGCCTCAGTCCACTCATCAGCCTTCTTCCGGCCCCAACCCCCATCACTGCCGTGTGTTCACCATCCCTCCTGACTTCCCCCTCTCAGATACCGGACGGTCGGTCGGTCCTCAACAGAGGCCTCACCTTTGTCCCCCTCCGTCCCCACCTCAATGAGTTCCGCGCCCGCCAGGATTTGGAGCTCTTCTTCCGTCGCCTCCGTCCGCCTCACACCGTTCTTCCATGGGAAGGAGTCCTCGCCCCCATTGATGATCCCTTATCCAGTCTCCAACGGACCCACTCCTCTTGGATCCCCCCTCATGGCCATCTTCCGGCTTTAGATCCTTTAATTTTAAACTGCCGGCGGGACATCAACTGCCTCACCAGTATTTAATACCATGTAATTCTGTGTTCAGGGAAGTGGAGAGACGACAGCCAAGTGTCTGTGTTGCTCACTTGGCAAGGAAAGCAAACCCCAGCCACTTCCATTGGCAGATAATTAGTAACGTTTTGAATTGGTCTACCAAACTACTTTGCGAGTTGTCTGTTTATTAAGAAGTGAACCTGTTTGTTTAGTTATGTTAGCCTTTTTCAAGCAGATTTGATTCAGATTTGAATCAGGTTTTGCAATATAATTATCAATAAGGAACAATTCTTTAAGAAATAGTTCCCAACGGGAGGCACATGCAAAAGCCACAGAAGCTATTTTGGAAAGTTACAGCGCTATCACTGATGCCCTCAGTCATTTGTACTCTGATGTTAATGTGAAGGGAGATACCAGTATTCAAGCTAACAATCTTTTGCAGAAAATGGAAGAACTGGAATTTGTGTTTATGCTGCATTTTTCAACCTGTCTGCTTGGTCATTTCCACAAGGTCAACAAAGCCATTCAGAAACCCAAACTGTTATTGAGTACTTGAGCAAGTTTGTACAGTTCACTTCAGGATTTTGTAAGCAAAGTTAGAGAAAATGTTGATGAGCTTGAGCAACAAGTAAAGGCCACCTTGCCAGATGTTAACTACAGAACTGTCACAGGGAGACAAAGAGTAAGGAAATGGCAAGGAAATGATGGAAGTGCACCTGGTCCTGATGCTTTAGATAAACTCTCTTCAAGAGATAAGTTTAAGATAAAATCCTTTTTTCCTATACGAGATGCACTTGAAACCAATTTAAAAAGAAGAGGTACTGTGTATAATGAAGTTGCACAACAATTTTCGTTTCTTGCTAATCTGACCGCATCTAAGCAAGAAATTCAGCAAGGTGTTGAACTGTTGATGGAAGCATACCCAGAAGATATTGACCTGAAACTTACTGATGAACTTTTTCACTTTCACTCGTACGTGAGACAAAGCCATAGGCATACAGAAGAGCACTCTCTGTCTCATACAGACCTTTATCAAATAATATACAAGAAAACGATTCAGATGGCCTTCCCTAATGTGGAAGCAATCTTGCGGCTGTTTCTTAGCTTAATAGTCACCAAGGGCTTGGGAGAGAGGTCTTTTTCAACACTCAATTAAAAATGAATTAAGGTCCACAATGTCTCAAGAGAGGTTGTCTGCACTGAGCATTCTGTGCATTGAGAGTGACAAACTTAGACAAACAGATCTTGGTGAACTTCTGGATGATTTTGCTATGAAGAAGGCGAGAAAAAAACATTTTTGCTCTTAGTGTATTTGTAGTTTCTTTATTTCTTAATATTCAAGATTCAATTCAAGAGACACTTATTGTCACATGCACCAATTGGTGCAATTAAATTTGGGGGTCACCATCCGACGTCGGAACGGGAGAACATTCGCAGCGGCTTGGACTTCCGAATCGGCCACTTCCTACCGGAGACCGCGGCTCCCGAAGTCCACAATCTGAGCTGGGCGGAGATTCAAGCCGTCAACCCTCAGCAAAGGGATCTCAGGGCTCCGCGATGTTGAAATCAGCGCAGCCCGAGGCTGGGAACTCCGCAAACCACAGCTCCATGATGTTGCAGCAGCAGGTCCAACACTCCGGAGCTTCAAACAACGATCGAGGTAAGGCATTGCCCGCTCCGAGGTGAATCCAATATGTATTTTAAAGCCAACTGTTTAATGACAACATACAGTAGGATCTAAAAGTGTCACATTGTCGCTGTCGGGTAGTCATGGTCCTCTAGTCGTGGGGGTGGGGGATTGGGAGGGGGGGGCCTCACAAGTAAAATAGCTTGGGGCCTCTCTTCATCTAAATCCGGCCCTGCCTGTAAGGAGAGTGCCCTGTGAGAAAGGTGCCCTGTGAGAAAAGTGCGAGTCTTTGGCTGTGAGTCTTCAGCGAGGAGGATAAGGGAGGACGCCATACCAAACGCTGGAGAGGAAGAGATGAAAGAAGGAAGTGTCAGGCAAGTTGATTCAGAGTGATGCTTGCGGGATGTGGGAGGTCAAGGACACAGCTGGTGCCGCTGACTGCTACAAATGTGAGAAGTGCATCCAGGTACAGCTCCTGAAGGTCCGTGTTGTGGAACTGGAGAAGCAAGTGGATGACCTCGGGTTCGTCTGAGAAACTGAGTCGTTCCTCGACAAGTCCCACAGTAAGATTGTTACACGTGAGGTACTGGAAGAGAGAAAGTGGGTGACGGTGAGAAAGGGAGGGAAACAGAGAATGCAAAGATCCGCAGGTGTTGTACCTGTTGAGAACAGATTCACCCACTTAGAAGCTGTCGGGACAGAAGACGTTAACACACTGAGTGGCGGACTGGCTTGCGAAGTAAAAAGGGCTGTTGAGCCAAAACTAAAGAGGCCGACGTCAGGTAGTGGGAGACTCCATTGTGAGAGGTACGGACAGGGGTTTCTGCGGCAACAGACGGGATGCGAGGATGGTGTGCTGCCTTCCTGGTGCCAGGATCCAGGATGTCACGGACAGAGTGCAGAAAATCCTCAAGGGCGAAGGTGAACAGCTGAAAGTGGTAGTGCATGTCGGCACAAACGATGTCGGAAAGAAGGGGATGAATATTCTGAAGCGTGACTTTAGAGAGCTGGGAAAAATGCTGAAAAGCAGGACCTTCAGGGTGGTTATCTCCAGTTTGCTTCCAGTTCCTCGTGCTGGCGAGAGCAGGAACAGGGAGATACGACACCTGAATGTGTGGCTGAGGAACTGGTGCAGGGGGCAGGGATTTGGATTCTTAGACCACTGGGATCTGTTTTGGAGTAAGGGGGAACTGTACAAAAGGGCCGGATTGCACCTTAACAGGTGGGGGACCAGCATTCCGGCATGCAGGTTTGCCACTGCTACACGGGTGGTTTTAAAGTGAATAAGGAGGGTGGGGTATCAAATGGGATAGTCAAGGACGGAGTTAAAGGGAAAGAGAGTAAAGGGATAGTTAATGACCCCAGAATTATTGGGAAAGAAAGCTCACAAAGGAATAGGAGAGTATGGCCAAGTGTAATAGGGATCGATGTGAAAGGTGAGATGCGTAAGGAATTAAAAGTATTGTATATGAATGCACGAAGTATAAGAAGTAAGGTGGATGAGATTGAGGCTCAGTTAGAGGTTGGTAGATATGACATTGTGGGGATTACTGAGACGTGGCTGCAGGAGGAGGACCTGGGAACTTAATATTCAGGGTTATACATCCTGTAGAAAGGACAGGCACAGGTGGGCAGAGGAGGGGGGTAGCTCTGCTGGTGAGGGATGGAATTCAGTCCCTTGCGAGGGAAGACATAGGGATTGACGAGGTAACATAGAAACATAGAAAATAGGTGCAGGAGTAGGCCGTTCGGCCCTTCGAGCCAGCACCGCCATTCAATATGATCATGGCTGATCATCCAACTCAGTATCCTGTATCTGCCTTCTCTCCATACCCCCTGATCCCTTTAGCCACAGGGGCCACATCTAACTCCCTCTTAAATATAGCGAGGTAGAGTCACTGTGGATTGAGTTGAGGAATTGTACATGCAAGAAGACACTAATTGGTGTTATCTACAGACCCCCAAATAGTAGCTCGGATGTAGGGTGTAAGTTGCAGCAGGAGTTAAAACTGACATGTAACAAAGGTAATGCCACTGTGGTGATGGGGAATTTCTATACGCAGGTAGACTGAGAAAATCAGATTGGTTCATGGCCCCAAGAAAGAGAGTTTGTAGAATGCCTCCGAGATGGATTCTTAGAGCAGCTTGTAATGGAGTCGACCAGAAAAAAGGCAATGCTGGATTTAGTGTTGTCCAATGAGCCAGATATGATAAGAGAACTCGAGATAAAGGAACCGCTTGGAGGTAGTGATCATAATATGATTAGTTTTAACCTGCAATTTGAGAAGGAGAAGGTTAAATTGGAAATGTCAGTGATGCAGTTGAACAAAGGGGACTATGAAGGCATGAGAGAGGAGCTGGCCAAGGTAGACTGGAAAGGGATCCTAGCAGGAATGACGGTGGAACAGCAATGGCAGGAATTTCTGGGCATCATCCGGAAGACGCAGGATGATTTCATTCCAAAAAGGAAGAAAGATTCTAAGGGGAATAGGAGGCAACCGTGGCTGACAAGAGAAGTTAGGGGTAGAATAAAACTAAAAGAAAAGATGTATGACACAGCAAAGAGTAGCCGGAAGCCAGAGGATTGGGAAACTTTCATAGGACAACAGAAGGAAACAAAACGGGCAATACGGGCTGAAAAGATTAAGTACGAAGGGAAGCTGGCCAGGAATATAAAGAAGGACAGTAAAAGCTTCTTTAGATATGTTAAGGGAAAAAGAGTAGCAAAGTCAAATGTGGGTCCCTTGAAGGCAGACACGGGTGAAATTATTATGGGGAACAAGGAAATGGCAGAAGAGTTGAACAGGTACTTCAGATCTATCTTCACTAAGGAAGACACAAACAATCTCCCAGATGTACTGGAGGACAGAGGATTTAAGGGGGTAGATGAACTGAAAGAAATTTTCATTAGGCGAGAAATAGTATTGGGTAGGCTAATGGGACTGAAGGATGATAACTCCCCTGGGCATGATGGTCTGCATCCCAGGGTCCTCAGGGAGGTGGCTCTAGAAATAGTGGACGCATTGGTGATCATTTTCCAATGTTCGATTGATTCAGGATCAGTTCCTGTGGATTGGAGGATAGCTAACGTTATCCCACTTTTCAAGAAAGGAGCGAGAGAGAAAACGGGGAATTACAGACCAGTTAGTCTGACTTCGGTGGTAGGATAGATGCTGGAGTCAATTATTAAAGAGGTAATAATAGGCATTTGGATAGCAGTAAAAGGATTAGTCCAAGTCAACATGGATTTATGAAAGGGAAATCATGCTTGACTAATCTTCTGGAATTTTTTGAGGATGAGACTAGTAAAATGGATGAAGGGGTGCCAGTGGATGTAATGTATCTAGACTTTCAGAAAGCCTTTGATAAGGTCCCGCACTGGAGACTGGTGACTAAAATTAGAGCACATGGTATTGGGGGTAGGGTGTTGACATGGATAGAAAATTGGTTGGCAGACAGGAAGCAAAGAGGGAGTGAACGGGTCCTTTTCAGAATAGCTGGCAGTGGCGAGTGGAGTGCCGCAAGGCTCGGTGTTGCGGCCGCAACTGTTTACCATATATATTAATGATTTGGAAGAGGGAATTAGGAGCAACACTAGCAAGTTTGCGGATGAAACAAAGCTGGGTGGCAGTGTGAACTGCGAAGAGGATGTGAGGAGGTTGCAGGGTAACCTGGACAGGTTAAGTGAGTGGGCAGATGCGTGGCAGATGCAATATAATATAGATAAATGTGAGGTTATCCACTTTGGCGGCAAAAACAAGGGGGCAGGTTATTATCTCAATGGGGTTAGGTTAGGTAAGGGGGAGGTGCAGCGAGACCTGGGCGTCCTTGTACACCAGTCACTGAAAGTTGGCGTGCAGGTACAGCAGGCAGTGAAGAAAGCTAATGGAATGTTGGCCTTCATAACAAGGGAATTTCAGTATAGGAGTAAAGAGGTACTTCTACAGTTGTATAGGGCTCTGGTGAGACCACATCTGGAGTATTGTGTCCAGTTTTGGTCTCCTAATTTGAGGAAGGACATCCTTGTGATTGAGGCAGTGCATCGTAGGTTCACGAGATTGATCCCTGGGATGGCAGGACTGTCATATGAGGAAAGATTGAAAAGACTAGGCTTGTATTCACTGGAGTTTAGAAGGATGAGGGGGTTCTTATAGAAACATATAAAATTATAAAAGGACTGGTCAGGCTAGATGCAGGAAAAATTTTCCCAATGTTAGGCGAGTACGGAACCAGGGGCCACAATCTTAGAATAAAGGGGAAGCCATTTAGGACTGAGGTGAGAAAAAACATTTTCACCCAGAGAGTTGTGAATTTGTGGAATTCCCTGCCACAGAGGGCAGGGAGGCCGTCGCTGGATGGATTTAAGAGAGAGTTAGAGAGAGCTCTAGGGGCTAGTGGAGTCAAGGGATATGGGGAGAAGGCAGGCTCGGGTTATTGATTGGGGACGATCAGCCATGATCACAATGAATGGCGATGCTGGCTCAAAGGGCTGAATGGCCTCCTCCTGCACCTATTTTCTGTGTTTCTATGTTACTCCTTTTCTCCAGAAATGCTGCCTGACCCGTTGAGTTACTCTAACGTTTTGTGTGTCTCTCTTACGTGGAAATTAACTGTTTATACTTTGTTTTCTCTTAGGTACTTACAAATGTTTTGACAAAGGAGAGGTGCAAACTTAGAGTTTGGTTTGTCTGTATCCGTGTTCTTCCTAATTCTTTCCTTTTGAATGGATTTTAAAGAGAAATATAGATTTCACCCTGGCCATGTGGAATCAAGTTTAAAGTGATAGAAAAGGAAGTCTCTCTATTCCGCCTACGAGATGTCAACATTTCAGAATGAAATTGGCATTTGTGGAAATTGTGATTAGTGTACATTTATACTAGGACTTTGAAATTGTTATTTGGGAGATAGATTGGAACACTGATCTTAAACACTGATTTTCTTAACGAAGATGTATTTCCAAAGGGTTTAAAGATACTGCGCAAGAGTTACGGATTATTGATTCTGAGATTTTTTTATTTTTTTTGGGAAAGCTTGTTTTGATGTAATCACAGTGTATGTCTTGAAACTTGTCTCGGAACACCAAAGATGGCACCACTCAGAGGCATCACTGAATTTTGAACAGATATGGACAATGTCAAGAATTTTTCACAACCATCTCTTCCCAGTGACTACAGTGAGCTACTCCAAGTAGGTTCTATCATCTGGTGGTAAAATGGACATGATCTATATCACCCAACAAGCAATCCACAAGATCTATTTTGATCTAAAAAAAATGTAACCAACAAATTCGAGAAATTGTAGTCTCTTAAATTGTGACTGCCCCCAAGAATTCATCTCCACCCTATATCTGCTACATATGGTAACAGGGTGTGATCTTACCCAACTGGTGTACCACAATCCCAGTCTCAATGCAGATTGGTGTTAAGCAAGACTATGTTAGTCTCACGTTAAGTGAATGAACAACAATATGCCTCACCAGTCATTCCTCTCTGTAGATTGGTTATTGCATGTGAACCAATCAGAGTAATGTACTACCACTAACTCCACCTTACTGTACACTTTATATTAACACCCATCTCCCATATTACGTAGTCACACTGGTGGTAGAGATGAACTAACAACGTACACGGCGAACCAGTTCGACTGCAAACTGACAACGGAAGACAATTCACCAGCCAGGCATTTAGACACCTTGCCAGACGCTGGAATTTTCAGCATGTTACCAGCAGCCCCGAATGCCCTCAATCCAAAGGCCTCGCTGAGCGTGCTGTCAGGAGCGTAAAACAGTTAATGGAACGTTCGCATCTTGCCAAATCCGACGTCTACCTGGATCTGTTAAACCTGAGAAACATTTCCAGGGATGGTCTTCTAGGCTCTCCCGCCCAGCGGCTGATATCCTGCATGACACGGCCCCAGCTCCCCGTCGCCCAGCAACAGCTGAAGCCACAGGTGTTCAAACCAGCTGCGGTTCAGAAGCGCATTCAGCAGAAACATGATGTCCAGAAGCGCTCCGATGACAGGTCGAGCAAACAACTTAAACTGTTACTGCAAGACCAAGTGGTCCGCCTGCAGATGGCAGTGGGACATACCCGACTGGGTTTTGTTGAGGCGCCAGCCAAGGAACCTAGTTCCTACCTTGTCAACGTCGATGGAGTTATGTACCGGCGCAGCCGTCAACATCTTTTGCCCGTGAACGAACCGCGACCATCTCCTCCCGGTCCCCATGCACCGCCTCTGTTGTTCAAGACAACTGCTGCTGTTGTTCGTCCCAGATCCCCTGACCCCAGCATGCACTCTCCACGTCGTTCGGTTCCCTCATCCCCCCCCAGTGCCCCAAGTCCTGCATGCTCGCCCCTCCATTCCTCTCCAGGCTCCCCGGCTGCGTTCTCCTTCTGGGGTTCCTCACCACCCAGCCCTACTAATTTTTCTGGTACGGAAGGGGAAGGGTTTGTCCATACACGTTCGGGTCGGGTTAGCAGACCGCCTGACTGGTACGGCGAGTATGTTTAACCGCATGTGTTTTAACATCTGTTTAACAACTCTTTTCTCTACGGGGAAGGATGTAGATTGGTTATTGCATGTGAAGCAATCAGAGTAATGTACTACCACTAACTACACCTTACTGTACACTTTATATTAACACCCATCTCCCATATTACGTAGTCACACTGGTAGTAGAGATGAACTAACAACGTATTGTACTGCACCACCATGACTGACGATTAAAGATGATTTAAACACCAGACTGTGTCTGTACAGCTGTTTACACTCTCCAAATTAAAGGCCTGATTACAGTCTGAAGAAGGGTCTCAACCCGAAACGTCACCCATTCCTTCTCTCCAGAGATGCTGCCTGTCCCGCTGAGGTACTCCAGCATTTTGTGTGTAGCCTGATTACAGGTGTCATCTCTGTAATCATTTTTTTAGATGGGTAGGAAGGAACTGCAGATACTGGTTTACACCAAAGAGCGACACAAAATGCTGGCGTAACTCAACGAGTCAGGCAACATCTCTGGAGAAAAGGAATGGGTGACATATTAGTTCAAGACCTTTCTTTAGGCCCAGTTACAACCCAAATCGTCACCTATTCATAACCTGGTAAGTTACTACAGTATTTAGGTTTATTTCTAATGGGTAGGTCACTCAGGTTCCATATTGGCATCGCCAGCCACCACATAACTGGAGTAGAAGCAAATCATCTTCAACACCAAAGAATAGGACGTCTACTTGTGTGATATTGTGATGTGAAGACCATGTTGTCCAACAGTGTCCTTTAAACAATCCCCCCCAAAACAATGTGTTCTTTGTCCTCCTCCAAAAGGTGAAATGCACAGGAAATGTTGAAGAAGGGCCTTGACCCGAAACTCCAGAGATGCTGCCTGACCCGCTGAGTTACTCCAGCTTTTTGTGTCTATCATCCCATGCAAGCCTGATGAAGAAGGAGATGCATCAGCCATGTCTGGAACCATATCTCAGTGAAGACAAATTATTGATGCTGTTGATTACTTTGCCTGAAATTGAGAACTTATCACTTCCTCCAGTTATTCCAAGCATCCTATGTGTGATTAGCAAATTTGATTGAAACATTTTTACCTGGCGTGCAGCAAGTATATCAACACTTTCTTCCATTCCTATTGAAAACGTCTGCACAGGGTAATTTAAATGATTGTATTTCTCCATCTGTTTTAAAACCAAGGCAGCAACTAGGCTAGAATCCAAACCACCTGTCAGAAAAGAAGAGTTTGATTAATTTTCAATGAGCTCCACCTTCATAATTACTTTTCTTGGTAAAAAACATTGGTAGTTGGAGGAAATGTGCTGTGACCAAGATTTAAAAAAAAATCTTAGGACAGAGTTTAACATTTTGGCATTGTTTATGGAACCCATATTAACTTGAATTAATGCATGAAATTAACTTTAATGTCATAAAATTATAGTATCAGCCTTCTCCTCAATTATAACATTAACTCTCGGGAACTGGGATGAGGGTCAAAATACATCAACATATGTGAAGCCTGGAATTAGATTTATTATGTTTTTCAGTGTTATTTTGATGTAGCTGATTTAGAAACATAGAAATTAGGTGCAGGAGTAGGCCATTCGGCCCTTCGAGCCTGCACCGCCATTCAATATGATCATGGCTGATCATCCAACTCAGTATCCCGTGCCTGCCTTCTCTCCATACCCTCTGTTCCCCTTAGCCACAAGGGCCACATCTAACTCCCTCTTAAATATAGCCAATGAACTAGCCTCGACTACCCTCTGTGGCAGAGAGTTCCAGAGATTCACCACTCTCTGTGTGAAAAACGTTCTTCTCATCTCGGTTTTAAAGGATTTCCCCCTTATCCTTAAGCTGTGACCCCTTGTCCTGGACTTCCCCAACATCGGGAGCAATCTTCCTGCATCTAGCCTGTCCAACCCCTTAAGAATGTTGTAAGTTTCTATAAGATCCCCTCTCAATCTCCTAAATTCTAGAGAGTATAAACCAAGTCTATCCAGTCTTTCTTCATAAGACAGTCCTGACATCCCAGGAATCAGTCTGGTGAACCTTCTCTGCACTCCCTCTATGGCAATAATGTCCTTCCTCAGATTTGTTATAATTTTAAGTATAGCATTGAGTGTGTAGTGATAGAAGCAATGACATGTGTGACATACTCTCAATTTCAGTATTTAAAGAACTAGTTTCAAAGATCTAACATGTAGTCTGTCCATTTCCCCCCACAAATGCTGCCTGGTCATTGAATTTAGTTTAGTTTAGAGATTCTTATATCAACAAATGTAAAATTGTATGGAACCAACTGCATACGGGAGCAAGGTCTATCCACCTGGAAAGAAAAATAAGAATCTCTTATTTCAATTATATTTTACCTGATAAAAGACAACCAATTCTTCTTTGGGACATCAAACGCTTATTTACTGCATTTTGAAGAAGAAGTTGAATGTTCTTTTTGACGATCTCCAAGTCAAAATCTAAGAACACACAGTACATAACTATTAATCTCAAATGCAATGTAAAGTAAACTGCAGATGGAAGCATGGTTTGGTCAAGTCTTCACTTTCCATACCTGCAGTCAACTGCTCCACTGTATCAAAGGCAATATGTTTTGGAATATCTTTAAAATTATGAAATTGCGCACATTTCATTTGGGAAACTTTTCCATTATGCTTCAAATCAAATTCTTCATAGTGACCAGGAGGAAAAGGCACTATATCTGTTAGTGCAGTCATAGACTGTTGATGATCAAGAAGACCTGCAATAAGGAAGCAAAGATAATTATATTGAAGGTAGACAAAAGTGCTGGGGAAACTCAGCGGGTGCAGCAGCATTAATGGAGCGAAGGAAATAGGCAACGTTACTGGCCAAAACCCTTCTTCAGATTGATGTAGGTGTGGGGGGTGGGGGGGGAGAAGAAAGGAGAAAGGAAGAGGAGGAGCCAGAGGGCTGAGGGAGAGCTGAGAAGGGGAGGAGACAGCAAGGGCTACCGGAAATTGGAGGTCAATGTTTATGCCGCTAGGGTGCAAACTGCCCAAGCGGAATATGAGGTGCTGCTCCTCTAATTTCCGGTGGTGCTCACTCTGGCCATGGAGGAGGCCCAGGACAGAAAGGTCGGATTCGGAATGGGAGGGGGAGTTGAAGTGCTGAGCACATCAAAACAATAAAGGCAGATGTCAGTGGGTGGTGTTGAGGAGACACTGAGACTTGACACTAGAGACTTGTCCTGGACTTCCCCAACATCGGGAACAATCTTCCTGCATCAGACAAATGATATAAGATCTTTGGTCACATACTAAGCACGCGCCTCCACAAACAGATGAGCGTCTTCTTGAATGGAGAGCGCGTGGCTGCCTCCACAAACAGTCACACACACTGTGGACCCGCCCCCACAAAAAATATTGTGTGAGGAAGGGGCGGAGGAGGGTAGAGAGGGAGAGTGGGAGGGGGGGGAGGAGAGGATGGGGAGAGAGGTGAAGGGGGGGGGTGGAGGGGTTGGAACGGGCGTGCATGAGTCGAGAGAAGAGAGAAGGGCAGAGAGAGAGAGAGGCTGGTACAACAACAAAAAACCTGGATAAACTCAGCGGGTGCAGCAGCATCTATGGACCGAAGGAAAAGGGCAACGTTTTTGGCCGAACCCCCTTCTTCCGGGTTTCGCTCCATAGATGCTGCCGCACCCGCTGAGTTTATCCAGGTTTTTTTATGTCTAACTTCGATTTTCCAGCATCTATAGTTCCTTCTTAAAGACAGAGACTGTGCACGGTAAGGGAATGAGGAAGGAGAGGGGGAAGAGTGTGGAGGGAGGGGAGAGTGGGATGGGAGGGGAAGAGGGGTGGGGGGAGAGAGGGGATAGAGTGTGGGGGGGGGAGGGGGGGTCTAAGCTATAACAGTAAATTAAACATTGTCACTAATGCCAGCGTGTTGTAGAGTAATCCCTGCTGATGTGCTGGAACACAAAGAAGGACCTCATGAATCAACTAACTTACTTCAGCAGGGACTTTGCTTTCTTGCATTTTAATCGACCTCACAGCACTTTCTTCAGCTTTTTTAATGCTTTTCCCACTAAATACAATGAACCTGCTGCAAGTTTCCATGACATTTATTCCACAGATCAACACATCGGTATCTCCAGTAAAACAGGCATCTGTGAAGCTCCCTCAGCCATTTTGTGTGCTAGCCTGAAACAAAGCGCGTGATTGGCCAACTGGCAGACAACTCAATGTTAAACGTGCTTTGATTGGACTAAAAAATTCCCGACATTTTTCTCGTTTTTCTGAGTTTCAGTGGTGATTGTTTTAAATATTTTTACACAATATGTGAAAATTTCATGTAGTTTGGTGACTTGGGTCACGAAACTGCAGAATAAAGCTCATCGGCCCACAGCCTATTCTCTGTCAACAATGTCTTTGAGCATTGGGCATTGTGACATCACACGATGGAATGTTCACCAGGGGCTGGGGCTCCTGCAAAGGCATATGTAAATGGATCCATTCCGATTGGACATATGTGAGCATCGGGCATTGTGACATCACACTGGGGTGTTCACCAGGGGCTGGGGCTGGGGCTGCTGCTGCTTCTATGGGTGTGAAGCCAGTTTATTTTTGAAATAGTGTGGGGGGGGGGGGGGGGTGAAGGATTTGATTAAAAACGTGTACTTAAACGCGACGAAATGCAATGAGGAGCGGATACTTAGAAAGAAAAGTGAAATCTCTACCGAAATGGAAAAGATGTCGGCGATTCTGCGTCTGGTTTCGGAGTTGCAGGGAATCAAAGGAAGAAAGGCTGTCGACAGCCGTACATGTAAATGGATCCATTCCGATTGGACATCTGCGAGCATTGGGCATTGTGACATCGCACGATGGAACGAATCGAAAGGCAGAAAGGCAGCCGGACGGCAGTCGGACGGATGGGACGAGAGTTTTATATATTAACTAGACCAAGTGCAGACCCGTTGGGTCTGTTTCCCCAACGGCGTTTTGCGGGGGGAGGGGGAGGGGGGGCTGCGGCATCAAACTCACATTAACCACCCCCCAAACACACAGGTGGGGGGAGGGGGGGATGTAAAGAGGGGAGGGAGGGGAGAGGAGGTGGAGGAAACGGGACAGATTTGGGAGGGAAAGGAGAGCGGGGTAGGGGGTGAGAGAGGGGGTGGGGAGAGAGATGTGGGGGAGGGGGAGGATGGGGAGGTAGGGGAGCAGGGAGGGAGGGGGAGAGGGGTGTGGGAGAGAGGGGAAAGAGTGGGGAGGGAGAGTGGAGGGGGAAGGGGGAGAGGTGGAAGAGTGGGGAGGGAGGTGGAGAGGGGTAGGGGGAGTGATGGAAGAGGGACAGAGGGGTAGGAGAAAGGGGGGTGGCGTAGAGAGGGAAGGGGGGTGGTGGAGAGAGGGATGGGTGGGAGAGGGAGAGGGGTGAGGAGAGGGAAACATAGAACCATTGAAATTAAGTGCAGGAGTAAGCCATTCGGCCCTTCGAGCCTGCACCACCATTCAATATAATCGTGGCTGATCATCCAACTCAGTATCCTGTACCTGCCTTCTCTCCATACCCCCTGATCCCTTTAGCCACAAGGGCCACATCTAACTCCCTCTTCAATACAGCCAATGAACAGGCCTCAACTACCTTCTGTGCCAGTGAATTCCAGAGATTCACCACTCTCTGTGTGAAAAATGTTTTTCTCATCTCGGTCCTAAAAGATTTACCCCTTATCCTTAAACTGTGACCCCTTGTTCTGGACTTCCCCAACATCTGGAACAAACTTCCTGCATCTAGCCCGTCCAATCCCTTAAGAATTTTATACGTTTCTATAAGATACCCCCTTAATCTTATAAAATCTAGCGAGTACAAGGCGAGTCTATCCAGTCTTTCTTCATATTAAAATCCTGACATCCCAGGAATCAGTCTGGTGAACCTTCTCTGTACTCCCTCTATGGCAACGATCTCTTTGAGCATTGGGCATTGTGACATCACACGATGGAACGTTCACCATTGGCTGGGGCTCCTGCATAGGCATATGTAAATGAATCCATTCCGATTGGACATATGTGAACATTGGGCAT